>NC_067489.1:57835212-58535212 GCF_947179515.1 Apodemus sylvaticus
GAGTTAAAGAAAAGAATGAAGGAGCTGAATGGGGTTTGCAACCACATAGGAAAAATAACAATTCAACCAACCAGAGATCCAGGGTCTAAACCACCAAGCAAAGAGTACACATGGAGGGACCTATGGCTCCAGCAGTATATGTAGCAGAGGGTAGCCTTGTTGGGCATCAATGGGAGATGCCCAAGAAGTCTTGATACCTCAGTGTAGGGAAATTTGAGGATGGGGAGCCAGGAGTCAGAGGAGGGGTTATATCCTCATAGAAACCAGAGAAAGGGGATGGGATAGGGGCTCTCTGGGAGGGGGAAAGGGGGTAACATTTGAAATATAAATAATAAAATATCCAATATGAAAGAAAGAAAGAAAGAAAGAAAGAAAGAAAGAAAGAAAGAAAGAAAGAAAGAAAGAAAGAAAGAAAGAAAGAAAAGAAAGGAAGGAAGGAAGGAAGGAAGGAAGGAAGGAAGGAAGAAAAGAGGGAAGGAAGGAAGAAAAGAGGGAAGGAAGGAAGAAAGAAAGGAAGGAAGGAGAAAGAAGGAAGGAAGGAAGGAAGAAGAAAGAAAGAAAGAAAGAAAGAAAGAAAGAAAGAAAGAAAGAAAGAGAAAGAAAGAAAGAAAGAAAGAAGGAAAAGAAAGAGAGAGAGAGAGAAAGAAAGAAAGAAAGAAAGAAAGAAGAAGAAAAGAAAGAAAGAAAGAAAGAAAGAAAGAACAAAAGAAAAAAAGAAAGAAAGAAAGAAAGAAAGAAAGAAAGAAAGAAAGAAAGAAAGAAAGAAAGAAGAAAGAAAGAAAGAAAGAAGAAGAAAGAAAGAAAGAAAGAAAGAAAGGAAGGAAGGAAGGAAGGAAGGAAGGAAGGAAGGAAGGAAGGAAGGAAGGAAGAAGAAAGAAAGGAAGAGAAGCCAGGCAGTGATGATGCATGCCCTTAATCCCAGCACTCTGGGAGGCAGAGGCAGGTGGATTTCTGAGTTCAAGAAACCAGCCTGGTCTACAGAGTGAGTTCCAGGACAGCCAGGGCTCCATAGAGAAACCCTGACTCAAAAATAAACAAAAAAACAAAAAAACAAAAAATAAAATAAAATAAAATTAAAAAAACAAAAAGAACGAGAAAGAGAGAGAGTGTAGGCTAAGCAAGCCAATAAGCCACAGCCCTCCATGGCCTTTGTATCAACTCCTACCTCCAGGATCCTGCCTTGTGAGCTCGTCCTGTCTTGACTGCTTTCAATGATGAGTAGTGTTGTGGAAGAATAAGCCAAGCAAAACTCTTTCTTTCCCAACTTCCTTTTGGGTCATGATGTTTTGTTGTTGCAGTAGAAACCCAAGCGAACACAACTATGTGATGCACAAGGTTGTAAGGGTTTTCTTTAGCTACTTAGAAATGTCCAGATGATCTTCAAAAGAAATTGCTCAAATAGCAGCCTGTAAGATAATAAACCATAGCAGAAAGAGAAGGTAGTGGATAGAGGCTCCACTGGTATGCAGCAAGCAGAAGTGAAAACTAACCACAGTGTGGGTTAGTGTGGCAGACCTAGAAATTTTCTCTCCCTTCTGTGGGACACGTAAATGCTACTGACAGATTACAGCCCCAGGCTTCTTCCATACCAGGAGTCACGTGACTAAGTTACCCATTAATGCATGGAAATTGGAAAATTATATCACAATTGCATCATATGCTAAAATGAAATTATTTGCCTTGGATTCACCTCTTTCCCCTCTCTTTCTCTATCTGAAAACTGAACACATCTGTAAGAGCCTGCAGCTCTTTGCCAGAGACCAGGAAAACACCCAGGTGAATGGTGGAACAATAAGATGCTGAACTAGGACCTTTAAATGATCTCATGAGTCAGGATTAGCATATTCAGTAAGAGTGAATCTCCATAAACATGCGTCCTGCCATTTATTTTCCCTCAGGCTCCCTCCCACACACACCTTAGCTAAAGAAATATTTAAAACATGTCTGATTAATTACTATTAACTTCACTTTAATTTCCTACTAATGAGATGTTTAGATGTTCAAGATAGACATTGAGATTTAGGAAAGCCACAAGCATTGTCATAGCTAAGACTTCTCATACCCTCCTCCTCAAGATCCCATTTTGAAGATGTGAGATTTAGCATCTTATATGTTCAAACTTTTTGTCAAAGTCATGTAATCATTTGCCTTCATTTATACAGTGAGGAGACTAAGAAAGATGTGACTACCTACCTTCTTTGCCCTGTTTTTAAAAAGTCCATATTACATCCCATGAGACAAGGGTTTGTCATGATGACGTTCCTCTGAGAATCAAGAGAGCTATAAAAAAGAAGGAAGTGGAATTAGATCAGTATAGGAGACACATTAAGCCAGAACTCCATAATGGCTCCATGCACATGAGACATCTTCCCACTGGGCTTAGCCCCATTATTGGTTTATCTTATCCAATTAATGGTTGGTCGCATGCACAAGTGCATGCATGTGTATGTGTGTGTGTGTGTGTGTGTGTGTGTGTGTGTGTGTGTGGTGTGTGTGCGCGCGCGCGTGTAGTGTGTGTTCCTCTATAGCCAAAGTTTAGAATATCTTAATCTATCATTTTGTCATCACTGTAAATAATCTAAATAAAATTTTAATCATGGTAGTTTTTGTGCCTAAGGTTTCAGGTCCATGACATGGAGTGAGAGGACATCAGCAGATACAAGCAAACGCCTGATGAGTGAGTAAGCTATTGTGCTGCCACACCATCTCCCATCTTCTGTGCTTTAGCCAAAAGCAAGGGTCAGAATAGCAGGGGACTGAGCTCAAGAGGTTTCCATAACAGAGCAGATGTTACTTTCCTTAGGTGAGAGAGAAGATGAAGAATCTTTCAACTGGATGCAAAACACAGGGTT
Source organism: Apodemus sylvaticus (assembly GCF_947179515.1). Classification (NCBI taxonomy): domain Eukaryota; kingdom Metazoa; phylum Chordata; class Mammalia; order Rodentia; family Muridae; genus Apodemus; species Apodemus sylvaticus. Next base: position 57,838,065 of record NC_067489.1, read on the forward strand.
TTATTTAGGCTGAAGTGGGCATTTTAAAGTTGCAAAGGAGTTTAAAGCTTTGCGTCTCATACAAGAATTGCTTAAACATAACAATGACATGCCCACAAAGAGAGTCAGGGGCAAAATGCAAACTGATTGTCAACCATGCCACACATTACCACACTCAATCTACCCAACAAATGTCATTGTCCTGTACCAAGAGGCAAAGAATATAGATGGCCAATTTGTGAAAAATGAAATGTCTTCTTCCACCGAACATAGGCTGTTATCAAACATGGGTTATATAATTATGACTGTAATCATTCTCAAAGTGTTCTTCAGTGACACTGGTTAGTGTTTTATAGTTTTGTGAATACCAGTCACTTAATGCACCAATCCCAATTGAATCTGCTCCAGAAATTCAAATTCTTAAGCCACAGAGGTTATTTTCTGTTTCTAACCAAAGACTGTCACTCAAATATTAATTAATACTGTAATTACTCATACATTTTCCATGAATAATAGAGTGCTTAGCATCTATCTTTTCATTTCTTTACCTGTTGACATCCAAAGACCTTAGAGTAATAACAGTATTATGGGCCATACCTTGCCAAATTCAGAAGTTTCTTTTATTCATCTTTATTTTTGTAAGTATTTTTTGTTTTTATAAAGCTGTGAGAAAGATGGTTATGGTGTGTTTCTTAATTACAAAGGGTCAGAGGTTTGCTTTTTTTTAAATTTTATTTGATATATTTTTATTTATATTTCAAATGATTTCCCCTTTTCTGGTTCCCCACTCCCCGAAAGTCACATAAGCCCCCTTCCCTCCCTCTGCTCTCCCACCCATCCCTTCCCACTTCTTTGTTCTGGTTTTGTCTTATACTGCTACACTGGGTCTTTCCAGAACTAGGGGCCACTCCCCCATTCTTCTTGTACCTCATTTGAAGTGTGGATTATGTTTTGCATATTCCAGTTTTCCAAGCTAATATCCACTTATTAGTGAGTGCATACCATGATTGATCTTTTGAGACTGGGTTACCTCACTTAGTATGATGTTCTCCAGCTCCATCCATTTGCCCAGAGGGTTGCTTTTTAAAGCAATTTGGGGCAAGAAAAAAAAGTGAAATTTGTTTTTAAGTTAGATGATTTCATACTAAAACATACTAGTCAGGTAAGTGGATGTGTCTTCCTCTGCTTATGAACTTATTTCCCACTAAGGTTCCCTGACATTATTCTTCCTCTGAAAAGTACAACTGCTATGGGGATGGGAGAATGAAACATTTAATGGTAATTCTCTACTTCTTGTTCCCTAAGTACCAACCTAATTTAGAGAGTCTGGAAGCCTTTCTAGGTGTAAGATGGTTCCAAGTTTAGCTTGCTTTGGTCAGTGAGAGTGCGTGCCGGTGTAATTACTACTTATTCAGTTCCAATCACATTCTAAAGCCTGTCTCGGGCATGGAGAATGCCACCACAAATGAAGCTGGCAGAACCTTGTCTTCGGGAGCTTAAATTTTAGAAGGAAGCCATGAGACAAGCATAGTGGTCAGATGTAGAATAGTATAGATAATAGGAGTACTCTGGAGTAAAAAGCAGTCTGACAGAAGCGTGACAAAGTGTTAGGGGTTAGAGTACTAGGGAGCACTCTTGAGCAGCTGACAGGCCTATAGACATGAAGGAGATGGTGAAGGAGAGATGGGACACAGACATTCTAGACTCAGAAAACACTGATCAGAGCCTAGATCAGACCTGAGGAGCTCATAAAGTATTGAGAAGGCTGATGAGGTTGAGAAAACCAATAGGAACAAGAAATGAGATCAAGGAGAACACAGACCAAACATTTAATGCCTGAAGAGCCACTGAGATCATTTGACTTTCTCTAGAGCATGGGGTAGTGGGAGGACTCAGGGCAGAGGAGCAATGTCCCCAGAGAAGAAGTATTTATTGAAGTAGGATCTTTCCCAGTGGTTGAAAGGTACAGAGAGGGTTGAAAGGGATGAAGAACTGGGAGGTGTCCAGATACCAATATCCCCCACTGTACAAGCCAAGTTAGCCTCAAATTCACCACTGTAGTAGTTTGAGTGAGAATGACCCCCATAGGCACATATAGTTGAATGCTTGGTCACCAGGGAGTGGAAGTGGAACTGTTTGGAAAGATCATAAAGTGTGGCCCTGGAGTGAGTATGTCCTTGTTTGAGGAGATGTGTCACTGGAGGTGAGTTTTGATGTTTCAAAGGCCTATGCCAGGCCTAGCCTCTCTCTTTCTCACTCCCCCTCCCACTCCCCCTCACCCCCTCTCCCTCTCACCCTCTACCTCTACCCCCTCCCCCCTCCTCCTCTCTCCCTCTCCCCCTCCCCCTCTCTCTACCTCTCCACCTCCCCCTTCCCCTCCCCCTGTCCCCCTCTTCTCCTTTCCCTTTCTCTACCTCTCCCCCTCCACTTCCCCCTTCCCCTCCCCTCCCTCTCCCCCTCCCCCTTGCTTCTTCCCTCATTCCCCCCTCTTCTTGACTCTTTTTTTCTCTTTCTTCCATTCCCTTCCTCTCCCTTCTCTGCTTTTCTCTTCTCTTCTTCCCTCCCTCCCTCCTGCTCTCCCCCTCTCTCTGTCTTTTCTACCTGTTATCTGGTGATCAGGATGTAAAACTCTCAGCTACTTCTCCAACGCCATGACTGCCAATGTGCTGCCACACTCCCACCATGATGATAACAGACTAATCTTTTAGAACCTTAAGCAAGCTCCCATTCAATGATTATTGGTCATGTTTCTTCACAGCAATAGAATAGTAACTAAGACAACCATGTAGGAAAGGCCGGCCTAAACTCCTCATTTTCCTGCCTCTGCCTCCAAAGTCATGGACTTACAGAAATGCACCACCACATTCAACCCTTGTGGCACTTCTGCAGTGGTTTCTCTTTTGTGGTTCAGCTTCCTGGCCTTTAAGGGAAGTTTATATAGCCATATGCACTCACTATGATTTCCTAATCTTATGACACCTCTGAGCATGTCCAAACATGCTCCTGTTGGCCATTTTTAACATTTCATACATGATATTCATAACTATCTCCTGGAAGGTCCAAAAAGGAAGAAAACATTTGCCATCCATTGTTGTAGTTTTAAATGGGAAAAGATGGGATCAAGAAAAAATATTTTATTGTTTTTGCCAAAGTCTTAAAAAGCACACAATTGTCACATCCTAAAGTATCATCTATGAAGCCACAAAGATGGCTTACCTGGTGAAGGCTCTCCTGATGATCAAACCTGATGACCTGGCTTTGATCACCAGGACATATATGGTGGAATCAAAGATTTGAAACCTGGAACTGTTCCGATGATATCCACATGCTTTCTATGGCTTACTTGTGTAAATGAATAAACATAATAAAAGATGTCAATGTGAAAACATTTATGTCTCAAAAGCTCAGCAACCCCAGAAGCATAATGAACAATTAAATGTCAAACTCAGCATGCATCTACAGCCCCTTCCGTCCTCCCTGATTGAGAGGACCCCTTACTCCCTGAGCCTTGGATCAGATGTTCCCAAATGAGTTGTATATCCTCCTGCCAATTCCATCTTCCTGGTTGTAAATCCTTTTCGCTTTCTTAGATGCCTTGGGCTTCCCCTGGCCCTTTGGTGCTTTCTTCCCAATCTCAGTCTGAGATGAAGACCATAGGCTATACATGGCAATAAATTCTAAGTACTAGCATTATTGGAGTCAAGTCATCTTGTATTCCATAATGCCACCATGACTAATCAAAATAATTTTGTCCCATGTTACTTCATTTTCTTTGTTTAATTGAGATACTAGATGACTATAAAGGAGAGTGTTTATCTTCTCCCATTTATAGATCATCACCTCATGGCTGCATAGATGACAGCTACTCATCTAGGGTAAGTGGGGGAGTGCTAAAGTCAAACCCTTCCCCAGAACAGCCAGAATCCTATGGAGGATTACTTACTGGCTAATGAATTGGGCTTGCCTCTGAGAAGCACAGAGGCTGAAGTGTTTTTACTTCGCCCTGGATGCTCCTCTGCATGACAATAGGCCACCAAGAGGCTGTCCCAGTTTACTGGACAGACCTGTCACTTCCAACCTAAAGCCTCCTCCAAAAAGCTCTCATTTTGATGAATGAAGTAATTTATAGGCAAGATAGGAATGGCAGAAAGAACGATGGGCTAAAGAGTGCTGCTTCAGCCCTTTTGGTGTGGTCTGGATTGTACACCAACAGCCAGCCTTGTCAAGGGTTCCTGCAGATGAGCTGTTACTCTGCCCTGGAAAGCCCTGCAAAGCCCTGGAAATCTTTTGGGCCTATTGCCATTGGTTACCAGGAAGAAAAATCACCTTCTTATTTGAAGCTCTCTTTTTTTGAACCATGGCCAGGACTGATGTTACTCTAAGTAAAGCAGTTAAAACTGCTTAACCTTTGAAAGTCTCATTCATAGAAAGTGCTTGCTTTAGTTAAGAAAAAATACAGAAGAGGCAAGATGCTGGCCAAGCAGACCACAGATGTCTTCAAGGTTGCCCCTTGACACTTCTTTGGACATCTAAAGATGAATGATGTCTCAAGATATGGGTTTTATATCTCATGAAAATGCTCAGAAATTAAGAATGACATTCTCACATCCCCTAAAATAGTTCATAAGTCTAATGTCTGTGAAGTCACCGGTGTTTCAAAAACAAATATGTGGGATTGATTTCCACTGTAAACAATAAGCACGCTTTTTTTTACATTTTATATCTCATTTAATATCCTTCCCATTAAACTAGTTCTCAAAAAAATAAAAATATCCACATCATTTTACACACCACTTTCTTTTCCAATACTGTTTCAATTATTCTTAAGAGAATGAGAATAAAGTTCACTAGTCCTCCCGGGAACTATGTTCTTTCACCAATCAATATTTCTTTTATGGGACACATTCTATGATTTTTATCTTAAAAAGATAATAGCTTCCATTATTACAGAGCCAGTGCTTCTCCTGCTACATTCAAAACGTTGTATGAAGATAGAGCCAGCAAGAGAAAGAGCTCTCAGCCCTTTATGAATAGCAGCATAGACATCATTTATGAGAAAGGCACCTGACATCCTCTAATAATTATGTTAAAACAGTCCCCTGCCTACAATAATAGTGGAACACAAAAGGAAGAAAAAACTTAAAGGTGGACTTTAAAAATTTAGGTGCAGGAAGTAAACAATTTAAAAAAAAATATACAACTAGCTAATACTTATTACATTCACTAATCTAGCATGATACACATGACAGTTTTGACCTCCAAAATAATTTAGCGCCTTGAGCTGAGATTAAATGCAGAACATTAATTTTTCCCTCTAGTTGTCAAGACAACTGAGAGGCCGTCAAATCCATTTAAATAAAGCCTGCATCATGTAATAATATTAAAGGGAATAAAATATTAAAATGGGCCTGTGGTAGAACATTGACCAAAAGAGCTGCATTGAGTTTCCTTTAATTTATTGCCCTGACAATCTGTCTTTGTACTGAAACTAGAAATTAAAACGTCATCTAAGAATTATTATCTTATCTTCAGAAGAAGGGCTAGTTAAGAAAGGGTACAGGTCTTCCAAATTCGGGGAATCTTTTTGAATCTTCAAGGAAAGAAAGTTATGAGTTTCCTCTTAACTGTTAGAATTTCATCAACACCAGGAGTATCACACAAAAATGAAGCTTTAAAACAAAAGAAAAGACACTGATTTCACTAAATGAGTCTTGATGAGAGAGATTGTTTCCCAAATAAAAGTGCTTCTAAAGTGGTGTTTTACATATATGCACATAAACCAAGTTTACTCATTAGTCTTCCCAAACACATACTAATTTCTATTCTGAAATTCTATACATTGTGGTGTATAGCATTCTCCATTGAGAATGCTCTGTCAAGAGTAGAGATTTCCAGTGCGTGTTTTTAGCAATCATTTGTACATTCTGCACATCATTTCCCTGTATGAAACATACTTGTTCCCTATAAAGCTCTCATTCTTTGTTGGTTTTGAAAACAGGATCTCACAGTAAAACTCAGGCAACCCTTTAACTCACTAAGAAGCCCAGGCTACCCTGGAACTCATCATCTTCCTACCTTACCTCATAGTGCTGAGATTACTGAAAACAAATCTCAGGATAGCTGGGTGCACATGAAGATTTTGGACATAAAGTCTCTGCTGGTCATAGGTTAACAGCATGAAAACAGAGCAGCACCTGGTTTGCTAGATTCAAGGTATTGTTCTATTGGCAGAAATGCTCACTTTCCTAATTAAGAAAGCCACTCCAAACTATTTAGAAATGTAACTTGGTTGACGTCACTCCTAGCATCCTTTAGTGCCCATTGTGTCATTTTTCCACATAGAGAGCAAACACAGCCAAAGCTGGAGGCTGCCGTCTTGAAATCTCCCTGTCCACGGGGTACAGCATGGCATGTCACTTTGAACTGAACTTCCACTAACTTTACAGAGCCCTCTGTGTGAAAGAACCAGGCAAAAGTAGGGAGAGAAGCAGAAATCTGTCTGGGGTGGGGGTGGGGGTGTCTCCAAACAAGACAATTGCTTGGTAATGGTGAGATCAGATGGGAAATTGCAAAAGTTAGAATTGGAGTCTGACAATTTGCCTTCATGTGGAAAGAGAATAGAGCAGAACAATAACATGAGATCTCACTGCAATTATCCTCATAGGATCTGAGACAACTAGAGTTGGCTCAGACTGACCTACAGTCACTTACTAGAAGACAATAATAAAAGCCATTCTGGTGTCCCAAAGTAGAGCTGTCATTTAAGGGTAAAAGGAGACATTTGTATCAGAGTCAAAAAATCAGATAAGTTCTTTGTCTTTCATTCATAGCTTAATTTAAAAATCGAAGTCCCATAAATTAACTAAGTTAAAATATATGAGCTTGCCAGTGAAGTCAGAAAGAGACCTTGTTTTTAATCCACTGCAGCAGCTGTGCCCTCTGGACTAAGGAGGTATCAGTTGCTGTTTCCAGAGTCTCTCACCTCATTTACCAAATGTTTGCATAGCATTCATCACTGAGAGATGTCATACTTCTTTATCAAAACTCTGTAAGAAAAGTGACAATTAATGAAAGAGAAAAGGCAAAGAAGGATATATTAAGTTTGAGGCACAGCCTCAATGTGATCAAGCGTAATATTGAGAAGGGTGACTGTCTCTAAGGGATCCTTAGTTCATTTCCTAGAGAGAAGACATATGCTCTAAGAATTATATTAGGAATTTATGATTTAGAGCAAGGCATTTTCCATCAACCTACACATCCTATTCAAAATCTACCACTATCAACTGGACCACAGTATAGGATACAGATGTAATATACATTAGCCTTGCATTTGAACCCTTGCCCTCTAAGCCAATGGTGTCATCCCATAACCCTAGTATAGCAGATCTCTTCTCTCCATCCATTTTCCTATCTTTCCCCTCCCTTTTTTCTGTCCTGGTACTCCCCTAAAATGCTGGATCAAGCCTTTCCAGGATTAGGGCCCTCTTCTTCCTTCTTCATGGGAATCATTTGTTATGCTAATTGTATCTTCACTATTCAGAGCTTCAGGGCTAGTTAATATTCACTTATCAATGATTGGATTCCATGTGTATTCTTTTGTGATTGCGTTACCTCACTTAGGATGATATTTTCCAGTTCCATCCATTTGCCTAAAAAATTCATGAATTCATTGTTTTTAATTGCTGAATAGTACTCCATTGTGTATATATACCACACTTTCTGTATCCATTCCTCCATTGAGGGATATCTGGGTTCTTTCCAGCTTCTGGTTATTATAAATAAGGCTGCTATGAACATAGTGGAGCATGTGTCCTTATTGCATGCTGGGGAATCCTTTGGGTATATGCCCAGGAGAGATATAGCAGGGTCCTCCGGAAGTGTCATGTCCAGTTTTCTTAGGAACCGCCAGACTGATTTCCATAGTGGTTGTACCATCTTACAATCCCACCAGCAGTGGAGGAGTGTTCCTCTTTCTTCACATCCTCGCCAACACCTGCTGTCTCCTGAGTTTTTCACCTTAGGCATTCTGACTAGTGTGAGGTGAAATCTCAGGGTTGTTTTGATCTGCATTTCCCTAATGACTAATGATGTTGAGCATTTCTTAAGGTGCTTCTCGGCCATCCAAATGTCTTCAGGTGAAAATTCTTTGTTTAGATCTGTACCCCATTTTTTAATAGGGTTATTTGGTTCCCTAGGGTCTAACTTCTTGAGTTCTTTGTATATTTTGAATATTAGCCCTCTATCGAATGTAGGATTTGTGAAGATCTTTTCCCAATTTGTTGGTTGAAACAATTGTGTCCCTCATTTTGGCTAACAGATTATTGAAATAAAGGGCCTCTAGACTGTAATTCTATAGGAAATTCTGTAATTGGAGAAGAGAAAGCCTGGGCCAGACAGAGTAGAATATTTTTTACAGAAAGGCTTACAAGTTGTTTGACTTGTAAGACAATGACTAGCTAGTGATGGATAGGACCAAACCTTGGCTTGGACTGCTTAAAGATGTATAACTCTGACTTCTACTTAAACCATAACTACACTTCTTCCCCCTCAAAGAGAAATGTGGGGAAGCACAAAAGGATTTTATGATCTCTCTCTCTCTCTCTCTCTCTCTCTCTCTCTCTCTCTCTCTCTCTCTCCCTCTCCCTCTCTCTCTCTCTCCTCTCTCTCTCTCTCTCTCTCTCTCTCTCTCTCTCTCTCTCTGTATTTCAGTAAGAAATGATTTTTCTTACTGTAGCTACATTAGATAAATATCCTTTTCCTTCTTTTTTGCTATGAATTTGGCCATTTTAGTTGTCTTATCTGAGACAGGTGGCTGCATCTGATTTGGTTTGCCCTTACCTGTGATAACAGTGGCACTCAGAGAACTGAGAGACCAGAGAATCAGGAATTTGAATATAAACTTGAACATATGGTCTGACCCTTTGCCAGAAACCAAACCAAACAAACAAAGGAACAAACAAACAAACTTTCATCTAAACTGATAGAAGAGATGAGATTTCAAGATATAATACATAGAACCTAGTACATTTAAATTTTAATAATAATACTAACAATGTTTTAAGCATTAAATTATTGCCTGCACCCAAGAACTGACCACATAGGTGGTTCATCTGCCAGACTTCCGGGCATGGGGCCTGTGTCCTGCCTGGAGACCAGCAGAGGGAGAGAATCCCCACGGCCATATTCGCTGCCTGCCAAAGCAGAAGAGCATCACTAGGTACTGTATCACCCTGAGCTTTAGATCTCTGGGGGTGCAAACTGCCAGAAAGCTGCCTGCGCCCAGGACTTGAGCACACAGGTGGTTCATCTCCCAGCTGGTAGGTCCTAGGGCCTGTATCCTGCATGGAGAACAGCAGAGGGAGCAACTCTCCTTGGCCATCTTTGTGGCCTGCCAGGGCAGAAAAATATCACTAGGTAGTATATTATCCTGAGCTGAAGATCTCTGGGAGTGCAAATCTCCAGGGGTCTGCCTGCGCTCAGGACCTGAGAACATAGGCAGTTTAGGTCATGGGGCATGTATCCTACGTGAGAATCAACAGAGGATGTGACCCCACACACACTATCTTTGTTCCATAACAAAGCAGTCTGAGAACACCTGGTTCACCTTGACAACCCAAGTATAACATTTCTTGAGGCAACACTGAACAGGGCTCCAAAGGCACAAAAGAGAAAGGCAGCATATCAGTAATCTGTGCCAGAGGAAACACAGTCATCCAGTGACACAGAAATAGCCCTAAAGGTCCACAATAGGTTGAAGCACCAGCCAGTGACAATAAGACCATCTAACAAAAGTGAGAACTAGATGGCTAAAGGCAAGCATAGGAACGTTACTAACCAAAACCAAGGCATTATGGCAGCATCTGAACCCAATTCTCTAACAATAGCAAGTCCTACATACTCCAACACACCATAAAAACAAGAGTTGAATTTAAAAACACTGGTAAGGATGCTGTTAGAGGAACACATGAAGGACATAAATAAATCTCTTAAAGAAATACAGGAGAAAAATGATCAAAAGTTAGAAGCCCTTACAAGGGAAACACAAAAATCACTTAAAGAAATTCAGGACAATATGGGTCAGAAGTTTGTAGCCAATAAGGAGAAAATTCAAAAATCACTTAAAAAAATACAAGAGAACTTTGATCAACAGGCAGAAGTCATGAAAGAGGAAACACAAAAATCTCTCAAAGAATTAGAGGAAAACACAAACAAGCAAATGACGGAACTGAGCAAAAACTTCCAGGATCTGAAAACAGAATTAGAAAAAACTAAGAAAGCACAAAGGGAGACAACTTTGAAGAGAGAAAACCTTGGGAAGAAATCAGGATCCATAGATGCAAATATCAACAACAGAATACGAGAGATAGAAGAAAGAATATCAGATGCCGAAGAAAACATAGAAATCATGAACTCAACAGTCAAAGAAAATGAAAAAAGCCTGTAATCCAAAACATCCAGGAAATCCAGGACATAATGAGAAGACCAAACCTAAGGATTATAGGTAGAGATGAGAGTGAAGATTTACAGATGAAAGGGCCAGCAAATATCTTCAACAAAATTATTGAAGAAAACTTTCCCAACTTAAAGAGAGAGATGCCCATGAATATACAAGAAGCCTACAGAACTCCAAACAGACTGGACCAGAACAGAACTACCTCCCGTCACATAATAATCAAAACCCTAAATGTACTAAACAAAGAGAGACTACTTAGGGCAGTAAGAGAAAAAGGGCAAGTAACATATAAAGGAAGACCTATCAGAATTACACCAGACTTCTAATGAGAGGCCATGAAAGCTAGAAGATCCTGGGCAGAGCTCATGCAGACTCTAAGAGAACACAAATGCCAGCCAAGACTACTATACCCAGCAAAACTCTCAATCACTATAGATGGAGAAACCAAGATATTCCATGACAAAACCAAATTTACACAATATCTTTCCACAAACCCAGCCCTAAAAAGGATAATAGGGGTAAAACACCATTACAATGAGGGAAACTATACCCTGGAAAAAGCAGGATTTTAAGCTTCTTTCATCAAACCCAAAAGAAGATAACCACACAAGTATAAAAGTAACATCAAAAATGCTAGGAAGCAATAAACACAAAATTAGAAATGGAAAGGGAAATATTACAACAGAAACTGAAGAAATTCAAAAAAATCATCAGATCCTACTACAAAAGCCTGTACTCAACACAACTGGAGAATCTGAAGGAAATGGACAATTTCTTAGACAGATACCAAATACCAAAATTAAACCAGGATCAAATAGATCATCTAAATAGACCCATAAATACTAAAGAAATAGAAGGGGTCATAAATAGCCTTCCGACCAAAAAATCACAGGACCAGATGGTTTCAGTGCAGAATTCTATCAGACCTTCAAATAAGAATTAACACCAATACTCTTCAAACTATTCCACAAAATAGAAACAGAAGGAACACTACTCAATTCCTTCTATGAAGCCACAATTACGCTGATACCAAAATCACACAAAGATCCAACTAAGAAAGAGAATTTCAGGCCAATTTCCCTTATGAATATCAATGCAAAAATACTCAATAAAATTCTTGCCCACCGAATCCAAGAACACATCAAAATGATCATCCACCAGGATTAAGTAGGCTTCATCCCAGGGATGTGGGGATGGTTCAATATAAGGAAATCCATCAATGCAATCCATTACATAAACAAACTCAAAGAAAAAACTACATGATCATTTCATTAGATGCTGAAAAAGCATTTGACAAAATTCAGCATCCTTTCATGCTAAAAGTCTTGGAAAGGACAGGAATTCAAGGCCCATATCTAAACATAGTAAAAGCAATGTACAGCAAACCGGTAGCCAACACCAAACTAAATGGAGAGAAACTTGAAGCAATCCCACTAAAATCAGGGACTTAGACAAGGCTTTCCCCTCTCTCCATATCTTTTCAATATAGTTCTTGAAGTCCTAGCTAGAGCAATTAGACAACATAAGGAGGACAAAAGGATACAAATTGGAAAGGAAGAAGTCAAACTATCACTATTTGCATATGATATGATAATATACTTAAGTGACCCAAAAAACTCTACTAAAGAACTCCTACCGCTGATAAAAAACTTCAGCAAAGTGGCTGGCTACAAAATCAACTCAAGCAAATCAGTAGCCTTTATATACTCAAAGGATAAACAGACTGAGAAAGAAATTAGGGAAATGACACCCTTCACAATAGCCACAAACAGCATAAAGTATCTTGGTGTGACTCTAACCAAACCAGTGAAAGACCTATATGACAAGAACTTCAGATCTCTGAAGAAGGAAATCAAAGAATACCTCAGAAAATGGAAAAAATCTTCCATGCTCATTGATTGGCAGGATTAATATGGTTAAAATGGCCATCTTTGCCAAAGGCAATCTACAGATTCAATGCAATCCCCATCAAAATCCCAACCCAGTTCTTCATAGTGCTAGAAAGAGCAATGCTCAAATTCATCTGGAATAACAAAAAATCCAGGACAGCTAAAACTATTCTCAACAGTAAAAGAACTTCAGGGAGATTCAATATCCCAGACCTCAAACTTTACTACAGAGCAATAGTGATAAAAACTGCATGGTATTGGTACAATGTCAGGCAAGCGGATCAATGGAATAGGATTGAAGACCCAGAAATGAACCCACACACCTATGGTCACTTGATCTTCAACAAAGGAGCTGAAAGCATCCAGTGGAAAAAAAATAGTCTTTTCAACAAATGGTGCTGGTTCAATTGGAGGTCAGCATGCAGAAGAATGTGAATCGATCCATTCTTATCTCCTTGTACTAAGCTCAACTCCAAATGGATCAAGGACCTCCACATAAAACCTGACATGCTGAAACTAATAGGAAAGAAGCTGGGGAAGACCCTTGAGGACATGGGCACAGGGGGAACGTTCCTGAATAGAACACCAATAGCTTATGCTCTAAGATCAAGAATGGACAAATGGGATCTCATAAAACTACAAAGCTTCTGTAAGGCAAAGGATGCTGTCAAAAGGACAAAACGCCAACCAACAGATTGGGAAAGGATCTTCACCAACCCTACATCTGACAGAGGGCTAATATCTAAGTTTTACAAAGAACTCAATAAGGTAGAACCCAAAGAACCAAGTAACCCCAAAAAGTTGGGTACCGAGCTAAACAAAGAATTTTCACATGAAGAACTTCGGAGGGCTGAGAAACACCTTAAGAAATGTTCAACATCATTAATCATTAGGGAAATGCAAATCAAAAACAACACTGAGATTTCACCTCACACCAGTCAGAACTCAGGTGACAGCAGGTGCTGGTGAGGATGTGGAGAAAGAGGAACACTCCTCCACTGTTGGTGGGATTGTAAGATGGTGCAACCACTTTGGAAATCAGTCTGGAGGTTCCTCAGAAAACTGGGCATGGCACTTCCTGAGGACCCTGCTATACCACTCCTGGGCATATACCCAGAGGATTCCCCACCATGTAATAAGGACACATGCTCCACTATGTTCATAGCAGTCCTATTTGTAGTATCCAGAAGCTGGAAACAACCCAGGTGTCCCTCAACAGAGGAATGGATACAAAAAATGTGGTATATTTACACAATGGAGTACTATTCAGCCATTAGAAACAATGAATTCATGAAATTCGTAGACAAATGGATGGAGCTGGAGAACATCATACTAAGTGAGGTAACCCAGGCTCAAAAGATCAATCATGGTATGCACTCACTGATAAGTGGATATTAACCTAGAAACTTGTAATACCCAAGAAATAATCCACATATTAAATGATGTCCAAAAAGAACGGAGGAGTGGCCCCTGGTTCTGGAAAGACTCAGTCCAACAGTATAGGGGAATAACAGAACAGGGAAGTGGGAAGGGGTGGATGGACAAACAGGGGGAAGGAAGAGGGCTTATGGGACTTGCAGGGAGTGGGGACCCAGAAAAGGGGAAATCATTTGAAATGTAAATAAAGAATACATCAAATAAAAATGTCAATCATTTAATAAATAAATAAATAAGTGAATATAACTACTAAAAAATTCTATGTTTTTTTCTGAAACTCAAGTCAGCTAGACAGTCTACACTTTTTCTTTCTTATTCTGCTAACCTTAGGAGGGAGGTGCAGCAAAAGAGGAAGACAGAGAAAGCTCCAGACCATGGTAGCTGAAGAATAATATCATTCTATTAACTTGCTGCTCCAAAAATAGAATTCAAAGATAGAATCCCAAATAATTGTTTAGTCTTTGCAGTCAAATATACTTGATCATCATTTAATGACCATATGGACACGTTATTCTAAAAGAATAAATTTCTGCTTGAGTGAACTGTATTTGGCTATATTAAATAATTAAGATACACTATCATTTACCTAATGTATGTTTGTATGTTTGTATGTATGTATGTATGTATGTATGTATGTATGACACACATAGTCTTGCTTAATCATTAAAATGTCTTCATCTTGTCCTTCTTAGAAGGGGGAACAAAATACTCATAGGAGGATATACAGAGACAACATGTGGACCGAAGTCTGAAGGAAAGACCATTCAGAGACTGCCCCACCTAGGGATCCATCCCATATACAGTTATCAAACCCAGACACTACTGTGGATGCCAACAACCACTTGCTGACAGGAGCCTGATATAGCTGTCTTCTGAGAGGCTCTGCCAATGCCTGACAAATACAAAGGGGTATGCTCTCAGCCAACCATTGAACTGAGCACAGGATCTCCAATGGAGGAGCTAAAGAAAGGACCCAAGGAGTTGAAGGGGTTTCCCCCATAGGAGGAACATCAATATGGACCAACCAGTACCCCCAGGGACTAAACCACCAACTAAAGAGTACACATGTAGGGACTCCAGCTGCATACAAACCATAGGATGGCCTTGTTGGACATTGAAAGAAGGAGAGGCCCTTGGTCCTGAGAAGGCTCAATGCCCCAATATAGGGGAATGACAGGACAGGAAAGTGTAAAGTGGGTTGGTGAGCAGAGGCAGGGGGAATGGGTTAGGAGGTTTTTGGAGGGGAAGCCAGGAAAGGGGATGACATTTAAAATGTAAATAAAGAACATATGTTTAGTTCCGTGCCCCACTTTTTAATGGGGTTATTTGGTTCTCTGGGTTCTACTTTCTTGAGTTCTTTGTATATATTAGATATTAGCCCTCTGTCGGATTTAGGGTTGGTGAAGATCCTTTCCCAGTCTGTTGGTTGACGATTTGTCCTTTTGATGGTGTCCTTTGCCTTACAGAAACTTTGTAGTTTTATGAGGTCCCATTTGTCAATTCTTGATCTTAGAGCATAAGCTATTGGTGTTCTATTCAGGAACTTTCCCCCTGTGCCCATGTCCTCCAGGGTCTTCCCCAGCTTCTTTTTCATTAGTTTCAGTGTGTCAGGTTTTATGTGGAGATCCAACAGTATAGGGGAATTCCAGAACAGGGAAGTAGGAAGGGGTGGATGGAAGAACAGGAGGACGGAAGAGGGCTTATGGGACTTGTGGGGAGTGGGGAAATCATTTGAAATGTAAATAAAACTATATCAATAAAAAAAAGACAAAGGAAAAAAAAGAACATACATAATTTAAAAAAAATGTCTTCATCCCTAAACCACCATCAAATACTTATTTTGGAGGTAGTCTCCTACAGTCCTGGGTAACCTAGACCTGCTTTAATAGTTCAGGCTATAATTGAGTGTTGGGAACCAGAGAGCTTGGCTCAACACCCCCAGCTGAGCTGTTTGCACAGGTTTCTTGAGAGCAAAACATCCCATGGCTTAGCTTGATTCCTGCCTTCCTGCCTGGTGTGGTAGGGCCTTCCCAGGTGCCTGACTTATGACTATAATTGATTTTCCCTGTTCCCTTCCCTGGCCTCTAGTATATATAATATATATATATAATTATTGCTGGTCTCTCAGTAAGGGAGGGGGAATTCTCCTTGCAGAATGACCTGTGTCTGTGTTTTTTAATCCCCCTGGGAATAAACTGCTTGAAGATCTTCCTGCCTTGCGTCATTCCTTTCTGGCGAGGGTGGTTGCGACACTTGAGCTCCTGATTCTCTTGTCTCAGCTCCCATGCTGGGGTTGCAGGTGTGTGCCGCATGTCCTGGCTGTCAGTAAACACTTTTGACCAGGTTGTTCAGGTCCCATTAAAAGCAGTATCTTTCTACACATAGTATAACACATAGATACACAGATGTGTGATGATAGATTTCTATAAGTTTTCACAAAAATGGATACTATAAGATGTTCAAAGAAAAGGTAAAGAATTGGAAGACTGAGAACAAGGAGGGAATGGAAGAGGTCAAGGGAAGTTTGATGGGCACATGACCTGTCAGATAAAACAAAGTCCAAAGATTCCTTTTGAGTTGTCTTTTCACTACTGAGACATTCTTAATGTTTTCTTGGACTAGGTTCTCATTGTTTTTATTGCACAGAATCCAATCAATTACATGGCGCATCCTTGGAGAAATTTGCTAGACTTTCTAGAAGTTCTAGAAAGCACCTGGGTCACAAAGTAATGAGTTCCTGGTTCATTTGGGAGTGAGAATTGAAGAGGATAGAATGGGAAAGGAACCCAGCCAGACTAGGGACCAAAAGCATGGAAACAGGGAAGCCTTACAGAAGTGATGCTCACTGGTCATTCAATGGAGCTTACAGTTACATTCTCTAAGATGTTTCCAATAGTCCATGCAAGTACTGTATGTGAATAGTAGTTGGAAAGAAAGGAATTTCCCCTCACTTCCTTCCTGTTCTCTATCTTCTTTTGAACAAAATCTACTCTGACCTGAGACCTACCTTCTTTCTCCTGGTCATCATTCTCAGAAAGCTCCTGGAAACCAGGGCACTGCTTAAGTATCATAATTCCCAGCTTTCATGACTTTGAAAAATACAACATAGCTTGTACTGCTGCATATCTTATTAACAATAACTGTCCTCAAAAAGCCATTTGCAGTTGATACCTGCTTGAAAAAATCTGTTTTCTCCAAAGGAGTATCACTGACTACATCAACCACAATCCACATAGGTCCACTGCCCAGGAGAAGTTGGGCAACATAAAACAGACTCCACAGTTTTTAATATGTGTGTGATTTGTTTTATTTGTCTTGTTGGTCTTCCTCTTCTTCTTCTTCCTCTTCCTTTCTTCTTCCTCTTCCTCTTCCTCTTCCTCTTCCTCTTCCTCTTCCTCTTCCTCTTCCTCTTCCTCTTCCTCTTCCTCTTCTTCTTCTTCTTCTTCTTCTTCTTCTTCTTCTTCTTCTTCTTCTTCTTCTTCTTCTTCTTCTTCTTCTTCCTCTTCTTCTTCTTCAGCCTGTTGTTGCTTGTTTTGTATTATTTTTCTTGGGGGTTTTTGTGTGTGAGAGAAAGAATATGACATTGAGTGAGTAGGGAGGAGGGAAATCTGAGAGAAGTTTGGGGAGGGCAATTAATAAAATCAAAATACATTGTATGAAAAAAGATTCATCTGACTACCTAGGAAAGAAGTGTTATTTTATTATTTGAGTCTGTTTGCCCCTCACTGTAAGTTCTGAATGCTTGGTCTAGACCTGGTGTTTCTACTTTGGCAGACTTTGAAACTTTTAGGAAATGGGCCTACACGACCCAAGCAGATCACACAAGGAGAGTCTTTAAAGGTCATAGCCTAGCCCTGTGTTCTAGAGAACTTTTCTTTCTGATCCAGCACTATGTGAACATCCTGTGCTACACACTTGTAGTAGTTTGAATGAACATAGCTCCCATAAGGCCTTTGGGACACTGCACTTCAAGGAGGAATGGTAGTGTTGGAGTAAGGTGTGTGGCCTTTTAGAGGAAGTATGTCACTAGAGTAGTCTTTGGGGTTTCAGAAATTCAAGCCAGCCCCAGTTGCTCACTCTATATTTTGCCACCTGCCATCCAGAGGTTGAAGTCGAGATTTCTTCTCTAGCACCATGTCTGCTTGTGCTCTGCCATGCTTCCCACCATAATAAGTTCAGACTAAACCTCTGAACTTTTTATCCAGCTCTAATTAAATATTCTCCTTCATAAGAGTTGCTGTGGCCAAGGTGTCTCTTCATAGTACTAAAACCCAATATAGGACAGAAGTTGGTACCAGGGACTGGGGTGTTATTATGATTGGCCTGAGCATGTTTTCTCTTTGAAGGAATATGGAACACTTTGGGACTTTGAACTAGGACAGTGAATGGACATATTAAACTGAGATTAATGGGCCATTCTAGTAGGAGCATGAAAGACATTGGTGCTGCCAGTGACTTGAGCTCTGAAGGTCTGGCTCAAAAGGGTTCAGTGGAGAAGAATATTAATATGTAACATAGAGATAATTCTTATGATAAATTGGTTTTTAAAATGTGGCTACTTTCTGCCCTTGTTCAAAACTATGCCTAAGGAAAAGTTGAAGAGTTACGGTTTAACAGCTTTGGTAGAGAAGATTTCCAGATAGCCTAGTATTGACTATTGCTTTTTTATTAGTGGCCATGCTCATGCAGAACAATAGTAAAAAGGAATAAGATGAACAAGGAAAACACAAAATGCATAGTTTGAGGAGAAAGGGGATACCAAGAAGTGTAAACAGATTAAAGAAAAGCCTAAAGCTACGTAAAATAAAGAGAGTGGTGACCTCAGAGCAAGACCCTGTCAGCTGAATGTCCAACTTTTGGAAAGGAATCAGAGAAAAGTTTATGGCTAGGTATGATAGTGCACACCTTTAATCCCAGCAAACAAAGGCAGGTAGATGTTTGAGTTTCGGGCTAGCCTTGTA
The DNA here is from genome assembly GCF_947179515.1 of Apodemus sylvaticus. Classification (NCBI taxonomy): domain Eukaryota; kingdom Metazoa; phylum Chordata; class Mammalia; order Rodentia; family Muridae; genus Apodemus; species Apodemus sylvaticus. The sequence continues at coordinate 57,856,784 of NC_067489.1, forward strand.
CAGAGAAAGTTCCAGGGCACCTAAGCTCAGTCAGTGAAGGAAACCATCCAAAACAGAAAGCTAGTAGAAATGTATTTGAATGAGATGGTCATGTTCCAGCCTCAGCAAGCAGCAGAACTTGGCAGCAACAGCCACATGGTTCTGTGCTTAGAGTCAAGGATACAAGAAAAGGGTTATAGAATCTCCCTCTGCAACTAAGGAGAGGTGCTGAGGCCAGGTATAGGTCAGGGTCATCCCTGAAGTACATTGCAAGACGCTGTGAAGGTGAAGGCTTCATCTTGGAGACCCCAAGATGTTGGAGATGCCAGAGTCATATGGTTACCTGCTGAGGAAAGCTGCTAACGGGAAATGGAACTATAAGGGTCCATGATTCACCAAAGAATGATTCCCTGACTCTAATAATATGTAAATGCAAAGTGTTTTATTCTGCAGAAGTCCAGCATGCTAGGGTCTCCTATTACCAAGACAGAGAGACCAAGTGAGCTGAAAGCCCTGATTTAAAGTACATTAGGAGATTCTAGAGTAGGTGACCTTTATAAGACAAAGAACATTTCATTAGCAGAGTGTGGGGCCAGCCAGAAACTGCTGCTGAGCCATTGTCCTTGCCTCAAGCCAGGTGGCAGAGTAGTTTCTAGGGCCTGGACTTGCCTGGACTTGCCCAGTTCTTGGAAACAGAGATATTTGAAGCCTGTCATGGAGTCAGTCTAGCCTTCTCAGAACCAACCAAAGAAAAACAAATGTGCTACAGTGAACAAAAGTGAAAGGAGTTGGAAATCTGAAGAGCACTTTGACATCAGACATAGAGAAGCAGTCTTGAGCTTGCTCAGATAGTTTTCAGTCTTGTTTTGGTCTAGCATTTCCTCACTATCCTTCAATTCTTCCCTTTTTGAATGGTAATGTATATGCTGTGCCATTTATGTTGGATGTGATCAGCTTTTGTTCTGATTGTGTAGGGGATTAATTACAGTTAAGAGAGAACCATGGGTCTCAGAAGAGATTTTTGATGTTCTCACCCTCAGCCAGAAATTAAAGTGTTTTTCCCTCCTTCTCTGTTGTAATGAACTGACATTCTCTAATGTTGTTTGTGTCCTGTATGTGGCCATAAGAAATCTAAACTAATAGATTATTCCTTGTCTCACTGTCCTCCCTCATGAAGTCATTAGTAAGAAAATTGTAGTTTTCATCTCTAAACTATGATAATTTCTGCACAGCTAATTATTCACAGAAAAAATCTTGATATTATCTGATGTCAACTCTGTGTATTGTATAATATAGTCTGCAGTATTTTAGATCATTCCAAAGTTGATTCATTAAGAAAAGTGACATTACTAATTGTACAATTTTACAGAAAGTAAATGTCAATTAAAAACTTAATTCACTGATCACATAAAAAAGAGCCTAAGTCTATAGGAGTCTGGTGGGCATTCTCTGTCTCTTTGGTTTTTCCTGAAAGTTATTCTTCATTTGCTAATGTGAAACAAAATTATAATGAGAATGATCAGACATACAGAGAACAATGCATTTACATATAGTCTGTAGTATGTATCAATACTTGTTTTCAACATTTTTCATTGCCTCTCTTTGAGTCAATAATCTATGAATCAGATATGATTAGTCAATTTTACAAGTAGAACAAAGTTCAGTGCCTTGTTAAAAAAAAAAAAAAAAGATCACTGTGCAAATAAGAGACATGCAGAATCTGAATTCAGTGACCAGGCAAATACCCATCATTTACCCAGTTTCCCAAAACTGGGGGGGTCTCTGATTTACAAGAGAGATTACAAATTTAGTGTTTACTATCTTATCCTAATCGCATGATTCAGCCATCTGGCTTGAAGCATTATGATTACATACCAGTAAAGGTTTACCAAGACAGATTCCATACACCACCGTTCACAAACATGCCCAAACTAAAATCTGCAATGTTATTAGTGAATTTTTTTGAATCAAGTTTTCTATAGCTCATTAATAGATACAAAACTGAACATGTGTATGTGAAACCATCTTTCATAAATCACTCATAAACATTCTTTTGAGTAGATAATGAACACAAATAATCCTAACACTCAGGAAGCAAAAGCAGGAGGGTAGCAAGTTCAAGAACAACTTGGGCGATAGTGAGACCCTGTCTCAAAACATCAAACGCATACAAACGCATACCCAGAGGCTAGACTGAAAGATCAGTGCAACCTAGAGTTCATCATTAGCCTGACTTATATTTTAACTTGGGTGAAATAACCTGTCTCTGAAAATCTAATGTGATATCACACATCTGATAATAACTTCAAAATCTCCCTTTGCTGTAAAACTGTTTTTCCATCATGGGCCTCAAAACATGTGATAGTGCTGTTAGAATGTTCGCTAATTATCTGTTCTTAAAACATCCTTGCTGAGTGACATCTCCTTGATAAATGCCACAGGAGGCACTGAAGAAGGGATAAGTAGAAAAACCCTGTCCCGCTAGAATTTCACATGCTCATAAAAATGATAAGTGACAATAGAACTTTTAATTCTTAGCTTCTCAGGGCTAGAGACAACACATTAACTAATTAAGTTACTTATCATAACTTTTATGACACAAAGCTAAGGGACTTGATAGGAAGGGAAAATAGCTCTAAAGAAGTGCAATTAAACCAGTGCATGAGAAGGTTAACTGTCCTGTTTTCTCATATTGTATTGATTCATTGATGCTATAAACAGAGAAATAAACTGCATTTAAGCATTAAAAATAATAAGAAATTAACAAGTCAGTGAATTGTATTTTATTGGGTACCACAATAATGTTTGGAACGTTAAGGCCACATAATATAGACTATGGGAATCCAAAAATACATACGTGCATACATAAACAGCATATATGTATGCATATATGTTGCATATACATTCTATGGATATTGATCCTATAGATATACATCATATATCTTATATCCTATATGTATATCCTATATGTATATATCATATGCATATATATCACATATACAGCATATACATATCATACACATGAACACACATACACCACACACACACACACGATATGGACAAGCAAGACAAAGATGATCCCAGCAAGAAGAAAGAGCATGTTCTGGGAGATACTTTCAAAGGTGACTGGCTCATTTAGAATGCAGCAAGAGGGAAGAATGTGGCAATAGGCAGAAACCAAAGTGAGTGAACAGGAGCAGTCACTGCATTACCCTGATGCGCCTCGTCCTCATTCCCCATGAATTTATTTATTTGTGCTCTGCTCTCCTGAGTAGCTGATATGTATAGTCAGTGGGCTCCAATTCCCTGACCAGGGCCTAGGTTATGAGTGTCATTCCTCATCATACATGTTCTATACACTCACCATAAGTGAAGCAGTGTATTAGCCGCTCAGGATACAAAAACAAGTTATCTTTTTGTAACAGCCCTCATGAAGGTCAAGTGACATCCACAGGTAAAGTTAAAGCCAACAAATACAGGTGATGAGAATTCAAAGCATAGATGTCTACTCAGAGACAACCTACCAAACTAGACATGCTGGGGCTGTGGGTTCTTCTCATCTGGGGAATTTTCAATGCCTTTCCCTCTGCTATACTTCAATCAACTCACAAACACTTGTGGGATCCGTCTGTTGGTCCCACCTCATTTTCCAAAGGCACTTCTGTCATCACTATATTACCTCTTTCTAGTGTGGTCTCTGGTAGGGTTGGAAGCACTTCAACACAAGTCCTGTCATCGCTTGCTATCCCAGTTTTGGTAAGTTAATTACCCTTCCACAAGATGTGATTTCCTGGGATTCGATGAGCTGACTTTGCTTCATGTTAATTTATTCAGGGCTGAACATTTCCATTGATTAGAAGATTCCACAGCATGGGTCTTGATGTTCTGGACTTGCTCTCTTTGCATTTTAATGCATTAATGACAGAAGAGCGGAGCAAGTGTGCCATGTACTCTCACCTCTTTACAATTTATGTCAGTGGTACATAAGAGGAAAAGAGGAAATAGACAGTCAGCATCTAATGGACAGAAAGCAGAGCAATTACCACACTGGAAGCTGAAAGGACATAGTAGAAGAGAACAGGAGAATGATTCCAAGAAATGTAATCCCACACAAGTAGTTTGATTCTGGTTCTGGCTTGGTTCTGGACAGGATGTTTGAGTCTTTCTCACAGCCCAAGCTTATGGTCATCCCTGAAGGCATCACTTCCCCAACAATTTCTACAGGCTCACTGGCTCAGAGATGTGGCTACAGATTCTGGCCCTCTATAAGAGAAGGGAATGAAGGACAGCTGTGATGTAGGCTAATGAGAGTTAAAGCAGGATCTAAGCAAGTCCAGATTTTAGAAAAGATAATGGAGGGACACTTCCTCAACTTCCCTGGTTCCTAAAAGCCTGCATTTGTCATTTGCCAAGGAAGAAAAGGCTGGTTGTAGAAGTTGTACTCATTGAATCTGTATAGTGCTTTAGGCAAAATGGCCATTTTAACTATATTGATTCTACCGATCCATGAGCATGGGAGGTTGTCCCATTTTTTGAGGTCTTCTTCCATTTCCTTCTTCAGAGTCTTGAAGTTCTTGTCATACAGATCTTTCACATGTTTGGTAAGAGTCAACCCAAGATACTTTATACTGTTTGTGGCTATTGTGAAGGGGGTCATTTCCCTAATTTCTTTCTCAGCCTGCTTATCCTTTGAGAATAGGAAGGCCACTGATTTGCTTGAGTTGATTTTATAACCTGCCACATTGCTGAAGTTGTTTATCAGCTGTAGGAGCTCTCTAGTGGAGTTCTTTGGGTCACTTAGGTAGACAATCATGTCGTCTGCAAATAATGATAGTTTGACTTCTTCCTTTCCAATTTGTATCCCTTTGATCTCCTTATGTTGTCGAATTGCCCGAGCTAGTAACTCAAGTACAATATTGAAAAGATAAGGAGAAAGGGGGCAGCCTTGTCTGGTCCCTGATTTCAGTGGGATTGCTTCAAGTTTCTCTCCATTTAGTTTGATGCTGGCTACCGGTTTGCTGTATATTGCTTTTACTATGTTTAGGTATGGGCCTTGAATTCCTGTTCTCTCCAAGACTTTAAGCATGAAAGGATGCTGAATTTTGTTCAATGCAATACCCATCAAAATCCCAACTCAATTCTTCACAGAGTTAGAAAGAGCAATTATCAAATTCATCTGGAACAACAAAAAACCCAGGATAGCTAAAACTATTATCAGCAACAAAAGAAAATCTGGGGGAATCAGTATCCCTGACTTCAAGCAATACTACAGAGCAATAGTGTTAAAAACTGCATGGTATTGGTACAGTGACAGGCAGGAGGATCAATGGAACAGGATTGAAGATCCAGAAATGAACCCACACACCTATGGCCACTTGATCCTCGACAAAGAGGCTGAAAACATCCAATGGAAAAAAGATAGCCTTTTCAACAAATGGTGCTGGTTCAACTGGAGGGCAGCATGCAGAAGAATGCGAATTGATCCATCCTTGTCTCCTTGTACTAAGCTCAAATCCAAATGGATCAAGGACCTCCACATAAAGCCAGACACTCTGAAGCTAATAGAAAAGAAACTGGGGAAGACCCTTGAGGACATCGGTACAGGGAGAAAGTTTCTGAACAGAACACCAATAGCGTATGCTCTAAGAGCAAGAATTGACAAATGGGACCTCATAAAATTACAAAGTTTCTGTAAGGCAAAGGACACCATCAAGAGGTCAAATCGGCAACCAACAAATTGGGAAAAGATCTTCACCAATCCTACATCAGATAGAGGGCTAATATCCAATATATATAAAGAACTCAAGAAGTTAGACTCCAGAAAACCAAACAACCCTATTAAAAAATGGGGTACAGAGTTAAACAAAGAATTCTCACCTGAAGAACTTCGGATGGCGGAGAAGCATCTTAAAAAAATGCTCAACTTCATTAGTCATTAGGGAAATGCAAATCAAAACAACCCTGAGATTTCACCTTACACCAGTCAGAATGGCTAAGATTAAAAATTCAGGAGACAGCAGGTGTTGGAGAGGGTGTGGAGAAAGAGGAACACTCCTCCACTGCTGGTGGGGTTGCAGATTGGTACAGCCACTCTGGAAAGCAGTCTGGCGGTTCCTCCGAAAGCTGGGCACCTCACGTCCAGAAGATCCTGCTATACCACTCCTGGGCATATACCCAGAAGACTCCCCAGCATGTAATAAGGATACATGCTCTACTATGTTCATAGCAGCCCTATTTATAATTGCCAGATGCTGGAAAGAACCCAGGTATCACTCAACAGAAGAGTGGATGCAAAAAATGTGGTATATCTACACAATGGAGTACTATTCAGCCATTAGAAACAATGAATTCATGAAATTCTTAGGCAAATGGATGGAGCTAGAGAATATCCTACTAAGTGAGGTAACCCAGACTCAAAAGGTGAATCATGGTATGCACTCACTAATAAGTGGATATTAGCCTAGAAGACTGGAATACCCAAAACATAATCCACACATCAAATGAGGTACAGGAAGAAAGGAGGAGTGGCCCCTGGTTCTGGAAAGACTCAGTGAAGCAGTATTCGGCAAAACCAGAATGGGGAAGTGGGAAGGGGTGGGTGGAAGGACAGGGGAAGAGAAGGGGGCTTACGGGACTTTCGGGGAGTGGGGGGGCTAGAAAAGGGAAATCATTTGAAATGTAAATAAATTATATCGAATAAAAAATTTAAAAAAATAAAAATAAACAATAAAAAAAAAGAAAGAAAAAAAAAGAAGTTGTACTCAAAGCGAACCCTGCCTCCCAGGGCAGCATGCAGCACATCCAAGCCTAGAATATCTAGGATTTCCTGCAGGAAGTCAGCCTCCCCACTGTGTATGGCTTTCATAGAACCTTAGTGTTTTCAGTGTGGGTGAGATCTGCCAGTGATTCTAATGACTTTGAGAACTAGTCTCATTCCACAGATACATCTCTGCAAGGAGCAAACCAGCTGAACAACCTTAGTCATGCCTAGTTATGTGAGCTTGAGGTTGAAGGGCAAACCAAGAAATCTAAGGCAGAATTCCTCTAGGCCACAGTGACCCACTCGTCCCTACTATTCTGATCCCTAGCGTAAGACAAGTTCTAAAATTGAGCTGACGGACAACAGGACAAAGGGAAAAGAAAAACATAAGAAAAGAATAGATCACCAGGCATGGTGGCTCATGCCTGTAATCCCAGCACTGGGGAGCCTGGGGCACACAACTGTCTTGAGTTCAAGGTCAGCACTGGGACACTGCCTCAAGCAGACAAACAAATAAGGATAGATCATCATCTCTAGGTAATGCATCTTTATACAAATTTCCAGGTGTTACTTAAACAGCTTGTCTCATAGTACAGAAGTCATAGAACATTTCGTGAAAACTTTTATCTGTCAATGGTCAGGAATGGCTGCTTACATAACTATGTTTGTGCTATGACCACTTTACTTATCTATGAAGTTCTGAAGCATTCTGTATCCCCAATGTAGGATAATCTGAATGATAATTTTTCAATTTTAAGATGGTACATTAGAAATCTGTATATATAAGTAGCCATATTTGTATCTTTGAGTTTTGATTTTTACCAGGCCAGCAAAATGCAGTAGAGTGCTTGTGCAGTGAGCATCAGCTTATGGTCTACCATACAATCCATGTAAACAGGCAAACTTTTCCATTGTGGAACTGTGCAGATAAGTTAGGTTGTGCAGGAGGCTAGTGTTCTGAATGTGTTTTCGGCTTATCATACTTTTGACTTTATGTTCCATCATAAGTCAAGGTGTAAAGGTACTGAACAGATGATAATTAAATAAACAAAAATAACAAAGAGATGATGATTAGACAATCACAACTCCTAAGAAGCATTTGTTTAAATGAAGCTTGTACCATTCATACCTGAAGACAAAAAATTAAAATAAAACTTTTTTTGAAAGAGAGAATAAAGAGTATTAGAATAAGCATAGTAGTAGAAGATGCATGTCTGGGTTCTGCAATAATGAAACAGCCAGGTGTTGATGAGGACGAGAGAGACTTTGGTAAGATGTGCTGCACTGGTGGAGTGTTTAAAGGTAACACCCGTAAGACATGCTTCCAGATACAAGCCATTTGGGCATCATGGTTGTATGGCTATGTAAATGGGCTTTCCTCCATCGGCTTCCCTTTCCAATCTAATCACAGAGCAAGTCTTAATTCATCAGAGTCATTTTTAGTTAACATTAATTCGAGTTTGCTATATTTTAGGCAACTGGGATATCCCTGGCAGCAACATGGCAAATATTCCTCCACTCCCTGTTCATCTTTGCCCTGCGATCTATCCGCAGATCACTTCTCAGAGCAGCCTTCAGATGGCATTGGTGGAACGATAACATTGCACAGAAGAGAGCATCTGCCCCAAGGTTACATGGCTAGCTGTCTTTCTAAGAAAGTATAACTTGTGACTGACTCCCAGTCCTTTCTGGTAATAAAATTCCTGATCTATGCAATGGCTTTCTTCCCCCGTTTCTCAAAACTACATGTTAACAAAAGGTCACCAGCTGGCTCTGGTTCCCCGTGTGCTTTGCAAGGTAATATACTTCAGAAAAGAAAAGCTTAACTTAAAGGTCAAGCTACAAAATCTATTTTTCCTGACTATAAAATATTGAACATTTCCTTAGATTCATGGGTGAGGCCTTCTCAACCTGGGTGGCCACTATTCCTTTAAAATAATGAGAAAAATTTTAATATGAAGAAACGAGACAAGAGCAGCCAAAGGTACACTAAGAACTTTATCAATTTAGAAATCTGTGAAGCTTGCTTTTACCCATCCTAACATACTAAGGGAACATGCATATTCCCTAAACACGCCTATAAATTAAATGAAGGACAGTAAGCATGACTTTACTGAAAAGGAGGGTGAAGAAAAAGAAAGACATGTATACCAAGATTTTTTTCAATAAGCTTTATTCTAAATTTGAAAAAAATAAATTCCAGTATCAAAAATAAATCTCAAACAAGATCTAACAATGACTAACTATATCCTAGAGCTTGGGAGGCTGAAACAGGAGGATTTCTATGAGTTCCAGGCCACCTTGGATGCACAATTTGTCCCACAAAACTGAGTGAGTGAATAAATATCCATAGTGAAATCAAAAAAATTTTTTTAAAGAACAAATCAGATAAATTGAAATGATAGCATTTGACAAAACTGCAGAAATATGTTCTGTCACTAGGGACTCTGCCCCTCTGGCCACAGTTCAGCATCCTTGCTGCCCATGTCTGCATTCTGGGCTTCACATACTTAACCAGATCTCACAATCCAGGTGGATGCCTCGACCTACTGACCCTGCTCTCTCAAACTTACCAATCATCACTGCCACCCGAGGATTCCCTGGCTGCCCTCAGTTTTTAATATTTTTGCTCCTTTTTCTCTTACATCAGGACATTTCAGTAGCTTATACAGATGGCCACTCAACACGCTCCTTCAACAGATCATTAATCTTTACCACTCAGCAAATATTTTTTTGCAAACTCTTTAAATTACACTTAAGCATATTCATGGCTGGAGAATCAATGACCCAGGACCCACCAACCAAATGGTTTAATACCCAGCCCCCAAAGAAAAAGAAACTTCATTTCCTTTTTCTTTTCCTAAAAATTCAATTTTTATTGATTTTTGCATATTTTACTTTCTTCATGGGATAATTTTCATAAAACAACATGACGGTAGCTATGCTACAGTGAATGTTTTAATCCTTCTGAAATTTGATTATTTTGAGGAAAATTCATAATGAAGTAATTGTAAATGAGAGGAAGTTATGAAAGCATGAACTACAGGGCTGGAAGGGAATGGCAGCTGCACTTACAAATAGTAAAGTCTTCTCATATCTGAGCACATTCCTTAATAAACGTAATTTTACAGTGGCTAAGGGTTAATTTTTAAACAAAGGCTGATAATACAATAAAACTTCTTAGTTGCCACTTTAATCAGTGACCACACTACTCAAAGTATTATAAAGTCTAAAGAACAGTTTCTGAATGCCCTTCCCATACTTGGTTTCATATCCATAGTGTAAAATAATATGAATATTACAAAACTTCTATTAAGTTATATATAAATATATGAATTCTGTGGGAAAATACAAACATTGAACATAAATAAATACTAAAAAATTAGTAACTGTTTCTATCACTTCAAATGATAGAAGTAAATAAATTAAGTATATATCTTCCATCATATTAATATAGTGTAATGAACAAAATCAGTAGTTGTTATTCAAGAAATAAAAAAAAAAACAAGGATTGGTTTAATGAATACACTCATACCCTGAATTCCAACAGCATGTTTCTTTGCCAAAACTCACCTCCAGTGGAACTCAGGGTGGGTTCCCATACCCACCGCTGGTGCTAAGCTTTCTAATAAAACCCACCTCTGTAAATATCCCTCTGTTCTGCCTTATCTAAATTGCAATATAGTTTATTCCAGTTTGCCTCTGTTTGTGTTTTCAAAGTAAACAACAAAGAAACGGAGCCTCTTCTGGATTATTAATTATTTTAGGAATCCAGCATATAAACTTGAACTTGGCACTGGTGGAGGGATAAGAGGAGATAAAGCTTAATGAATAATTGGCGGAAATAAACTGCTTCATTTTGTGTTGTTTGTACAAGCACCGACACACACTATCCTATGGGAATTTTAAAAAGTAAAAAAAAAAAAAAAGCAAAAAGCTAAACAGTATTCTAATTGGAAATAGAGAATGAAAGGGCACAGAAACTTGCACTGTATTAAGAGATGCTGAAAAGCAGGCAGAAAGGAAGCGTTTTCACTGTTTGACCAATTCTTCATCATTCCCATGGCCGCAGAATGTGGTTAGTAATAGATCATACATGGCACAAGCCCAGCTGATAGGTACTGAAGTACAGGAGAAATGATGACAACTGTGTGTTTCATCTGTGACATGTGATAAACAAGCTTCTCTAAAATCCATGACAAAGCTATAGATTTTAACACAGAATTATCAGCTTAAGGAAATGAATGGAAGAATCAATCTAGGCACACCTGAGAGGTGATTATTAAACCGAATGAATTTTCCTTACAAAGAAACACTTTTCTCAGAAGCAATTTTTCTTGAAATGATGGGTTTCTTGAAAAAAAAATTAAATTCATTCCGCTTATAAAAGACAAGTTTATGTAAATTTTCACTGTAATATTTCACAAGCATATTGTTACTTAAATTATTTTAACAAGACAATTGACTTGTATGCTATTTCAACAACAGCCTAATAATGATAACTGTTGTTCCATCATCCAATTTATTGTGATCACCACAGTAGTGTCACAAAATAGCTATTTCCATGTTAAGACACTGTCTTAGCCAGGGTTTTATCGCTTTGATGAAACAGCAGGACCTAAAAGCAAGTTGGGGAGGAAAAGGTTTATTTGGCTTACACTTCCAGATCACAATCCATCACTAGAGGAAGTCAGGACAGGAACTCAAGCAGGGCTGGAACCAGGAGGCAGGAGCTGATGCAGAAGCTTACTGCTTCTTGGCTTGCTTCCTCTGACTTGAGTAGGACCACCAGCCCAGGAATGGCCCCACCCACCATGGGCTGGCCCCTCTTCCACTGAAAGCTAACTGAGAAAATGCCTCACAGCTGGATCTCTCAGAGTCATTTTCTCAACTGAGGCTTCTTCATCTCTGATGACTCCAACTTATGCCAAGTTGACCCAAAAAACCAAGCAGGACAACTGGCTCCTTGTGTGTCAACTTGACCCACAAACATATCACTATTAAACCAAAATTCTTCCTTTCCTCCTTCATCCTCAAGATCTCACATTGAAAACATATATAACTTTTAAATGTCCCACGGTCTTTACAAATTCAAACACATTAAAATCATAACCTTTTTAAAGTGTCCAATTTCTCTAAAAACCCAAAATCTCTTTTAAAAATTCAAGGTCCTTCAGCTGAGGGTAACTGTAAAAATAAAAATTAAATTCAATACCTTCTTCAAGAGGAAAGAACCAGAGGACAATCACAGTCTGAACCAAGCAAACCTAAACTCCACCAGTTTAAGTAACTAAATGTCCAGTATCCAGAATTTACTCTTGACTTTCTGGGCTCCTCTGAAGGGCTTGGGTAGCTTCTCTAGCTTTGCCCTCTGTCATGCAAGCAGTTTATTGTCTAGGTTTGGCTGACTCTACTCCATGCTGCTGCCAATCAGGCTGGTCATCCCATGGTACTGGCATCTCCAAAATGAAGGGTCTTCAGCTGCAACTGGGCTGCACTTTCACCAACAGCTTCTCATAGGCTCTCTTCACGGGACTGAGTCTTAACTTCTTTGCATGAACCCTTCAGTCCTGGGTCTTCAACTGGCACTGAGGCTGTACCTTCACCAATGGCCTCTCCTGATCTCTCACAGCACCAAGCCTCAGCTGTTCTCCATGACCTCTTTATACTTTCAAAACCAGTACCCACTGGGTGACTCTTACACGTTACCAAGTCCAACTGCAACACAAGGTACAACTATGGCTGCCTCTAGAACACAGCTTCTCTGCACTCTCAGAAGTACTTCCCAGATTTCACCTCTGTGATGATGGTCTCTTCTTTTTCTTTTTTATTCGATATATTTTTTATTTACATTTCAAATGATTTCCCCTTTTCTAGCCCCCCACTCCCCGAAAGTCCCGTAAGCCCCTTTCTCTCCCCCTGTCCTCCCACCCACCCCTTCCCACTTCCCCGTTCTGGTTTTGCCGAATACTGCTTCACTGAGTCTTTCCAGAACAAGGGGCCACTCCTCCTTTCTTCTTGTACCTCATTTGATGTGTGGATTATGTTTTGGGTATTCCAGTTTTCTAGGTTAATATCCACTTATTAGTGAGTGCATACCATAATTCACCTTTTTTTTGTTGTTGTTGTTGTTGTTTTATTCAATATAATTTATTTACATTTCAAATGATTTCCCATTTTTCTAGCCCCCCCCACTCCCCGAAAGTCCCGTAAGCCCCCTTCTCTTCCCCTGTCCTCCCACCCACCCCTTCCCACTTCCCCGTTCTGGTTTTGCCGAATACTGTTTCACTGAGTCTTTCCAGAACCAGGGGCCACTCCTCCTTTCTTCTTGTACCTCATTTGATGTGTGGATTATGTTTTGGGTATTCCAGTTTTCTAGGTTAATATCCACTTATTAGTGAGTGCATACCATGATTCACCTTTTGAGTCTGGGTTACCTCACTTAGTATGATATTCTCTAGCTCCATCCATTTGCCTAAGAATTTCATGAATTCATTGTTTCTAATGGCTGAATAGTACTCCATTGTGTAGATATACCACATTTTTTGCATCCACTCTTCTGTTGAGGGATACCTGGGTTCTTTCCAGCATCTGGCAATTATAAATAGGGCTGCTATGAACATAGTAGAACATGTATCCTTATTACATGGTGGGGAGTCTTCTGGGTATATGCCCAGGAGTGGTATAGCAGGATCTTCTGGAAGTGAGGTGCCCAGTTTTCGGAGGAACTGCCAGACTGATTTCCAGAGTGGTTGTACCAGTCTCTTCTTAATCACTGCTAATTTCTTAGCTCGAGCTAACCAGCATCAATTGTCCCAGGACTGTAAAAGTTTCAGTTCAGTAATTGTATTATCACTTTAATCACAGCTGATTGTTCATCCCCAGCTAGCCAAAATCTTAAATCAAAATAGAAATAGCCCTTATGAACTCTTTAATCTTCCCTCTGAAATTTCACAAGCCAAGTCTCTATCTGCAATGCACTAAACATTCATATCTTCCAAACTCCGACAAAACATCCCACAGAAGTCTCAATACTCAACACGAAATTCCAAAATTCTTCCACAGTCTTCTCCAGAACATAATCAGTTCTGTCACAGCAATACCTTAGTCACTAAGACAGCAATGTCTTAGTGAGAGTTTTACTGCTGTGAAGAGACACTGTGACTCCTTTTCAGACCAAGGACAGCTGGTAACAGGGAATGGAACCAGTCCAAGAGAAAGAAGTATGTTGCAGTCAACAGAGATGAAAGGAGTTTGAGATCTAATGAGCTCTTTGACATCAGACATGGAAATCCAGAGTTTGGAGTTTGCCCAGCTGGTTTTCAGTCTTGGTTTGGTCCAGTATTTCCTCACTGTGCTTGCTTCACTATGCCTTGGAGCCATAATGTATATTCTGTGCCATGATGTGTTGGAAGCATATAACCTGCTGTTTTACTTCGAATATATAGGGGATTACAGTTAAACGATTGTATAAATCTCAGAAGAGACTTTGAAGTTTGTACTTTTGAGACTGTGATCAACTATGGGGACTTCTGAGGTTGGATTAAATTTATTTTGCTTTGTATCATGGTTACAAGCCTATGGGAGTCAGGACCTGGAATGTGGTGGTTTGAATAGGTTTGGCCACCATAGATTCATGTTTTTGAATGTTTGACCCATAGGGTATGGCACTATTAGGAGATGTGACCTTACTGGAAGAGGTGTGGCCTTGTGGGAGGAAGTGTGTCATTGCAGTGGAGAAGGTGCTTTGAGGTCTCATATAAGTCCAAGCCATGCCCAGTACGGAAAAACAAAAAAACAAAAAACCACAAAAAAACAAAAAAACAAAAACAAAAACAAAATCTCTCTTCTCCTGCCCTGCTGCCTGCAGATCAAGATACAGAACTCTCAGCTCCTCCAGGACCATGACTACCATGCTTTCTGCCATGATGATAATGGATTACACCTTTGAAACTGTAAGCCAGCCTCAGTTAAATGTTTTCCTTGCTAAGAGTTGCCTTGGTCATGGTGTCTTTTTTTTGAAAGGCATGTTCTTTTGTTGAAAAAGGAAGTAAAAACATTTTATGATAAACTTGAAGATTTACATGGAAAATATTTCTGATAAAATAGAAGAGATATATAGAAAACACATTAAAATTAACAATTTTCATGGAAAACTGAAGTGTAAAATGGCAGACACAAACATTGCTAAATTAATTGAAAAATAAATAGAAATATTTTATGATAGACTTGAAAGTTTACGTGGAAAGTATTTTGATAAAATTGTACAAAAATGTAGAAAAACATGTTAAAATTGAAAATCATGGAAATTTTTATACAGATATAATAATGGTAGGCATAAAAGTATTACTAAATTGATTGAAAGTGGAATTATAAACACAATTCCACCTTCAATTAATTTAGAAAGGTTTTTTATGTCTACCATTTTATCTGTATAATTTTCCATAAAGTAGTCAATTTTAATGTGTTTTTCTATATATTTCTTGAATTTTATCAGAAATATTTTCCATGTAAATCTTCAATTTTACCTGAAAATGTTTATAATTCCACTTTCAATCAACTTAGAATTATTTTATGCCTACCATTTTATCTGTATAATTTCCTATGATAATCTCCAACTTTAACATGTTTTTCTATATATTTCTTCAGTTTTATCAGAAATATTTTACATGTAAATCTTGTTTCTTTTTTTTGTTTTGTTTTGTTTTGTTTTGTTTTTTTCAAGACAGGGTTTCTCTGTGTAGCCCTGGCTGTCCTGGAACACACTTTGTTTGGCCTCGAACTCAGAAATCTGCCTGCCTCTGCCTCCCAAGTGCTGGGATTAAAGGCGTGCAACACCACTGCCCGGCCATCTTTTTAAGTAACTTAAATCTGAAAATACTTTCAAGGCAGAGGTGGTTCAGACTGCCTTTTAAAGAAATTCCAGGAGCTTATTTGCTTAATTGGATAGCAGCTGTACTTTTGCACAAAGGATTTTTTTATCTTGGATTTTTTTTTATTGAATATATTCTTCATTTACATTTCAAATGCTATACCCTTTCCCGGTTTCACCCCCTCCCCCAAACCCCCAGCTATTCTCCCACCCCCTGACTCCAAGAATATGCCTCTCCGTCCAACCCACTCCCACCCACCTCCTGCCCCTCCATTTCCCCACGCTAGGACATTTATTGAGCCTTCACAGCGCCAAGGACCTTTCTTCCCACTGATGTCCAACAAGGCCTTCCTCTATCACACTTTTGGCTGGAACCATGTGTACCACTTGGTTATTTCCTTAGTCCCTGGGAGCCCTGGCGTGTTTGGTTGACCACATCATTTTTCTTCTTACGGGGTTGCAAACCCCTTCAGCTCCTCCAGTCCACCTGCCAACTCCTCCATTGGGAACCCTGTGTTCAGTCCAATGATTGGCTGCTAGCATCTGCCTCTGTATCTGTAAGGCTGTGTCAGGGCCCCACCAGAGACACCCATAATAGGCTCCTTTCAGTATGCACTTCTTGTCATCCATAGTAGTTTCAGGGTTTGGTGACTGTTTATAGGATGAATTGCCAGGTAAGACAGTCTCTGGGTGGCCTTTCCTTCAGTCTCTGCTCTACACTTTGTCTCCATAATTGTTCCTATGAGTAGTTTGTTCCCTTTCTCAGAGGAACCAAAGCACCCCCACTTTGATCTTCCTTCTTCTTGAGCTTCCTGTGATCTGTGAATTGTAACTTGTTTATTTTGAGCTTTTGGGCTAATATCTACTTATCAGTGAGTGTATACCATATGTGTTCTTTGCACAAATAATTTGTAACAGCATGTAAAAGATTAATAGATTGAGATCACACTCCAGAACCATGTAAGTAAAACACAAGTAAAAATGATCTGTCCCCATAACCAGAAAGAAAGATGCTTAGCGATGAATTTCCCACAATGGACATAAGTTGTTTTGATTTCATGAACCAACTTCTAAAATGATATGTCATATGCAGATTCACATATGACACATTAAATCATGTAGCAGATGGCATCATGGTAAATGAATGTGTAGATTTCATATGCCTTGTTCATGAAACAGTCTCCATAAAAATCAAAAGCATCCCTTTACAGTGCTGCACAGGAAGGGTAGCTTCAAAGGTCAATGCTAATAACCAAATGCATTGCCCTTCCACCATGTTGCTGACTCCAGGGTGACTTAGAGCACGTGGAGGAGGAGATGCTAATGAATTCCCTGAGATGGTCTTTTCTAATCTTTGCTTTTTCAGAATCTGCCTTTAAGATGGTCTGGAATAGGTTAATTTGAACTCATGTTCTTGGATAGCATTCTTGTAAATGCCTTCACTGGACTTAAGTGAACACCCACATGTCATATATAATGAAGGAAACTTAAAAAGCATTTTAATCTTTGAAATGGCCACAGCTCCCTGCAGATAATATTAGACAAAGTTAGACAAGAGGAGAAGACAAAATTTTTTTGGATGGTAAGCTTTTGCTTACTCTCTAACAGATCTTACATAATGTACAAAAAGAAGCCAGTGCTCATAAGAACTTAAAACATAACTTCAGTTCAGCCAAATGTTAGCTTTCTTAATTTCCTTCTACTCAAAGACATACAACAAAAAGTGTTTATAATGATACACTAAGAATCAAACTTTTACCAAATATTATTAAAAAGACTGCAGTTAGAAAATGAATTGAAATCAATCTACAATGCAGAATACAGGTAAGGGTTACTTCTAATTTTTGCCTAAGATTTCTCTTCTATTTTTGAATAAGACATATCAATTCCAGCTCTACATTAAAGTTTTCACAGGCATATAGAACTTCGTAAATTCAGTCCAAAGGATATTGAGATTTAAATAATTTAGAGTTATGATACTACCATTACCCCATGATTTCATTTTCTATATCCCTGAATGGAAATCAGCCATTTTAACTCGATTGCCTGGATTTTATAGGCTGAGTTGGGATGAAGACTGCAAATGAATAGATTCAATGAAACTCCCCAAGCAGTAGAAGATTCATGTCTTAGGCACAGCCACTGCCAAAACCAAGCCCTCTGAAGCAAAAAGACCTTCAAAAAGTGAAGTCTAAATACCACAGAGGCATCAGGAATGCTGTTATGCAGCCAGAGAACCAGTGATCAAGTTTCTCTTCTACAAAAAGGCTCAATTTTGTACTGTCTGACATGTTCAAAACTATCTTAAATTGCACATAATTACTTCTGCAAAATCCCTGCATATTCAGAAAGACTTTTCTTGTATGTTCTTATTGCTGAGTTAGCTTTAGGTCCAGATATGCTGGTCTAACTGCTGTGAATTGCTAGGATGTTTTGCCAAGGCAAGCAAATGCCAAGCAAAATATTCAAGACCAAGATAGCTAAAAAGAAAAAAAAAATCAACTTTATTTTTCTCCTACTTGTCCTTTAATCTCACTTTGGGAGTCTGGCTCTTCCCCCACTCTTGCATTAAATCTGATAATATACATAATTTCCTTGGCCATTATTAGATAATGAGGATATCTTCATTCACTTTCAACCACAAGGACAGTAATAAATATATCCAGCATAGTACAGTGTATTCAAAGTCTAAATTTTACCTGAAGTTAAAGTGTCTTGCCTCTCCTAGGTTCTTTAAGCTCAGAAGGTTGCAATGGGAATATATTCTGATTCTTCCCTATTTCCCTGCCTTACTGCCTCTTCTCCCACCTGATTTTCTCTTATTTGTGTCCCTGAAGGTGTGGAGCAGAGGAAGGAAGAAACAGGGCAGATAAGGCACTGTGCACTACTTTCCTCTGACTCCTGCTGATGTCTAGTTATTTCTTTCTGCAGCAAAGCATCAAAGCCGAATCCCTTCCACAGATGACTGATGTGGGTTCCTCAGAAAAGGCTACGAACTGACTACATGGCAAGAGACAGGATGGTTCTACCAGGACAGCTGTGAAGTTCTCCTGGACAGAACATGACCTGGCTATAGATGAACCCTAGAATGAGTAAATATGTGGTTTCCAGAAAACATCTGCATTCATGTTTGTCCCAACCACAGGTATCCAATTCATCTGTTCATCTTTTTGCTCTGTCTTGCCATACAGGCAAAGAGCCTGATCATTTCCAGAACATGCCATTCTGATTTATCTGGAAACTAGCTAATCCACCTATATCAGTGCCTCAAAAAAACCTAGTTAGTGCTCTGTCTTCAAAGCTCCAATGCTCTTTATCAGGCTTTGGCTTCCTTGAAATCTATAATTGTGTAAGATATGGAAAAAGCTCTTACAGGGGTTCTGGCTTTCATGAGTGAACTCTCCCAGACACTTCCCACTGTAGCAGCAGAAAAAAATGCTGTAATTTGTCCCTACAATTAGCCTTAAAGTTTCCTACAGTATGTTTCCCGTACTTGTTTGCTTGTGGCTTTATAATGTGTGTGTGTGTGTGTGTGTGTGTGTGTGTGTGTGTGTGTGTGTGTGTGTGTGTATGTGTGTGTGTGTGTGTGTGTGTGTGTGTGTGTGTGTGTGTTGGGTGGGGATTGTGTCAAACTCTTCATACTCTTGCTTCATCCTTCTGAGTGCTGGGAATACATGTGAACATCAACATAGCCAACCCCATAAGTCTCTTATCCACCCCAAAACAGAGATGAGCAGTATATTCATTATTTTTCTGTGACAAGATAACAGAGGAAAGTAATGGTGCTGTCCATCAAGGCAGGGAAGGCATGCATGATGGCAAATGTGTAAAGTGGCAGGTCACATTTCATTCATATCCAGGAAACAGAGTAGGATAAATACTGGTACCCCACTCACCTTCTTATTATTATTCAGTCAAGGACTCCTGCAAAAAAAAAAATGGTGCCATCCATATTCAGGATCCTCCTTTATACCTCAGTTAACAGCCTCACAGATACACCCAGAAGTTTGTCTCCTAAATGATTCTAAGTCCTATCAAGATAAAGTTAATTATTATTGGTGGGAATCTCAGAACTATCATCTCAGATGCTTCAACTCCAGTGTCCAATACACCTAGTATTTTCAGAGTGTTCAGTGAAATGTTTTGCACTATCTCCATGTCTCTTTAGTCTGAGAGACAATGTTCTCAATTTCCTTTGCAGAATTTAATGAAACTATCATATGTTGAGGTCTTCCTAGAGTAGGAATTCCATACAGGGAAAGATGTATGACATTTAGATTTCCCTGTATGGCAATTCGATGACTCAGTAATCTCTACAAAGATTAGGTGAACTGCTTCCTAAAGTAGTATATTTGCACTGGGATTATTTCTCCATGGTCATTAGGATTTAGATAAAAATTCTTCCTAAAAGTATCAGGTGCTGAAGTCTTGCTCTCTGATTCAGTGTCCAAAGGCAGGACCTTAAGGAAACAATAGAATCATAAGAGTCTAGTTGGTGGATTAGTTTATTGATAAATTCATAATTTGGTACATTATTTGGAAAGCTAGGGGCTAGGGTTTTGTTGAGTATACCACTGAGAATATGCTCTTGGGGAGGAGTTCATGGCCTACTGTCACTCCTTTCAGCACCCACTCCATTCCTAGCTACCACAAAATGAGCAGCAACTCCATCATTCCTTTCTCCTGACCTAGAAACACTAGATCCAGCAGTCCATAAGAGGAATTCTGAAACCATGAACCAAATAACTCAACTCTCTCTCTCTTTAAGTTGATTTCTCCAGGTACTGTGTTATAAAAACAAAAGGCTGACTAGTACCATGGCCTTTAACAAATTAGTTATTTTCATTAATCTGAGATGTGAATATGTAGACTATGGGAAAAGTTGCCCACTCAACACATTTATTTCCAAGATGCCATCTATGTAATTCCAATTCTTCACAGCAATTCTAGAACTGCATTGCTGCAATGATTTCTAGTCATCCTAACCATGTCACACGATTTTCATGATAAATGGCTTACCTTCTGTCACTCTGGGCCAAACAGAGTAATTCATCCTGATCAAGGAAAAGACATATTTTACAGAATATATCAATTTACCAATATATTTTACAGGGGCACATATCGAAGCTAAGTACTGGTAAACATGAAGATAGGCTATACCACTCTGCAACAAAACAGAATGGAAAAAAATCTCAGACTTTGGCGAGTAACTTCCATATTGAAAAATTCTAGGTAATCCTTACATATTTTAATATTTGAGGGATCTGAGGTAGTTTCCCAGAGACATAAAATATGAGATATTTTGAGCATGAGATAGTTTAGATCTGAATTTCCAAAATGATTGAGGTGTTAAAAGATAGTAACAGCCAATTGTACTATGTGGAAGTGGGAAAACCTTTAAAGGTGTGGCCTACCTGAAGGTAATTAGATCACTGAGAGAGCGTCCTTGGAGGGACTATAGATATTCATGCCCTTCCCATATCTCTGCTTCCCAATCACCATGAAAAGAATAGTTTAGCCAAGAAACATGCTCACCACCCTCATATAGAGTGCTTCCATAAGCCCACATCAATGAGGCATTTGATAATGAACTGAAATATCTGTAAATCATATGACAAAATAAGTCTTCTCTCCTTCTCAGTGAATGTCCTTGGGTATTTTTGTTACAAGGCATAAAGAAATTACACGGATCAAAACAATCATCCTTTTCTTCATACATGTGTCTGACTTCCCACTGGATAACTTCATACTCTCCCCCGTTACATCTGAGGCTGAGCTTAACAATGGTGATGGAGTTAAGAGATGGAAGGAGAAGAGGGAAAAATAGACCTAATCAAGGGTATGAAAAATTTCTATATGAAAACCTCAAGACTCTGCAGGGAGAAACTGAAAAGGGCATTATAAGACAGAGCTTCTCAATCTGTGGATCACAACCCCTTTTGGGGGGTTTCATATCAAATATTTACATTGCAATTCATAACTGTTATGAAACAATTCAAGACAATTATGAAGTAGCGATGAAGCAATTTAATGGTTTGGGTCACCACAACATGAGAAACTTTTATTAAAGGTTCATAGCATTAAGAAGGTTAAGTACCATTGTTCTAAGATTAAAAAAAGAGCCTCCATAGTCATGGATAGGCAATTAATTTGTAGTGCACAAAACCATTTATACTTTTAGTGCAATCTTCACAAAAATTCCAATAGGACTGTTCAAAGAACTTAAAAAATAATGTTAAAATTCACATGGAAACACAAAAGACCCTGAATAGCCAAGATAGTTCTAAGCAAGAGCAATGCTGGAGGCATCAGAATTCCTGATTGTAATGCTCACAACACTGAAGTAAAGACAGACATCTAAACCAACTGAGTAGAATAGTGGATAAAGAAATTAACCCACACAGCTATACTATTTGATCTTTGGAAAAACACATTGGTGGGGAAAATAAAAACAGGCAGTACTGGGAAACGTTTATGTCCACACATAAAAAATAAACCAAATAAAACTAGACCTGAGGTTCTTACCTTGCACAAGATCAGCTCAAAACACATCAAAGACTCAATGTAAGACCAGAAAGTGCTAGTGAAAGACAGAGGCAGAGAACTTTAACATACTGACACAGACAAGGGCTGGGTGCAAAGCATTCCACTGGCAGAGGAATCATCCAAAGAATTTCACATGGGATTACATAAAATTAAGGTTTTCTCCTGGAAAACAACTTGCAGAATGAAGACACAGCTTACAAAACATCAGTAAAGATTTTGACGGCTATATATCTGATAGGGAACTGTTTATTTAGAATCTAAATGAACTACTTCAAACATCATCCAGTAAACAAATTAGCAAGTAACTACATAGAGAGTCCTTTAAAAGTGAATACAAATGGGCAGTAAGCATTTCTTAAAGTGTTCAGCAATCTTAGCCTACCAAGAAATGAAAATTAGAATTACGTCAAGAACCATGGCTCTCCCGTCTTAAAGGCTACCATGATGACAACATACAGCACTGGTGGTGAGAGTATTGAAAAAGAACACTTACACACTGATGGTGGGAAATAAACTGTGGAATTCATTATGCCATTCTTCAAAAAAAAAAACCATTGTGTAAATATACATTTTCTGTATCCATTGCTCCACTGAGGGACATCTGTGTCGCTGGGGAATCCTCTGGATATATGCCCAGGAGAGGTATAGCAAAGTCCTCCAAAAGTGTCATGTCCAGTTTTCTGAGGAACTGCCAGACTAAGTTGCAAAGTGGTTGTACCATCTTGCAATCCCACCAGCAGTGGAGGAGTGTTCCTCTTTCTCCACATCCTCGCCAACACCTGCTGTCTCCTGAGTTTTTAACCTTAGCCATTCTGACTGATGTGAGGTGAAATCTCAGGGTTGTTTTGATTTGCATTTCCCTAATGATAAATGATGTTGAGCATTTCTTAAGGTGCTTCGCAGCTGTCTTATTCAGGGTTTCTATTCCTGAACAAACATCATAACCAAGAAGCATGTGGGGAGGAAAGAGTTTATTCAGCATACAATTCTGCATTGCTGTTCATCACAACAGAAAGCCAGGACTGGAACTCAAGCAGGTCAGGAAGCAGGAGCTGATGCAGAGGCCATGGAGGGATGTTCCTTACTGGCTTGATTCCCCTGGCTTGCTCAGCCTGCTGTCTTATAGAACCCAAGAATACCAGCCCAAAGGTGGTACCACCCACAAGTGGCCCTCCCCACTTGATCACAAAATGAGAAAATACCCCACAGCTGGGTCTCATGGAGGCACTTCCCCAACTGAAGCTCCTTTCTCTGTGATAACTCTAGCCTGTGTCAAGTTGACACACAAAACCAGCCAGTACAATTGACCCCTTGTCAACTTGACACACAAGCACATCACTATTAAGCCTTAACCCTTACTTCCTTATTCATCCCCAAGATATAAATAACTTTAAGAGTCCCACAGTCTTTACATATTAAAATTTCAATCCCTTTAAAATGTCCAATATCTTTAAAATCCAAAGTCTTTTAAAAATTCAAAGTCTCTTAACTGTGGGTTCCACTAAAATACTTTCTTCCTTCAAGAGGGAAACATATCAGGGCACAGTCACAACCAAAAGCAAAATTCAAACCACAATGGCTCAATGTCTAGGATCAAACTCATGATCTTCTGGTCTCCTCCAAGGGCTTGAGTCACGTCTCCAGCTCTGCCCTTTGTAGCACACAGCTTGTCTTCTAGGCTCCAGCTTCCTGTACTCCACTGCTGCTGCTGTTCTTGGTGGTCATCTCATGATACTGGCATCTCCAAAACACTGCTATCTTCCACTGTAATTACGCTACACCAATAGCCTCTCATAGGCTCTCTTCATGGTGACAATCCTCTGCTCCTATGCATGACCCCTTTGAGTCCTGGGCCATCAATTGCAACTGAGGCTGCACCTTCACCAATAGCCTTCCGAGGCCTCTCACTGTGCCAAGAGCCTCAGCTGCTCTTCATGACCACTTCATGCCTTCAAAACCAGAACCATCTGGGTGACTCTTACACAGTACCAAGTCCAGCCACAGCACAAAATAGAACTGTGGCTATCTCTGGAACACAGCCTTTGTGCTCTCAGAAAACACTTACCAAAAGATTTCACCTCAGTGATGCTGGTCTCTTCTTAATCACCGCTAATTTCTTAGCTCCAGCTAACCAGCATCAATAGTCCCAATAACACAAAGGTTTGCTTTAGTGGTTCTGGTATCTTGTTAACCACAGCTGATTTTTCAGCCCCAGCTAACCAAAACCACAGAATCTTCACAATCAAAACATGGCCCCTTTAAGAGTCTTCAATCTTCCCTCTGAAATTTTACAAACCAGGCCTCCATTTTCTCCAATGTTCTCAACATTATCTTCCAAGCTCCTACAGAACATTTTACAGAGCTCTTAACACTGAATGGATCATCTAGCCCAAAGTTCCAAAGTCCTTCCACAGTCCTCCACAAAACATGGTCAGGTTGTCACAGGAATACCCCACTATACTGATACCAATTTGTCTTAGTCAGGGTTTCTATTCTGCACAAACATCATGACCAAGAAGCGAGTTGGGGAGGAAAGAGTTTATTGAGCTTACATTTCTGCATTGCTGTTCTTCATGAAAGGAAGTCAGGACTGAAACTCAAGCAAGTCAGGAAGCAGGAGTTGATGCAGAGGCCATGGAGGGATGTTTCTTACTGGCTTGCTTGCCCTGGCTTTCTCAGCCTGCTCTCTCATAGAACCCAAGAATACCAGCCCAGGGATGGCACCACCCACAAGGGCCCCCCCCCCTTGATCACTAATTGAGAAAATGCCCCACAGCTGGATCTCATGGAGGCACTTCCCCAACTAAAGCTCCTTTCTCTGTGATAACTCCAGCCTCTGTCAAGTTAACACACAAAACCAACAAGTACATCAGCCATCCAAAGTTCTTCAGGTGAAAATTCTTTGTTTATTTCTGTACCCCATTTTTAATAGGGTTATTTGGTTCTCTGGGGTCTAACTTCTTGAGTTCTTTGTATACGTGTGGTATATTTACACAATGGAATACTACTCAGCAATTAAAAACAATGAATTCATGAAATTCTTAGGCAAATGGTTGGAACTGGAAAATATTATCCTAAGTGAGGTAACCCAATCACAAAAGAATACACATGGTATGCAATCACTGATAAGTGGATATTAATTAGCCCAGAAGCTCTGAATTCTCAAGACACTGTTAGCATATCAAATGATACCCAAGAAGAGAGAAAGAGAGGGCCCTGGTTCTGAAAAGAGTTGATCCAGCATTGTAGGGGAGTACCAGGACAGGGAAATGGGAGGTGGGTGATTGGGGAATGGGCAGAGGGAAGAGGGTTTATGAGACTGATGGGAAGGGGGGAACCGGGAAAGGGGAAAGTATTCAGAAAGTAAACAAAGAATATAGAAAATAAAAGAATATATCTAATAAAAAAGTAAGAGTAGCTTGGAAAAAAAAGTAAAGTCTATAGCCACTAATCAGCTGAAATCACTTCCTGTCTAATGTACAACTAGTTATAATAAACCTAACTAGGGTCTGCTATTTGGTTAAGAAAAAAAAACACTATCCAGTTGTACTACCCTGGGTGTATGTATGCCTAAAGGTTTCTATTTCCACATACCATAGAGATACTTGAATATCAATGTCTATTGCTGCACTGCTCGTGATAGCCAAGATATCCAAGCAGCCTACAGATGCACCACACGATAAGCAAACAAAGAATGTGGTGCACATACACAATGGAACTGTAAAGACTAGAAAATGGCAAGTGCGGGAAAATAGATGAAACCAAAGATAATCATGTGAAGTAAGATAAGTCATGCTCAGAAACATACAATTACACAATTGTAGGGAAAACGGGTGGGGGCTGCATACTCCTGTGGGGAGGGAAACTGCTGTGCTAGCAGGAAGGTCTTTGCTTAGAAGGCGGGGCAGTTCTGGTGCCGCCCCTTGTACCTATAGAGGAAGCCTGGCTGGGAAGAATCTTTGGTCCTTTCTGGTGGCTGGAGACTCAGAGGCTTGTTCCATTACTCCTATACAACGGATTTTGATAAGAAGAGGCAGCTCATAGTTTCAAAGCTTTATTATAGAGAAATAGGAAAAGATAAAGAAATAGAGAAGTAAAGAGAGAAAGAAAAGATAGACCATTACCATGAGCTGGCCATGACCGCGTGGAAAGAGGGGAAAGGAATGGGGAGAGAGGGGGAACAGGGGGACAAGAGTGTAAGGGCAAGAGAGAAAAGCAAGAGAGCTAGGAGGGGCCTGGAAGTCCCTTTTATAGTGGGCTGGGTTACCTGGCTGTTGCCAGGTAACTGTGGGGCGAGGAAAACATGCTGTAGCCAGGTGCCTGAATGGGTAGAGTCCAGCCAGAACGATGGCCATAGGGTTTTGTCCAACACACAATTTCTTAAGATTTAGATTATACATTCTTGCATATGTAAGATGAAACAAATAGGAAGAGGAATGTGAGAAGAGAAGAAGAGGTCTCAGTGGAGGAGGGAGGGGGGATAAGAGAGCATAGTAATTGTAAGTGATGTGAAAATAGATGGAGGAATGATTAAAGATAAGAAAGCAACAGGCTAGGCACTGAGAAGAAAAAGAAGAACAAAGCACAATGATGTCTCCATCAATCCTGACCTAGCAGTGACTATACACATTGACTGCAATGCATCTACATACACATACACGTACACATATACATATATAAGAAAATATCACAAAAAGAAAATATCACGATGAAACAATACTTTACATGCTGAATATATCTCTATATATTATATATAGTACACATATATTCATTTTACCCAGTACTTATAAGAAATTACGAAGAGGGCGGCGGCGGCGGTGGCGGCAGCGGCAGCAGTGGCTGCTCCAGCTGAAGGGCCATCAGCAGTGGAACCAAGGCGTCACAGGGACCAGTTAGGCCCTGCGCCCACGACCACTGACCTTCGCTGACCAGCTGGGCAGCAAGCAGCTGCAGTTGTGCGGCGCCTTTCCTGCACGGAGGCCACTTCAGAACTCGGCCTCCCACCAGTCAGGAGAGGAGCATCCATCTTGGTTCCGTACTCCAGGAATCGGACAGACTGAGGTACACAAACATAATCCGAGGCCAACACCGCGGTGGTCTGAGCCCGACGGGCGTTGGCCTGCACCCAGGCCCTGGGCGGGTCGGGGGGCCATCGGGGTGCCAACCCAGCCAGGAGGTTTTTTGCCCAGGCCTGCGAGCGCGCCGCCGCCATTTTGCCTGCAGGACGACAGAGAGCTCAGGCGGGCAGACCTGTAACAGGCATAGCCTAAGGCTAACAAAGCGGGGGTCCAGGCCCCAAAAGGCACAGGACTGACCCCAAGAACTGGGCGGCTTGGTGGGCAATCTGTGAGTCAACCCGCCCAGGTGATTGTTAGCAAAGCAGACTCTCCCGGCGCTTTCAGGGAGCGCGGGCGCGCACGCCTGCCATCCTAGTCACCTGGCAAACCCAATTAACAGTCATAGCTCTAGGGGAACTTTGCTCGGACCTTGGCCTCCCAGGCTTTTGCCTGGACTCAGGGACTGGGCGGCCAGGCTAACCTTGTGTGCGACAGCCCGGTTGGCAGATCGGCTGCCCAGCGGAGTGAGCTGAACACAGGGGAGGTCACAGTAGCATACACCTTCCGCACTCCCTGGGAGTGCACACAGGCTCCATCTGCTCCACAGACACAATCTGGGGCAAGGCCTCAGGCAGAAGCCCTTAGCTCTACTCTCTCCGCTTCCGGATCCAGATCAGTCTGGGCGGCAGCATTACATCTCCAAGTCCTGCAAGTGGCTAGCTGGGCTTCCGGGCGGCCAGCTGGGAGAAGTCAGTGTGCTCCAGTGAATCCAGCGGGCCCCAGCGGGAGCCTTCGGGTGCCTGCTTTGGGATCTGAACAGCCTGGGCAGCAGCACACTGTCTACAAGCAGTGCAGGAGGTAAGCTGTGCACCAGAGGCCAACTGGGAAGGGGCAGCTTGCACTGGTGAGTCCAGCACTGACAAGATAAACTAACACCAGTGAGATCTAGATGGCAAAAGGCAAACACAGGAACGTCACTAACAGAAATCAAGGCAATATGGCAACATCTGAACCCAATTCTCCTCTACCAACATATCCTGGATACCCCATCACACCAGTAAAACAAGATTTGGATTTAAAATCACTGGTCATGATGCTGGTACAGGAACACATGAAGGTCATACATAAAGAAATTCAGGAGAAAATGGATCAAAAGTTAGAAGCCCTTGCAAGGGAAACACAAAAATCATTGAAAGAAATCCAGGAGAATACAAAAGCCAACAAGGAGGAAATGCAAAAAACACTTAAAGAAATACAGGAGAACTTTGCTCAACAGGCTGAGGTCATGAAAGACGAAACACAAAAATCTCTTAAAGAAATACAGGAGAACTTTGGTCAACAGGCTGAGCTCATGAAAGAGGAAACACAAAAATCTCTTAAAGAATTACAGGAAAACACAAACATGCAAGTGAAGGAGCTAAGCAAAACCATCCAGGATCTAAAATCAGAAGTAGAAACAACTAAGAAAACTCAAAGGGAGACAACTTTGGAGATAGAAAGCCTTGGGAAGAAATCAGGGGACAGAGATACAAATATCAACAACAGAATACAAGAGATAGAAGAAAGAATCTCAGATGCTGAAGATTCCATAGAAACCATGGACTCAACAGTTAAAGAAAATGCAAAATGCAAAAAGCTTGTAACCCAAAATATCCAGGAAATCCAGGACACAATGAGAAGACCAAACCTAAGGATTATAGGCATAGATGAGAGTGAAGATTTACAACTTAAAGGGCCAGCAAATATCTTCAATAAAATTATGGAAGAAAACTTCCCTAACCTAAAGAGAGAGATGCCCATGAATATACAAGAAGCCTACAGAACTCCAAACAGACTGGACCAGAACAGAAATACTTCCCGTCACATAATAATCAAAACACCAAATGTTCTAAACAAAGAAAGAATACTAAAGGCAGTAAGAGAAAAAGGCCAAGTAACATATAAAGGAAGACCTATCAGAATCACAGCAGACTTTTCACCTGAGACTATGAAGGCTAGAAGGTCCTGGGCAGATCTCATGCAGACTCTAAGAGAACACAAATGCCAACCAAAACTACTCTATCCAGCAAAACTCTCAATCACCATAGATGGAGAAACTAAGATATTTCATGACAAAACCAAGTTTACCCAATATCTATCCACAAACCCGGCCCTAAAAAGGATAATAGGAGGACAACACCAACACAAGGAGGGAAACTTCACCCTGGAAAAAGCAAGATAGTAACCTTTCATCAAACCCAAAAGAAGTTAAGCATTCAAATTTAAAAAATAACGTCAAAAATGATAGGAAGTAACAATCACTATTCCTTAATATCTCTTAACATCAATGGACTTAATGCCCCAATAAAAAGACACAGACTAACTGAATGGATACGTAAACAGGACCCTACATTTTGCTGCTTACAGGAAACACACCTCAGGGTCAAAGACAAACACTACCTTAGAGTAAAAGGCTGGAAGACAATTTTACAAGCAAATGGTCTCAGGAAACAAGCTGGAGTAGCCATTTTAATATCAGATAAAATTGACTTTCAACCCAAAGTCATCAAAAGAGACCCTGAGGGACACTTCTTGCTGGTCAAAGGAAAAATACAAAAAGAAGAACTGTCAATCCTGAACATTTATGCCCCAAATGCAAGGGCACCCTCTTTCGTAAAAGAAACTTTATTAAAACTAAAAGCACACATTGCACCTAACACAATAATTGTGGGTGACTTCAACACTGCACTTTCCTCAATGGACCGATCAGGAAAACAGAAACTAAACAGGGACACAATGAAACTAATTGAAGCTTTGGACCAATTAGATTTAACAGATATATATAGAACATTATATCCTAAAACAAAAGAATATACCTTTTTCTCAGCACCTCATGGTACCTTCTCCAAAATCGACCATATAATTGGTCACAAGACAGACCTCAACAAATATAAGAAGATCGAACTAATCCCATGCCTCCTATCTGATCACTATGGAGTAAAAGTGGTCTTCAATAGCAACAGAAACAACAGAAAGCCCACATACACGTGGAAACTGAACAATACTCTACTCAATGATACCTTGGTCAAGGAAGAAATAAAGAAAGAAATTAAAGACTTTTTAGAACACAATGAAAATGAAAACACAACATACCCAAATCTATGGGACACAATGAAAGCAGTGCTAAGAGGAAAACTCATAGCCCTGAGTGCCTCCAAAAAGAAAATGGAGAGAGCATACATTACCAGCTTAATCACACACCTGAAAGCCCTGGAACAAAAAGAAGCTATTTCGCCCAGGAGGAGTAGAAGGCAGGAAATCATCAAACTCAGGGCCGAAATCAATCAAGTAGAAACAAAGAGAACCATACAAAAAATCAACAATACCAGGAGCTGGTTCTTTGAGAAAATCAACAAGATAGATAAACCCTTAGCCAGAATGACCAAAGGGCACAGAGAAAGTATCCAAATTAACAAACTTAGAAATGAAAAGGGAGATATAACAACGGAAACTGAGGAAATCCAAAAAATCATCAGATCCTACTACAAGAGCCTATACTCAACACAACTGGAGAATCTGGAGGAAATGGACAATTTCCTTGACAGATACCAAATACCAAAATTAAATCAGGACCAACTAGACCATCTAAACAGTCCCATAATGCCTAAAGAAATAGAAGGAGTCATAGAAAGTCTTCCAACCAAAAAAAGCACAGGACCAGATGGCTTCAGTGCAGAATTCTACCAGACCTTCAAAGAAGAGTTAACACCAATACTCTTCAAACTATTCCACAAAATAGAAACAGAAGGAACACTACCCAATTCCTTCTACGGAGCGACAATTACGCTGATACCAAAGCCACACAAAGATCCAACAAAGAAAGAGAACTTCAGACCAATTTCCCTTATGAACATCGATGCAAAAATACTCAATAAAATTCTTGCCAACCGAATCAAAGAACACATCAAAACGATCATCCACCATGATCAAGTAGGCTTTATCCCGGGAATGCAGGGTTGGTTCAATATACGGAAATCCATCAATACAATCCACTACATAAACAAACTCAAAGAACAAAACCACATGGTCATTTCATTGGATGCTGAAAAAGCATTTGACAAAATTCAGCATCCCTTCATGCTTAAAGTCTTGGAGAGAACAGGAATTCAAGGCCCATACCTAAACATAGTAAAAGCAATATACAGCAAACCGGTAGCCAGCATCAAACTAAATGGAGAGAAACTTGAAGCAATCCCACTGAAATCAGGGACCAGACAAGGCTGCCCCCTTTCTCCTTATCTTTTCAATATTGTACTTGAGGTACTAGCTCGGGCAATTCAACAACATAAGGAGATCAAAGGGATACAAATTGGAAAGGAAGAAGTCAAACTATCATTATTTGCAGACGACATGATCGTCTACCTAAGTGACCCAAAGAACTCCACTAGAGAGCTCCTACAGCTGATAAACAACTTCAGCAAAGTGGCAGGTTATAAAGTCAACTCAAGCAAATCAGTGGCCTTCCTATACTCAAAGGATAAGCAGGCTGAGAAAGAAATTAGGGAAATGACCCCCTTCACAATAGCCACAAACAGTATAAAGTATCTTGGGGTGACTCTTACCAAACATGTGAAAGATCTGTATGACAAGAACTTCAAGACTCTGAAGAAGGAATTGGAAGAAGACCTCAAAAAATGGGAAAACCTCCCATGCTCATGGATCGGTAGAATCAATATAGTTAAAATGGCCATTTTGCCTAAAGTACTATACAGATTCAATGCAATACCCATCAAAATCCCAACTCAATTCTTCACAGAGTTAGAAAGAGCAATTATCAAATTCATCTGGAACAACAAAAAACCCAGGATAGCTAAAACTATTCTCAGCAACAAAAGGAAATCTGGGGGAATCAGTATCCCTGACCTCAAGCAATACTACAGAGCAATAGTGCTAAAAACTGCATGGTATTGGTACAGTGACAGGCAGGAGGATCAATGGAACAGGATTGAAGATCCAGAAATGAACCCACACACCTATGGCCACTTGATCCTCGACAAAGAGGCTGAAAACATCCAATGGAAAAAAGATAGCCTTTTCAACAAATGGTGCTGGTTCAACTGGAGGTCAGCATGCAGAAGAATGCGAATTGATCCATCCTTGTCTCCTTGTACTAAGCTCAAATCCAAATGGATCAAGGACCTCTACATAAAGCCAGACACTCTGAAGCTAATAGAAAAAAAACTGGGGAAGACCCTTGAGGACATCGGTACAGGGAGAAAGTTCCTGAACAGAACACCAATAGCGTATGCTGTAAGAGCAAGAATTGACAAATGGGACCTCATAAAATTACAAAGTTTCTGTAAGGCAAAGGACACCATCAAGAGGACAAATCGGCAACCAACAAATTGGGAAAAGATCTTCACCAATCCTACATCAGACAGAGGGCTAATATCCAATATATATAAAGAACTCAAGAAGTTAGACTCCAGAAAACCAAACAACCCTATTAAAAAATGGGGTACAGAGTTAAACAAAGAATTCTCCCCTGAAGAACTTCGGATGGCGGAGAAGCATCTTAAAAAATGCTCAACTTCATTAGTCATTAGGGAAATGCAAATCAAAACAACCCTAAGATTTCATCTCACACCAGTCAGAATGGCTAAGATTAAAAATTCAGGAGACAGCAGGTGTTGGAGAGGGTGTGGAGAAAGAGGAACACTCCTCCACTGCTGGTGGGGTTGCAAA
Organism: Apodemus sylvaticus; assembly: GCF_947179515.1. Lineage (NCBI taxonomy): Eukaryota > Metazoa > Chordata > Mammalia > Rodentia > Muridae > Apodemus > Apodemus sylvaticus. The sequence goes on from NC_067489.1 coordinate 57,889,722, forward strand.
TTGGTACAACCACTCTGGAAATCAGTCTGGCGGTTCCTCCGAAAACTGGGCACCTCACTTCCAGAAGATCCTGCTATACCACTCCTGGGCATATACCCAGAAGACTCCCCACCATGTAATAAGGATACATGTTCTACTATGTTCATAGCAGCCCTATTTGTAATTGCCAGATGCTGGAAAGAACCCAGGTATCCCTCAACAGAAGAGTGGATGCAAAAAATGTGGTATATCTACACAATGGAGTACTATTCAGCCATTAGAAACAATGAATTCATGAAATTCTTAGGCAAATGGATGGAGCTAGAGAATATCATACTAAGTGAGGTAACCCAGACTCAAAAGGTGAATCATGGTATGCACTCACTAATAAGTGGATATTAACCTAGAAAACTGGAATACCCAAAACATAATCCACACATCAAATGAGGTACAAGAAGAAAGGAGGAGTGGCCCCTGGTTCTGGAAAGACTCAGTGAAACAGTATTCAGCAAAACCAGAACGGGGAAGTGGGAAGGGGTGGGTGGGAGGACAGGGGAAGAGAAGGGGACGTACGGGACTTTCGGGGAGTGGGGGGGGCTAGAAGAGGGGAAATCATTTGAAATGTAAATAAATTATATCGAATAAAAAAAAAAAAAGAAAAAAAAAAGAAATTACTTATAATACTTAATATAAGTAATATATATTTGATTTTTATATATAAGTAATATATAATGTAATAAGTAAATACTTACAAGTAATGAGTAATGCTAACATTATTATATATTGTATATACTCATTTTTACTCATCACTTAAACTTGTATTAAAAATATATCTTAAATGTAATTTTAATATAGTGATTCATTTTTCAAAACAAACTAGTTCTCTTTTCTAGGATTATTATTACACAGAGTAAATGGTGACTCATTACCATTTTCACTGTAGTTGAGTCTGTCCTCAGCATGCCTCTCCCTTCCCCTTACTCACTGCACCTCACCTCTCCAGGCCCTTCTGCCTCTATTGTCATGTCTCTTGTAGATACATGTTAAATTTAGCTATAACATCTAGGACCCACAAATGAGAGAAAATATGCATACAATGCGAATGGTAAAAATATTTCATATTTTTTTAAAAAAGGGTAAGAAGAGTTATTTTCCCACTCCCCTGTTTTAGGCATAGAGTCAAAATCTGCCATTTGTAGCTATTGAAATAATCATTGAAATAATGACTAAGCCAGTGAGCATCTTGAAAATCATAAAGAAGTGAACAAAAGCAGGCTTGAGTGACCACATTATGTGAGCTCAGTTGATGATGTGGCTTTCTTAATACATCCCAAACTCACTGCTGCCTTTGATTCTTCCAGCCTCGGGACTCAGGGATTGGTTCCAGGCTAGCAGGGAGCCACCTCTAAACATTCTGGGACATTCTTTTCCCTCTAGGTCTGGAATGATGTGAAATGTCTGCTCTTGGATCTTATTATTAGCTGAACTATCAGTGAAATAGTCATTTTCTCCTGTCTAAAGGAGAAAAGAGAAAGAAATTTTAAGGTTTTTTTTTTTTTTAAGAATGTAGTTGCAGAGCCATGACACAAACCATTCAGACCATTAACCATCCTCTGCTAACAGTGGCGGAGAACACCGCAGTTAAATCATTTCATGCCCAATGTAACTAGAGTCGTGTGTCCCTCGAGCCAGCACTGTCAGGGGAAGGGAAGAGCATTCATCATGAGTTTTATTTGCACTGAATTCCTTCCTGTGTTGGTAATGATACATGTTATGGGAGCTTTAGCCCTGAGAGGCAGTGTGTGAAGGACCAATGATTGCCTTGATTTTTATGAAAAGTGGAGGAAATAGAAGACAGGAGTGGTGTGGCAAACATCTTTTCTCAGATGGAGCCATCTTTGGTTTATCTTGAAACACACACATACACTCTCTCTCTGTCTCTCTGTCTCTCTGTCTCTCTGTCTCTCTGTCTCTCTGTCTCTCTCTCTCTCTCTCTCTCTCTCTCACACACACACACACACACACACACACACACGCACATGCACACACATACACACCCTGCCTTTCTACCACTGCCCTGAAAATTCTTCTAGGAAAGTGTACAACCCTGCTCTAGAAATGAAGGCTTGCAATGCCCCAGCTAATTACATGCTTTTGACTTCTGTTACACTGCCTGCTTTGCTTCCCCTACAACTGCCAACCAGGACGTAGTTTTCTGTGCTCTTTGCCTTAAAAGTTCCATGTAAACTGCATTCAAGGATTCTTTGTGAGAGATCTTTTCAGGCAGTCTCCAGACACCAGCCAGGTTAATGCAGACTCTCGATTCAGATTTTGGTCCTGCTGAGTGAGTGGTTCTTGGGTCTTTACTCACATGACATTTAGAGATCCCACTAAGATCCTTCTGAGCCCCTTTCCAATTTAACTAACCCTCCAGGATTGGACCAAAAACAGGTTCCTATAATTGCTCAACTAACCCATCAGCTACCCCATCCATATTGAACAATACACAATGATCCTGGAAACAAAAAAAGGGAATTGCAGTCCATATTTCTTGGCTTAGAGAGACAGACATCCAGGTGCCTGGCCAATCATCCTGGAATATACTTCTCCTGTATGTGAAGAAACCTGGAACCTCTGATTATAAAACTATCCAAGATTTAAAAGAAGTGAATAAGATGGTCTAGACCATCCACCCCATGAGCCCAAATCCATACACTCCCATGAGTCTGATTCCTCAAGAGCAACAACAGGTGTACAGTGTCTTGAACCTTTAGCCTCCCACTGGCAAGAGGTGTGTCAACCAGGTTGCCTGAAGGATTTAAAACCTCTCCAAGTCTGTTTGATAAGGCACTAAAGTGCTGACCTCCTGCCCATCCAGCACAAGTTTCCCGGTACCACAATTTTACAATATATAGATTACTTCCTCCTAGTCTCAGGAACTGAAATTAATTATGAAAGGACCACTGGGGGACTTCCCAAGAGTTCCAAACCTTGAGCTATAGAGTGTCACTAAGAAAGTGCACCTTTGAGCTCAGAGGCAACCTCTCTCAGCTACCAGCTGAGGAAAGGCAAAAGGAGCTGGTCTCAGAGTAGGATCGCTGCCACCTTCATATCTCTACCATCCTTCACACGCTAACTCCAAAGATTAAGAGAAGGTTCAAGAGTTCCTAGGTGCCACTGGGTAGTGTGGCCTCTGGAAACCAGGATTTTTGGAATTAGCAAGGTCTATATACACCAGCATAAAGTGGGATGCTAAGACCCTAATCTAGGCTGAGGCTGAACAAAGGTCATTTAAAGCTTTAGAAAAAGTTCAGCTTGCTTCTGGTTTCCATCTGCACCTGGAGCTGTCCCTGTGACACAGCTCTCAATACCCAAATCCTGGTAGGAGAGCTGGTCTCCCATGAGTGCTGACATGCCTGAGAGAACAGGTAAAACCACTACTTCTGTTCAAATTTCAGGACCAAGAGGGACTTTCTGAGAACCATCAGGACACAGGAACCAAGGAATAGCCAGGGACAGGATCCTCCCAGTTTCTGTCTGTGCTCCTGAGCTGGCCGTGTACCACAGCTCTCCATACCCAAATTCCACTGGAAGAAAGCTGGTCTCCCAGGAGTGCTGACACACAGGCTTACAGGAGGGACAAGCCACAGTCAGAGACAGCAAGTCCAGCTAACACCACAGATAACTAGATGTCAAGAGGCAAGTACAAAAACATAAGCAATAGAAACCAAGGCTACTTTGGCATCACAAAAACCCAGTTATCCTACCAAAGTCAACCCAGGATACCCCAACACATAGGTAAATATGTAGAAATACTTAAAGAGGAAACACAAAAATACCTTAAAGAATTACAGGAGAACACAACCAAACAGGTGAAGGAATTAAACAAAACTATCCAGGATTTAAATGGAAATAAAAACAATGATGAAATCACAAAGGGAGACAACCCTGGAGATAGAAAAAAGAAAAGAGATCAGGAGTCATAGATGCAAGCATCACTAACAGAATACAAGAGATAGAAGAGAGAATCTCAGGTGCAGAAGATACCATAGAAAACATTGATACAACAGTCAAAGAAAACACAAAATGCAAAATGCTCCTACCCCTAAACATCCAGGAAATATATTCTCAACAATAAAAGAACCTGTGGCAGAATCACCATCCCTGACCTCAAGCTGTACTACAGAACAATAGTAATAAAAACTGTACTGCATGGTATTGGTACAGAGGTAGTCAGGTAGATCAATGGAATAGAATTGAAGACCCAGAAATGAAACCACATACCTATGGTCACTTGATCTTTGACAAAGATGCCAAAACCATCCAGTGGAAATAAAAAACAATATTTTCTACAAATGGTGCTGATTCAACTGGCAGTCGGCATGTAGAAGAATGCAAATTGATCCATTTTTATCTCCCTGTACAAAGCTCAAGTCCAAATAGCTCAAGAACCTCTATAAAACCAGATATACTGAATCTAATAGAAGAAAAGTGGGGGAAAGCCTCCAACACATGGGCAGAGGGGAAATTTTCCTGAACAGAACACCAATGGCTTATGCTCTAAGATCAAGTATTGACAAATGGGACCTCATAAAATTCCAAAGCTTCTATAAGGCAAAAGACACTGTCAATAGGACAAAACAGCAACCAACAGATTAGGAAAAGATCTTTATCAATCCTACATCTGATAGAGAGTTAATATCCAATATATACAAAGAACTTAAGAAGTTAAACTCCAGAAAAACAAATATCCCTATTAAAAATGTGGAACAGAGCTAAAAAATAGAATTCTCAACTGAGGAGACTCGAATGGCCTAGACACACCTAATAAAATGTTCAACATCCTTAGTCATCAGGGATATACAAATCAAAATGACCCTGAGATTCTACCTCACACAAGTTAGAAAGGCTAAGGTCAAAAGCTCAAGTGACAGCAGATGCTGGTGAAGATGTGGAGAAAGGAACACTCCTCCATTGCTGGTGGATTGCAAGCTGGTACAACCACTCTAGAAATCAGTCTGGCAGTTATTCAGAAAATTGGACATCCTACTACCTGGGGACCCAGCTATACCACTCCTTGGCATATACCCAGAAGATTCTCCAATATGTAGTAAGGACACATGTTCCACTATGTAGCAGCCTTATTTATAATATCCAGAAGCTAGAAACAACCCAGATGTCCCTCAATAGAGCAATGGATATGGAAAATGTAGTACATTTACACAATGGAGTACTACTCAGTTATTGTAAACAATGACTTATTAAAATTCACAGGCAAATGGATGGATCAAGAAAATATCATCCTGATATTTTCACAAAAGAACACACATGGTACATACTCACTGGCAGGTGTATATTAGTCCAAAAGTTCATAATACCCAAGATACTATTCACAGAATTATATGAAGCTCAAGAAAAAAGAAGACCAAAGTGTGGATGCTTCAGTGCCTCACTGAAGGTAGAACATACTCACAGGAGGAAATATGGAGACAAAGTGTGGAGCAGAAACTGAAGAAAAGGCCATCCAGAGACTGCCCCACCTGGGGATGCATCCCATATACAGTTACCAAACCCAGACACTTGCAGATGCTGGGAAGCGCTTGCTGATAGGAACCTGATATGGCTGTCTCCTGAGTGGCTCTGCCAGAGCCTGGCAAATACAGAGGTGGATGCTTGCAGCCAGACCATTGGACTGAGCGCAGGATCCCAGATGGAGGAGTTGGAGAAGGGAGTGAAGGGGTTGAGGAGGTTTGCAGCCCCATGGGGGGCAACAGTGTCAACTGGACAGACCCGCTGAGCTCCTGGGGCCTGGATCAACAACCCAATAGTACACATAGAGGGGATCCATGGCTCCGGCCACATATGTGGAAGAGGATGGCCTTGTTGGACATCAGTGGGAAGAGAGGGTCTTGGGTTGAGAGGGTTCTATGCCCCAGCATAGGGGAATTCCAGGGCTGGAATCTGGGTGTGGGTAGATGGGTGGATAAACACCTTCATAGAAGTAGGGGGAAGGGGGATGGGATAGGAGTTTCCTGGGGAAATCCGGGAAAGGGGATTTGAAATATAACATTTGAAATGCAAAAAAGAAAATATCCAATAAAAGGGGGGAAAAGATATCTTAAGATCCTAAACGTGAAGTAGACAGGGCTCTTGGATACAGTGAGTAAGTTCTCAAGAATGTCTGTAGGTATTGAATCACTGTGATAATGGTCATGAGCAGTGTTTGGAAACACTGAGGAAATTTGGATCTTGAGTTATTTGTGTTTATTAAGAATTTAGCCTGCTGTATGTACCTTATGTATGCACTTATGTATAGCACGATGTTCATCTCTAGAAATTCCATCTCAGACTAATAGGCTACTACAAAAGTCTTCCATGCTTATTGTACTGGCTTGTTTTGTGTGTCAACTTGACTCAGGCTGGAGTTATCTCAGAGAAAGGAGCTTTAGTTGGGGAATACCTCCATGAGATCCAGCTGTGGGGCATTTTCTCAATTAGTGATCAAGGCGGGAGGGCCCCTTGTGGGTGGTGCTACCTTTGGGCTGGTGTTCTTGGATTCTATAAGAGAGCAGGCTGAGCAAGCCAGGGGAAGCAAGCCAGTAAGAAACATCCCTCCATGGCCTCTGCATCAGCTCCTGCTTCCTGACCTGCTTGAGTTCCAGTCCTGACTTCCTTTAGTGATGAACTGCAACATGGAAGTGTAAGCTCAATAAACCCTTTCGCCCCAACTTGCTTCTTGGTCATGATGTTTGTGCAGGAATAGAAACCCTGACTAAGACCCTTATCTATGAACCAACCATGGAGTCCTCATTAGTTTGAATTCATATGATAAATTCAGTTTTATGCATACTATATACCACATATGTCAGGAATATGGACATACAAGTGTAGGTAGCCATAGAGGGAGATAGAACATAGAAAATATGTTCGAAGACTACAAGCATAAGAACCAGTTACTTTGACTTGGCTATGCTCAGGATGATGAAGCTTATTTGTGCCCTTCCATTTTTAATCAGATAGTTACCCACCTCCATTTTCTAAAAGTTTTAGTCAGCTATTTCTGATGAATTTTTACACACTGAAAATTAATCCAAAGTTTCTGCTATGGATCAAGAACTTCCATTATAGCCAGCAGCACCACACTATTGATTTATTACGTATCCTCTCTTGCCTTGATTCACCTTGAGTTCTTGCTAAAAAACCTTGGGAGTTGTACCTTGGTCTCCCCCCACCGCCCCTCCCCTGTGACTAAGCACACGAGACAAATCCACAATCACAGGAGAGCCAGGCACAGTTTCCCTTGTCATTTTAGAGCAAGCTCAGACCTCATTTCCAGATTTCAGCTTTCCCTTGAACTTAGATGTCTAGTTTCCTGGTTTTCTCTACAGAAAAGTGTCATTTCTCTCACTTTAAAGCAAGTGCTGAAAAATGCTAACTTAGCTGGACTTTTACTGACTCCATTTGAACAGAAATCTATTTTACCACCAAGGCAACAGGCTTAATTTGTCTTCATGACAGCAACTTAAAGAAGAGCACTCTTTTATACCACAAAAAAGAGCATTTAGTGGAAATGAGTAATTTTAAATCTACAAAAGATTATGGGACATTAGTTCATTTTGTTTCTTTGAATTTTAAACATTGGACACTTTCATTCTTTATTTTAGTGGATACATATTTAAGTATTCCCCCATCCAAAATAAATTATGCAATTTAAACTGTGTAACAGCTATTGGCTGTTATAATATACTTCCTGACAGGCCAAGATTTCCTTATGGGATATTGGATTTGTTTATACTTTTAGTGTTTATGCCCAGAGAGATTCTATAACTTCCTTTATAACAGAATGAGATAAAAACTGTAACATCCTATCCCTTGGATATTTATATTATATGTATCATAAGGTGCATTTAGGCTTTCTTTAGGAACATAACACACTGTATGGATATAAAATTTTGTTTATTTACTTTTCTCATTTCTGGCAACTGGAAAATCCAAGATCAAGGTACCATCAGAATCTGGTGAGAACTAACTACCTGTCTCATAGGTGGTCATCTTCCTGATTCATTCTTCACATGATGGAAGAAGGAAGGAACTCTCAGAGGTCCCTTTAATGAGAACATTCAGGCTAAGGTGAGGTCTCTGCCTTCATGGCCCAATTACCACCTGAAAAACCCAATATTACACTGGGGGAAGGACTGCAGTGTATTAGTGAGGATAGTTACACATTCAGCTCATGTAGCATGTTAAAAAATATCTCAAAAAAATCTATGTAAATATTTAAATAGCCTCAATTTATTTTATACATAGTTTAACTTGTTTTTAATTGAAAGACAGCATTTCCCCTATCCAACGTCTCTCGTATTATCATTGTTCCCCACCCCTCCTCTCTCTTAAATTCATGCCCATTTGTTCTTTATTATTGTCACAAATATACATAAGTCATAAATATATAAATATTGCCTGTTGAGTATATTTACTGCTGTCTATATGTATATGTTTTAGGGCTGACCCCTTGATATTGGATACCAATCAGGGGGCTCATTCTTGAAGAAAACTAACTCTTCTTCTCTCAGCTGTCATTAATTGCTCGTAGGTTTTTCATCTAGGAATGGCATCCCACGAAGCTCTCCATCCAAATTGGAATATCAAGTAGTATTGAAGTTATGCAAGTCTTGTTTGGGCAACCATATTGTTGAGATTTCATGGGTAAGGCCTCCCTGACATAAATAGAAGACACAATCTCACAGAAGATTGTCTGTTCCAACATCTCTTTCAGACCTTAAATCCCTTCCTTTGTGATGTTCCCTGAGCCTTATATGCAGAATTGTGTTATCTTGTGTTGTCAGATATCTCTACTAGGGCCGGGTATCTCTCAGTCAGTGTTCTCTGCATCTTGTCCAATTGTTCCATTCTATTCATACCTCTGTGCTGCTTGAATTCCCATTTAATTTGTTCCTTATGATATACAGTATGCCCTCTCTCGTTATCAGGGCTTTTTTTAAAACTATCTGACTACTAAAGAAAAAGATACAATTTAAGGAAAAACGAGAGGGCATGTGGAAGTGGCATAATTAGAGAAGAGAAGAAGTTAAAGGAAGAGGGAGAAAATTCTGATCCTGTCATTCTATTCACTCAGAGCTCCACTCTGGGGAGCTGGCAAGACGACTCATCCCAGATTTCTGTTTCCCAATGTGACTAGTGTCATAAAATATCCTTCACCTAAAATAAGGGTGAAACAAGAAAGATGAATAACTCGGTCACAACATTATACATTGTTCTGTTTCTATTTTAGTGGCTCTTAACCTTTGGGTAGGAATTGGAGGATCTGTGAAAAAGGATCAAAAAAATAATACTTCAAAGCATTTTTAACCTCTAGTAAAATGTAGTGCTGCATTCAGTTGTAAAATTATAAAGGATATTAATGATATCTCTCATTTTGTCACAAATAGCACACATATTTTCATACCACTTATACTTGTCACAGATATCTCAAAATATTGCTTATGCTTATCTCTAGTTTGAAGTAATGGCAGTTATTAAGCTTATTTATAAATTACATGCTATTTTTCCTGTGTAAGGAAGCTTAGGCAACATAGCCAGTCAACTACTGGATAATTCCTCAGCTCATAGCTGTGCAGTTGAGCAGTGAAATTATGTCTTGTCATCTTGGTCACATAGATAATGACTCTACTTTTCTAGTATCCTTCTACAATTGTTGACCATCTTTGAAGGAGATGAAAACCCAAATGTTAATGTTTTGCAAATCTAAGCAATTCAAGTTTCAATTCTTAATCCTAAGATTAATGCATTATTTATTAAATGTATATAGGACACAGGAAACAAGTACTTGGCCTCTGTACCACTGTGTGTGTGTGTGTGTGTGTGTGTGTGTGTGTGTGTGTGTGTGTGTGCAGGCACACATGTGGGTATGCATTCAAGTGTGTGGGTATATGTACATGCATATGTGTGTTTGTCTGTGTATCTGTGTATCTGTGTATGTCTGTACAGTACATATGTATGCTTGTCCATAAAGGAGTGTCCAGAAGCCAGAAGTTGAGCTTACTCTATGTATGGAATAAAACCAGTAGCTCACTGTTCAGTCCAGTCTAACTGTCCAGCAAACTCCCTAAAATCTACCTGAGTCAGCTGTCCCCAACAGCTGAGGTTTTAGATACATGCCACTATACCCAGACTTTTTCATGGCTTGCTGGAAATCCAAATGTAGATATTCTTGCTTGTAGAATAAGCATGTTAGCCACTGACCCACCCCCCTAGATCCCACATGAATAAATATTTTAAAGATAAAATTTCACTTAGCTTCTGTATGTTCTGTCCTGGTTTATCTTGTCAACTTGATACAGTTTAGAGTCTTCTAAGATTCTCACCTGAGGAATTACCTAGATCATGTTGCTCTTCGGGAATGTCAGTGAGTGAGTGATTGTCTTAATTGTTAATTTATATGTAGAGAAGAGCCATCTCTACTGTGGACTATGACGCTGCTCAGACAAGTGGTGTTGATCCACAGAAAAACAATAAGAATCATCTTGGGAGTAGGCAGACCAGAGACTCAGACATCAAGGAGCATTTCTCCACTGCTTCTGCTCCAAACTTCTGTCTTGAGTTCCTATGTTGGCTTCCCTCACAATGACATGTGACCTAGAAGCATAAGCTACAAAATAAATGGATAGATAGATGGAGAGATGCATGGATGATAATAGATGATAGATAAACACATAAGTGGAAGATAGATAGATAGGTAGATAGATAGATAGATAGATAGATAGATAGATAGAGATAGAGAGATAGATAGAAAGATAGAGAGATAGAGTTTTTTGTGAGTATTTTGGGTCACAAGATTTTAAGTATTTTCTAACTGGATTATCTTTATACTCAATACAGTAACACAAATATATGCATATTGCTGCAATACAGAAATTTTAATCTTGTGGAAAAAGTATTATAATATAATTGATATCTTTTTCAACCATGCATTCAGGTTCTTATACATTTCAACATAGTACCCTTAGAAGACATTTGTGAGTTTCAAAAACTATTCAAGGAAGTTTGTATGAGTTTGTGACTGGTGCTATAACAAGTTTCCATAAACCTGATGGCTTGAAATAACATGAGTTCATAACCCTAAAGATTTGGAGATCAGAAGTTTAAAAAGGGTATCATGTGGTTAATTACAGTACAGGTATAGCTACACTCCTGAACACTGAAGGCAGATTTTATTTTCTTGTCTTTTCCTATTTCTGAAAGATGACACCATTTCTTCTGCTTCCATCATTTTCTCTCCTCCCACCTTCTAGTCTTTCTATTTTAATTGAAATGAAACTCATTAGATGGCCTTGATAAAAACAACAACAATAAAACTGCTTAATCAAATCCACAAAGCTTTCTTTCCATGTTAGGTACCATCCATACATTGCAAAGCTCAGGACATGTATAAGGGACTGCCTGTGCCCATCACACATGTGCATAAGCATGCTCCCATGAGTAAGGTAAGAACCCTGTACAATTCCTACTACCCGTCCTGATATTAGAAAGTTATCAGTCACATGTGTATGTATACCAAACACCTAACTTGTTTTTATGACTTTAAAGCTAAAATATCTCATTTAAGGGTAGATCATAATATTACTCTTTTACAATAATAAAAATGGTATGATGAATATGTATCCCTGTATATACACATCAATATAAATTCATTCTATCAAAGTGGGGGTTGGGGGGAGGGTCTTGACAGGGTTTCTCTGTGTAACCCTGGCTGGCTATCCTGGAACTCACTCTGAAGACCAGGTTGGCCTTGAACTCAGAAATCCACCTGCCTCTGCCTCCCAAGTACTGGGATTAAAGGCGTGTGCCACCACTCCCCGGCCAAAGTGTTATATCTTATAAGGAATAATGAATTTGGATTTCTGTCTGCTCCCCCACATACATGGCTGCCATGCTATGGATAATACAGGAAAAGTTTTCAAATACTTTTCACCTTGTTCCTTTCTTAATACACAGTTTTGCAGAAGTCATTTCACCCTAAAATAAAAATCACATTATTATTCTCAAAATAAAATTATTTAAGAGAAAAGACTCTCTGGATAGTTTTAAACACTTATGCAGAATTGTGGTTTTTAAATCAAATGTGAAGCTTTCTTGAATCCAGTGGACTTTAATAGCCAATTTTGTCCTCATTCTCATTTACATACAAATTCTTTTCTCCTACTTAAATGCCATCAAGTTATCTTAAATTAGTAGTGAGGTGGGAAAATAGGAAAAGTGGAGTATTCTAGGAGATAAAATAATTATTGCTTTTGTAGTTCGGTACAACTAATTGTCTTTGGTGCTTTTCTTTTTAACAAAAGAAGCCTGGACCTGTCCCTCTGTCTGCCTGTCAGCAGGCACAGGAACACTACATAATCTCATGTAACTCATTTACAACTTTCTCTTGACTAACTAACTTTCCAGTGAGCATCATCTGCATGGAAATCAGAGAGGATAATTTTGGTCTACAGTTAGACAAGTGACATCAGCATCTTTTATTACTCTTTACCAAGAGAAGAGTTTTAAAAAATGGGGTTGCTAATGCTGTGTAGTTAGAACTAGGAAAAACTACCACTGCTAACCAACTGTGGGACCTTAGGTACATTAGTTTCCTTTTGGAGGGACATCATTAAGTAACCTTTAAACCTATTCTATCGTTCTTGGAAACTGTATTGTATTTTTAATTTTTTTAACACTTATTTTCTCTGTGTGTTTTTATGGGCACATGCCACAGAATGCCTATGGAAGCCATAGGACAATTTGTAAGAATCGGTTCTCTCCTTCCACCATCTGGGTTCCATGCATTGAACCACGGTAGACTTGGTAGTAGATTCCTTTATCCACTAAAACATCTTATCAGCCTCTCAACTTCATTTTTCACTCGTTACTGGGTATAATGTTTCTTATGATGCTTAAAAATTGGGGTGAAGCCCCACTGATGTGATAATACTTTTTGTGCCGTAGATGGAACTGAAAATACATTAACAGTTCCCACCAGATTTCCTCACTGAAAGGAGATGGACCTGAAACCATGATGATACTCTATATGACTTGAGTACAGCTGGACTGTAAAAGATACACCATCTGGGAAGGGAAGAAAATTAAAAGTATATGGTGGGCAAGCAAGAAAGTCAGGCACCATATCAGGGCAATCTTTCTATGTAAATGTCTAATCCATCAAATCTTTGATAATTAGGGAGAATTTAAAGTCTGGTGGGAATAGTGAGACGCCCAAATTAGGAATCTCTCTTTTAAAACAGTCAGCTAGAAGATGTTCTTGCTTTGTAGCTGACGCTACCCCTGCATCTACTCTTCAACTCTCCCATCGGTTACGGTGCCAAGCCGTAAACCCTACATGAGGGAAAGGACATGTCCTGTCTGATTCTTGTTCAGGGAGCTGTTTGTGTTGGGCTGGGTTATTGGGGGCTTTGTTTTGTTTCCTTTAGTATGGTTTTTCAGTGGTTGAGAGTCAGATCAAGGGTTTGTTGCTTACTCTGTCAAGGAATGCCATTCCCAGACCTGGTCTAAAAGAAAAAAAATAAAAAGGAAGAAAGGAAGAAAGGGAGGGAGGGAGAGAAAAAAGAGAAGAGAAGGGAAGAGAAAATAACAGGAGAGGCAATCAGAGGAGAGGAGGGGAGGGGAGGAGAAGGGAGGGAAAGGGAGGGGAAGAGAGGGGAGGGACAGGAAGAGAGGGGAAGAAAGGAGAGGGGGAAGAGAGGGAAGGGGAGGGGAAGGGAGGGGAGGAGAAGAGAGGGGAGGGGAGAGAAGAGGAGAGAGGAAGGGAGGGGAGAGAAGAGGAGAGAGGAGGGGAGGGGAGAGAAGAGGAGAGAGGAGGGGAGGGGAGAGAAGAGGAGAGAGGAGGGGAGGGGAGAGAAGAGGAGAGAGGAGGGAGGGGAGGGAAGAGGAGGGGAGAAGAGAGGAAAGGTAACAAGGACCATAAAGAAGAGAAAACCTTTAGATTAGGGCACTGAAACTGGACTTAGATTTGATTCTCACTCCTCACAAAATGCTGCTGCTCTTTTAACTTTTTCCAAATGTGTAAAAACACAAAATCTGCTCTTCATCACCAGGCTGTAAATATAGTCCGTAGGCCAGAACAGGTCTGTAGCTCACCCCGTCCCTCGCCAACAGTCTGCTCTATGTTAGAGAGAGGCAGCAGCTGCAGAGCTTCTCCACCTCCGAGATAAGGAAGTGACTCCAGACTTCCTGCAATTGTCTGGAGAGTTGTTGTTAGCTGGTGCTGGCTGGCAAAATAATGTTTGATTGCCTTTAATCAGATCCTCAAAACACAGCTGGGCCCTCGGGACACTCAGATTATAGGCAAAACAGCTTGAAAGGGGAAGTCTGTGTATTACCCTGGTCAGTGTGTTCTGCGCTAAATAAATAAGGAGACGGTATTAGAACAAGGACACAAAAGTTAATCTCTAAGTCTTCGGCTAGACAATGACCTTGAGATATGAACTGGTTTCAGCAGCTGAAGACACCATAATCCAGACACAAAGAGGCTGGACAGGAGCCGGCTGCCACAGACTAGCATGGGGCAAAGCCACAGTAAAAAGGAGAGGAGGACCAAGGAAATAATTAAAGTGCTGCAAGAGACAGACTATCTTCAAGTTAAGATGGAAAAAAAAAAAAAACATGCTGAGTCTATCTTTTTCTTTTCTTTTTTTTTTTTTTTTTTTTTTGCCTCTTTGGGCCTTTATAACCTGGGAGTGCTTTCTATCCCCCCAGGAACTGGTCTATCTAGAAATTTAACAAAATATGGAATAATATACTGGATGGATCATGCTTCTGAAACCTGGGAAGTCTAAGATCAAAGCACCTATAGCTTGTGTGACTGGAGAGAAACTGCTTTCTCATTCTCATGTGGGGCCTTCTGTGAGATGCTCAGACCATAAGAAGGGCAAGGCAGCCTTCAGGGCATCTTCTAGAAAAGCAGTAATCTGGGCTTCATTCATCCTCGTGATTTGGACACCTGTCAAATGCCCCACCTCCAGAAGTCATCACACTGGCAATAAGATCACTGATATCGCAGTATGTTCTCTGTGTGGCAGTGCAGATCTCTAAGTCTTTGCAAGGAGTCTTTGCTCCTCCACCTGGGAACATCTAACGGGACTTTACATGGGATTATTCCACCACATCCTTTTTCCTCTTCAGAATGAGATGTCTGTGCAGTGTCTTGATTGGGAGTTCTCATCCCCTTAGGAGCTAAAGCTTAGATGAGAAAGCAAAAAGAGACACCCACCCCCAAAACCTCACCAGATTCCTTCACCAAGCAGGATGGATGTGGAGTCAAAATCCTGCTTCAGAATAAAGAGGCGTCCTTGGCCAGTGTCCTTTCAGCATTTTAGAATTGTGTCCCCAAGGCATGGCAAAGAAAAAATTCCCATATCGGTATTGTGAAAGCAATCCAATGAGCCAGAGGGGACAGACCTCTCCAGATAATTCCCAGCATAAAAACAGCATCTGTGCTGGCACCGGTCAGGATGAAAGCATCCAAGACTATCCATCCTCCTTCCTTAGATCATAAAATGATCATTAGTTGGAGAGAGGGAACAGTTTTTGTCCACCTGGGAGTATGCAATTAGTCACAGTCTGGAAGGCTTTATGCCTTTTTTGCAAAGCAGTCATAGGGATGGAAAGTAAGGAATGATAAAGACCAACGAGGGACAACAGTCTGCTGGCATTGCTACCCCAGTGCTCTGAGATGCTTAGACTTCAGTCACTCAGCTTCACTGAGCGTGCCTTCGGTCAGCACAGTCCTAGGGTTCTATCCTGAGGTGGCCCAAGGCTCACAGGAGAGAGACAGTCTTGACAATAAACTAGAAAAAAAAATAATGACTGAGTATGACTTTTACTCAATAAGAAAGACTGCCAATGCTGAGATTTCCCCACTCCATTTTGTGACATTTGATTTGGAACAGAAAAGAAAATGCAAAGGGAAATGCCATTGTGAGTTTTCTGAATGTTTGATTCTCTACCAGCGGTAACCAAAGGGCCTTCTCGCCTTTCTGCTGCCCGTTGGGACGTGTTGGCATGTGCCCATGGACTGTAATGACAGGAAATGAATTTTAACAATGGCATGCTTTGGAACCAGGTTGAAAGTCACTGGTCCAAAAACTTTATTTGGGGATAATGATGTTTCCAAGATGGAGTCTCACAGAGCTTTTGTCTCTGACAGCATGCCCTGTACACTCCTGCCTTCAGTGACTACTCATTTCCTCATCCCGACTCAGCATATGAAATATGTAAGTTTTCTCTATGGGCTATAGGTCCTGCAACACATGTACACACATAAACATCAGTGCAGACTCTCTTTCCTTCTCCAAAACCTCACGAGTGGTTGGTGATCTTTATTGTTTAATAAATTGTTCTTATTATTTATCAGTTTCCTGTTAGATATTATTTCCAGAGTTATTTTTGAGTCAGAATTCCTTAGAACCTACATATAGAAATTTTTTTCAAAAGAGAAAGAGTTGTTACTTTCTGAAATCATAAAGACAACATGCAAATAGCTTGAGTTGCAGAGAAAGAAGAAATGCAGTAAGTTCTTGAGGCTTTGCTGTCCCTTCCCCCACTGTAAATGCTCAGAGGTAACCCAAACACTTCAACGAAGACAAAGTTTTCTGCCAAATCACTACAGTTAATAAAACATAACCATCATTCCAAAAGCTTGTTTTTATTAACGAAAATCTGATTCAATGGGTACAGAGATGAGTCAATAGTTAAAAGTTCTGTTCTACAGAGGAGCCAGCAACGTGTTTTAGGCTCCAGCAACCCCTCTGGTCTGTTCACAACTGCCTGCAACTCCAACTTCAAGGAATCTAACACTGTCTTCTGGACTCCACAAGCTCCTGCAGTCATACATACACAGTCTAGCCACAGGTGTGTGTGTGTATGTGTGTGTGTGTGTGTGTGTGTGTGTGTGTGTACATTCAAAAGTAAAAGGTTAAAAAAAACTCTGCTACAATTCATAACATTTTTTTCACTTTATTATGTACATGATTTCCTTGTAGACCATGTTTTCCATGTAGACCACTTGTTCCCTGCAGAGGCCAGAAGAATTTGTCAGATCCGCTGGAACTGGGATTACATACAGCTGTGTGCCACTCTGTGGGTAGGAATTAAATCCAGGTTTTATGAAACAGCAGCCAGTGCTGTTAACCATTGAGTCACTTCTCCATATGCAAAAGACTTAACTTAACCAGAATGCCTGTTTGTTGAACATTGAGCTTTCCTAACATAAAGCTGAATATGTCTATTTTTTCTTATGTTGCTGTGGTAGTCAACAAAACAGTGAAAATAATTTTAGTACAAGGACGTATGATAAAGTTTGGGCATCTGAAGAAATGGTTAATCAAAGTATAAGGGAAACAATGCTAACTTATATTAGCTATACAATTTTAGACTAAGAGTGGATATTCAGGACAATCATTCACTGTGATAGATCAACTCCTCTGTTGTATAAATTTATCTTTCAAATCAGAAGAAAAATGATCACACAAATGTTTAACATTAATATTTTTCTTCAACATAATTGGTAGAAGATGTGTGGTAGGGTACTTCTCCATGGTAGGACACTTTCCTAGCATGTACAAGGCATCAGGTTTATTTCTAAAACAATACCACCTCGACCTCCAAATAAAGAAGTAATTGAGGGCAAAATGGGACTTGCGGGGAGTGGGGGCTCAGAAAAGGGGAAATCATTTGAAATGTAAATAAAAATATATCAATAAAAAATAAAAATAAAAAAATAAATAAAACAAAAAAAGAAGTAATTGAGCTAAAGTTAGCAAAAATACATAAAAAATTAAAATAGCATCGATTTCATTTAATATTTAATCATTCAGTCTATACCAATCACTGTGCTACAGTCTGCTATCACAAGAATGGACCAAGCATGATCTTGCTTCCTCTGACATTGAGAAAACATTTTCTACACAGGAAATTTGTGTAGATGAATGTTGAGTCTATGTTTTTCATCTGGTCTCACTCCTAAATTCTGCCAGCCAGGAAGACATTAATTAACAGAAAATGCTACAACTGTTCTTCAAATTTCAGTATCTTTCCTATCGAAACCAAATTGGAATCCCCTACAAGATAACTCATATCATTGTGTATATATACCACATTTTTTGTATCCATTCTTCTGTTGAGGGATACATGGGTTCTTTCCACTTTCTGGCTATTATAGATAGGGCTGCTATGAACATAGTAGAGCATATATACTTATTACATGCTGGGGAATCCTCTGGGTATATGCCCAGGAGTGGTAGAGCAGGATCTTTTGGAAGTGACGTGCCCAGTTTTCTAAGGAACAGCCAGACTGATTTCCAGAGTAGTTGTACCAATTTGCAACCTCACCAGCAGTGGAGGAATGTTCCTCTTTCTCCACATCCTCATCAATACCTGCTGTCTCCTGAGTTTTTAATCTTAGCCATTCTGACTGGTGTAAGATGAAATCTCAGGGTTGTTTTGATTTGCATTTCCCTGATGACTAATGAACTTGAGCATTTTTTAAGATGTTTCTCCACCATTCGAAGTTCTTCAGGTGAGAATTCTTTGTTTAACTCTGTACCCCATTTTTTAATAGGGTTATTTGGTTTTATGGGGTCTAACTTCTTGAGTCTTTGTATATATTGGATATCAGCCCTCTATCTGATGTAGGGTTGGTGAAGATCTTTTCCCAATTTGTTGGTTGCTGATTTGTCCTTTTGATGGTGTCCTTTGCTTTACAGAAACTTTGTAATTTTCTGAGGTCCCATTTGTCAATTCTTGATCTTAGAGCATAAGCTATTGGTGTCCTGTTCAGGAACTTTCCCCCTGTACCGACGTCCTCAAGGGTCTTCCCCAGTTTTTTTTTTTCTGTTAGCTTCAGAGTGTCTGGCCTTCGGTGTAGGTCCTTGATCCATTTGGAGTTGAGCTTAGTACAAGGAGACACGGATGAATCAATTTGCATTCTTCTGCATGCTGACCTCCAGTTGAACCAGCACCATTTATTGAAAAGGCTATCTTTTTTCCATTGGATGTTTTCAGCCCCTTTATCAAGGATCAAGTGGCCATAGGTGTGTGGGTTCATTTCTGGATCCAAAATCCTGTTCCATTGATCCTCCTGCCTGTCACTGTACCAATACCATGAAGTTTTTAACAATATTACTCTGTAGTATTGCTTGAGGTCAGGGATACTGATTCCCCCAGAATTTCTTTTGTTGTTGAGAATAGTTTTAGCTATCCTGGGTTTTTGTTATTCCAGATGAGTTTGAGAATTGCTCTTTCTAACTCTATGAAAAATTGAGTTGGGATTTTGATGGGTAGTGCTTTGAATTTGTATATTGCTTTTGGCAAAATGGCCATTTTATCTATATTAATCCTGCCAATCGATGAGCATGGGAGGTTTTTCCAAACCCCTAAAGAAATAGAAGGGGTCATAGAAAGTCTTCCAACCAAAAAAAGCACAGGACCAGATGGCTTCAGTGCAGAATTCTATCAGACCTTCAAAGAAGACCTAACACCAATACTCTTCAAACTATTCCACAAAATAGAAACAGAAGGAACACTACCCAATTCCTTCTATGAAGCCACAATTATGCTAATACCAAAACCACACAAAGATCCAACAAAGAAAGAGAACTTCAGACCACTTTTCCTTATGAACATTGATGCAAAAATGCTCAATAAAATTCTTGCCAATAATAGAAAAGAAACTGGGGAAGATCCTTGAGGACATGGGCACAAGGGAAAAGTTCCTGAACAGATCACCAATAGCTTATGCTTTAAGATCAAGAATTGACAAATGGGACCTCATAAAATTACAAAGTTTCTGTAAGGCAAAGGACACGGTTAAAAGGACAAAACGGCAACCATCAAATTGGGAAAGGATATTCACCAACCCCGCATTTGATAGAGGGCTAATATCCAATATATACAAAGAACTCAAGAAGTTAGACCCCAGTGAACCAAATAACCCTATTAAAAAATGGGGTACAGATCTTAACAAAGAATTTTCACCTGAAGAAATTCGGATGGCCAAGAGGCACCTTAAGAAGTGCTCAACATCATTAGTCATTAGGGAAATGCAGATCAAAACAACCCTGAGATTTCACCTTACATCAGTCAGAATGGCTAAGGTCAAAAACTCAGGAGACAGCAGGTGTTGGCGAGGATGTGGAGAAAGAGGAACACTCCTCCACTGCTGGTGGGCTGTAAGATGGTACAACCACTGTGGAAATCAGTCTGGCAGTTCCTCAGAAAACTGGACATGAGACTCCCAGAGGACCCTGCTATACCTCTCCTGGGCATATACCCAAAGGATTCCCCGGCATACAATAAAGACACAAGCTCCATTATGTTCATAGAAGCCTTATTTATAATAGCCAGAAGCTGGAAAGAACCCAGATGCCCCTCAAAGGAGGAATGGATTCAGAAAATGTGGTATACTTACACAATGCAATACTACTCAGCAATTAGAAACAATGAATTCACAAAATTTTTAGGCAAATGGTTTGATCTGGAAAATATCATCCTAAGTGAGGTAACCCAATCACAAAAGAATACACATGGAATGCAATCTCTGATAAGTGGATATTAATTAGCCCAGAAGCGCTGAATACCCAAGGCACAAATCGTATAACAAATCACTCCCATGAAGAAGTATGGAGAGGGTCCTGATCCTGGAAAGGATCGATCTAGCATTGGAAGGGAATATAAGGACAGAGAAAAAAGAGGGAGGTGATTGGAGAAGGGATGGAGAGAAGAAGGTTTATGGGACATATGGGGAGGGGGGATCCAGGAAAGGGGAAATCATTTGGAATGTAAACAAAGAATATAGAAAATAAAAATATTTAAAAAAGAGAGGTTTTATGTGAGGGAGAATAACCAGAATGCCTTATATACATTTCTAAAATTGTTAAAGAACAAATTTAATAAAAGTTACAATAAAAAAAAAATTCTTGCCAACCGAATCCAAGAATACATAAAAATGATCATCCACCATGATCAAGCAGGCTTTATTCCAGGGATGCTAGGTTGGTTCAATATATGGAAATCCATCAATGCAATCCACTACATAAACAAACTCAAAGAAAAAAAACACATGGTCATTTCATTGGATACTGAAAAAGCATTTGACAAAATTCAGCATTCTTGCATGCTTAAAGTCTTGGAAAGAACAGGAATTCAAGTCCCATACCTAAACATAGTAAAAGCAATATACAGCAAACCAGTAGCCAGCATCAAACTAAATGGAGAGAAACTTGAAGCAATCCCACTAAAATCCCACTAAAACTTGAAGCTGCCCCCTTTCTCCTTATCTTTTCAATATTGTATTTGAGGTACTATCTTGGGAAAGTAGACAACATAAGAAGGTCAAAGGAATACAAATTGGAAAGGAAGAAGTCAAACTATCATTATTTGCAGATGATATGATAGTCTACCTAAGTGACCCAAAAAACTCCACTAGAGAACTCCTAGAGCTGATAAACAACTTCAGCAAAGTGGCTGTTATAAAATCAACTCATGCTGGTCTCTTCTTAATCACTGCTAATTTTTTAGCTCCAGCTAACCAGCATCAATAATCCCAGTAACACAAAAGTTTGCTTTAGTGATTCTGGTATCTTGCTAATCACACCTGATTCTTTAGCCCCAGCTAACTAAAACCATAGAATCTTCACAATCAAAGTAGTAACACCCCTGGGAAGAGTCTTAAATTTTCCCTCTGAAATTTCACAAGCCAGGCCTCCATTTTCTCCACTGTTCTCAACATTATCTTCCAAGCTCCTACAGAACATTCCACACAGCTCTTAACATCCTAATGGCTCTTCTACCTCAAAGTTTCAAAGTCCTACCACAGTCCTCCCCAAAACATGGTCAGGTTGTCATAAACAAGGTCAAGTAGGAATACCCCACTTCTGGTACCAATTTGTCTTAGTCAGAGTTTCTATTCCTGCACAAACATCATGACCAAGAAGCAAGTTGGGGAGGAAAGAGTTTATTCAGCTTATACTTCCACACAGCTGCTCATCATCAAAGGGAGTCAGAACTGGAACTCAAGCAGGTCAGGAAGTGGGAGCTGATGCAGAGGCCATGGTGGGATGTTTCTGACTGGCTTGCTTCCCCTGCCTTACTCAGCCTGCTCTCTTATAGAACCCAAGAAATCCAGGGATGGCACCACCCACAAGGGGCTCTCTCCCCTTGATCCCTAATTGAGAAAATGCCCCACAGCTGGATCTCATGGAGGCACTTCCCCAAATGAAGCTCCTTTTTCTTTAATAACTCCAGCCTGTGTCAAATTGACACAAAACCAGCCAGTACATGTCATAAACATCTAGAGTCTACTATACTATACTATATGTGTCATATCCCAAATCATGATAAACTACTTGCAGTTCTTTCAAAGTACAAATTAGACATTCATGTTTCCATGCATTTTTCTCTCATCCTCACACCAAGAATTTCGTCAGCCTTCACAGATCTGCACTCTCTGATTTTAAGCCAGTAGAACAGTCATGAAACCTTGATATTTGAGGCAAAATCAGGAGAGTGGGCATATTGTAGTTATAAACTGACAAAGGGGAAGACCAAATTACAAATCTGATTTTGATTATATCTGCAATCACAGCATTGGCGGTGGGCTGAAAAGAGAAAATTGAGAGCACAAGGTACTGGCCTGGACTGTCCAGTGAAATGTGGTTTCAAAGACTGGTTGATTGAATGATAATGATGATGATGATGATGATGATGATGATTGGTTGATTGATTGATTGATTGATTGAATGATTGATAAGTAGAAAATCTAAATTTGTGGGTATGCAGGGAGGCTTTGAAATCTGAAGGGGTAGATCCAATACAGACCTCAGAAAATTTAATTAGGAAAAATGCATGCATTATCAAGTTTATAAAATACACAATAATTCTTGGCTCAATGCCTCTTTGGAGGACATAACACCTTATACCCAATTATTTGTTGATTAGCAAGGTTAGAGTCTGAAACAACACAGCACAGCAATACACACAACCCATTTATAACATGTGATCATGAGAAAACACCACCTGCTTACAAAAGCAGAAAACAATATCTCATGTGAACTAACATATGATGGACTACCAGACTAGCAAATTTGCTTCAGCTGTTTGGGGGTGCATTGTTTCATAAAGTTCTCAGGTTTTCACAGAGTTTTCTAACTCTAAAATATTTTTTTAAAATGAGGAAAAACAATAAAGAAACAAAACAAAACAAACCACAACAATGAAAAGAAAAAAAGAAAAGAAGAGAGGAGAGGAGAGGAGAGGAAGGGGAGGGGAGGGGAGGGGAGGGGAGAGGAGGGAAGGGGAGGGGAGAAGAGAGGAGAGGAGAGGAGAGGAGAGGAGAGGAGAGGAGAGGAGAGGAGAGGAGAGGAGAGGAGAGGAGAAGAGAAGAGAAGAGAAGAGAAGAGAAGAGAAGAGAAGAGAAGAGAAGAGAAGAGAAGAGAAAAGAAAAGAAAAGAAAAGAAAAGAAAAGAAAAGAAAAAAGAAAAGATGGCTTCCATGTAAGAAAATGCTGAAAACAGCAGATGCAGTTTCATATAACCAAGTTCATCTTAGTGTGTCTGGTCACCTTAATGCATCCGTGAGTCAGCACTCTTCTAACCACTGAGATATTTCCATTCATTACATTCTCATTCTTGAATGTCTATGGCATCTGTAACCAAGAGCCAATTACCAATGAAGCTCATTAATCATCAGTGTTCCTTGGGGCTGAGAACTGTAGTGGCGCTGTCTATACTGTTTTACTTAACTCACTCTACACGATGTCACATAAATGAACAGCCCTTTACAGAGAGGCTAATTTTGTTAGGCTCTGGATTAAATGTGCATTAAGCCTCATAAAAAGTGACTTTCAAAAAAAGTGGCATTTCAAATAGTTTACATATGACTTTAGCAATAAAAGGAAAGCTCGGACACAAGAATATTTGTGTCATATTTATTAAACCATTAGAACTATTTAAAGTTTTGCTATTTCAAAATTAGTAATGAGAATGATTTTATAAAGCATGCATAGTAACTGAAGACTTTACATTATAGCCAGGAAGTTACTATAACAAGTTTAGTCAGAAAAAAAAAAAAGGTAACTTACGCACACACACGCACTCACACACACTCACACACACACACACACACACACACACACACACATATATATATATATATATATATATATATATATATATATATATATATATATATATATAGAGAGAGAGAGAGAGAGAGAGAGAGAGAGAGAGATGTTCTTTGCTTATTGGTATACCTAACAAGAGCAACTTAAGGAATAAAGCATTAACTCAGTACATGGTTTGAAGGGTGACATCATGTCATGGTCGGAGGCACAATGACAGGAATTTGAGGAAGCTGGTAGCATTGTGCCTATGGTCAAGAAGCAAAGAGAAGAATGCAAACACATGGTAAGTCTTCTTTAGTTTGTGTCTTAGGGTTTTACTGCTGTTCGCAGATGGATGACCAAGGTAACTCTTATAAAAGACAGCAGTTAATTGGGGCTGGCTTACAGTTGCAGAGTTCAATCCAATATCATCAAGGTAGAAGCAAGGCAGTGTTCAGGAAGGCATGGCACTGGTGGAGCTGAGGGTTCTACACCTTGTTCAAAGACAGCTAAGAGAAGACTGGCTTCCAAGCAGCTTGGATGAGGGTATCAAAGCCCACACCCACAGTGACACACTCCCTCTACACCTACTCCAACAAGGACACATTTCCTAATAGTGCCACTCCCTGGGCCAAGCATATTCAAACCACCACATTCCACTCCTTGGCCCCCACGGGCTTTTTCAAACAATGGAGTCTATGGGGGCCATACCTAGCCATAACATAATGCAAAACACATTTAGTTCAACTTCAAAACTCTATAAAAGACTTAACAATGTTAAATGTCCAAAGTTCAAAGTCTCTTCTGAGACTCTTCTGAGACATACCTCCAACATCATGCAGAATACACATTATCATTCCAAAACATCACAGTGAGGAAATACTGGACCAAAACAAGACAGAAAATGAGTTAGGCAAACTCCAGACTCCATGTCTCCATGTCTGATGTCAAAGTGTTCTTCATATCTCCAACTCTTTTCATCCCGTTGTTGGCATTTGGCATTCAGCAGGAACAAGCTTCCTTCTCTTGGGCTGGTTCCACTTCCTGTAAGCAGCGGTCCTCCACAGAAACCCCATGGCCCTGGCATCTCGAATATCTTGGGGTCTCCAAAGCAACTTCCACTTTACACCTTCTTGTTTCAATGTCTGGGATCTACAAAAGGGTGACTTCTCCAGCTCTGCCCTCTGTAGCACTCTAGGCTCAGGTTTACTCCACTCCATTGCTGCTGCTGATCTTGGTAATCATCCATGGTAATGTTATCTCAAATATGTTGGGGTCTACTGCTGCAACTAGACTTCACCAATTGCCTCTCATAAGCTCTCTTTGTGGTGCCAAGCCTCAACTTCTTTGCATGACCCCTTCAGTCCTTGTCTGTAAACTGTAACTGAGGTTGAAGCTTCACCATGTCCTTTCCTAGACTCTCACAATGCCAAGCCTCAGCTGCTATCCATGACCCCTTCATGTCTTCAAATTCAGTACTATCTTGGTGATTCTTACACATTACCAAGTCCAGCTGCAGCACAAGGTACAACCTGGCTATCTGTGGAACACAGCTTCTTCCTGCTCTGAAAGCACTTCCCAAAAGATTTCACCTCATTGATGCTGATCTCTTCTTAATCACCACTAATTTCCTAGCTCTGGCTAACCAGCACTAATGGTCCCAGTAACCCCTTCTATTCTTGACTCTAAAGCCAGACCCACATGGATGAAGCTGCCAAGTTCTGCTGCTTGCTGGAGCTGGAACGTGACCCTCTTGTTCTATTACAGTATCAGTAGCTTCCTCTTTTCCAACTCCTTCACTCTCTATGCTTGGCTGTCCTGGATCTTGCTCTGTAGATTGACCTTGAACTCAGAGATTTGCATGCCTGCCTCCTGGGATTAAAGGTGTATACCACCATGCCTGGACTTAACTTTTCCTTTATCTGGAACTTGCTCTGTACCAGGCTGGCCTTGAACTCAGAGATCTGCTTGTCTCTGTCTCCTGGATTACAGGCATGTGCCACCATGCGGGGAACTAAGATTTTCATTGCCACTATTTCTCAAGTTCTGGATCAAAAGCGTGTGTCCTCCATTTCTGGATTGTAGTTTGTTCCAGATTAAAAGTCCAAATGAGCCGGGCGGTGGTGGCGCACGCCTGTAATCCCAGCACTCTTGGGAGGCAGAGGCAGGCGGATTTCTGAGTTCGAGGCCAGCCTGGTCTATAGAGTGAGTTCCAGGACAGCCAGCACTACACAGAGAAACCCTGGCTCAAAAAACCAAATCCAAAAAAAAAAGTCTAAATGAAATAAATAATCAGATAATATCACCTAGATATAACTATTCTTTGTTCAATGTTAAGTGCATAAACAATAAGCTAAATCAGGAGAAATCTTTCTCCAAAGTCACCATTTTCTTAATGTGTTTATCTCCTTGAACACAGTATTTACCTCCATTTTATCTCCTTGTTCTCAAATTACTTGAACCATACTGTTTTGATCAAGCTTGCTTTGCTCGATCAAAACTCTTTTCATGAAAGGAACCCAAGAACAAAGTCTATGTTCAGATTTTCTAAGACTTCCTATGTCAATCCAATTAATCAAAATCTCTTTACCCTAACCTCAGGCAGACTCTTCAGAGAAGGGCAAAGGCAGTCATAATCTTCAATAAAATATCACAAAAACAGTCTCTCCACACATATTAAAATTTTTTCTTCTCTGAAACCTGCAGAGGCAGGCTTCACAGTTCCAATCGCCCTCAGCAGCAGGGCCCATCTCAAAAATTTTAACCCAGAATTGCTCCTATCTAAAGGAAATACAGGGACAAAGAGTGGAGCAGAGACTGAAGGATAGACCATCCAGAGACTTGGGGATCCATCACACATGCAGCCACCAAACCCAGACACCATTGCTGATGACAAGAAGTGCTTGCTGACAGAAGCCTGATATATATGTCTCCTGAGAGGCTCTGCCAGATTCTGACCAATACAGATTTGCATGCTTGTAGCCAACCATCAGACTGAACATGACAACCCCAATGGAGGAGTTAGGGGAAGGACTGAAGGAGCTGAAGGAGTTTGCCACCCCATAGGAAGAACAACAATATCAACAACCAGACCCCCTCCCCAAGCTCCCAGGGACTAAACCACAAACCAAAGAGTAGAGGGGGGCAGGGGTGATAGAGAGACCCATGGCTCCAGCTACATATGAAGCAGAGGTTTGCCTTATCAGACATCACTAGGAGGGGAGCCCCTTGGTTCTGTGAGGGCTCCATATCCCAGCATAGAGGAATGCTAGTGTGGTGAGGAGGGAGTGGGTGGGTGGGTGGGTGGGTGGGGGAGTACCCTCTTAGAAGCATGGGGAGGGAGATGGGTTAGGAAGTTTGCAGAAGGTAAACCTGGAAAGGGGATACATTTAAATTGTAAATAAATAAAATAACCATTAAAAAATTAAAATAAAAAAAAAGGTCTTCTATATTCCTACTAGCATAGCCAACTAAGCCCCACTTAAAGCACTCACTGCTTTCCAAATTCAATGTCCCAAATCCACATTCTTCCAAACAAAAATATTATCAGGCCTATCACAGCAATACCCCGTCCCTGGTACCACTTCTGTCTTAGTAGGGTTTTACTGCTGCAAATTGATGCCATGACCAAGGCAACTCTTATAAAAGACAACATTTAATTGGAGCTGGCTTACAGGTTCAAAGGTTCAGTCCATTAACATTAAGGCAGGAGCATGGCAGCATTCAGGAAAACTTGGCACTGGTGGAGCTGAGGATTCTACATCTTGTTCAGAAGGTAGCTAGCAGAAGACTGACTTCCAGACACTAGGATGGGGGTCTCAAACCCCACACCCACAATAAAACATTTCCTCCACACCTATTCCAACAGGGCCACTCTTCCCAATAGTGCCACTCCCTGGGCTAAGCATTTACAACCACCAAAGTCTGAAAATCCAAACCTTCCAGATTCCTCCTGTGAGCCAGTTCCAGTGACCTGCAAACCACAAAATTATCCTTATTACAGAAGTGTCTCTACTTTTCAGCCCAGGTTTCTAGTATAGGACACTGTTCTCACTGTATATTAACAATGCTGGCAAACATATCCAAACTCTAAGATGACTGACCCCAGAATTAAGCAGTTCCATTTCTCCCTCTTCCTCCTGAGCCTCCCATGCATGACAGTCCAGAATGTCTATCTAGCCTCTTTCTCATGCCCATGGGTGGGAGAGCCACAGGACTAATCCACATTAAACCCAAAGGGCTGCCATTCATTTTTCTTCATTACTTTTAAGGATGTAGAAGTCATAAGCCCTTCTCAAATATCAAAAGTCCACAGAAAACATATTTACAGAAAAAAAAAACAATTATACTGGATTATAGTGTAATACACAGGGTTCCCCATGGTCTAGGCATAAAGGTATAATTATCTCATAATGATTCCTTTTTAGTTTCCTGAAAAGTCTACTTGATATTACTGACATTTAGCCCTGAATTTTATACCAAATTGTCTTTCCTAAATGTATTAATTGGTCAGAGGCTTTAAATGAATTAAGATTAATGCAAATGTTGACAATATTGGTCATTTCAATGAAGCTCTTAAATGGGCTGATGCCTACCAAACAAGTTCAATATATCGCCTTTTTATATTCTCCCAAGTCTCACATACCTGTCTTAGTCAGGATTTCTATTGCTGTGAGGAGACACCATGACCATGGTAACTCTTAAAAAAAAAAAAAAACATTTAATTGGGGCTGGTTTATGGGTTTGTAGGTTTAGTCCATTATCATCATGATAAGAAACATGGTATCATGCAGGCAGACATGGTACTGGAGAAGGACCTGAGCATTCAAAATCTGGATCTTCAGGCAGCAGGAAGTGACTGCTGTAGTGGGCATAGCTTGAGTGTATGAAATCTCAGAGCCCATCCCCATGGTAACGCACTTCCTCTAACAAAGCCACACCTACACCAACCAGGCTACACTTCTCAGTGCCAATCTCTATGGGGCAAGCATTGAAACACAGGATTCAAACGACCACACCTACCATGGTGTTAGAACAAGATGCACCCTGACCTGTGTCCACCCATCACTCTCCTGCTTGTTTCTACCCAAGTACAACCACACACATGCTCAGAATAGCACAGTATAGGATAACAGTTTGTACTGCCAAAGCAACACCAGGAACCAGAACCTAAGGTCTCAGAACCTCACAGAATTTGCAGCTTTGAACATAGGAGTCTAAAACAATAGTCTTTGAGTGATGCATAGAGATATTTTTTATATCATAGATTTGTATCTTTCAATTTAATGTATGACAACATTTACCCTCTATTGAACTGGTTCAAAAATGTTCTAGAGCTTCTGTCTGCAGCTTTTCAGATGAGAGAAAGCTTATATTTCTGGTTGACACCACAGGGGCTAGTAAAATCTACAAAAACTCTGAGTACTAGGATTGGCATGCCCAGCAATATTAAATTTCTTTCAGTGTTATGCTCTGTCAGCTATAACCAGAAGAGAAAAGAGAGAAAGATGCCCTTAAGAAATAAAATATAATAGAAATGAGGATTCTCCTGTGCAATGGCTGGTTCCTGCATTTTAAAGGAAGGAATCTAACTGCCTTTTAAGTAAATTATGAATGTAAATAATCATGTCTTTTCCATGTTAACACAGAATTAGTTTATCTACATACATATATAGTTATTGAGCCTAACTTTTAATGTACTATCTAAACTAAATTTAGAATTTTTTAGAAACTTGCAGGTTCATAGATTTTTTTTAAAATTGTAAAAATTCATTTCTATCCCTTAGAATGATTTTAAGTGTCTTTTAATTGGTGATGGATAAATAGTTAAATTTTAGGTCCTGAAATAGTTTCTCCCAAAATATAATTAAATGGCATTCCTCTCTATTATTATGTTCTGTCTTCAATAAGTGACTCCTATCAACTTAATTTTCTTATTAAATCTTTTCTGAAATATGCAATTTATTTTTAAAATGTTATAGTACTGCAAAAGGAATTTTGCTGAGAATTGGTTTTATGAATTCAGTACTACTTTTTTTTATTAAATATCAATTTAACCCTTTTATCCTACACTGATTATTGTATATTGCTAACAATCCATATCTGGGAACTATGAAGACTAATAAGTGTTGTCAACTTTATAGAATCTAGAATCACCAAGGAGAAAAGCCTCTGGGAGCAGCCATGAGGGATGATCTGAAGGAACTGAGGTGGTACTGCCTTGGCTGTAGGTGACACTAGATGTTGACTTGGGTCCTAGCAAGCAATAGAGGGAAGCTGAGAAGATCATCCACCACTCTGCTTCCTCAATGTGGTTGCTATTTCATCAACGTGCCAAGGCTTCCCTGCCTTTATGAACCATTTTCTCAAACTGTGATAAAAAAATCAACACGTTATAAGTAGATTTTTGCAGGTATGATATCACAGTAGTGAGAAAAGCAACTAGAACATAGATAGATGCATTTGATTAAAAACAATTAAAATATGTCTCAGTATAATTACTATTTACCAGCAGTGTCTGAACAAAACAGCCATGTGACATGAGGGCACCCCACTCCACACACAAGCACAGTACTTACATCCTCAGACATGGCTTCACAGACCAAATTTTACCATCGCTAACCTGCAGAGGCAGAGCCGGGCTTCATATCTTCATACAATAAAGTGCAGTACCAAGGACAGCTTCCCCTGCTACTGCTTGGCCTTGTTAGAGTGGATGGTCTCTGACAGGCTCCAAATGGTTTTCTAAAGCTGTTCCCAGGTCATTCACAGCAGTGGGGAAGGAGTCTCCCCGTTGCCCTGTGACAGTTATGATTGACACCTCCTGTACACAGTGTCACCCAAGCAGCCCAAAGACTATATATCATATATCATGCTGAATATTTTTAAGTGTTTGTAAATCTTAAGAATTCATGGTCCATACATTAATGGTTCAAAACTGAGGTCTAAAGAAATTCGGTGACTTTTTTCCCACCTCCATTAATTGGCCAAGGTCACTCTGCTCATGACAAGCCATATCTGAACAGAGGCTTGCCTGATCCCACCGCCTCTCTCTATCTGAGCCATAGAGTGGCTGATATATGTCACAAAGAGGAAAGCAATGAGAAACTCGATGAACCTTGATAGGCACAGATGTCGGGCTCTATTTATGTTATATGATTAGGGTTTTGGAATTTTCTTGAGAAAAGATGACTGTGCATATATCTAATATATCTTCAAAATCCAGATATGCTTTGGCCTGGGAAAAAAAAAACTTTCCCTGGAGTGGAGATGACATGAACCATCATCTGCAGAGCAAAGAAAATACTACATTTTCCAGACTCCACATAAACCAGAGTCACGTGTCTGGAGACCAGCATCGGTCACATGTCATATGTGGGCCTGAAGACCATCACATGTCACATGTCATATGTGGGCCTGAAGACCATCACATGTCACATGTCATATGAGGCCTGGAGATCAGCATGGGTCACATGTCATATGAGGAACTGGAGACCAGCATGTGTCACATGTCATATGAGGCCTGGAAACCAACACGGGTCACATGTCATATGAGGCCTGGAAACCAACACGGGTCACATGTCATATGAGGCCTGGAGAGCAGCATAAGTCACATATCATATGAGGCATCTTTTTGATTATTTGAGAGCCTCAGAATTATGTATTGACTCATGCCCAGATTTAGGAGAAATTTTTTTCTATAATTTAGTAGTAAATGATTTCCAAATAATAAGAACTTGGAAGGAGAAAAGGAAGAGGTTAGTTACATGAAGCAAGGTAAATAATTGAAGATCTTTGTGATGCACATTATTTTTCTTTAGAATAACACCCACTGAATGCTTTTGTCTGTCTTGGGTAAGGGGAAAATAACAAAACAGGCTCTGTGTTGTCTTAAGGTATTGATCCTCAGGAATTAAGTGATAGAGAAGATTCTACTTGCATACAATTCAACAGTAGCAAAACCTATTGCTTGTAACAGGATGTTGATCGTGTCTTCTGCTGACACATTCTCAGTCGAAATTCCTAGGCTGGGCCTCATCTTCTGTGTGTAAAGTTTCATAAAGGCAAAGTTTCCACTTAAAGTGTTGAATGTGCATATTGGGGTAGAAAATTTAAAATAATTTTGATTGAAAATTCACTAAATAAAGTTATACTTGTATTGAACACGGCAGGAAGCAAAAGTGCAGACACAGAGTCTGTGTTTCCGAGGACATTCTTAAACTTGCTGCTTGATACTGTCCTGTCTTGTTTTTTCCTTTTACTTAAAATGGAATATGAAAACTATGTTTTCTTTTTTAAAGATATTTTTGAGTTTATTTAGAGGTGTGCTGCACAGACACTCATCAAGGCCAGCAGAAGGTGCCGGATACCCCAGAGTCAGAGTTAGACGCACTCCAGTGTCAAGGCTGGGCCTAAAATTTGCTGAGAGAGCAAATGAGCTCATGACTGCTGGCCGATTTCTCTAGCTCTGGAAACTGGTGAAAGGAAAACAAAACAAAACCAAAAACAATGTTTTCTGGTAGTGGTGGCATAAGGAACAGAAATATTTTAAAGTTTTATGTTAAATGCTGTGTACTGCCCTGTTTGTCTTCATCTCTGCTTTTACTTGAAACAATTCTAAAATATCTCCAAAAAGCAGAGGTAAGTATATGATTTGCTTCTAGCGTTTGCAGAGAAATAAAGAACTAAAAACGCTGCAATATGAAACTATGCAAAACATAAATTCACGTTTTTGTGCAGTTTCTCTGTTTCATGCATTTTCTATTACACTCCAAGGAATGCTTCCAGACTGATATTCTTTGTGTGATTGATATAATAACTAGAGAAATTTGCCAATTCTATCCTTTTTTATTTTTTGTTCGTGCATATTAGCTGTTCAGTGTGTTCTTAAATGTTTTCCAGTGTGCTTGTAGTTAATGATAGACAATTGTGCAAACAAAAGTTAAGTGTTAAATTCGCTGATAGGCATATTTAAAATACCACCGCAGCCCCTGGAGTAAATACGTTGAGTGAGGTTCTGCTTAGCCAATAAACCTATTAGGGATGGTGTCTTAGTCAGGGTTTCTATTCCTGCACAAACATCATGACCAAGAAGCAAGTTGGGGAGGAAAGGGTTTATTCAGCTCACAGTTCTGCACTGCTGTTCATCATTAAAGGAAGTCAGGACTGGAACTCAAGCAGGTCAGGAAGCAGGAGCTGATGCAGAGGCCATGGAGGGATGTTCCTTACTGGCTTGCTTCCCCTGGCTTGCTCAGCCTGCTCTCTTATAGAACCCAAGAACACCAGCCCAGAGGTGGAACCACCCACAAGGGGCCCTCCCCACTTGATCACTAATTGAGAAAATGCCCCACAGCTGGATCTCACGGAGGGACTTCCCCAACTGAAACTCCTTTCTCTGTGATAACTCCAGCCTGTGTCAGGTTGACACACAAAACCAGCCAGTACAGATGGTGACATAGGTTCATGTTCCATTTTAAGTAAAAGGAAAAATGAGACAGAACAGGACTCTGGTACCATGAGTTTCTTCAAATCTGGGAGAAGGGGTAAGGAACGAGGACACACAAAGCTTTCTTCTTACCTGAAATAGGTCCACCTACACTCATGTAGTCATGTATGACACGCAAAAAATGATTATGATAGTAATAATAATAGTAGTAGAAATAGTAAGTATTTTTACAACAATAAATATATTACCCTTTAGATCTTGGTAGCTCACAAAGTGCTACTTGCTATACTATCCTTTCTGGTCTAATGTCACAGGTTCTCCTTGAGGTTGGTAGGTAGTTAATGACCCTCTTATGGATGAAAGTGGAGTTCTAAGAATGAAAAAATGACTAAGACTATGACTCCTTGACTATATGGCACTCAGAACAAGATGAAGTCTTCAACTTAAGTTAGGCATTCTAATTGTCTCACATGGTACAACTCTAAGGAAAAAATAGCTAATAAAAAACCCTTCTAGGAACAGAACTGAAAAGTCTTATAGCTTCACAGTGATTTGCTGACACAGGGGTCTACACAGTGCTACTGAAAACAGAAGCTTCTTTGGGATGTAACCAGATCTGACAGAAATCCCCAGTTTCGGTGAGATTCAGAGGATCAGAGCAGGAATATGAACACTCTACTTCAAAGGCACTGTAATCTTTTGCTGGCAGATTGTCTGTCTGTCTGTCTTTCTGTTTACTATCCCTATCCTGTTATCAAAATGCTGCATCTATTATCTATGTCCAGAAATGTAGAATAAATGTACCTATTAATGTTCACTTTGGCAAATTTACACCACTGTCAATCTAAAGCTTGATATGTGTTGATGTTCAAGTAAGGAACTTGCAAGTTATTCACAGCAGGGAAGCATGATTTTTGCTTTTAGTGATCATACTCTTAAATATGATAAGTTTATTCATATTTTCATTTGCAAATTAATAGACTTCTGCATATGTATACTTTCATAATTTTTAAAAAAACAACCTTCATATCCCCCTGGTTTATGGGAGTAGTTAGTATATTTTGATTTTGTTTATTTTTTGTTTTTTTATTTTATATATTTTTTATTCAATATATTCATTGTTTACATTTCAAATGATTTCCCCTTTCCTGGATCCCCCCTCCCCAAAAGTCCCATAAGCCCTCTTCCCTCCCCCTGCTCCCCAATCAACCCCTTCCCACTTCCCTGTCCTGGTATTCTCTGACACTGCTACACTGATCCTTTCCAGGACCAGGGACCTCTCCTTCCTTCTTCTTGGGCTTCATTTAATATGTGAATTTTTTCTTGGGTAATCCAGGCTTCTGGGTTAATATCTGCTTATCAGTGAGTGCATACCATGTGTGTTCTTTTGTGATTGGGTCACCTAATTCAGAATAACATTCTCCAGTTCCACCCACTTGCCTAAGAATTTCATGACTTTTTTTTTAATAGTTGAGTAGTATTCCATAGTGTAAATATACCACATTTTCTGTATCCATTCCTCCATTGAGGGATATCTGGGTTCTTTCCAGCTTCTGGCTATCATAAATAGGGCTGCTATGAGCATAGTGGAGCATGTGTCCTTATTACATGCTAAGGAATCCTCTGGGTATATGCCCAGGAGTGGTATAACGGGGTACTCTGGTAGTATCATGCCCAGTTTTCTGAGGAACTGCCAGACTGATTTTCAGAGTGGTTGTAGCAGCTTAAAACCTCACCAGCAGTGGAGGAGTGTTCCTCTTTATCCACATCCTCGCCAGCACCTGTTTTCTCCTGAAATTTTGAGCTTAGCCATTCTGACTGGCGTGAGGTGAAATCTCAGGGTTGTTTTGATTTGCATTTCCCTGATGACAAAGGATATTGAACCTTTCTTTTAAGTGCTTCTCAGCCATTTGATATTCCTTGGGTGAAAAAACTTTGTTTAGCTCTGTACCCCATTTTTAATAGGGTTATTTGGCTCTCTGGAGTCTACCTTCTTGAGTCCTTTATATATCTTGGATATTAGCCCTCTGTCAAATGTAGGGTTGGTAAAGATCTTTTCCCAATTTGTGGGTTATTATTTTGTCCTTTTGACGGTGTCCTTTACCTTACAGAAACTTTGTAATTTTATGAGGTCTCATTTGTCAATTCTTGATCTTAGAGCATAAGCTCTCCAAATACAAGGGCACCCTCATTTGCAAAGGAAACTTTGATTTTGTTTTAAAATCATTGCATAAAGAAAAAATTCATTGCTTTTCAAAATACATAGAGTTAGCAAACAACCCAACAATCTCATTATTAGACATATACCAGTCTATGTGTGCATTAAAAAAAAAATCCTGATACACACAGACCATTAAAAGCACTCCCTAATGTGTGAAAGCAACTGAAGTGGCCATTAACTGATAGATAAAGGAACAAATGGATGTTGCTGTACCGTAGAATATTGGTGGGCAATATAAAGAATGCTGTAATAGTACTTGGAACACTACATATAAACCTTCAAACATCTCAAGGGAAAGTATTTAGTTACAAGTCACACATTTCATTAGCAGAAATGTGTCCAGAAACAGCACATCTACAAAGGTCAGCAGAAGACCCTGTGCTCACCTGGCATAAAGGATTACAAACAAGCCAGTAAGGGCACACAGGAAGTGATGGGTAATGGGATGAGTTTCTCTTTGGTTCTTGACATATTTTTGACATGTGATGGACAGTGCACCTCTATGAATATGTAACTGAACACTAATTGACCATATTTTGCTGAGCAAAACTGTTCTAAGAGATTGTAAGGGCTCAGAGAAAAGGAAGCACCACAAACTTGCCCCCTTTTTTGCCCAGAGTATACCACAGGCCAACTTCCTCTCCCTGGTCTTCTTCCCCTCCACCCCCAGTCATTGTGTTCCCATGGTAACCAGAGCTTCCTGGGTGCCAGTGCAGGCTACCTGCTCCTCTACTCTGGCTTTGGCTTTCCCCCTCCCATGCTTGACTTGCCCACTTCCAGTCTCCCAGGATTCCATGTACTCAGAAAAACTTTCCCAAAATGTAATTTTTTGTAGCCAAGAGAAAAGACAATTTTGAAAGTGAGTAAAGACTGATCTGTCCCCCAAATTCTATCTCTGTGGATGCTAGCAACATTTTAAAAATCATTGACCTGTGCAGTTTAAATGTCTGAATTTGATAGAGTAATATATATATATATATATATATATATATATATATATATATATATAATTAACATACAAAAATAAGTAAAATACAAAACCATATGTGAGGCATTCTGAAAGATTGATCCATTACACTAAAAATCTCAACTAAATGTACCAGGCATTTATCTTATACATATGAGGTATTACTTCACAGGTAAAAATTCAGATATGTTAATGCAATATCTATTTCCTCTAATCCCGCAGAAGGAATAAATTCTTTCACTCCTAAGAGAGGATAAGAGCCCAAGAGAGAAAGAATCTGTCTTTTGGATGCATGAAGTAGGTATACAAGGATGAGATGCCAGCCTATCAAACACGCACCACCAGACAGAGAGGCAGCATCAATCATTTGAGGCTCAAGTCCTAAAGATACAAACATTTTGATACACTTTGACGAAAATGAGCCAAGGCTAACACGGTGATTCGATTTTAATCTAGCGGTTTGGTTTTAATCTAGGCTAGTGAACATGCCCTAAGTTATTGCTCCAAGAGGTCATGTGCCAAAGTGACGGATGAAGATTTTTCTCAATATAAAGTTTCACTGTGCCATTGGGCAGTGAGATGCCCAGGTGGACCTGCTGAACATCATGGACCAAGACTAATAATGAACACAGCACAGGTTGTCTGTCAAATACAATGAAGATCCTTTTCCTCAAGCTACAGGGATCATTGTTTGTAGAGTGCTTCAAGGCAAGCTGGGGAAGCATGTTTGGAAAACAAAGGACTTTTTAATTGCCGCTGACATGAATGAACTCTCTGGAACAACAGCTGTGTCTTGAGATTACATTGCAAGGCATGTGAGCAGGATGCAGAGCCTGCTCTTAAAAAGACAGACCCAAAGAAGCCTTTTATCGCTGCCTGGGAAAAACATTCTCAAGGCTGGGATGCCTAATTCCAGTTCTGGCAGGATGCTGCAATCATATGTTTACAGAAGCAAACTGAGAATCAACCAATGTACTTTGAGTAGGTGTTTAAAAAAAAAACCAAAATCCTTTGAGCAAGCCTCAAAAACCAGTTAGCAAGGTTATCTTGGTCCTAAGAAGTCGGTCAGTGGCAGTGACATCTGGCCATTAAAATATCGTCCCAAGAGATTATTTCCTTTCTCTCTGTTCACAGAATGTCTGCTGCTGGGTATAAATTATGGACAAAAGAACTCATTTGGAGAAATATTGACCCAGTCATACTTCATAGGTTTATTACTACCTTGAGAGAAATGAACCTTGTGAAATTATAACTGCTTGAACTACAACCAAGATCCTTTCAAAGGCAGATCTCAAGGAGAAAGGAAGAGAAGGTTAGGGTGGGGGATGGGCAATCAACTGCATCAAGAGAAAATGGAAGGGCAAGGAAGTAGGGATTTATTTTGTGAACAGACCAGTGGGTCTGACATCCAGGTAATGATGATGTGGAGGGCAGTCCATCCATTGCTCTAAGTTGCTGCATATAACAAAGCAGCATGTAGCTCCAATTTGACCAGAAGTGCACCTCACTGTGTGTGTGGATACCATGCCCAGACCAGTTCCACCTGTGGGCTGTAAGTTGATAAATAACTTATTCCTTCAAGAAATAAATTGCAACCTATAAAGTAATCAATATGGTCACAAGCATATGGGTGCATGGGTGTATTAAAACCATAGAAGAAAAAATTAGGCTTTAAAACATGCAGAGCATAAAACACACCCTTAAACAGCCTCACCTCAACCCCATAAAGAGAACACCTAATGTTGAGAGGGCAAAGGTCCCATCTCCACGCACCTCTCATCTGACCACCCTGTATGTGCATCAGGGGCAGAATGGCCAAATATTCACATCAAGTTCCTCGCTGCCTCACCTGATCCACCTGTGTGCCCATGTGCCTCTTATATCTCAAGGGTCCTACCATCTCATGTTGGACTCTACCCTGAAACTTGGCAGGACCTTTGATCCTGTGGCTCTCCTCTTGCCAGTAGTTCTTTATCTAAGTTAATAGCGAAACACCTGCAGAGGTTCTTTGCATCTCTAAGAGCTTTCTTCTCTGCCTCCAGTATGGCTGCTTCATGCTCTATGGTCACATTAACCTTTTTTTGTAACCATTTGTGTGTGTGTGTGTGTGTGTGTGTGTGTGTGTGTGTGTGTGTACATATATATGTATGTATGTATATATGTATATATATGTATGTATGTATGTATATATATATATATGTATGTATAGGAATATATAGAGATAACATATACACATTTATGTATGGTTAATTTTGGCTGTCAACTGATAGACCTTAGAAGAAGAAACCTCAATGGAAGAATTCCTCCATCAGATTGGCTTATATGCATATCTATGGAATATTTTCTAGATTGCTAAGAAGACAAGAGGCCCCAGTCGACTGCGGGTAGTAGTGCCATTCCTCAGCATGTAGACTTGGAATGTGTAAGAAAAGAAGCTGGATATGAGCCTAAAAGCAATCCAATCAATAGCGTTCCTCCACGTTTTCTGCTTCAACCTCCTGCCTTGAGTTCCGGCCTTGGCTCTTTCACTCAATGACAGACTGCAACTTGTAAGATGAAATAAATCGGGTTTTTTTTTCCCCACAACTTAATTTTGGTTTGGTATCAATCACAACAAAAAATCAGAGCAGTGTGTAAAGTTATTGTTAGCCAGTGAATTGTGATATTGTGAAAAGATACAAGCATGTTTATCTATATTTCTGGTATAGCATGCCCAGAACATATAATGATACTATTCCTAAAATTCTTTTGGTCAAACAACAATATTTAGATAGGGAAGGGTTGGGTGGGAAAACAGGGGGAGGGAAGGGGACTGATGGGACTTTCGGGGAGTGCGGGTCCAGGAAAGGGGAAATCATTTGAAATGTAAATAAATATACCAATAAATTTAAAAAACAACTGCATTGAGAGTGAATTTTCCCATGAGACTCTCATAGAAACCTCTATGAACTAAGAAAACTAAAACCATTATGACTAAAGAAAGCTCTAAAACCCTAATTTTATTTCCATGGAGATGAGGGATCTTATTTCCCTTCTCTTGGGTCTAGCATACGTGGTGACTTATTTGGCTGACAGGAATTATGTGCTCCGGTTCCAGTTTTAGGCTTTAAGAGAGAGGACTTTTAATCTCAATCCTCTGAATACCTGAGCTACTAACCTAATAATGACATAAGAGCATAGTACATAAGGCTACCAGGCAACCTGGAGTCTCTGGGGAGAGAGACTAGAGGCAGCAAGGCACCAGAAATGTGAGGAGAGGACCATTTTTGAGTTATATCCTAAAGCCCACTGTGGCCATCTTGATCAGAGATAATAACTCTGCCTGGCGCTATCTAAATGATTCACCGAGAAATGGAAGGAAGAGTCA
Organism: Apodemus sylvaticus; assembly: GCF_947179515.1. Lineage (NCBI taxonomy): Eukaryota > Metazoa > Chordata > Mammalia > Rodentia > Muridae > Apodemus > Apodemus sylvaticus. The sequence continues at coordinate 57,929,873 of NC_067489.1, forward strand.
CTCCTTCTCCTAACTGTCTTTCCCTGACCTGTGGTTTTCTGAGTACTTCTTCCCCTCAGTTTATTTGAATTTCCCAGAACACAGATCTGAGATATGATAAGCACCCTGTAAGGCTAATGGAGATCACCCTGCGGTTCCAGGATCACAGGCCTGATGAATAAGGATCTTGTGAATGTCCACTCTCCAGAGTCATAGCAACATCTCTGCACCAATAAGACCCTGCACGTGCTATGGAAAACTTTGATGGAAAGTGTATGGAAAACTCTCAAACTTTTCCCTTGTTTTTCTCCCCCAGTGTAAACTCAAGCACCCCAAGAATAACACTTGCTCTCCAAGGTGTGGTTACTCAGAAATCAAATTTATTTTTCTCTATTTACTGCTTATCTATTACCTCTATTTATTCTCTATCTTTCGAGGGAAGGGATATGGCCAAATCTAGGTTTAGGAAACATGTCCCCTCACTACCACCACAAGTATAACTTTTTGTCCCAAGACTCTGGGGGGCAAAATCATGTCCAAAGTAACCTGTGTTACACCATGAAACTCAAGAGTACGTTTCTCCAGAAGGAAAGATATCAAAATACACTTAAGATTTTTAGAACAGTTTCAAACGGTTTTACGTTACACAAAACTTTTGGACAATTTGTAAAATTATAAATCACTACATCATTCTAAGACACAACTTTTTACAATACATTCCTACTTAATTTCTGACCATTGTGTTTCTAATTAATAAACAACTCTTTTGCATAAAACAAAAATAACTTGCCCAAACTAAAAATAAACCTGAAAGTCACAACTTACATTTTTTTCAAACAATTTGTCTTCCAGCAAATGAAACTTTTCATGATTCTTAGCTTATTTCATGCACAATATCTTTCTTGTCTTCTAACTTCTTTGGCTGTATCACTCACTGTTGTTTTCTTTTTTATTATTTTTTTTCTTTTTTTTAAATTTGATATATTTTTATTTACATTTCAAATGATTTTCCCTTTTCTAGCCCCCAACTCCCCGAAAGTCCCATAAGCCCCTTTCTCTCCCCCTGTCCTCCCACCCACCCCTTCCCACCACTCTGGAAATCAGTCTGGTGGTTCCTCAGAAAACTGGGCACCTCACTTCCAGAAGATCCTGCTATACCACTCCTGGGAGTATACCCAGAAGATTCCCCAGCATGTAATAAGGATACATGCTCCACTATGTTCATAGCAGCCATATTTATAATTGCCAGAAGCTGGAAAGAACCCAGGTATCCCTCAACACAAGAGTGGATGCAAAAAATGTGATATATATACACAATGGAGTACTATTCAGCCATTAGAAACAATGAATTCATGAAATTCTTAGGCAAATGGATAGAGCTGAAGAACATCATACTAAGTGAGGTAACCCAGACTCAAAAGGTGAATCATGGTATGCACTCACTAACAAGTGGATATTAACCTAGAAAACTGGAATACCCAAAACATAATTCACTGTTGTTTTCTATTCACTTTGCTTCCTTATTAAATTACTCCGTTCATGTGCTGGGGAAATGGTTTGGTTTTTAAAGACCTCACTAACAAGGCACCTTTCTTAAATCAACAGTAGGTGTTTTATTTTGAGATCATCTCTAATTTTACTTTTGCTGAAGACTGGTCTTAGTAATTTGTCAGTACATGGGGTGGGGAACTGATTTTTAAAATGTGTATTGAGATCTATACTTCCTGATGATTTCATTCCCTATCTTCCTTTCCAATGGCTTTGCTATAGAAGATATTAACTATATACGTTTCAATCTAATTAAAGTGGATATGATATTTTAGAATCTTCTATCCTTTGCAATCAAGAAAATATGTCATAGACATGCATATAAGCCAACCGATGGAGGAATTCTTCCATTGAGGTTTCTTCTTCCCTCCAAACCACCCCAATCTCATCCCCTCTCCCCCTACTCACCAACCCACCCACTCCTGCTTCCCTCACCTGGCATTCCCCTACACGGGGGCAATGAGCCTTCACAGGTCCTAGGGCCTCTCCTCTCATAGATGTCCGAACAGGCCATCCTCTGCTGCCCATGAGGCTGGAGCCATGGGTCTCTCCATGTGTAACTCTTTGGCTGGTGGTTTAGTCCCTGGGATATACTATCCAAAGTACTGAGTAACACTTTCTCATTCATATTCAGTAGTGCCGGTATTTGTCACAGTTTATGTCATTTCAAACTGGATCCTTGGGTTCTGAGACAATGGCTCATTTGGTCAAGTAATCCATGAGGCTCTGACATCCATACACAACACCCATATGAAAAGCTGGCCTTGCCCTGTGCTTGTAATTCCAAACGTTGGTAATACAGAAGCATCAGTTTCCCTGGGATTGGCTGGGGAGCCAGCCCGGACTAATCTGTGATCCGTGGCTCCCAATAAGAGACCCTGTTTAAAATAACAAGGTGCGCAGACCGTTCCTGAAATGACCTCTAACCTCCATGCTCACACACACCAGTCTTTTCCAGGTCCTAGCATTTTCACACCTTACCCTTTAACTGTTTTAATCACCTTGCTTTGAAATAAAGATATAATTGCCATGAAAAAAATATCTGCTGATCTCACCTGCTCGGGAAGCACCATCTGAAACAAACATTGAGATACATTCCGTGCAGAGAAAATTCTGGAGCAAACATCGATCTTTTTGTTCCCTGTTAATGGCTCCCAAGGGAGATGGGCAGCAAAAACAATAGTCTACCTTCCTTTCTCAAACTTTGTTTATCAAATTGTAGAAATAAAACAAATATTATGATCATTTGTAGCTATTTGGTGTTTTTCTCCTCGATATCAGAGGTGGTGATTTATTTTCATCGCCTCAAGCATGACACCTATATTAGCAGGGTGGAATTTCTTGTTTGCCTTTTTCATTTTTCACAGAACTTCCCACCTAAGCCTGTACCATTCCCCACAGAACAACATTCATTGTTATTCAATTTATTCCTCCAACTTCCTATGGCTCTTTTTCAAAAAAATAAAATAAAATAAAATGAAAACTTCCTCAATATGATACAGCTATGTTTGCCAAATGGTCAGTGTTTGAGTTTCTTTATATCTCATTCTTTAATCTAAAAAAGATGGGAACTTCACTCTTTTGGTGGAAGATAAATACCGCGTCCTGCGTAGGAGATAAAAAGCACTCTGACCTTCAAAGTTAGCCTTGCTGTGATTGTGAACTGGGTGGGGCCAGGGTGGGGCACATATATACTCATCGGCAAAACATTCATATACAGACCATAAAACAAATTCAAAAGGAAAGAAGGGTGTTTTATGCTGGTTGCAGTAGTGCACGAGTGTATTGACAACATTCTGGAGGCAGAGGGAGAAAGAGCACTGCTAATTTAAGTCCATTCTAGTCAACATGGCAAGTTCCGGGCCAGCCTAATCTACACAGTGCGATCCTGTCTTAAGACAAACTGAAGTTAAAGTGTGCCTTGCTCGCAAATGGCCACCGTTCTGGACAAGCAGAAGCAAGAGAATCGAGAGTTCAAGCTTGACGAAGCTTCCTGACAAGACCCTGCCTCAGAAACCATAGATTCGTATCTGTTAAGTACGCGATATAGAATCGATTTTCCTCATAGCTAACAAACAAAAATTTATTTTAAATCTGAGCCTTAAACATTCTTATCTTGAAGCATGATCATTTTTTTAGTTAAAGAGCAGACATCCCAAATTTCATGTAATCAGTCATTGCACTGGGGTTTTCGGAAACTGATGCATTAGTGAGATTTTACTTTTGATCGTATTTTAGAAGGAGTCAGATGCTTTTCATAAAGAATCCTAGTGCTGGCATTTTTTTTTTCTCATACAAAATCTGTGTTCACATGCTTCCAAATATCTATCCCTCTTCACACAAGGACGACTGGCTCAGGTGGCTAATTGGGGCCGAATACACAACCTATGATAGCTGTCAATATAGAATGGGGTCAGAGCTTTGTCTTTGAATCTGATTTTCTGTCACCTTCCCTGGGCCCTGCATGTCCTCTGCCTACTCGTCCCAGTGTGCAGCCATAGGATGAGCATCGTTTGCACTAGTCCCTGCCAGGGCATCGTGGCTGTGGTGCTTTCCCGAGTTCAATATTCGCAACGCCATTATTTGAAGACAGTGACAAGCAAACAAGTGCTGTGGAACCCTGGAGCTCGCTCAGTGCGGCGTTCAAGAACAGAGCGTGAATCTCTGTGGTTTGACTGCCATCTAGAGAAGACCAGACACACCGAAAACTCAGAGCTGAACACCTTTCGCCGCTTTCCTTTCTGCTGTGTCCTCGAAACACCATAAAGAAAAATGCATTTACGGGAATCGGAGGGCGTGGAGGCAGGAGTGGGAGAGTGGGTGGAGGACTATCCTCATAGAAGCAGGGGAGGGGGATGGGATAGAGGGTTGGGGGAGGACCAAGAAAGAGGATAACATTTGAAATGTAAATAAAGAAAATATCCGATTTAAAAAATGCATTTAAAACACAAGATATAGAAAAATGTGTAAATGTGGTGTGGTGTTAGTATTGATTCTGTTTCTTCACAAAGCTGTGTTACATTTCCAAGGAGAAATGACACTGTTGGTGATAGCAATCTGCTTGCTGTTAAACTTGCATTATGGAATCCTCATGGAAATATTCATCAAGGTAATGTAGGTGTTACACTATACTCTTGGAATGCTATAATTAAGACTGAAAACTTGGACCTGCTCAGTTCTCTGGATTGTTTATTAACTCCTGGCTTAAGACAGATTTTGAAACTGTGTTGTTCTTGTTGGATTCAAACTGACAGACAACAAATTTCCCCAGCTTTGTAAGTTTTGTAAAAGGCCCTTCAGGCAGTTTTATGAAGAAGCAGCTTCAGCTGCTTCTGTATTTTTTAGACTATCACTAGTCATTTGCTTTTATATTAGAGTTTCTGGTTTTGTGGTTTTATGGGCTTTGGTTTTGGTGTGTGTGTGTGTGTGTGTGTGTGTGTGTGTGTGTGTGTCTACCTGTCTGTCTGTCTGTCTGTCTGTCTGTCTAAATATATGTATACTTTTGGGGGGCTTTTATCCTTTTTCCGTTTACTGTTTGTTTTCTAAAAAAGAGAGGAAGAAGGTATAGAGTTGGATAAGGGTGAGGTAGAGGTATTTTGGAAGGCAATATGGGAGGAGAAAGTATGAATGGAATATATGGTATGGAAAATACTTTCTCAATTAAAAATTATAAAGAAAGAGCTTTTTTTAAAGAAGACCTGGATAGGCAGAATACGTAAAAGCGTTTCTTTAAGAAAAGCACCAGAAGCTATCTTCTGTGTATATACATTTAACATTAATTATCTTTTGCTTTCTGCTATGAAGACATTGATGGACCAGCCTGACTCCATCTTAAAGATGCAAACTATTTTGTTATAAGGTCAAAATAATTTCATTTCTGTTTTCTGCAAAGCTTACGTTGACCATGCTTTGAGCTATTTCTGGATTTGACACGTTTCCCATCCTATAGCGTTGGACTCACCCCTTGAATGCACCCTGATAAGATGTTCTGCAAAATAATTTTGAGATGTTCTGTCAAGTTCCTACAAAAACCAAAATCTTCCTGGAAACTCTCAAACCTTGGAATCGCCTAGCCTTGCAGTTTGGGGGAGCTATATAAACCTTACCTCTCCTATGTTGTATGCTATTTTCACAAACCCTGCTTTGGGGAGATAGGTCTGTCTGATGAAAAATAAAGCTTGCTAAATCCAACCAAAGAATTTGGGTAATAACAGTCTTCCCTCTTATGTGCTAAGGTTAACAGACATCTGAAGAGTTTACAGACCTGAGGATCTCCACGTTAACCTGGGTATTCAAGTGCTAAGGAGTCAAAACTTGGGTTTATTGAATGTTTCCATTATTTCTACTGCAGTGCCTTTGTTGTCTGGGAGTTTCCAATGATGGTGGTAAGAATGCTATATATTAAGGAAACTAGCCAAACAGACATGTAATGGAAGGAACACAGAGAAAGAGTGGTGTCTACACCTTACTCCGAGGCATGGAGGTGGGAAATATGAACCAATGGATTAAATTTGCCCAGTGCGGCAGACAGAATGCATCCCTGTAGACGCACTATAAAAGTGCTGATAAAAAAGGGAAACCAAATGAGAAGGGGGAAATGGGGATCTTCAGAAACATGAGAGGAACTTCCTGGCAAAAAAGGCAATAACATTAATGTTCTATTCTTAAGCTCCTCACCCAGAATAGTGTAACCTATTTTTAGATATGATTCTAAAGGCAGTACAATCAAAGCAGCATTCACCCTGAAATATTCTACTGAGGATTACTTGTTACAATGAGTCTCGGTAGACTCAAAAGTTGATGTATTGCCAACAGGGGTCAGTAAATTTGTTCTTTTAAATCCACATGGTTCCTATTTTTGGCTTTCTGAAAAATGTGGTCACAAGTATTCAGTGGTAGCTGTAGTTTGAAAACTGCCACAGACAAACTGCCATGGCTGTCTGCTAATAAGATTATGTTTGCAGTAATGATGCCTGTCTACAAACCCAGATCTTCCGAGGATGAGGCAAGGAGACTGTGAGTTTTAGACCAGTCTGAATTGCATACACAGAGAGAAAAAACATTAAAATAAACAATTTTGCTACTAGTTAGACTACAAAAACTAAATTAATGAGAGAGTATACACAGGTGATGGTACCAGGGATGTTATGAGATGCGGGGAATGAAAAATGGGAAAAAAATTAAAAGTTTCAGTTAGACAGATGTATACATTTGTCATCTCTGTTCAGTGTAGCCATTTTTAATACTAGTGTATTATATACATGAAAATTCAGAGAGAAGATTATAGATGCACTCATCCCATACCAAATATAGTATTATATAAAATAATAAAGATAGAAATTATCTTAGTTTCTTTCACAAGATATATAAAAGCCAGATTACAAACTTCATAAAAATGTATGTAATTATAATTTTTTTACTTGTCAAGTACCACTTCATGAATGTGTAAAGCAAAAACAAATGACTTATCATATCTAGCATAAATGGTTTTCAGATGAATGCTTATAGCAAGAAGTCTAAACATTATCAACTACAGGGGCTGGAAAGATGGCTCCGCAGTTAACAGTACATACTGCTCTTGCAGAGGATTCAGTTTGGACCCAGCACCCCACAATGAGCAACTCAACCAACTCTTAACTCCAGACATGCAAAACAGAATGTTATAGCCTCTTCTGGCTTTTGCAAACATTGACACCTCTTTGCACAGACAAAAATAAATAAATCTTTAAAAAATTATCAATTACTCAATTATGTAATGAGTCAAACATAATGTATAAACATTCCATTTACATATCACTAGAGAAAAAAGTTAAGGTATCAAGGACACCTTTGAACGTAAGATTTAAAATAGTTTCTAGAAAAGTTACTTTTCCTGAGATACTACCAATCTCTCTCTCTCTCCCTCCCTCCCTCCCTCTCTCCCCTCTCTCTCTTTTTGTCTTTCTGTCTCTCTCTGTCTCTCTCTGTCTCTCTGTCTCTCTGTCTCTCTGTCTCTGCCTCTCTCTGTCTCTCTCTGTCTCTCTGTCTCTCTCTCTGTCTCTCTCTGTCTCTCTCTGTCTCTCTCTCTCTCTCTCTCTCTCTCACACACACACACACACACACACACACACACACACATATACTACTTCTTAGATTAATAATGACAACATCAGGTATAAAAAAAATCTGTGGTTAACAGTATGTCATATGCACATACTGTTGTCATTACTACACTCCTGAGTGCTACATAAGCATACAAATGCACTGTTGAGCTAAAGCTGACCTTGCATTACACACCTGATAGTCTACCCTAAGCAAGGCCTATACAGAATGCTGGAGAAGAAAAGTTTCCCACAAATCCAAAACAGTAAAAGAATTATACTCCACTGGGAATTTCCATACAACCATATTTGTCCTCAAATCTTCACACCTGTTAATATATGGCACATGGGGAGACTCACGATGCAATGTGGGAGCAATGAGAAAAGAGAAGGAACCCCCACAAGTTGTCCTCCAACCTCCACATACTGTGACACGTGCAGACACACACACACACACACACACACACACACACACACACGAGTCTCCAGAGCTGTATGTGTTTCTTGTGCTTTTTCTTTGTCTTTTATTTTTTATGTGTTTGTTTTGTTTTATATTATTCTAGTTCATTTGTGGTTTTTTGTTTTGTATTACTTTTAGCTGCTTTCTTGTTGTCTATTTAGTGAGAAAATGAAAGGGTGTTAATTTGCATAGGTGGGGAAGCTGGGAAAATCTGGGAGGAGTCAGGGAAGGGAAAATCATGATCAGAATATATTTTATTAAAAAAATCTATTTTCAACAACAACCCAAAAATCACCTTAAGAGATTAGCGGATTTGTTTGACCTTCAATCCAGACCACTGTATCATTTGGGTCAGCAAATGTTTTATTTTCCCTTCACCTCTGTCTTGCTTCCTGGAACATTTTGTGCGTGAGAGAGAGCTTGAACAGTGTAGACATGATTCTTACAAGAACCTAGCTTTCAGCTTACCTCAGCTTTTAGTTTATCTTCCTTGCTCCCCCATTTCTAACTTTTGATTTAAAGCAGCATGCGTGCCACTCTCCCTTTCATTTGAACAGCTAGGAGGCCTTATAAATTGCCCATTGGCTTGGGACTTGTCAAGTAAGCTAGACCAGCAAGCCCTGGAGTTCCTCATGTCCCCACTTGCTTGGTGCTGGTATTACAAGTATGTGCCACAGAATTCAGCCGTCTTCTGGTTTTGCTGTTGTTTTGTTTGTTTTTGTGTTTGTTTGTGTGTTTGTTTTAGTCTGAGATCTGAGAAATCAAAATCAGGACCTCATACTTGCCAGGTAAAAATTTATCTACTCAGTTGTTACCCAAGCCCTGCTCTTGTATTCTTCATAAATAACACTTCACTAATCACTCCTCCAAAAAGAAAAAAGGATCCAATAGATTTCCTATTTCAAAGTGAGTCTTCTGTATGTATTATCTGTCTTATAACCATCAAGCATAGCTGGAGAGAACAAATGTAATTTGAAAGTCTTGAGTTACTTCTACCCTCCAAGTCACAGCCTTTCTTATACGTTCCCAGTAGGGTTCAATATCGGGGCTTGCATGTTGTAACATACTGAGAATTCTGTCAGTCTAGCAAGCACATGTGTATCTTTCAAGTCCTGCAGTGCCACTTGAAATGTCACTTCATCTGTGAAAGCTTCCTTTTCTTCCTCCCTTAGGTGGATGGACTTTTGTCTCTCATATTTTTTACATATATATCCTGCCTTTACCACCAGTGTGGGTTTCTCTTCACATAGAAGCCCATTTTAAGATAACCCCAACCTTTTCTTGAAGTGCATTTTTGTGTTTGTGGGCATACAGAAATTTATGGTGTCAGCAATGATCAAAAGCTTTTCTTTGAAACTGTTTCCTAAAACTAGAAAAGGAGAAAGAAAATTAGGGCACAAGATACTATAAATTGACAATTAATTATGCACCCTGCTGGTAATGCTGAAATTATAAACTCCGGGCTGCTCCTATTTGTTCTTGTAAGAATCCCAAGTATCACCTAGTCCTCAATTAGTTCTATATGATGTTGAAGGTGCTGTGAGCAATATCACATCAGAAGTGCCCAGGGGTCTGCCAAGTTAAATAGTTCCTATCACATTTCTTAGAAGTGATGCTATAGAAATCTGCTATAAATGCCCAGTCTTTAAGATGTCTGAACATAAACAGAGCCAAGTGCAATGCTGAAGACCTTTGATAAGTGTCCAGTTGCTTTTGGACACTGCTCATAAAATGGGAGGATACAGCCCATGTCTTCATTGTCAGCACAGGAGCACCTGCTTCCTCTTGACAGATCTGTACAGGTCCATAGATTATCACTGTCCTCCAAACTCTCCATCATGTTTTAAATCTGTTGAAGTGTTGGGGAAAAAAATCTAGTGTGCTTCACAAAACAAGACCACAAAAAATGAAGTTGGCTGGAGCTGTCTTTCCTGGGAATGTTTGAATTATGCCTCAGACAAGTCAAAAGAAAGACGAAAAGTTAAGGTGGGCACCAGAGCAGAAGCCCTAGATACAGTTGTATTTTAAGGGCAAGGAGATGTGGCTTAATTCACATGAGAGCAAAAAGTGTTGGGTCAGGAACTAAAACAGGCTGCAAAAACAATAGGTGTGAGCCTTCCAAACCTCCTTCTTGTCCTCACATTCAAGGTGCTGTCAGGCTAAAGTGTTAAATCCCTTCCAGCACCCCATCTTCTTTTAGGCTGGTTGAACTGTTTGTGACTAATATGAATGAGCAATGTAGCCTTTTCCTGTGTTACCTCCAAATATGCAAAATCTTCTCTGCTGTGATCTCCATCTTACCTAATTTCCCCTCAAAGAAACGGAGCTCCAGCTACTTGAATGGCTTTTCATTTTGAGTCTTGAAGAATCATAGATGCTTCGTGCATGTGCAATGCGCAAGGAAATGAAACTGCTCACACGTGGCCGTGCTTGAAGTCTGGAGTCACAGTCTTCTACATTCTTAACAGAATTCATCACTTTGCATTCTATTTTATTTCTTCTCATACTTGAGGCAAAGACCAGAATTTCTTTCCCTTTTCCCTTAAAAGTTTTACGAACCATGAAAACATTCACTATATCAAAGCCTAAAGACTAATATCAACTTTATTTAAGGTGTGTGTGTGTGTTCTGATGCACTCGTGTGTTATCTTGGGTTTCAGTGTTATTTGATTTTAATTTTGACCAGTATTGTTTAGTTAGAAAAGAAGATTCTGAATGGTGGCTAGAGATTGACACTACCTGGTAGACAAGTCAATGACTATATTAAAGAAAGATGTCTACATTATAGAAAAGAGATGTAGACTCCCTACGAGGACCTTTCTTATCCACAGTTGTCTAAAACATTCAGAAAGACAGATATATCACATTATTTTGTTGCTTCCTCATAAGAAGCATGAAGCTGAACATCATACTAAGTGAGGTAACCCAGACTCAAAAGGTGAATCATGGTATGCACTCACTAATAAGTGGATATTAACCTAGAAAACTGGAATACCCAAAACATAATCCACACATCAAATGAGGTACAAGAAGAACGGAGGAGTGGCCCCTTGTTCTGGAAAGACTTAGTGAAGCAGTATTCGGCAAAACCAGAATGGGGAAGTGGGAAGGGGTGGGTGGGAGGACAGGGGAAGAGAAGGGGGCTTACGGGACTTTCAGGGAGTGGGGGGCTAGAAAAGGGGAAATCATTTGAAATGTAAATAAATTATATCAAATAAAAAAATTTAAAAAAATTTTTAAAAAATTAAATTAAATTAAAAAAAAAAGAAGAAGCATGAAGCTACCTTGAGGAGAACACTGGAAGAGCCAGGAGGCACGCTGCCCTTACTGAAGAAATCTGTAAGGAAATGTCCTGCCACAGCAAAGAATGCAACACTGAAAACTCCGAGGTGACAAGTCTCCAGGTGAGCACAGGCACATCTGTCCAGGCTCCAGTCCCAGCTTGGGACTCCATCTGTCACAGCCTACTCACACCAACAACACGGACAGAATTTAATCAGGGCAACTAGAGCAGCTTCAGAGACTCTGCAGTGCTAAGCTGTGCAGAAAGACGTACCAGCATGGCTATCAGTTTTGTGAACTCTGTCACTTGAAGGGTGTGGCTTCCAAATGGAAGAAACATGCCAGCAGGGGAGAGTGATCACCATGCATAATATTAAAGGAAGAGAACTGGACTTGATGGTTTACAACTTGAAATGGCTCGTACAGGAAACTAAAAAAAGGAGCGTGCTTATCCAAACACTCGATGATCTTTATAAATGGCCTGTATTGGTTATTTTACTCAATGCTGTGCCAAATAAACAGACAAGAAGTAACTTAATGGAGCAAGGATTGATTTAGTTCATGAGGTTTGAAGGGATGCAATCCAGCGTGGTGGGGAAGGCGTTGCCACAGGAAGCTCCTTGCTGGTGGGAAGCTTGAGGTCCTTGTTACCTCATAGCTTGACAGAACAGGAAACAGCAATCCTCCTGGATCTCTGAGATAGAAACCTGAAAGCCCATGCCACAGGGTCTCCCTGTTTCTAGCTGTGCTCCAGCACACAAAGGTTCCTCAACTTTGCAAAACAAAACCACTAGCTCACAACCAAGTGTTCAAACACATGACCCAATGTGAGACATTTCACATTCCAAACATAACAGCACCTGACATATATTCTGCTGATCAAGAAGAAATGAAATGGCAACATTGAAGTTATTAAACACAAGATTCAGGAAGGAATCAAAAGGTGAGTCTTACCACTGTACACAAGGAAAATATAATTGGATTCCTCCTAAAATCACAGTGGCTGGCCAACCCCTGAAAGACAAATTCAGAATTCAGATTTCTCAAAATAGAATTTAAATGGCAAGCCAATGACAGTAACTTTGAAAGTTAACTCCTGCCAATGAAATCATGTGAGTCCTAAATGAAATAATTAGGGATGAAAAACAGAATGATAATTTAGGGCAATTGAAATCTACTTCAGTAAAAAAAGAATCTGAATATTCTCTTCACAAAAATTATTCACATGATAAATAATCATCTAGAAATCCTAGCGTTTAGGTAATCACAAATAGCACCATATCTTTTCTTAAGTATCTTAATACTACATAAATGTTATAATTTCAAAATACAAACACAAATATAATCCTAAAATAAAATAATCTGTGGGTGATTACAAATAATAATTATACCATACTAGACAGCTCATCAAATAGTAGTAATGTAAACCATTTCTTTGCTCTAACTCAATCCGATGTATTGCTGTATGATGGTGACCTTTGTGGGTAAGCTGACCAGCTGTAATTCCATCATAAAAGAGATAGAGGCCAAAGATCTAGTTTGAGGGAAATCTAGGCTGTGCACCAAGACCTTGTATCAAAAACTAAAACTTATTTTTAAAAAAAAAATAATAACAATAAAAGGAAGCTACACTTGCATAGTAAAAGTAAAATGAAAAGAAGATTAATCAACATGTGAAACTACAGTGACACTTTAATTCTAGATAAATATGGAGTGGAAATCTTGAAAATGATAATACCATTAAGAAGTCTGAAGATGGCAATCCAATATGTCACTGTTAGTCTAAAAAGTGATCTGGTCTCAAGTATATCCATACAAGCAGATGGAAAAATACTGTGTAATTCACTTCATTTTCAAGACCCAACACTTGACATACAGTTATTATGACCATTATTCAGGTGAGAAAAGCAAATATCAGGGAGAGGAAGGCCTGTGTCTGAGAGACCAAATCTTTTGAGCTCAGACTCCATCTTAGAGAACCTGACCTAAGGTTGAATTGAAGTTAACTATCAGGCTGGTGCCTAGCACCAGTTTCAAGGCTACACTCCCAAGATCCGTGTCTAACATATATCCAGTTATTCCCCAACAAATCTGCATCCCCAGGTTACAAGCCTGTCCATGGCAGGTCTCTTCCTAACAACCAGCAATCAGGAGGAAAGCAGAAGTTAGGTTTATGGTTTGGCTCCCAGCACCAGCCAATTATGTTAAAGGCCATAATGCCTCCCCCATTAAGATGTGTGCTGGGCTAGATACCCACTTCTTGTCTCTGCAAATGCTTGCCTGAAACTACAGTTAGGGCTGCCTCCTACCATTCTCTTGCATCAGAGACAGTGGTGTGACTCAAGATCGAGCTTGAATAAAGAGACCCTAATGTGATTGCATCAGATTCAGCTCCATAGTAGTCTTTTTGTGACTCACAAATGTGACTGGCACACATCAACCACAGTTGTTTTCAAAATTGAATCAGCAGAAAAGCTAAAATTTAGATACAAGTGGACACTATGATCTGTAGTACTATTACACTGAGAGACAAACATGGAAACTAGTAATACAGATTTATCTTTTAATTTTTTAAAATTAAAAGACAACCACATCACTCTCTGCCTTCCCATTCTGTCCTCCAACTCCTCCCACATACCCTCATCTTTCTCCCTTTGGAGTTCACAGCCTCTTTAACATGTGTGTGTTCATTAATATATGAATACCACCTGCTTAATATATTTAGTGTTACTTGTATGCATGAGATTTCATGGCTATAACTCAGAAAGACTGTTTCTCCTACTCCGAGTATTCATTAGTTGTTCACGGCTCTTTGTCTACAGCTGGCCTCTGTGAGATTCCCTCTTTCTATATTAGCATGGTGTGTTTATTCAGGTCTTTTCAGACAGCCTATGTTCAGGTATCATGAATGAAGTGTTCTTGTACTTTCTAGGAGACAGAACAGATTTCCTGGTCCTCTGACTGTTAACAATCTTTCCACTCACTTTTCCACAAACCTCATGTGAAGGAGTTGGCACGATACTTTTAAGGGCCATTTTGGAAAACCCATAGTTAAAAATAAATAACGAAATCAAGCAAAACCAAAACCAAACCAGGTTTCCAGATAGACTTCCTTTAGCAGAGTGAGCATTTTGCCTTTGTGCTAACTGATTTGCACTGTCTGCTTGTGTCATGAGTCACCTAGGAGATTGTGAGTCATACTTCAGAGAATGTCTATGAAGACAGACAAAATCAGATCATGATGGTCCTGAGTAGAGAATGGACTAATCTCTTGATGGATTCGTTCACATGATAGCATTATCAGTAAGTGTGGAAAAGGAAGAGTTGGAATCTAGTTGAAGGAAGTAATTCACAGAGGTCATGTCTCAGGGGACAATATCCTGCCCTGGCTTCTTCCTACATGCTCTCTTCTCTGCTTCTTGTCTGCCCTTAACAGGCTCCTCCTTGCACATGCCTACCATCACATTTTTCTGCTTCACAGTCTCCTCCTTACACATGTCAGTCACAGCACCATTCTACTTCACAATGTTTCCAGAAACACAAAACAGACAACTGGGAACTGGACTCTCAGAAATCACAAATAAATAATTTCTCCCTGAATGTGGGCTCTTAGGTACTTTGTGACTTAAAAAAGAAAAGTAACTGATGCAGATCCATGCACTAAGATCCATCCATCAGAGTCTGCTCTGATATAGAGGCAGGAACATCAAGAACCAAGAATCCTGTTGTACCTCCGTATTTTGAGATCTATGAATTTTGATTTTGAAACTATGAATGCTGATTCCAAAGATATGGAGGGCTTTCAAATAATATTCCTCAAGAATTCCTTGTCCTTACTTTTAGGTATCCACCTTGGCTCCAATGGAAACTATACAACAAGACAACTTCTTTATCTAACGTGCATTTGAGAAGCGATTCCAGTAGAGAGTAGCCTATTCAGAGAGTAAGAGTAGAAATAAAAAAATCTCAAGAATCGAATCTTATTCTTCCAACTCTGAGAATTTGTTATCTGAACAGCATAGTTACAAATGTATATTTTATTAACAGTCTACTTAAATTTATATACTCTCTTGATTATCCTTTGTAAATATCTCGTGGCATCCTCCTCAAAACAGCCTCCTACTTATACCTTTGTTTCTCTTGCTACCCAGACCTCAAATATATTTTAAGTTCTACATCTAAGAATCTATAGCTGACATGTCACTTTTAATTATGCACCTCATAGTATAGGTATAAAAAATTAAATTTGGCAGTCAAAATAGTAAAAGAGTAGTATATCCTTAAATATGCAGGTTAGTTATCATATTATAATTATGCTAATTGTAAACCATAGCTTTTCATTTTTTATCACCCCTAGCTCTTTTAAATGAAGATGAATGTTATTTTTCCAAATTTTCCAATCTACTATTTTTCACAAAATGTATCATCAATAAATACTTAGATGGTTGAAAACAGGACATCGAAATCTTGACGATGTTTTTCACTCTGCAATTTGTGAATCATGATCAGGTAGTAAAACATGCAGGACCTTTCTTATCAAAGATTTATGGTACAAAATAGTGGTAAAAATATCTGTCAAGGCAATAAACTGCCATTCCAAGAAATAACTAGGTGGTCTTGACCTTAAGATCTCATGTGAGCCATAAATTCTAGAGAGAAGATGGTTTATAGCCAACCATCAATCTGTAGATGTGTTTCCACATAAATTTTAGAAGTCTTGTGTTGGCTCACAAACTTCCTCATCAAATATGATTGACAAGGTTCTAAAATCCTATCTGGGCAGACATATCAAACAATATACATATTGGTGTTTTAGAAGTTAATGTGAAATGGCTAGTACAGTTAGCACTTACTAGCAGCTTTCAGAAAAAAGATTGTGTGGAAAATGATAATAATCAAAGCACTGCCTTGTGTTTCTGGAGCCTGGGAATATCTTGAGAACACCATCTGAAGCGATGGAAATGAGTGATTGTGGCACTATGAGAAACACCCAATCTATGTGGCTTTTTGAAAGTTATTTCCTCTATGCTCAATTCCACATCTGCTATGGAGTACTGCAGTGTCTCAAACCCTGTGTGTAGAGAGAATTCTCCTACAGTAGGAATCACACTTCCTGTCATAGGAATATATTATAGGATATCGTAAATAATAACATAATGTTCATAGTAAGTCATTATCTTTGAATTTCACTAATACTAAAATCCGGCACTCTGAGAATTCTCTTCTGGTCCCTTTTCTCACTACGCTTCCATTTGGAATTTCATTTTCCTTTTTACTTATTCATTTTCAGAAGGAAAGAGGAACTAAATATTAGAACATACTCAATTATGCTAATAATCAATTTGATGCATAATTACAGGGCTATTTAAATATATATATAATTATTTTTCAAATGAGAAAGTACATTCTCACCAGCAACAAGAAGCTGGTGAGCTGAGGTATGCTGAAAGTAGTCAAATTGACAAACCTTTTGGCAAACGCATAAGACATGACTATGGAAAGATCCTACCCTGACTTGAAAAATACTACGCCTTGTCACCTTGTAATTCCGTTTGGACAAAATCTATCTGGAAACCAAAGGAAAGGACAAGCTCTGCTTATGGGTGTGTTCATTGCAATATTGCACACAGATAGGAAAACTAGAAATGGCTCCAGGATTAAATGTGTTACCTCTTTTATGATATTACAGCAACTGTGTTCTTTCTTCCTCAGCAGCAAATGCGCCTCTCACTTAATACCTATTTAAGCTCTGGGAAGTAAAGAAAAAGTAAATCGCTGAAGCAAAGTTAGTGCTTCACTTTCAAAGTGCATGTCAGCCTAGGGGTAATTGCTAGCGTTGAAGATGAGGCTGTATGATCAGAGAGATAATAATAGCAAACAGTAGAACCCACATCGCCACCTCCACAATCTGCTCCACCAACTGAGTGCTTAACCACCTCCCTCTCATGCCTCCCCATTATTACCGCTTCAAATTGTTCCCTATTTAAAACCATGACAGTCCAATGAAAAGCAAGATGGCATGCCTCAGGAAACCCTGTGTGCTGCTACAGAAGGGCCATGCAAGCTTGAAACTCTTGTACGGAAATTTTAATCTGGGTCCCCGTTATGTAAGAAATGAATGGCATCTTTAAAAATAATATTTGTGCTTTTCCTTTGTTATTGTTTTATTCCTATTTGTTTTGGTTGCCTTTTCTGTTGCTTGCTCTTTTGTTTTCTAGATAGATAAAGTAGGCACGAGTTGTGAAGGTCTGGAGGTAGAGAGGATCCAGGAGGAGATGGACAAGGGGAAACCATGGTCAAAATATATGGCATGAAAATATTTTTTCAATAAAAAAGAAATTATATTTATAACATTTTCCCTTCCCTTCCCTTCCCTAAAAAATAAACATATTTTAAAATTCATGCTAAAATAATAGCTAATGTGTGTGCCATTCTGGGCATAGCTTGACCTCAAAGGATAGGTCATAGGAGACCTCAAATCCCACCTCCATGGTGACACACTTCCTTCAACAAGGCCACACCCACTCCAACAAGGCCACACCTCCTAAGAGTGCCACTCCCTATGAACCAAGTATTCAAACATATGAACCTATGGGGACCATACCTATGCAAACCACCACACTTAGCATACACAAAAAAATGTGAACAGATAAGTGGTTATTCTTAAAAGAACTACAAAATGAAATAATTGGTACTAAGTCATGAGATTTAGAGGCAACCTATACATGTTGAAGCAGTGCTGCTGCTAGGTACCTAGAGACAGAAACAATTTGATATGTACCAATTAAAAAAAAATCTACTTAGGGTTGGTGATCATTGACCTGGCAAAATGTGGTAAAAATATATTCTTAGCCCAAACTCTATGTCCTGTATTCATAGTTATGTGTGATGAGAACTTGTAGATGGACACATCTTATTACCATGCTACCAGAGAGGTCGCCACAGAAGAAGGGCTCCAATGTGTGTGCCTGCCTCAGCACTACTGCTCACAACATCTGAATATTGTCTGAATTTCTAGATTTATCCTTGAATTTAAAATGAATGAAAAGGTCTTCCTCCCCAGCGATTCCCCGACCTTTGAACATGTGAACTCAGCTGAAACTTTTGTAAAGGTTTCATCTCAAAAGAACAGTTCAGGGAAGAATATGGACTTCAAAAATCCTTCATTTGCTGAATTCTCAAACATTCACATTATTTCCCCAAATAATTCAAATATATCATCCTTATGCTGTGGTTCCTCCAAGCACTGTAATATGTTATGGCAACATGCAAAAACCATGTGACATCATTAGAAATGTATATGAACTTCATTTTTACCTTTTTGATCTAGAATCTTATCATTTTGATACTTTGCCCAGGAAAAAAAATATCCATGAGGTACCAGTGAGGTAGTTCAATAAGTAAAAACAGGTCTGAAGACCTGAGTTCAATCTCTAGAACCTATGTAAATGTAGGATGAGAAAACTAACTCCACAAAGCTGTTCTCTGGCCTTTGTACTCACAACTCCCAACATAGACACAACAATAACAATTTTAAACGTAAGAACATATTTATGATATTCATTCTTAGTCATGCATACTTGATATAGATGAACCACACAGCCTTTGGGGACTATCCCACTCTCCAACCTACTGATGTGTGCTTCCTCTCCTGCCAGTACTCCAGACTTCAGTGTCCTGGCTGTCTTATGTCTGCTCATCCTTCCGATGGTAGAAGTACCCTCTTTGCAAGCTAAGGACCACAGAGCCTGAAGCTGGAGAGCCTGAGCGAGCCTGCACTCCACAGGTGGGCTGCTGGCGATCCTCACAGCTTGAGGCTCTAGCTTCCTGGCATGTTCCTGACTTTTGTACATCAGACACTAATCCCACCGCCACCACCACAGAAAATGCATTCGCAAACCAGTCTGAGTCCCAAGGACTTCCTTAGATTCACTTCCCAGGTAAGAGGAAAAAAGGCCAGGAAGATTCCAGCATAATTCACTCCTGAGAATGCCAAGATCGCCCATTGCTATTATAACAGCCACAGCTCAGTTTCTGAAATACTCACTGATGCTGACTTCAGCTGACTGAGCTGTAAAGACAGTGTACCACGCCCAGCGGTGGTGGCGCACGCCTTTAATCCCAGCACTTGGGAGGCAGAGGCAAGTGGATTGCTGAGTTCGAGGCTAGCCTGGTCTACAGAGTGAGTTCCAGGACAGCCAGGGCTACACAGAGAAACCCTGTCTCGAAAAAAAAAAAAAAAAAAAAAAAAAAAGACAGTGTGCCGCGGCACCTGATTGGAGCTGGAAGCACCGTACTCCATCACCAATGCCACCACAGCCATCCAACAAAATCTGGAAAAGGCCATGCACACTCTTCAACACAAGACAGCAAAAGATATGAAAACTTAGCAACATAACACTACCGGAGAAGATTGTACAGTAAGAAACTCAAAGACAAAGAAACCTATGAAGTGCTTCAAAGGAAGTCAAACATGTTTTTCAGAAAGTTTGGTGATGCAGACTGTGATGGTGCACGCTTTTAATCTCAGTACTCGGGAAGCAGAGACAGGCAGGAGGCAAGCCTCATCTACATAGCAAGTTCCAGGCCAACCAGAGCTACACACTGATATACTATCTCTAAGTAATTAATTAACATATTAAGGAATACATACATTGAATTAAAAATGTAAACTTCAAGTATCAACAGTTGACTTACTAAGGTAGAAGAAGGAATCTGTGAAAATATCTACTGAAAAAAGACAGACAACAGAATGAAAAGAAATGTTTTAAAAGGCTATGTAATCTATAGAATTCCATAAAGTAAACTAATTTTCAGAAGAGAGACATTTGAGAGGAGGAAAGTAAGAGGATTAAAGGCTTGTATAAACTGATAATGGCCAAAGCCCTCTCACACCTGAGGGGAGGTGTGTGTCCAGGGTCTGAGGTGGTAGTGATGTCAGAGCCTTAACCACATCAATATCACACTGTGCCTTTTATTTTTAAAAATAGAACTTTTATTTATTCTTTAAACATTTCACGTATTGCATCTTGATAATTTCCATTCCCCACTCTCCAACTTTCCCTAAGCCCCAACATATCTCCTGCTCAGTATCAAGGTCCTTTCTATTTTTATAAAACCTGCAGAGCACATTTAGATGGCGTGAAGTTTTTTATTAGTCAATATTCTTCAATAAAGCTTTTTAAAGTATACTATCTATAAGCATTTTAATCTCCTCTTTTATAAAAATCCTTGTTAAAATCTTTTCTTCAAGAAAATTTCCATTTATCTTCATCCTTCTTAGGGGTGGCTGTCTGCTAGATCATATTACAACTCTGTGAGCTTCTAAGAAGTAGAAGCTTAACTCACCTAATTGCTACTGTCCATTAAATTATTTTATGCATTTATAACACAAAGAGTAAAAATACAGAGCCTCACCAACTTTTGATGATTCAATGTAGAATTTTTTTTAGAGCCATGATGTTGCAAGCAGGAGATGCTTTCAGTAGAAGTCATACTTCCAATTTTGTATTTTCATTTTTCTATGCTGGTGATAAGCAACATGATACTTCTCCACAATGCTATACAGTAGGAAGCCCGCATTCCCAGTCAGCCACATGATGACAATGGTAAACAATTGTGCATCTATACTAGATTTTGCAACTAGTGCAGGTGAACTACATTAGTACATCAATACTCAGCATATATTGGCTTACACTAATTTTAATTTATGGTGGGTTATTAAACTTTATAACTCCATCATAAACCCATCAATATCTGAATAGATATTCTTTTTTACCATGAAGCCTTCAACTTAATCTCATTCTGCAAGGGATGTTTTCAAATTCTATCCTGAATTTTCAAACTATATCATTTGTGTATGAGACAAGTAGGGAGAAAAAATTAAATCTCTAACTCTAGTAAGTCACCAAGACAAAAATGAGACTTCTAGAATAAATATCTTTCTCACTCTCTGTGAGTTGCAATAAAAAAAAATCTGAATTAGTAACTGAGTGAGAAATGTTGAGGGCAGTCTATTCCCCAATGCCCAGCATCTTTAGAAATAAAATTAATGAACACCTGGAACATAGAAGGGTTGGATATTAAAGTTCAGGCTGCAAGTAGCTACTGTACGATATCAATTTCAAATGACAACCTGAAGTCCTGTGCAGCCGCATTCATCTCTGTATTTGTCAGAAGTCATTTCATTTCCTATGATTCATTTCATTTGTACTGTAATGTATTAGTTGGATACTCTATTGATCCTTGTTCCATCCAATTTGGGCTTTCACAGACAGACAAAAATTTGGTTTGAAAGATAACTATTGTAATCTGCACACCAGTAGCAGGAAGGGCATTAACAAGACAACATGGCTGGGCAAACGATGCCAATAAAGGTAATGCTGGCTTCAGAATGAACAGGTACTCAGCTGGGTTTTATACATTCATTTCTCTTGACTCATGGGCAAATAGATAATTAGGGCATTATGCAAATTGTTCCACAATCTCGATAAATGCATGGTCAAATCTTCATTTTTCTGACCAACTAATAGCTTGAACATCATTTGTAGGATCAGAAGGAAGTTAATCAGTAAATATTGAGTGACTACTGTATGAGTCGCTTTTCTGAATGGCAACAATTTTAACCTTCAGTTGGCTCATGGTCTACTGGTCCTGTCTTTAGAGGCAACTCAATCCCTGCATTAACTAAGAACTTAACTAGTCTAAATGTCTGTCTAGAAGGCCAGTCTCTACATTCTGAGACAGAAAGATCTGTTTATCCAACAGTTTCACTCTGGTCATTGCCTCCTTGAGGTACACAGAGTTAACACACCTGCCAACAGTATGGTGGCTGATGTTGGGTGTGATTTTTGTTAGCTGGGCTAATGATCATTAGGTCCCACCTAAAAACTAAATGAATCTTAAAATAAGGCTAATCCAATTTGAACTGAACAAATTCTGTATCTGAGCTTCCTGGGACCCATCATTAGCTTCCCCTATAAGCAAAGCCTCAGTGATCAGGTAGGAGGAGTTCACGTTCTGTCTGTGAAACCCTGTGATTCTGATCACACATGGCCTGCTATCCATACAGGGATATCTTGCAGTCCTCAGAAGGCATCACATCATCACCATAAATTCATTCATTCCTCCTCTCCATCACACTTGGGTCAGGTACTGTCTCAGGCAGCTCCTACTGCCTGAAAAAAGAACCTTTGATGAGGAAGGGACCTCATACTTACGAAGGATTCGCATCTGTAAAGGAAAGAATGACTTTCTGACACTTATCTCCCTAGAGTACAAGGGAAAGGCCACTATAGGGCCTTCCACTGAGCATCCCTTATAAGAATGAATGCGTGAAGTATAAAACAAAGAAAAGGGGGAAACAGTTTTATAGTTTAATGAGAGTGGAAACTAATATCAGTTCCTTTCTCGAAGGTAATTTTTATGAATAAATGTGAGCTTTAAAAATGATGTTAGTGTTTGTAGCTAGTTGTGTAACCAGAAATTGTATGTTAACAACTTAAAAGTTAAAAACTGAAAATCACAAATCGTCCAATCAACAGGTGGTGAAGGATTTAATCACTTAAGATGTACACAATAAGTCTATGGGAAGTGCTCAGCATTCTTAGCCATAAACGAAGTGCAAACCAAACCTGCTCTCAGATTCCACTCACTCTTGTTAGATGGGCTATCATTAGGAAACAAATGAGGCCAGGTACAGCCTTTAATTCCAACACTTAAGAGGTAAAGGCGGGCCAAGTTCTGTGAGTACCAGGCTGGCTTGGTCTACATAGCAATTTTCAGGTCATCTAGGGTTTCGTAGTGAGGCCCTGTCCCAAAAAGGAAAGAAGGAAGGGAGGAAAGGATGGAGGGAAGAAGGGAGGGAGGGAGAGAGGACAGCAGGCAGGCAAGACAACCAATGATAGCAAGGATGGGTATGTTGGGGGCAGGAACCCTTATCCACTATTGGTGGAAATCTCACATTGCAGACACTACAGAAGTCAGTGTTCTCTCAAACACTTAAGCACAGAACCACCATGTGGTACTACTATACCCCTCTTAAGTCTATACCCAAAGGAATCAAACACAACAGATATGAGGCACTCTGGTGTTCACGGGGAAACTTTGACGTAGCATAGCCTTAGCTGTGGAACCAATGAAAGAATGCATAAAGAGGGTGTGGCACACATAGACTTGCAGGAAAAAATAAATGGTGGCCCTGGGATTCGACATGGTAAGTAAACAAAACGAGTGCATTTGTGGGACTTTTTTCCCCATGTGCAAAATGTAAATTTTAGGAAAAAAATGGGACAGCGAAAGTGAGAGTGTCTGGAGAGGAGAAGCAACAGGGAGACATAGGGGTCTGCCCTGGGATATGGGTGAATGTGGCACTCCATTGAAGAAAACTGATTTTTGCCTTTCCAAACAGGCTATATAAATAGCTTCTTAGGTGGGGGTAGGACTTTGGGTCCACTTCCCTTTCTAAGTGCTGGAATTTTGTCTAGTTTGAAGCCTTCCGTGAGACCACCACCTCCTGACATACAGCATTATTCTTTATTTCACAAAAATTCCTAGTAAACATCTCCTACTTTATGGCTAACAACAGTTTCTTGTTTTGTTTACTTTTTGCAATGTGTGGATTGTTTTCCCCTTAAACTGTGAGACATAGTTTCTGCCACCTGAGGCCCACCAGCACCACTGAGAGTGCGTCATGACTGGCTTGGCCCGGCTCGGCATCTCCCTTGGGAACTGAGGACTAGCTGTGAGTTGAACCTAGGACTGAGTTAAAGATTGTGAGGCTTTGTTTTACTTGTCACCTTGACAGAATGTAGAACTGTGTGAGATATGGGCACTCCCCCACCCCGTGTGTGTGCCCATGGGGGATTAGCTTCACTGTCTCGATGAAGTGGAAACATTTGCCCACTGTGGGCAGCACCATTCCCTAGCTGGGAATCTGGACTACACAAATGGAGAAAGTAGCTGAATCGCAGCATGCATTCACCCTACATTCCCTAATTGTGGGAGCTTCTTAAACCCCTGCGGCTGCTTAGCATGAAGGAGAGTGTGCCTTGAACTGTAGGCCAGAATAAACTCCTTTTCCTTACATTGCTTTTGTCTACATATACTTGAACTCTATCTTAAGATAGATAACTATCTTGACTGAATTTCCTGTTTCAAGTATTTTCAAATGAAATACTTTTTCCAATGTATTCAATTTCTGACTTTAACATCAACCCACAATCTCTATTCTTCCCTGTAAACAGAAATCAGACTACCAGTGAGGTGATACCTACCAGTAGTCTCAGCCCGATGAGGGTATTAGCGGAAGGATCTCGAGTTCGAGATCAGCCTGAGTTATCTGGCTTTACAAAGAAAGGCATGTGAGGAGTGAGTAGGAGGAAGAAAACAAAGTCTTGTCCCTGTATCTCTAAGATGGCTCTTCCACAGCTTCCTCTGTAATACAGGGACACTTACTCCTTGCCTTTCCAAGGTCACAGTGCTCTGGCCAAAAGGAGTCACTCAAGCTTACTATTTCCTAGTAACATTGCCAAGCAAAAGAAGTCTGCTGGAGCCAACACTTGTGCCAGCTCCAAGTACAAACAGAGTGATGTTGCTAGTAATATACAGTCAACGTATTAGTTGGTGACAACTGCTGAGACTTTTAAATGATGAGCACCTATGTCTCCATTTGGTGACAGTGGTGACTGCTTATCTGGGATATCTGGCTTAGCCGGGCATCCCTGAGCCACAGGGAGACCAGTCTTTATCCATAGGAGGTAAGGAGGTGGAGCTGCTCAGCCACGCCCATCCATCTGCCTACTTCTCATTTGTCCACTTAGTAGCTTCGTGTCCTTCCTCTCAATGTCATTAGCTCTCATTCCCTCTGCTTTTCCTTGCAGTGGACACCATGGTGTCCCTCCCAGAGTATCAGGGACATTGGACACATTTATTATTATTTTTAGATAAAACTCTCTATACTACACACTCTATTGGGTAAAGAAGGACTAGCGAAATTTCAATTTAACTGGGAGAGTTCTTCGAAATGCAGTGGAGGCAAAAAAAAAAAAAAAAAAACCTTGAGTTTTCACAAGCTACGAGCCTTTTCGGCACACAAAACAGAAACGCAACAACCTTTTTTTGGGAAACAAATCAGTGACTCGCCACACTGTATATAAGGTATTCTGAATTGGAGTATAAATGAGATACGGCACACTGTGAGAGGCTCCGCAGAAAAGCAGAGTGAAAACCCTTGGGCTTTACAAAGCAGTGAAGAGGGGAGATCCAAGGAGTCTGCTCTTAATAAAGCGAAGATCCCAGGAAAAGAGCTAGGATTACCAGAAGCGGCAAGAAGAGAATGAGTGTGCATCTGGCAAAGAGTCAATCAAGTGCTAGGTCTAAGCCAGAAAACACCATATCTGACTCCCAGGACTGAAAAGCAGTCCGGGAGAGACACCTAGTGTTCAAAACTGTAAATGCGTCTTCCCTCTGGGACCCAACTGTCAGGGAAGTTACAGCCTGCACAGGTGGCTAGAACCCACCCAATCTTGTGACCCACCAAGTGGTTTTAGGTATAAAGAAACTGGATTTAAAAGAGAAAGCTTAATAGATAAACGGCAATATAATACGCGTGCTTGAGTAGAACTCAGAAAGTCAACTTTCTTTCTCTGTATGCTTTGTTCCAGGAAAGAACTACAAAGTGAGACCCCATTTCAGACAAGAACAACAGCAATACAGGGTCCTTAAAGCAATAATCATGGTCCAGGCAGACTTAATTCTTCAAAACTAAGAAAAAAACGCTACTAATTCTTGAATTTCTGTGCATGTGGTATTGTGCATACACATTCATGTGTATGCACAAGTGCATGCATGTTGGAATACATGAATTTCTGTATTTGTCAGGCACTGCCAGAGCCTCTCAGGAGACAGCTATATAAGGCTCCTGTCAGCTAGCACTTGTTGGCATCTGCGATGGTGACTAGGTTGTATATAGGATGGATCCCGAGATGGGTCAGTCTCTGGATGGCCTTTCCTTCAGTCTCTGTCCCACACTTTGTATTTAAGTCTCCTCCCATAGGTATTTTAATCCCCCTTCTAAGAAGGACCAAAGTATCCACACTTTGGTCTTCCTTCTTCTTAAGCTTCATATGGTCTGTGAATTGTATCTTGGGTATTCCAAGATTTGGGGCTAATATCCACTTATCAGTGAGTGCATACCATGTGTGTTCTTTTGTATTTGGGTTACCTCATTCAAGATATTTTCTAGTTCCATCATTTGCCTAAGAATTTCATGAATTCATTGTTTTATGATAGATTTGAAGACTTACATGGAGAATATTTTTGATGAAATTGTAGAAAAATATAGAATAACATTAAAGTTGAAGATTATCATGAAATTACAGATAAAATGGCAGGCATGAAAATATTTCTAAGTTGATTGAAGGTGGAATTATAAACATTTTCTGATAAAATTGAAGATTTATATGGAAAATATTTCTGATAAAATTGAAGAAATATATAGAAAACATGTTAAAATGGAAGATTATCATGGAAAATTATACAGATAAAACGATAGACCTAAAAATATTTCTAAGTTGATTGAAAGTACAATTATAAACATTTTCTGATAAAATTGAAGATTTACATGAAAAATATATCTGATAAAATTGAAGAAATATATAGAAAAACACATTAAATTTGACTATTTCATGGAAAAATTATACAGAAAATGGTAGGCATAAAATATTCCTAAGTTGATTGAAAGTGGAATTATAAACACTTTCTGATAAAATTGAAGATTTACATGGAAAATATTTCTGATAAAATTGAAGAAATATATGGAAAAACATCTTAAGATTGAAGATTATAATGGAAAACAATACAGATAAAATGGTAGACACAAAAGACATTACTAAATTAATTGAAAGAGGAATTACAAAAATTTTCTGATAAAACTGAAAATTTACATGAAAAAATGTTTCTGTTACTCTGTGTCTTTTTATTGGGGAATTGAGTCCATTGATGTTAAGAGATATTAAGGAATAGTGATTGTTGTTTCCTGCTATTATTGATGTTGTTTTTATGTTTGTGTGGTTACTTGCTTTTGGGTTTATTGGAAGATTACTTTCTTGCTTTTTCTACGGTGTAGTTTCTCTCCTTGTGCTGGTGTTTTCCATCTATTAACATTTGTAGGGCTGGATTTGTGGAAAGATATTGTGTAAATTTGGTTTTATCATGGAATATCTTGGTTTCTCCATCTATGGTGACTGAGAGTTTTACTGTACCCAGTAGTAGTCTGGGCTGGCATTTGTTTTCTCTTAGGGTCTGCTTTAAAGTCTACCCAGGATCTTCCAGCTTTCATCGTCTCAGGTGAGAAGTCTCCTGTAATTCTGATAGACCAGGTGAGAAGTCTGATGTAATTCTGATAGGCCTGCCTTTATAAGTTACTTGAACTTTTTCCCTTACTGCTTTTAATATTCTTGCTTTGTTTAGTGCATTTGGCATTTTGATTATTATGTGCCAGGAGGTATTTCTGTTCTGGTCCAGTCTTTTTGGAGTTCTGTAGACTTCTTGTATGTTCATGGAAATCTCTTTCTTTAGGTTAGGGAAGTTATCTTCTATAATTTTATTGAAGATATTTACTGGCCCTTTAAGTTAGAAATCTTTGCTCTCTTCTATACCTATAATTCTTAGGTTTGGTCTTCTCATTGTGTCCTGGATTTCCTGAATGTTTTGGGTTACAAGCTTTTTCCATTTTGCATTTTTTTTGACTGGTGAGTCAATGTTTTCTATGGTATCTTCAGCACCTGAGGTTCTTTCTTCTATCTCTTGTACTCTGTTGTTGTTGCTTGCATCTATGACTCCTGAATTCTTTCCAAGGTTTTCTATCTCCAGAGATGGCTCACCTTGTTATTTCTTTATTGTTTCTATTTTCATTTTTAGATCCTGGATGATTTTGTTCACTTCCTCCACTTATTTGTTTGTGTTTTCCTGCAATTCTTTAAGGGATTTTCGTGTTCCTTCTTTAAGGGCTTTTACCTGTTGACCCATGTTCTCCTGTATTCTTTAAGGGATTTTTGTGTTTCCTCTTTAAGGGCTTTTACCTGTTGACCCAGGTTCTCCTGTATTTCTTTAAGGGAGTAATTTATGTCCTTCTTGAATTCCTCTATCAGCATCATGAGATGAGATTTTAAATCCAACTCTTGCTTGTCTGGTGTGTTGGAGTATACAGGACTTGTTGTGGTGTGAGAACTGGGTTCTGATGCTGCCAAGTAGCCTTGGTTTCTGTTGGTAGGGTTCTTGCACTTGCCTTTCACCATCTGGTTATCTCTGGTGTTAGTTGGTCTTGCTGTCTCTGGCTGGAGCTTGTCCCTCCTATGGGCCTGTAAACTTGTGTCCATACTCCTGGGAGACCAACTCTCTTCTGACAGGGACGGCACGCAGAAGGCTGTGGAACTGCCTGGCTCCTTGGTGCAAATGGTGGCAGAAAGGGAAGACTCCTGTCCCAGCAGCTCCACTGATCATATGCCCTGTGCACTCCTGGATGTTCTCCTCCAGAGAGTAGGTGGAGATCTCACCTCCAAACTCAGAAGAGAAAGCACTGCTGAGAGATCAGTCTCTCCTGGTAGGCTGTGCACAGAAGGCTGTGGAGCCACTGGCTCCCTGGTGCAAATGGCAGCCGGAAAGAAAGACTCCCAAATTCATTGTTTTTAATAGCTGAGTAGTACTCCATTGTGTACATTTTCTGTATCGATTGCTCTGTTGAGGGACATGTGGGTTCTTTCCAGCTTCTGGCTATTATAAATAAGTCTGCTATGAAAATAGTGGAGCATGTGTCCTTATTACCTGTTGGAGAATCTTCTGGTTATATGCCCAGGAGTGGTATAGGTGGGTCCTCCCATAGTACTATGTCCAATTTTCTGAGGAACTGCCAAACTGATTTCCAGAGTAGTTGTACCAGCTTGCAATCCCACCAGCAGTGAAGGAGCGTTCCTCTTTCTCCACATCCACTCCAGCATCTGCTGTCACCTGAGTTTAGGATCTTAGCCATTCTGACTGGTGTGAGGGAGAATCTAAGGGCTGTTTTCATTTGCATTTCCCTGATGAATAAGGATGTTGAACATTTCTTTAGGTGTTTCTCAGGCATTCAGCATTCCTCAGCAGAGAATTCTTTGTTTAGCTCTGTACCACACTTTTAAAAGGATTATTTGGGGGGGGGGGGGGGGGGGCGGCGGCGGCGGTGACAGCAGCAGTAGCTGGTCCAGCTGAAGGGCCATCAGCGGTGGAACCAAGGCGACACAGGGTCCAGTTAGGCCCTGCGCCCACGACCACTGACCTTCGCTGACCAGCTGGGCGGCAAGCAGCTGCGGTTCTGCAGAGCCTTTCGCTGCACGGAAGCCACTTCAGAACTCGGCTTCCCGCCAGTCAGGAGAGACTCACCTCCATCTTGATTCCGGGCTCCAGAGATCGGACAGACTGAGGTACACAAACATAATCCTAGGCCCAACACCGCAGGGGTCTGAGCCTGACGGGCGTTGGCCTGCACCCAGGCCCTGGGCTGCTCGAGTGGCCATCGGGGTGCCAACCCAGCCAGGAGTTTTTTTTTGCCCTGGCCTGCGCACGCACCGCCATTTTGCCTACAGGACCCAGAGTGCTCGGGAGGGCAGAGACGGCTAACAAGCGTAGCCTGAGGCTAACAAAACGGGGATCTAGGCCCCAAAAGGCACAGGACTGACCCCAAGAACTGGGCGGCTTGGTGGGCCATCTGTGTGTCAACCCGCCCAGGAGGTTATTAGCACAACAGACGCTCCCGGTGCTTGCAGGGAACGCGGACGCACACGCCTGCCATCCGGGTCACCTGGCAGACCCAATTAACAGTCATAGCCCTAGGGGAACTTTGCTCGGACCTTGGCCTCCCAGGCTTTTGCCTGGACTCAGGGCCTGGGCGACAAGGCTAACCTAGTGTGCGCCAGCACGGTTGGGGAAATCGGCTGCCCAGCGGAGTGAGCGGAACACAGGGGAGGTCACAGCAGCATACACCTTCGGAGCTCCCTGGGGGTGCACACGGGTTCCATCTGGTCCACAGACACAATCTGGGGCAAGGCCTCAGGCAGAAGCCCTCAGGTCAACTCTCTCCGCTTCAGATCAGCCTGGGCGGCCACACCACATCTCCAGGTCCCTCAAGAGGCTAGTGGGGGCTTCCGGGCGGCCAGCTGGGAGAAGTCGGTGTGCTCCAATAAATCCTGCGGGCCCCAGCGGGAGCCTTCAGGTGCCTGCTTCGGGATCTGAACAGCCTGGACAGCAGCACCCTGTCTACAGGCAGTGCAGGGTGTAAGCTGTGCACCAGAGGCCAACGGGGAAGGAGTCCAGCACTGACAAGACCAAGTAACACCAGTGAGAGCTAGATGGCAAAAGGCAAACGCAGGAACATCACTAACAGAAATCAAGGCAATATGGCAACATCTGAACCCAATTCTCCTCTACCAGCATGTCCTGGATACCCCATCACACCAGTAAAACAAGATTTGGATTTAAAATCACTGGTCATGATGCTGGTACAGGAACACATGAAGGACATACTTAAAGAAATTCAGGAGAAAATGGATCAAAAGTTAGAAGCCCTTGCAAGGGAAACACAAAAATCATTGAAAGAAATCCAGGAGAATACAAAAGCCAACAAGGAGGAAATGCAAAAAACACTTAAAGAAATACAGGAGAACTTTGGTCAACAGGCTGAGGTCATGAAAGACGAAACACAAAAATCTCTTAAAGAAATACAGGAGAACTTTGGTCAACAGGCTGAGGTCATGAAAGAAAAAACACAAAAATCTCTTAAAGAATTACAGGAAAGCACAAACAAGCAAGTGAAGGAGCTAAGCAAAACCATCCAGGATCTAAAATCAGAAGTAGAAACAACTAAGAAAACTCAAAAGGAGACAACTTTGGAGATAGAAAGCCTTGGGAAGAAATCAGGGGACAGAGATGCAAATATCAACAACAGAATACAAGAAATAGAAGAAAGAATCTCAGATGCTGAAGATTCCATAGAAACCATGGACTCAACAGTTAAAGAAAATGCAAAATGCAAAAAGCTTGTAACCCAAAATATCCAGGAAATCCAGGACACAATGAGAAGACCAAACCTAAGGATTATAGGCATAGATGAGAGTGAAGATTTACAACTTAAAGGGCCAGCAAATATCTTCAATAAAATTATGGAAGAAAACTTCCCTAACCTAAAGAGAGAGATGCCCATGAATATACAAGAAGCCTACAGAACTCCAAACAGACTGGACCAGAACAGAAATACTTCCCGTCACATAATAATCAAAACACCAAATGTTCTAAACAAAGAAAGAATATTAAAGGCAGTAAGAGAAAAAGGCCAAGTAACATATAAAGGAAGACCTATCAGAATCACAGCAGACTTTTCACCTGAGACTATGAAGGCTAGAAGGTCCTGGGGAGATCTCATGCAGACTCTAAGAGAACACAAATGCCAACCAAAACTACTATATCTAGCAAAACTCTCAATCACCATAGATGGAGAAACTAAGATATTTCACGACAAAACCAAGTTTACCCAATATCTATCCACAAACCCAGCCCTAAAAAGGATAATAGGAGGACAACACCAATACAAGGAGGGAAACTTCACCCTGAAAAAAGCAAGATAGTAACCTTTCATCAAACCCAAAAGAAATTAAGCAATCAAATTTAAAAAATAACGTCAAAAAATGATAGGAAGTAACAATCACTATTCCTTAATATCTCTTAACATCAATGGACTCAATGCCCCAATAAAAAGACACAGACTAACTGACTGGATACGTAAACAGGACCCTACATTTTGCTGCTTACAGGAAACACACCTCAGGGTCAAAGACAAACACTACCTTAGAGTAAAAGGCTGGAAGACAATTTTACAAGCAAATGGTCTCAGGAAACAAGCTGGAGTAGCCATTTTAATATCAGATAAAATTGACTTTCAACCCAAAGTCATCAAAAGAGACTCTGAAGGACACTTCTTGCTGGTCAAAGGAAAAATACAACAAGAAGAACTGTCAATCCTGAACATCTATGCTCCAAATGCAAGGGCACCCTCTTTCATAAAAGAAACTTTATTAAAACTCAAAGCACACATTGCACCTAACACAATAATTGTGGGTGACTTCAACACTGCACTTTCCTCAATGGACCGATCAGGAAAACAGAAACTAAACAAGGACACAATGA
The DNA here is from genome assembly GCF_947179515.1 of Apodemus sylvaticus. Taxonomy (NCBI): domain Eukaryota; kingdom Metazoa; phylum Chordata; class Mammalia; order Rodentia; family Muridae; genus Apodemus; species Apodemus sylvaticus. Next base: position 57,962,435 of record NC_067489.1, read on the forward strand.
AACTAATTGAAGCTTTGGACCAATTAGATTTAACTGATATATATAGAACATTCTATCCTAAAACAAAAGAATATACCTTTTTTTCAGCACCTCATGGTACCTTCTCCAAAATCGACCATATAATTGGTCACAAGACAGACCTCAACAAATATAAGAAGATCGAACTAATCCCATGCCTCCTATCTGATCACTATGGAATAAAAGTGGTCTTCAATAGCAACAGAAACAATAGAAAACCCACATACATGTGGAAATTGAACAATACTCTACTCAATGATACCTTGGTCAAGGAAGAAATAAAGAAAGAAATTAAAGACTTTTTAGAACACAATGAAAATGAAAACACAACATACCCAAATCTATGGGACACAATGAAAGCACTGCTAAGAGGAAAACTCATAGCCCTGAGTGCCTCCAAAAAGAAAATGGAGAGAGCATACATTACCCACTTAATGACACACCTGAAAGCCCTAGAACAAAAAGAAGCTATTTCACCCAGGAGGAGTAGAAGGCAGGAAATCATCAAACTCAGGGCCGAAATCAATCAAGTAGAAACAAAGAGAACCATACAAAAAATCAACAAAACCAGGAGCTGGTTCTTTGAGAAAATCAACAAGATAGATAAACCCTTAACCAGAATGACCAAAGGGCACAGAGAAAGTATCCAAATTAACAAACTTAGAAATGAAAAGGGAGACATAACAACGGAAACTGAGGAAATCCAAAAAATCATCAGATCCTACTACAAGAGCCTGTACTCAACACAACTGGAGAATCTGGAGGAAATGGACAATTTCCTTGACAGATACCAAATACCAAAATGAAATCAGGACCAACTAGACCATCTGAACAGTCCCATAAAGCCTAAAGAAATAGAAGGAGTCATAGAAAGTCTTCCAACCAAAAAAAGCACAGGACCAGATGGTTTCAGTGCAGAATTCTACCAGACCTTCAAAGAAGAGTTAACACCAATACTCTTCAAACTATTCCACAAAATAGAAACAGAAGGAACACAACCCAATTCCTTCTACGAAGCCACAATTACGCTGATACCAAAGCCACACAAAGATCCAACAAAGAAAGAGAACTTCAGACCAATTTCCCTTATGAACATCGATGCAAAAATACTCAATAAAATTCTTGCCAACCGAATCCAAGAACACATCAAAACGATCATCCACCATGATCAAGTAGGCTTTATCCCGGGAATGCAGGGTTGGTTCAATATACGGAAATCCATCAATACAATCCACTACATAAACAAACTCAAAGAACAAAACCACATGGTCATTTCATTGGATGCTGAAAAAGCATTTGACAAAATTCAGCATCCTTTCATGCTTAAAGTCTTGGAGAGAACAGGAATTTAAGGCCCGTACCTAAACATAGTAAAAGCAATATACAGCAAACCGGTAGCCAGCATCAAACTAAATGGAGAGAAACTTGAAGCAATCCCACTGAAATCAGGGACCAGACAAGGCTGCCCCCTTTCTCCTTATCTTTTCAATATTGTACTTGAGGTACTAGCTCGGGCAATTCGACAACATAAGGAGGTCAAAGGGATACAAATTGGAAAGGAAGAAGTCAAACTATCATTATTTGCAGACGACATGATAGTCTACCTAAGTGACCCAAAAAACTCCACTAGAGAGCTCCTACAGCTGATAAACAACTTCAGCAAAGTGGCAGGTTATAAAATCAACTCAAGCAAATCAGTGGCCTTCCTATACTCAAAGGATAAGCAGGCTGAGAAAGAAATTAGGGAAATGACCCCCTTCACAATAGCCACAAACAGTATAAAGTATCTTGGGGTGACTCTTACCAAACATGTGAAAGATCTGTATGACAAGAACTACAAGACTCTGAAGAAGGAAATGGAAGAAGACCTCAAAAAATGGGAAAACCTCCCATGCTCATGGATCGGTAGAATCAATATAGTTAAAATGGCCATTTTGCCTAAAGCACTATACAGATTCAATGCAATACCCATCAAAATCCCAACTCAATTCTTCACAGAGTTAGAAAGAGCAATTATCAAATTCATCTGGAACAACAAAAAACCCAGGATAGCTAAAACTATTCTCAGCAACAAAAGAAAATCAGGGGGAGTCAGTATCCCTGACCTCAAGCAATACTACAGAGCAATAGTGTTAAAAACTGCATGGTAGATCCAGGGCGGCGGCGGCGGCGGCAGCAGCGGCAGCAGTGGCTGCTCCAGCTGAAGGGCCATCAGCAGTGGAACCAAGGCGTCACAGGGACCAGTTAGGCCCTGCGCCCACGACCACTGACCTTCGCTGACCAGCCGGACAGCAAGCAGCTGCAGTTGTGCGGCGCCTTTCCTGCACGGAGGCCACTTCAGAACTCGGCCTCCCACCAGTCAGGAGAGGAGGATCCATCTTGGTTCCGTACTCCAGGAATCGGACAGACTGAGGTACACAAACATAATCCGAGGCCAACACCGCGGGCGTTGGCCTGCACCCAGGCCCTGGGCGGGTCGGGGGGCCATCGGGGTGCCAACCCAACCAGGAGGTTTTTTGCCCAGGCCTGCGAGTGCGCCGCCGCCATTTTGCCTGCAGGACGACAGAGAGCTCAGGCGGGCAGACCTGTAACAGGCATAGCCTAAGGCTAACAAAGCGGGGGTCCAGGCCCCAAAAGGCACAGGACTGACCCCAAGAACTGGGCGGCTTGGTGGGCCATCTGTGAGTCAACCCGCCCAGGTGATTGTTAGCAAAGCAGACTCTCCCGGCGCTTTCAGGGAGCGCGGGCGCACACGCCCGCCATCCTAGTCACCTGGCAAACCCAATTAACAGTCAAAGCCGTAGGGGAACTTTGCTCGGACCTTGGCCTCCCAGGCTTTTGCCTGGACTCAGGGACTGGGCGGCCAGGCTAACCTTGTGTGCGATAGCCTGGTTGGCAGATCGGCTGCCCAGCGGAGTGAGCGGAGTGAGCGGAACTCAGGGGAGGTCACAGTAGCATACACCGTCGGCACTCCCTGGGAGTGCACACGGGCTCCATCTGCTCCACAGACACAATCTGGGGCAAGGCCTCAGGCAGAAGGCCTTAGCTCTACTCTCTCCGCTTCCGGATCCAGATCAGTCTGGGCGGCAGCATTAAATCTCCAAGTCCTGCAAGTGGCTAGCTGGGCTTCCGGGCGGCCAGCTGGGAGAAGTCAGTGTGCTCCAGTGAATCCAGCGGGCCCCAGCGGGAGCCTTCGGGTGCCTGCTTTGGGATCTGAACAGCCTGGGCAGCAGCACACTGTCTACAAGCAGTGCAGGAGGTAAGCTGTGCACCAGAGGCCAACTGGGAAGGGGCAGCTTGCACTGGTGAGTCCAGCACTGACAAGATAAACTAACACCAGTGAGATCTAGATGGCAAAAGGCAAACGCAGGAACGTCACTAACAGAAATCAAGGCAATATGGCAACATCTGAACCCAATTCTCCTCTACCAACATGTCCTGGATACCCCATCACACCAGTAAAACAAGATTTGGATTTAAAATCACTGGTCATGATGCTGGTACAGGAACACATGAAGGTCATACGTAAAGAAATTCAGGAGACAATGGATCAAAAGGTAGAAGCCCTTGCAAGGGAAACACAAAAATCATTGAAAGAAATCCAGGAGAATACAAAAGCCAACAAGGAGGAAATGCAAAAAACACTTAAAGAAATACAGGAGAACTTTGCTCAACAGGCTGAGGTCATGAAAGACGAAACACAAAAATCTCTTAAAGAAATACAGGAGAACTTTGGTCAACAGGCTGAGCTCATGTATGAGAAAACACAAAAATCTCTTAAAGAATTACAGGAAAACACAAACATGCAAGGGAAGGAGCTAAGCAAAACCATCCAGGATCTAAAATCAGAAGTAGAAACAACTAAGAAAACTCAAAGGGAGACAACTTTGGAGATAGAAAGCCTTGGGAAGAAATCAGGGGACAGAGATACAAATATCAACAACAGAATACAAGAGATAGAAGAAAGAATCTCAGATGCTGAAGATTCCATAGAAACCATGGACTCAACAGTTAAAGAAAATGCAAAATGCAAAAAGCTTGTAACCCAAAATATCCAGGAAATCCAGGACACAATGAGAAGACCAAACCTAAGGATTATAGGCATAGATGAGAGTGAAGATTTACAACTTAAAGGGCCAGCAAATATCTTCAATAAAATTATGGAAGAAAACTTCCCTAACCTAAAGAGAGAGATGCCCATGAATATACAAGAAGCCTACAGAACTCCAAACAGACTGGACCAGAACAGAAATACTTCCCGTCACATAATAATCAAAACACCAAATGTTCTAAACAAAGAAAGAATACTAAAGGCAGTAAGAGAAAAAGGCCAAGTAACATATAAAGGAAGACCTATCAGAATCACAGCAGACTTTTCACCTGAGACTATGAAGGCTAGAAGGTCCTGGGCAGATCTCATGCAGACTCTAAGAGAACACAAATGCCAACCAAAACTACTATATCCAGCAAAACTCTCAATCACCATAGATGGAGAAACTAAGATATTTCATGACAAAACCAAGTTTACCCAATATCTATCCACAAACCCGGCCCTAAAAAGGATAATAGGAGGACAACACCAATACAAGGAGGGAAACTTCACCCTGGAAAAAGCAAGATAGTAACCTTTCATCAAACCCAAAAGAAGTTAAGCATTCAAATTTAAAAAATAACGTCAAAAATGATAGGAAGTAACAATCACTATTCCTTAATATCTCTTAACATCAATGGACTTAATGCCCCAATAAAAAGACACAGACTAACTGAATGGATACGTAAACAGGACCCTACATTTTGCTGCTTACAGGAAACACACCTCAGGGTCAAAGACAAACACTACCTTAGAGTAAAAGGCTGGAAGACAATTTTACAAGCAAATGGTCCCAGGAAACAAGCTGGAGTAGCCATTTTAATATCAGATAAAATTGACTTTCAACCCAAAGTCATCAAAAGAGACCCTGAGGGACACTTCTTGCTGGTCAAAGGAAAAATACAAAAAGAAGAACTGACAATCCTGAACATCTATGCCCCAAATGTAAGGGCACCCTCTTTTGTAAAAGAAACTTTATTAAAACTAAAAGCACACATTGCACCTAACACAATAATTGTGGGTGACTTCAACACTGCACTTTCCTCAATGGACCGATCAGGAAAACAGAAACTAAACAGGGACACAATGAAACTAATTGAAGCTTTGGACCAATTAGATTTAACAGATATATATAGAACATTCTATCCTAAAACAAAAGAATATACCTTTTTCTCAGCACCTCATGGTACCTTCTCCAAAATCGACCATATAATTGGTCACAAGACAGACCTCAACAAATATAAGAAGATCGAACTAATCCCATGCCTCCTATCTGATCACTATGGAGTAAAAGTGGTCTTCAATAGCAACAGAAACAACAGAAAGCCCACATACACGTGGAAACTGAACAATACTCTACTCAATGATACCTTGGTCAAGGAAGAAATAAAGAAAGAAATTAAAGACTTTTTAGAACACAATGAAAATGAAAACACAACATACCCAAATCTATGGGACACAATGAAAGCAGTGCTAAGAGGAAAACTCATAGCCCTGAGTGCCTCCAAAAAGAAAATGGAGAGAGCATACATTACCAGCTTAATGACACACCTGAAAGCCCTGGAACAAAAAGAAGCTATTTCGCCCAGGAGGAGTAGAAGGCAGGAAATCATCAAACTCAGGGCCGAAATCAATCAAGTAGAAACAAAGAGAACCATACAAAAAATCAACAATACCAGGAGCTGGTTCTTTGAGAAAATCAACAAGATAGATAAACCCTTAGCCAGAATGACCAAAGGGCACAGAGAAAGTATCCAAATTAACAAACTTAGAAACGAAAAGGGAGATATAACAACGGAAACTGAGGAAATCCAAAAAATCATCAGATCCTACTACAAGAGCCTATACTCAACACAACTGGAGAATCTGGAGGAAATGGACAATTTCCTTGACAGATACCAAATACCAAAATTAAATCAGGACCAACTAGACCATCTAAACAGTCCCATAATGCCTAAAGAAATAGAAGGAGTCATAGAAAGTCTCCCAACCAAAAAAAGCACAGGACCAGATGGCTTCAGTGCAGAATTCTACCAGACCTTCAAAGAAGAGTTAACACCAATACTCTTCAAACTATTCCACAAAATAGAAACAAAAGGAACACTACCCAATTCCTTCTACGAAGCCACAATTACGCTGATACCAAAGCCACACAAAGATCCAACAAAGAAAGAGAACTTCAGACCAATTTCCCTTATGAACATCGATGCAAAAATACTCAATAAAATTCTTGCCAACCGAATCCAAGAACACATCAAAACGATCATCCACCATGATCAAGTAGGCTTTATCCCAGGAATGCAGGGTTGGTTCAATATACGGAAATCCATCAATACAATCCACTACATAAACAAACTCAAAGAACAAAACCACATGGTCATTTCATTGGATGCTGAAAAAGCATTTGACAAAATTCAGCATCCCTTCATGCTTAAAGTCTTGGAGAGAACAGGAATTCAAGGCCCATACCTAAACATAGTAAAAGCAATATACAGCAAACCGGTAGCCAGCATCAAACTAAATGGAGAGAAACTTGAAGCAATCCCACTGAAATCAGGGACCAGACAAGGCTGCCCCCTTTCTCCTTATCTTTTCAATATTGTACTTGAGGTACTAGCTCGGGCAATTCGACAACATAAGGAGGTCAAAGGGATACAAATTGGAAAGGAAGAAGTCAAACTATCATTATTTGCAGACGACATGATCGTCTACCTAAGTGACCCAAAGAACTCCACTAGAGAACTCCTACAGCTGATAAACAACTTCAGCAAAGTGGCAGGTTATAAAGTCAACTCAAGCAAATCAGTGGCCTTCCTATACTCAAAGGATAAGCAGGCTGAGAAAGAAATTAGGGAAATGACCCCCTTCACAATAGCCACAAACAGTATAAAGTATCTTGGGGTGAGTCTTACCAAACATGTGAAAGATCTGTATGACAAGAACTTCAAGACTCTGAAGAAGGAAATGGAAGAAGACCTCAAAAAATGGGAAAACCTCCCATGCTCATGGATCGGCAGAATCAATATAGTTAAAATGGCCATTTTGCCTAAAGCACTATACAGATTCAATGCAATACCCATCAAAATCCCAACTCAATTCTTCACAGAGCTAGAAAGAGCAATTATCAAATTCATCTGGAACAACAAAAAACCCAGGATAGCTAAAACTATTCTCAGCAACAAAAGGAAATCTGGGGGAATCAGTATCCCTGACCTCAAGCAATACTACAGAGCAATAGTGTTAAAAACTGCATGGTATTGGTACAGTGACAGACAGGAGGATCAATGGAACAGGATTGAAGATCCAGAAATGAACCCACACACCTATGGCCACTTGATCCTCGACAAAGAGGCTGAAAACATCCAATGGAAAAAAGATAGCCTTTTCAACAAATGGTGCTGGTTCAACTGGAGGTCAGCATGCAGAAGAATGCGAATTGATCCATCCTTGTCTCCTTGTACTAAGCTCAAATCCAAATGGATCAAGGACCTCCACATAAAGCCAGACACTCTGAAGCTAATAGAAAAAAAACTGGGGAAGACCCTTGAGGACATCGGTACAGGGAGAAAGTTTCTGAACAGAACACCAATAGCGTATGCTCTAAGAGCAAGAATTGACAAATGGGACCTCATAAAATTACAAAGTTTCTGTAAGGCAAAGGACACCATCAAGAGGACAAATCGGCAACCAACAAATTGGGAAAAGATCTTCACCAATCCTACATCAGATAGAGGGCTAATATCCAATATATATAAAGAACTCAAGAAGTTAGACTCCAGAAAACCAAACAACCCTATTAAAAAATGGGGTACAGAGTTAAACAAAGAATTCTCACCTGAAGAACTTCGGATGGCGGAGAAGCATCTTAAAAAATGCTCAACTTCATTAGTCATTAGGGAAATGCAAATCAAAACAACCCTAAGATTTCATCTTACACCAGTCAGAATGGCTAAGATTAAAAATTCAGGAGACAGCAGGTGTTGGAGAGGGTGTGGAGAAAGAGGAACACTCCTCCACTGCTGGTGGGGTTGCAAATTGGTACAACCACTCTGGAAATCAGTCTGGCGGTTCCTCCGAAAACTGGGCACCTTACTTCCAGAAGATCCTGCTATACCACTCCTGGGCATATACCCAGAAGACTCCCCACCATGTAATAAGGATACATGTTCTACTATGTTCATAGCAGCCCTATTTGTAATTGCCAGATGCTGGAAAGAACCCAGGTATCCCTCAACAGAAGAGTGGATGCAAAAAATGTGGTATATCTACACAATGGAGTACTATTCAGCCATTAGAAACAATGAATTCATGAAATTCTTAGGCAAATGGATGGAGCTAGAGAATATCATACTAAGTGAGGTAACCCAGACTCAAAAGGTGAATCATGGTATGCACTCACTAATAAGTGGATATTAACCTAGAAAACTGGAATACCCAAAACATAATCCACACATCAAATGAGGTACAAGAAGAAAGGAGGAGTGGCCCCTGGTTCTGGAAAGACTCAGTGAAACAGTATTCAGCAAAACCAGAACGGGGAAGTGGGAAGGGGTGGGTGGGAGGACAGGGGAAGAGAAGGGGGCTTGCGGGACTTTCGGGGAGTGGGGGGGCTAGAAAAGGGGAAATCATTTGAAATGTAAATAAATTATATCGAATAAAAAAAAAAATTAAAAAAAAAAAAAAAAAAACAAAAAAAAAAAAACAAAAAAAAAAAAAAAAAAAAAAAAAAAAAAAAAAAAAAAAAAAAAACTGCATGGTATTGGTACAGTGACAGGCAGGAGGATCAATGGAACAGGATTGAAGATCCAGAAATGAACTCACACACCTATGGCCACTTGATCCTCGACAAAGAGGCTGAAAACATCCAATGGAAAAAAGATAGCCTTTTCAACAAATGGTGCTGGTTCAACTGGAGGTCAGCATGCAGAAGAATGCGAATTGATCCATCCTTGTCTCCTTGTACTAAGCTCAAATCCAAATGGATCAAGGACCTCCACATAAAGCCAGACACTCTGAAGCTAATAGAAAAGAAACTGGGGAAGACCCTTGAGGACATCAGTACAGGGAGAAAGTTTCTGAACAGAACACCAATAGCGTATGCTCTAAGAGCAAGAATTGACAAATGGGACCTCATAAGGTTACAGAGTTTCTGTAAGGCAAAGGACACCATCAAGAGGACAGATCGGCAACCAACAAATTGGGAAAAGATCTTCACCAATCCTACATCAGATAGAGGGCTAATATCCAATATATATAAAGAACTCAAGAAGTTAGACTCCAGAAAACCGAACAACCCTATTAAAAAATGGGGTACCGAGTTAAACAAAGAATTCTCACCTGAAGAACTTCGGATGTCGGAGAAGCATCTTAAAAAATGCTCAACTTCATTAGTCATTAGGGAAATGCAAATCAAAACAACCCTAAGATTTCATCTTACACCAGTCAGAATGGCTAAGATTAAAAATTCAGGAGACAGCAGGTGTTGGAGAGGATGTGGAGAAAGAGGAACACTCCTCCACTGCTGGTGGGGTTGCAAATTGGTACAACCACTCTGGAAAACAGTCTGGCAGTTCCTCCGAAAACTGGGCACCTCACTTCCAGAAGATCCTGCTATACCACTCCTGGGCATATACCCAGAGGATTCCCCACCATGTAATAAGGATACATGCTCTACTATGTTCATAGCAGCCCTATTTATAATTGCCAGATGCTGGAAAGAACCCAGGTATCCCTCAACAGAAGAGTGGATGCAAAAAATGTGGTATATCTACACAATGGAGTACTATTCAGCCATTAGAAACAATGAATTCATGAAATTCTTAGGCAAATGGATGGAGCTAGAGAACATCATACTAAGTGAGGTAACCCAGACTCAAAAGCTGAATCATGGTATGCACTCACTAATAAGTGGTTATTAACCTAGAAAACTGGAATACCCAAAACACAATCCACACATCAAATGAGATACAAGAAGAAAGCAGGAGTGGTCCCTGGTTCTGGAAAGACTCAGTGAAACATTATTTGGCAAAACCAGAACAGGGAACTGGGAAGGGGTGGGAGGGAGGACAGGGGAAGAGAAGGGGGCTTACGGGACTTTCGGGGAGTGGGGGGGGGGCTAGAAAAGGGGAAATCATTTGAAATGTAAATAAATTATATCGAATAAAAAAAACAATAAAAAAAAATAAAATAAAAGGATTATTTGTTTCTCTGAACTCTAACTTCTTCATTCCTTTGTAGCTATTGGATGTTAGCCTTCAGTCAGATGTAAGATTAGTAAAGATCATTTCCCAATGTGTTTGCTGCCGTTTTGTCCTTTGCCTTACAGAAGCTTTGCAATTTTATGAGGTCCCATTTGTCAATTCTTTTTTTTTTTTTCATTTGTCAACCCTTGATCTTAGAGCATAAGCTATTGATGCACTATTCAGGAAATTCCCCTGTGCCCAAGGGCTCCAGGCTCTTTCCCACTTTCTCTTCTATGGGATTCAGTGCATGTGGTTTTATGTGGAGGTCCTTGAGCCACTTGGACTTGAGCTTTGTACAAGGAGATAGGAATGGATCAATTTACATTCTTCCTCATGGTGACCACCAGTTGAACCAGCACCATTCATTGAAAATGCTGTCTTTATTCCACTGGATGGTTTTAGCTCTTTTGTCAAAGATCAAGTGACTATAAGTGTGTAGGTTCATTTCTGGGTCTTGAATTCTGTTCCTTTGATCTACCTGCCTGTCACTGTACCTATACCATGCAGTTTTTATCACGATTGTTCTGTAGTATAGTTTGAGGCCAGCAATGGTGAATCTGCCAGAAGGTTTTTTTAATTGTTGAGAATAGTTTCACTATCCTGGGTTTTCTGTTATTCCAAATGAATTTTGAAATTGCTCTTTCTAACTCTGTAAAATTTTGAGTTGAAATTTCAATGGGGAATTTATTGAATCTGTATATTGCTTTAGGCAAGGTAGCCATTTTTACTATATTAACCCTGCCGATCTATGAGCATGGGAGATCTTTCCATCTTCTGAGACCTTCTTTGATTTCTTTCTTCAGAGACTTGAAGTTCTTGTCATACAGATATTTCACTTGCTTGGTTAGAGTCACACCAATGTATTTTATATTATTTGTGACTATTGTCAAGGGTGTTGTTACCCTAATTTCTGCTCTGCCTCAATATCCTTTGAGTAGAGGAAGACTACTGATTTCTTTGAGTTACTCTTGTATCCAGTCACTTTGTTGAAGCTGTTTATCAGCTTTAGGAGTTCTATGGTGGAATTTCTCAATTCACTTTCATATCATCTGCAAATAGTGATACTTTAACTTCTTCCTTTCCAATTTGAATCCCTTTGATCTCCTTTTGTTGTCTAATTGCTCTGGCTAGGACTTCAAATACTATATTGAATATATAGTGAGAAAGTGGGCAGTTTTGTCTGGTCTCTGACTTCAGTGGGGTTGCTTCAAGTTTTTTTTTTTAAAACCTTTTTTTAAAAATTCAGTATATTTTTTATTTATATTTCAAATGATTTCTCCTTTCCTGGCTCCCCTTATGGAAAGGAGAACTTTCCTTATGGAAAGTTCCATAAGCCCTCTTCCCTCCTCCTGTTGCCCCATCAATCCCCTTCCCATTTCCCTGTTCTGGTATTGCCCTACACTGCTGCACTGAGCCTTTCCAGAATCAGGGGCCACTCCTCCGTTCTTCTTGGACATCATTTAATATGTGAATTATGTCCTGGGTATTCCAAGTTTCTAGGCTAATATCTGCTTATCAGTGAGTACATACCATGATTGATCTTTTGAGACTGGGTTACCTCACTTAGTATGATGTTCTCCAGCTCCATTCATTTGTCTAAGAATTTCATGAATTCATTGTTTCTAATGTCTGAATAGTACTCCATTGTGTATATATACCATATTTTTTGTATCCATTCCTCTGCTGAGGGACATCTGGGTTCTTTCCAGCTTCTGGCTATTATAAATAGGGCTGCTATGAACATAGTATAGCATGTATCCTTATTATATGCTGGGGAATCCTCTGGGTGTATGCTCAGGAGTGGTATAGCAGGGTCCTCCGGAAGTGACGCGCCCTGTTTTCTGAGGAACCGCCAGACTGATTTCAAGAGTGGTTGTACCAACTTGCAACCCCACCAGCAGTGGAGGAGTGTTCCTCTTTCTCCACATCCTCACCAACACCTGCAAGTTTCTTTATGTTTAGTTTGATGTTGGTTACTGGTTTGCTATATATTGCTTTTACTATGTTTAGCTATGGGTCTTGAATTCCTGATCTTTCCAAGACTTTTAATGTGAATGGATGTTGAATTTTGTCAAATGCTTTTTAAGCATCTAATGAAATGTTCTTGTGGGCTTTTTCTTTGAGTTTGTTTATGTAGTGGGTCACATTGATAGATTTCTGTATATTGAACTGTTGCTGCCTGCAGTGACAGGTGAACCGGAGGCCTGAAAGAGAATCCTGGGGATTTATGGGGAGCGGAGAAAGAGAACTAAGTCAGGATGACTTTTTGCCGATCAAGACAGAGACTTTAATAAATGTTGGTAAATATACAGCTTGCAAGGACCTCCCTCCTCCCAGGCTTCAAAGTGAAGTCAGAGAACTGGCTAGCTCAGATCTCAGGAGGTCACCTGCTGAGATCAGCATACTTCAAGTCTAACAGGTCCTGGGAGGCTTCCAGGTGAGAGCAGCAGCCTTTATTGTTCTCTAAAGAACAAAGGCCAGAAACTTTTCAGGCTGAGAGCGGAAGGCTGGAAAGCCCAGTTCAATGCTGGAGGGGAAAGGGACATTGAACTGACCCTGCATCCCTGGGATGAAGCCTACTTGATCATGGTGGATGATATTTTTGGTTGGGAGACTATCAATGACTGCTTCTACTTCTTTAGGGGTTATGGGACTCTTTAGATCTTTTATCTGATCCTGGTTTAACTTTGATACCTACTATCTGTCCAGAAAATTGTCCATTTCATCTAGATTTCCCAGTTTTTTTGAGTATAGACTTTTGTAGTAGGATCTGATGATTTTTTTTTTTTTTTTTTTTTTTTTGGATTTCCTCAGTATCTGTTGCTATGTCTCTCCTTTCATTTCTGATTTTGTTGATTTGGATACTGTCTCTGTGCCCTCTGGTTAGTTTGGCTAAGGGTTTATCTATCTTGTTGGTTTTTTTCCAAAGAACCAGCTTCTGGTTTGGTTGATTCTTTGTATAGTTCTTTTTGTTTCTACTTGGTTGATTTCAGCCCTGAGTTTGATTATTTCCTGATTTCTACTCCTCTTGGGTATATTTGCTTCTTTTTGTTCTAGAGACTTCAGATGCGCTGTCAACCTGCTAGTGTTTTTTGGAGGCATTCAGAACTGTGAGTTTTCCTCTTGGCATTACTTTCATTATGTCCCATTAGTTTGGGTATGTTATGGCTTCATTTTCATTAAATTCTAAAGTTTTTAATGTCTTTCTTTATTTCTTCCTTGACCAAGTTATCAATGTGTTGCTCAGTTTCTATGTGTATGTGGGTTTTCTATTGTTTTTGTTGTTATTGAAGACCAGCCTTAGTCCATGGTGATCTGATAGGATGCATGGGATTATTTCAGTCTTCTTATATTTGTTGAGGCCTGTTTTATGACCAATTATATCATCAGTTTTGGAGAAGGTACCATGAAGTGCTGAGAAGAAGGTATTTTTTGTTTGTTTGTCTTAGGATAAAATGTTCTATAGATATCTGTCAACTCTCTTTGCTCATAATTTCTGTTAGTTTCACTGGGTCTCTGTTTAGTTTCTGTTTCCATGATCTGTCCACTGATGAGAGTAGGGTGTTGAAGTCACCCACTATTATTATGTTAGGTGCAATGTGTGCTTTGAAGTTAGCAAAGTTTCTTTTATGAATGTGGATGCCCTTGCATTTGGAGCATAAATGTTCAGAATTGAAAATCCTTCTTGGTAAATTTGTCCTTTGATGAAGTGTCCTTCCTTATACTTTTGGATAACTTTAGGTTGAACGTTGATTTTATTTGATATTATTACTTCAGCTTGTTTCTTGGGACCATATGCTTGAAAAATTGTTTTCCAGCATTTTACTCTGAGGTAGTGTCTGTCTTTGTCCATGAGGTGAGTTTCCTGTATGCAGCAAAATGTTGAGACTTGATTACATATCCAGTCTGTTAGTCTATGTCTTTTTATTGGGGAATTGAGGCCATTGATATTAAGAGATATTAAGGAAAAGTGATTGTTACTTCCTATTATTTTTGCTATTAGAGGTGAAAATACGCTTATGTGGCTATCTTGGTTTTAGTGTAGTTTCCCTCCTTGTATTGGTGTTTTCCATGTGTTATCCTTTGAAGGGCTGGTTTTGTGGAGAGATACTGTATAAATTTGTTTTTGTCATGGAATACCTTGGTTTCTCCATTTATGGTAATTGAGAGTTTTGCTGGGTATAGAAGCCTGGGTTGGCATTTGTGTTCTCTTAGGATCTGTATGAGATCTGCCCAGGATCTTCTAATAAGAAGTCTGGAGTAATTCTGACAGATCTGCCTTTATATGTTACTTGACCTTTTCCTCTTATTGCTTTTAATATTCTTTCTTTGTTTAGTGCATTTGTTGTTTTGATTATTATGTGACTGGAAGAATTCCTTTTCTGGACCAATCTCTTTGGAGTTCTGTAGGCTTCTTCTATGTCCATGGGCATCTCTTTCTTTAGGTTAGGGAAGATTTCTTCTATAATTTTGTTGAAGATATTTACTAGCCCTTTAAGCTGGACTTTGCTCTCTTTTATCCTATAATCTTTAGGTTTGTTCTTCTCATTGTGTCCTGGATTTCCTGGATGTTTTGTGTTAGGAACTTTTTGCATTTTGCATTTTCTTTGACTGTGTGTCAATGTTTTCTATTGTATCTTCAGCACCTAAGATTCTCTCTTCTGTCTCTTGTATTCTGTTGGTGATGCTTGAATCTATAACTCCTGATTTCTTTCCTAGGTTTTCTATCTCCAGATTTGTCAAGTCCTTTATGATTTCTTTATTGTTCTTATTTCCACTTTTAGATCCTGGGTGGTTTTATTAAATTCCTTCACATGTTTGGTTGTGTTTTCCTATAATTCTATAAGGAATTTTTGCTTCCTCTGGGTATAGGGTGGCAGGCCAAGTGGAGGGGCTGGAGTGAGCTGCAGTTGGTTAGAATTATGGTAACTCCTCCATGGCGGCTGTATTCTCAAGACCTAAAGGTTCCTTATCATGGGATCTCTTAAAGACTGGATTAATTAATGGCATATCAGAGGGGCATGGGTCCCTTGGGAGTAGAGGATAAAGAGAAGTCACAGGAGTGGGTGGCGGGGACTCAGACCTGTCTATAACGACTGAGGAAGGTTTTGAAGAATTCTTTTTAGGGGAAAGCAAGGTCACTGAAGCTGCCCGAGACAAAGGGCAGAGGCAATATTCAGCGACCAACAAAAGCTGCTGTCTATCTGGGTCCTCATTTGCACTCTCCATTACATCACAAATGAGCCCCAGTAAGAAAAAGCAGTGGCAGGAGCAGCATCAGGGCCCTGCCGGGTCAATTTTTCATTTAGTTCTCGATCCACTTTTGCCACTTATTTTATACTGAATCTTTGGTCCATCTATGATAACCATCTATGATCTATAAAAAATTTTATCAAATCCTTCTTTTTAACTCAACTCCCCTTTCCCTGAGAGAAGCTTTCAGGTCTCTAATGAAGACTGCTTCTTTAGAAAATTTCTTATGGGAGGGAAATGAAAACTTACCCAAGGAAACTCTCTCCCATGAGCGGTGAGAGTGCCTCCTCCCAATGACTTTTTTGCTGCAGCTTTCTCCTTTGGGATTTCCATCTGACAAAGGTCCATACCTCGAGCACCACATAGGGTTCCACTTGTCCCGACCGGCGGGACCTAGTAATTTGGGGTGTCGAGGAGAACCCAAGCCTGAAAGAGAAAACAGGGCGGGAAAGAAGAGGGAGGCCCAGCAATCAGGGTGTCTTTGTAAAGGCCTCATTAATGAACCGCAAAACACCTGGTTATGAACCTTCAGTGAGAGGAAGTAGGGAGGAGCAGAGAAGGATACTAGAAGCACAGAAAGAGAAAAGGTCATCAGGGTGGAAGTTGACGGCTAGAGGTATCTGTAGCTTTCCTGGAATGCTGGTTCCGCCCGGGGGGGGGGGGGGGGGGGGCGGGGGTTGCTGTAAACCACAAGGTTGGTGAACTTTCAAGGTGAGGGCTGTTGAAACTCTGGTTTTCTAGGGTTTGGTCTCCTCCAACATATTTCCCTTTTTTCTTTCTTAAGTTGGGAGGTGGCTATGGAAAGAGGGTCAGTGGAGAGCCTGTTTTAGGATATGTGGTTTTGCCCCCACCTCCAGCACCGCAGTAACTAGGCTAAAGGCTTCTGCAGCTTTCCTGGAATGCTGGTTCTGCCCAGACCATCCCAGGTGTTCCGCCAGGATGAGAACCGGTTGATCAGCCTTGTGTGAAGAAGGGGGGGGGGGGGTTGCTGTAAACTGCAAGGTTGGTAAACTTTCAAGGTGAGGGCTGTTGAAACTCTGGTTTTCTAGGGTTTGGTCTCCAACAGTTTAGTATCACTGTTATGGGCACAAGTCTCCTCTTTCTTATTCCAGTTGGCTATAAACATTGTTTTCCATGATCTTCTTCATCATAATGGTATCTACAAAGAAAGCCCATTTCTAAGATGAAATTCATGGTGTACCAACACTTCTCCAGAGTCCTTTATTTATTTTGCTTACCTAATACAATTTATACAAAATTTAATCCTTGTGCATAGGCTTTCTTTTTTAATTTTTTATCAGATATTTGCTTTATTTACATTTCAAATGTTATCCCCTTTCCCCTCCGAAAATCCCCTATGTCAGCCCCTCTCCCCCTGCTCACCAGCCCCCTCTTCACACTTTCCTGACCTGGCATTCATCTACATTGGGGCATCGAGCCTTCACAAGGCCAATGGCCTCTCCTCTCATTGATGTCTGGAAAGGACATCCTCTGCTGCATATGTAGTTGGAACCATGGGTTCCTCCATGTGAACTCTTTGGTTGGTGGTTTGTCCCTGGGAGCTCTGAGGATATTGGTTGGTACATATCATTGTTCCTCCTATGGGGCTGCAAACCTCTTCAGCTCCTTGGGTTCTTTCACTAGCTCCTCCTTGGAGACTTTATGTTCAGACCATTGGTTGGCTGTGAGCCATGGGTATCCAAAAGATGCTCCAACAAGTAATAAGGCCATATGCTCTACTATGTTCATAGCAGCCTTATGTATAATAGCTAGAAGCTGGAAATAACCCAGATGTCCTTCAACAGAGGAGTGGATATATAAAATGTGGTACATTTACACAATGGACTTCTTCTCGGCTATTAAAAACAATGAATTCATGAAATTCTTAGGCAAATGGATGGAACTGGAAAATATCATCCTGTGTTAGGTAACCAAATCACAAAAGAACACACATGGTGTGCACTCACTGATAACTGAATATTAGCCCAAAAGCTTGGAATACCCACATAAAATTAACAGACCACATGAAGCTCAAGAAGAAGGAAGACCAAAGTATGGATAGTTTGGTCCTTCTTAGAAGGGGGGTCAGTGTTCTTTAAACTAGCCTTTGTTCCTATACTGGCTGGTTTTGTGTCAACTTGACACAGACTGGAGTTATCACAGAGAAAGGAGTTTCAGTTGGAGAAGTGCCTCCATGAGATCCAGCTGTGGGGCATTTTCTCAATTAGGGATCAAGCAGAGAAGGCCCCTTGTGGGTGGTGCTGTCCCTGGGCTGGTGTTCTTGGGTTCTATGAAAAAGCAAGCTGAGCAAGCCAGTGGAAGCAAGCGAGTAAGAAACATCCCTCCATGGCCTCTGCATCAGCTCCTGCTTCGAGACCTGCTTGAGTTCCAGTCCTGACTTCCTTTGATGATGAACAGCTGTGTGTAATTATGACCTGAATAAACCCTTTCCTCCCCAACTTGCTTTTTGGTCATGATGTTTGTGCGGGAATAGAAACCCTGACTAAGACACTTCCCTTATGCCATGGCCCTATTACGGCCATGACTTTCCTCTGGTTCAACCTCACCCATTCCTATTTCTTCCCTGACTCCCATGATAGTGCTGTGGGCTAATGATCAGACTCAAGGCTACACGGATCTATTATGATTGTTAGTAGAAGACATGAGTGGCAGATGATTTACTTAGGCTCTCTCTAAAATAGAAGTGAATTCACAGAAATCTATCAATGTAATCCACTATATAAACAAACTCAAAGGGGAAAAACACACACAATCATTTCATTAGATGTTGAGAAAGCATTTGACAAAATCCAACACCACTTCATGATAAAAGTCTTGGAAAGATCAGGAATTCAAGGCTCATACCTAAATATAGTAAAAGCAATATACAACAAACCAGTAGCCAACATCAAACTAAATGGAGGGAAACTTGAAGCAATCCCACTGAAATCAGGGACTAGACAAAGCTGTCCACTCTCTCCCTACCTGTTCAATATAGTACTCAAAGTCCTAGCCAGAGCAATTAAACAACAAAAGGAGGTCAAAGGGAATCAAATAGGAAAGGAAGAAGTCAAAGTATCACTATTTGCAGATGATATGATACTAAAGTGTCCCCAAAAATTCCACCAGAGAACTCCTAAACCTGATAAACAACTTCAGCAAAGTGGCTGAATACAAAATTAAATAAAACAAATCAGTGGCCTTATAGTACTCAAAGGATAAATAGGCTGAGAAAGAAATTAGAGAAACAGCTCCCTTCACAACAGTCACAAATAATATAAAGTACCTTGGAGTGATTCTAACCAAGCAAGTGAAGATCTGTATGACAAGAACCTCAAGTCTCTGAAGAAAGCAATTGAAGAAGATCTCAGGAGATAGAAAGATCTCCCATGCTCAGGGATTGGCAGGGTTAATATAGTAAAAATGTCCATCTTGCCCAAAGCAATATACAGATTCAATGCAATCCCCCACCAAAATTTTAACTCAACTACAAACATCCAGTGGAAAAAAGACAGCATTTTCAACAAATGATGCTGGATCAACTGGAGATCAGCATGCAGAAAAATGCAAATTGACCCATTCTTATCAAGCTCAAGTCCAAGTGGATCAAGGACCTACACATAAAACCAGACACACTGAAACTTATAGAGGAAAAAGTGGGGAAAAATCTTGAACACATGGGCACAGGGGAAAAGTTCTTGAATATAACACCAATGGCTTATGCTCTAAGATCAAGAATTGGCAAATGGGACCTCATAAAACTGCAAAGCTTCTGTAAGGCAAAGGACACGGTCAATAGGACAAAATGTCAACCAAAAAATTGGGAAAAGATCTTTACCAATCCTACATCCAATAGAGGGCTAATATCCAATGTATACAAAGAACTCAAGAAGTTAGACTCCAGAGAGTCAAATAACCCTATTAAAAAATGGAATCAAGGAAACTTAAATGGCTCTAAAGCACCTAAAGAAATATTCAGCATTCTTAGTTATCAGGGAAATGCAAATCAAAACAACACGGAGATTCTACCTCACACTGGTCAGAATGGCTAAGATGAAAAACTCAGGGGACAACAGATGCTGGAGAAGATGTGGGGAAAGAGGAACACTTCTCCATTGTTGGTGGGATTGCAAGCTGGTAAAATCACTCCAGAAATCAGTTTGACGATTCCTCAGAAAATTGAACATAGTACTACCTGAGGACCCAGCTATACCATTCCTGGGCATATACCCAGAATATGCTCCTACATGTAATAAGGACGCATGTTCCACTATGTTCATAGCTGCCTTATTTATAATAGCCAGAAGCTGGAAAGAACCCAGATGTCCTTCAACAGGGGAATGGATACAGAAAATGTGGTACATTTACACAATAGAGTACTATTCAGCTATTAAAAATAATGAATTCATGAAATTCTTAGGCAAATGGATGGAACTAGAAAATATCATCCTGAGTAAGGTAACCCAATCACAAAAGAACACACCTAGTATGCACTCACTGATGAGTGAATATTAGCTCAAAAGCTCGGAATACCCAAGATGCAATTCACAGACCACATGAAGCTCAAGAAGGAAGACCAAAATGTGGATACTTTGGTCCTTATTAGAAAATGGATCAAAACACCCATGGCTCACAGCCAACCAATAGAATGAGCATAGGGTCCCCGACAGAGCAGCTAGAGAAAGAACCCAAGATGCTGAAGAGGTGTGCAGTCCTGCAGGAGGAACAACAATGTTGTACCAACCAGTATCCCCAGAGCTCCCAGGGACGAAACTGCCAACCAAAGAGTACACATGAAGGGACCCATGACTCCAGCTACATATGTAGCAGAAGATGACCATTTCAGACAACAATGAGAGGAGGGGCCATTGGTTCAGTGAAGGCTAGATTCCCCAGAATAGGAGAATGTGAGTCAAGAAATTGTTGGGGGGGATGAGCAGGGGGAGGGGTGGAATAGGGGGTTTTCGGAGGGGTAGAGTGGAAAGAGCATAGATACCATTTGAAATGTAAATAAAGCCACTATCTAGTAAAAAAAATTGTTAAGAAAAAAAGAAAGAAGAAGAAGAAATGAAAAAGAAAAGAAAATTGTGAATTCAATACAATCTTTTTTGCTGTTGGTTTTTTTTTTTATTTACATTTCAGATGTTGCCCCTCCCTTCCCAGTCTCCCCTCCAAAATCCCCCCATTCCATTCCCCCTACCCTTTGCCTCTAAGAAGGTGCTCCCCTGTAGGACTATGAAAGGCAGCCTGGTTTCTGGTTGAGTTAAGGCTGGAAAGCCTGGTGACCCTGAGGGACAGTAGTTTTGCCACACTCCTGGATACTAGGCTTCTGACACTAGGCCACAGATCTCCATAGGTTTGTAGCCATCAGTCCAATAAGTGCAATGCCCCAAGCCACTCCACAGGTAGAGGACATGACCACAGGTCACAAGACAGATCTCCATTTTAATGAGGCACCCAAAGGAGGCTTAGCCAATAAACTCCCTTTCCCAAACACTCCTCCCTGCAAAAAGTATTTAACCTCAGGCCCGCCCTGAGAAAGTGGGGCATGGTTTTATTCATCGCCACTCTCCACCATAACAATAAACGCCTTAAAACCATGGACTGTCTTTTTTCATCCTGATCTGCCATGGGAGTAATAGCGCAGGCCTTAGCCTTAAGAGCCAGCCCTCTAATCTCTCCTAGGAAGCCTCTCAGTGCTCCCAACCACAGCCTCCACCAAGCCAAGCCATGCACTGGACAAACCAAGGACCCTCCCCAAGTGACCCAGATGGAGATCTCCCTCTTTTCCCCGTCAGCCCTGCACTAGATCCAGCCTGCAGCTCCCTTCTCCATTCTCAGCTCTTCAGCAGCTCCTAGCAGTGCCTGGCTGCTCCAGAGTCTGAGAACCAGACAGCCCTGGCCTCCCTGCAGGCCAGGGAATGACAACGAGCTAGCTCCAACTGTCCCTCAGACTGCACTCCTCCAGCCCCAGAGCAGTGTCCAGTGGCTTCACATAGCCCCAACGCCTGCCCGGAGCCGGCATGGGGTAAGCACAGTCAAAACTCCCACTTCTGGCGTCCGCCAGTGGTTTGAGGCCTGTGGTGGAGTGGACAGACACAGGACACCCAACACTCCCCTACCCATCCACCCACCCACTTCCACCTCAGCACTCTAGCAGCTACTTATGCTGGGGCATCAAGCCTCTATAAGACTGAGAACCTCCCCTCCCATTGATGTCAGATAAGGCCGTCCTCTGCTACATATGCAGCTGGAGCCATGTGTACTCGTTGGTTGGTGGTTTAGTTCCTGAGAGCTCTGGGGGGTTCTAGTTAGTTGATATTGTTGTTCTTCCTATGGGGTTGCAATCCCCTTGAGTTCCTTTAGCCCTTCCTCTAACTGCTTCATTGGGGTCTCTGGGCTCAGTCAGATGGTTGGCTGTATCTGAGAATTATTACAATATTAATAGAGCCTTTCTTACTCCATTTTAAGATTAAAAAAAAATTCAAACGTAAAAAACAAAAACAGAAAAACCCCAATCTTCTGGGTCAGTTTTCCCTTTTTTGTCCTAACATTACTTTGACATATGCATAGCCATGTGTTCTGCTTCCTTTTAAACCTGCTGTTCAACATTAACTCTATAACCTGTAATATTTAAATAAATCACTTATATTTCTAAACTTTTTAATCTTCTGCTCACTACCAGCAGTTTTTTTTCTGTCTGGTACAGTTAAGTTAGTTTTGCATTGAGTTATCTTTATTCAAAAATCCCCCCTAGGCAGGCTCATGATGAGACACTACCAAGAAAGTGCAGCTTACAACAGTGACAGAAAAGCACCTTCATGCTGTGATTCACAGTGAATTCTGACTCTGCTGCTCAAAGTACTGAGGAAAAGTAACTGTTGGGTGCTCGGCCCTAAGCAGGACATTTATAGCACACGCGCGCACGCACAAACACACACACACACATATATACTCTCCCCCTCTCTCACCCCCCACACTACACACTCACACACATACTCTCTCCCCCATCTCTCTCACACATACATACCACACACACATACACACACTCACACACATACTCTCCCCCCCTCTCTCTCACACACACACATACCACTCACACATATACACACTGACACAAATACACACACATTCTCTCTCCCCATCTCTCTCACACACATACATACTACATACACACACTTACAAATATACACACACAGATTCTCTCCCTCTCTCTCTCCCTCTCTCTCTCTCTCTCTCTCTCTCACACACACACACACACACACACACATACACATACATACTCTCCCCCTCTCTCACCCCCCACCACACACTCACACACATACACACACATACTCTCTCCCCCATCTCTCTCACACACATACATACCACACACACATACACACACTCACACACATACTCTCCCCCCTCTCTCTCACACACACACCACTCACACATATACACACTGACACAAATACACACACATTCTCTCTCCCCATCTCTCTCACACACATACATGCTACACACACACACTTACAAATATACACACATTCTCTCCCTCTCCCTCTCCCTCTCCTTCTCTCTCTCCCTCTCTCTCTCTCTCTCTCACACACACACCACACTCACACATATACACATGCACACATATTCACACGCATATTCTCTCTCCTCATCTCTCTCTCACATGCACACAGACTCATACATATACACACATACCCTCTCCCCCTCCCTCTCCCTCTCCCTCTCCCTCTCTCTCTCCCTCTCTCTCTCTCTCTCTCTCTCACAGACACACACACACACACACACACACCACACTCATGCATACACACACAAATACACATACACATACTCTCTCCCCCATCTCTCTCTCACACATATACACATACATACTCTCTCTCTCACACACACACACACTCACACATATACACACATACTTTCTCTCATATACACACACATACATACACACAGAATGAAGACACAGAGAAATATGGAAGAGTGAATGTAAATAGTTTTAGGCCAGATGCCATGGGGGATGTAAAAATGCTGTCTTCTGAGCAGCCATGAGTCCACAGCAGCTGGAGTTGGAGCTGGAGTTGGAGCTCCATACCCAGGGCTTGCACAAGACCGGGCATGTCTGCATGGAGTTAGGAACAGGGGCAGGGCTTGTTACGGCCCTACCCCCGGCTGCTGGTGGGTGCTCTGGGGACTGGAGTCGTTGGCTTCAGTAGTGTAGCTACTGACAAGTGCCCCATGCTTCAAGGGGTAGCTCCACATGCATGTGCACAGTGATGAGACAGAGGGTTGATTTGACAAGAATGAAAGGAGGAGACTAGGTGGGGGTAAAGTAAATATAATCAGAATGTGCTGTGTGTGTGTGTGTGTGTGTGTGTGTGTGTATGTTATGAAACTGTCAGGGAATAAGTTTAGTTTTTTAAAAAGAAGAAAGAGGAGGAGTATGAAAGTCATGTCTACATTTGGAAAATATTTGTCATATATCCAAAATTACCCGCAAGTCAAAATATATTCATGCATATACATAAGGAAGCATCACTTAAAGTTTCTATCTAGCTTCCAGAATTAGTTTCATGAAAAACTATTTCGTTATTTCTTCCATCTTCATTTCAAGAACAAGACACTAAATATTTATAAATAAATATATAAGTATAAATATGCATATAAATGTATATTTATATAAATAAAAATAAATATAAAGTATTTTTTAAAAGACAAAGCTGAGATGAAACAAGCAAACAAACCTTGGAATTTATGGAACCAGGGCTAAGATAATCCACCCGAAATGGAAACAGATCTATGTGTCTGAGCAGCAACCTCTGCCATTTCAGCCCCTCTAAGATGTGGTTCCAGAGGCAGAAAGAAGCCAAGACTCAAAACTATCATGGGGAAGAACTGAAGGTCTGAAAGTAAGACTCTTCCTGTGAAGAAAAGTTTAAAATGGCTAGGATCCTTTAACAAGAAGCACCTTGCCAATTAGTGGGTTAAAAGTAAGCTCTGCTTCAAGAAAACATCTACAACAACTCCTGCACCTAATGCTAAGTTTGTGAAAAGGTGGTAAGAGTTTTCTCTGAAATATGTCTCCTAGTAATGTCAAAAGCTACACCCATAAAGTCTCACCAATATGATTGCCTAACATGAGCTGAAAAAGGATGACATCAGTGGACTTGCCAAAGTGGACACGGAAAAGCATATGAGGCTTCAACCTAGCACACACACACAACACACACACACACACACACACACACACAGGCAAACAAGAGAAGCTAAGAGCAGAAAATGTGGTCCTCCCCAGGGAAGAGGACTCCAATTGATTATCTAATACTGTCTTAGTCATTATTGTTATGCTGCTGTGAAGAGACACAGTTAATTAGGGACACAATTACTTGGGGTTGGCTTACAGTTTCAACGGTTTAGTCCATTGTTGTCATAGTGGGAATCATGGCTGGACACAGACACACATGGCGCTGAAGAAGTAGTTTGACAGTTCTACATATGGATCCTTGGACCCCAGGAAGAGAGAGGCATTGGGCTTGACTTGAGCATTTGAAACCCCAAAGCTCACCCATAATGATGTACTGCCTCCCACAAGTACACACTTACTCCAACAAGGCTACACTTCCTAATTCCTGTTTAGTAATACCACTACCAAATGACCAAGCATTCAGATATATGAGCCTGTGGGAACTTTCCTATTCAAACCACCACAAATATCACATTATCAGCTCTGAAAACATACATACAAATATCAGTATACTATTGAATGAGTAGCATATATAAGCATATATATATGTGTGTGCATGTGTATGTATGATATATATGTATATGTATGTGTATGTGTATGTGTATGTGATTCATATGTATATGTACATGTATATGAATATGAGTATGAGTGTGGGTGTGAGTATGAATATGAATATGTGTATGAATATGAATATTGTATGAATATGAATATGTATGTGATGTATATGCATATGTATATGTGTGTATGTGTATGTGCATGTGTATATGTATATGTATGTGATGTATATGTATGTGATGTATATGTATATGATGTAGATGTATATGTATATGATGTATATGTATGTATATGTATATGTACATGAATATGTATGTGTATATGAATATATATGTGTATATGTATGTGTATGTGTATATGTATATATGTGTATATGTATATGGTGTATATGTGTATATGTATGATGTGTATGATGTGTATGATGTGTATGATGTGTATGTGTATGTGTATATGTATATGGTATATATGTATATGGTGTATATGTATATGGTGTATATGTGTATGTGTATGATGTGTATGATGTGTATGTGTATGTGCATGTGCATGTGTATGTGTATGTGTATGTATATGCATGCAATGGCAGTTGATGATAAAAGGGGTCATGAATTGCATGGAGAGAGGTATATGGGAGGAAAGGGGAGGAAAAATGCTATAATTATATTATAATCTCAAGAATAAAATAAAAATAATTAATCTGACTGCATTACTAAGCAGTGCCAGGC
Organism: Apodemus sylvaticus; assembly: GCF_947179515.1. Classification (NCBI taxonomy): domain Eukaryota; kingdom Metazoa; phylum Chordata; class Mammalia; order Rodentia; family Muridae; genus Apodemus; species Apodemus sylvaticus. Next base: position 57,988,550 of record NC_067489.1, read on the forward strand.
GCAGAGAATAGAAAGCATACTGTGAAGAGGAGGCTCAACAACTCTTGACAGAGTCTCCTCTGTGTTCTTGGGAAGCCAGAAAGGAAGGAAGAATGACGAGAGGAGACCCCCAAGCTCCTCATCTAAGAGGTCAAAGACACAGGGAAAGCAACTGCCATGGAGTTAAGAGATAAAGAAATTCAGCTGCAATGTACTATAAGGAAAATTGAAATGAGATTTATTTTATCTTATACATATGAGCTTTTCACTCACATGTTCATATGTGCATCACATGCATGTCTGATGCCCACAGAGGTCAGAGGAGGGTATTGGATCCCCTGAAATGGGAGTTATGAGTAGTCGAAGTTACTGTGTAGGTAGTAGGAACTGAACCCAGGTCTTCTGCAAAAGCAGCAAGTGCTCTTATCCTCTGAGCCATCTCTCCAAGTCCAAGTATCTACTTTTAAAGTCAGATAATACAGCAAACATATGAATGTATCATGAATATCAAAAGACCCATCACATCTCCAGAAATAAAAATAAATGCTGTCTCCAGAATTTTGAGCACAGGGGAAAACATGGAGTGAACAATTAGAAATGATTGAATAAGAAACTAATAATTTAAAAATAGAACTGCAGAATCTATCAGATGCAAAGTGGTAAGATAAATAAAGGAGATACAAGATGTGTTTAAATAAGTGAGTAATAACAGACTGAGAAACTTCATAATACATAAAACATGAAGGGTCATGCTAGGCCCGATGTGTGTCATTCAAATGCAGGACCACAAACGCTCCATCATCAACTCCCTGTCTGCCATGTGTCTGTACTATAAGTCAGTGGTCCCTATAGTGACAACCATTTCAGGCTCTCCTTGCAGCTGAAATCCACCCAAGAGCTAACTTCACCACTTTAGGCTTTACTAACAAGACTATCCCCATTGTAGCATTGACCTTCTACCTCCATTACCACGTGGACCATGCATCATGAGCCAAAACCAACCTCTTTGTTTTACCCAACCTTGGAGAGTTTTGTCAGGGCAGTGAGAAACTACTAATAGAGGTGAGGAATGATCCCACTTTGAGCTCTGTCTGTTTTTAAATCCATTGGTGATACCATGGCGCCACTTCAAACCAATGATTTTTCTCATAGTTTTAGGGGTGATGCTGCAGACTGAACCTAGCCAGAGTTCATGATCCTAGCTTCATGTATGCTAGATCAATACTCTATCACTGAACTGTACCCCAGCCTGCCCAGAGTACCAGTGCTAGGTAAGTACCTTATCACTAGCTCTGCCCTCAGCATGGCCTATGCTAGGTAAGTGCTATATCACTAAGCTATATCCCCAGCATACCTGTAGTGGGTGAATGCTCTGATATTGAGCTATATCTCTATGATATATCAATACTCTATCACTTAGCTATCACTCCAGCATACCTATGCTAGATAACTGCTCTGTCACTAAGCTATATCCCCAGTACTATCTTCACTTTTTTTTAACTTCCTAGGTACCATTCTACTTTTCATAAACACTAGGCACAGGGGTGAAATGTCACTGATACTGAAAGCCATGAGGAAACTGTTTGCTATTATGATTCTCTGTTGTAAGTCTTCATTTCTTCTCTCAGTCTGAGGCAGTATTTCTCTGTTGAGGTAGATCTGGAGGAGGGGTAAACCTCACTTTAGGTTCCAACTGTGTTAACCAAACATTGGTTGATTCCTCTAGTTAAACTACATCCTTAGTAGAACATCTTCTCCTTCCTCAGGAGCAATGCATGTTAATATAGCTCAGACCATACCTGTCCCCCAAAGGTCCATGTATTGAACGTCATGTTGGTGATATTGAGAGATAGCAGAGCCTTGAAGTGGTAGAGCCTCATCCGATATCTTTGAGTCTTTGGAGTCTGGACTGGAAGTGGATAGTTGAGCCTTAACCCCTTCTCTGTGCTCTCCTCCAAGAACATAAGGTGAGTGGTTTCCCTCAGCTCTACACCCCTGACATGATATCTGCATTATTTAAAGCAAAGAGATGAATCCATCATGGACTAAAATCTAAACTGAGACTAACTAAGCGTTTTCCATAAGATGATTATCTCAAGTATTTGTTAGATAGGGTAACAAAAAGCAGATTAACACACAAGTAATCAAAGTGTATGGACAAAGCTCTTACAGCTGGTTTCCATCTTTATTGGGATGATCCAAGAACAAAGTCAGAGTTGAATGGTTGAGGGTCAATGAGTGCTTAAAATCACCGAATAGCTTTGCTCTGGAAGTTACCTGGTTCTTTTCTTTTATCAGATTTAATCTCCATATTCTTCCTATAGGTCTCTTTTTGTTCCTATCAAGGATGTATCTGAATGAAAGTAAAATAAATAAATAAATAGATAGGTAGATAGATAGATAGATAGATAGATAGATAGATAGATAGATAGATAGATAGATAAATTTTGAGTGCAATAATGTTGCACTCAAATAGGATTTCCTATTATTCATTTTACACTGCAGAACTGGGAAAGGAATCCATACGTGGACTGGGGGGTTCCCATTTGCTATGGAGATCTATTCTTTGCTTTGCTTTCCCACTCTGCCTGAGACCAGAGGGCTCATCACTTAGCTTCAACAGTCCTCTTTGCACTGGCTTCCACGTGGGCACATTCAGTGGTAATCCCCAGGAAAAAAGTAAAGAAAAAAAAAGACAGGGAGATTGGGTGTCTAGTCCTTGCACTAGCTCTCTGCTGGCAGCTTCAACTCTAGGTGACAACCCCTGCCAAGCAGTTCTTCCCACACACCCCCTTCTCACTTCAGTATGTCCACTGGGGTACAGAGTGGAGTGCTGAGTTTAGCAATTCCTACAGATCAAGCCATGCCTTTGTGAATACTGATGCTCTTTGAATGTTCCATCTGCTTCCCCCCAGAATTCCATCTCACAGAGTAAAGATCTTCCATCTGCAAGAATGAACATCTGTTGCAACTGTTACAGCTTTTCAAGAACCTGTAACTGAGTCCAAGAGGGATACAAACAGAGAAAGGCTTTCCAAGGGATTGTAAGCCCCAGGTAGCTGTGGCTATTTCCTTACTTGAACCAGGTTTATAGTCTCTGCAAGATAAAGGCCCACAGTAAGCCCTGGTAACTGCTTAGCACTCATGCCAGGTTTGTAATGGATTCTTCCTTTACTAGAAAGGAATAAAGGAGGGTCAGGGAGATGACCGCTTGGCCAGACTTCAGCATCTGAGAAAGCACGGTGAGGGCTGCTGTCACATGCATCACCAACTCATACTGCATGTGATGGGCAGGGATGGTTGCTCTGTACTGAAAAGTGGTTTGTGGCACAATCTGTTCTCCTTTGTTTGGTTTTTTTTTCTCCTTAGATGACATTATTGAATGCTACAAGCAGATGGTACCTGCAGCAATTGACATCCTAAAGAACAAAAACAGTTTACATACCGGGTTTTGTTGCTTTTCTTGCTTTCTTCTTCTTCTTCTTCTTCTTCTTCTTCTTCTTCTTCTTCTTCTTCTTCTTCTTCTTCTTCTTCTTCTTCTTCTTCTTCTTCTTCTTCTTCTCCTCCTCCTCCTCCTCTTCCTCCTCCTCCTCCTCCTCCTTCTTCTTCTTCTTCTTTCTTGTTCTCCTCCTCCTTCTTCTTTTTGTTTTAATCTGATGTTCACATCTTTCCTGACACCTTGGCCCATGCCCCTGAGCCATTTCCCCTATTACACAGTCAGAAAGGATGTGCCAGTTTGTCATTAGAGATAGCTGCCAAGTCCTCAGGTGGTTATAAGTGTGCAGCTATGTTCTAAGCATTTTGACAGAGCCATAATGCAAAGTAAATTACATTTAGTTTGTTTCATTCCCTTATATGTATGTGTCACCATCTTACCAGAGTTATTTTCAGAAAGAAAAGACATGAATTCTGTTGGGGTCCAGGACTAGCCACACAAAAACCACTCAGACACCATTCTCGGTCAGATAACAATGATTTATTGAACGCACACCACAAGACTGATTAATCAGGGACACAGCCAGGAGTCAGGATCCAAAACTCCAACAGGCAGTCCTCAGAACCAGTTTTTATATGGGCAAAACAACAACAGGTACATTTGTAGCATTTACAACATCTAAACGAAGCAGTGCTGTCTGACCCTTAAGCACATAGGCTGGGTCTAAAGGCAAGCAGGCTAGGGGATGTCCAAAGTCCAGGACTCTCCATAATGAAATATAAGTTGTTTTGGTCAGGCCACGGAACAATAGGTCAAGTTAAGGTTATGTGCTACAAAATGAACTTTGAAGGAATATGGCAAGGCTATGGTCCACTTATAATATTTAACTAATTCCTATCCTACTGGACTTTTCCAGAGATGAGAAGGAACATTTGGACATTAGTTTATTGTAGATAGTACACCAATGGAGGATCAACAAAACTATTCTACTCAAGTCTAGCTTGAAGAACCAGTGGGTTTATTGAGATTATGATCAGAAACATAGGTGAACGTCACTCTCAGATGCATGGAAGGCTCAAACACAGCTGCTTTACTAACTTGCTCATCTGAGCATGTGTGATGGATGAATCACAAAAGCTGCATCCCTGGAATGTCCAGGCCATGGGCAGCCCCAGGTGGAAGCCTCCTGTTTTCCAGCATCCTTTCTCTCCTGCATCACCCTTCGAGTCGGACTGTTCTCTGGGCTTCTTGCTCCTTGTCTGTGTCCTTATCTCCCTGAGTCTCATGACCTTCCCCCCTCCCTTCAAGAAAGAGTGTTTTAATGCCCAGGAAACAGGGTACACAGCAAGCATTAAAGAAACACTGCTCTTAGAGACTAAATCAGGTTTATGAGAAACAACATGAAGGATTTCTATAGCACAAAGGGAAAAACCCAAGGCAGAGTGGAGGATGCTCATGTATAAGAATTACAGGGTGAACCCTTTCTTCAAGTATGAGATCACCCTACACCAGCACTGTAATGTGTGTGTCTTTTATGATGACCACTGAATCCTCGAAGTTCTTCACATTTCGATATCTGCCACAAACATATACATATACACATACACGTACACATATACATATATATATAAATATATGCTGCTTCTACCTGCTTTATATAACACTTTATATTCCTTATAAAGATCATTTCCACTTTGACTTTGTTTTTTCTGCAAGGTCAAAAGGAATGCATCTGTGCACCAAGGAAAGCAATTTTCAAATTGGAGTAGACTTTTGGTTGGATCTAACTCTAGAGTAGGCTGAGCATGAAACCGTTCAGGCTCGCATGTCCATCCAATAGACTGAGATGTTCAGGCTCTATAATTTATATTATATATACTCTATTTTATATATGTTATATGCATTATATCATATTATATGTGTCAAAATATTTTACTTCTCTGAGCCTAAGCTTCTTCATCTATAATAGTAAATACATCGGGAATTCAAAGGTAAAGCACTGAGCACACTGCCTGTCACATACTAAGCACGCCATAACTATCAGTCTGCACTAGCATCACACTAAAACATGTAGCAAGAACCATAAGTACAATAATCACGCCCATGGGTATGGTTTTCACACTACAAATGCTCCAGAAAACAAGAGGTCCTTGGAAGAATTCCCCTAACTTTAAACTTCTCCCAGAATAAGTAAGCACCATAATATGAACTTTATAGATTCTACTACAAAATTCTCTAGCAAGTCAGCATAGTTCATCTGCTGCAGTAGAGCTGAATATTTGTGCTGATTGTGTTAGATGAGGCAATAATGGGTATAATAAAAGTAACAGGAAAAGCCAGAACCAAGAGAAATAGTTCTTGGCAAAAATTTCCCCTTAGGTGGAAACAGTAAAAAATAAACACTGTGTTGTATGCAAAAGTCTCACTTTCTAGGACAAAGGGGTCTGTACTCTCGTTGGTGGACGTCTCTTACTGTCAGACAGATGATTCAGGCTGTCACAGTTTGGTTGCATGTTACAGTCTGTCTCCGGATAACCAGGATTCTTTGGTCCAGGAAGACACAGGTCCGGCTGGAAATGACAAACTGACATGACCACAGAGGTGGTTTGAAATCTGAGCGTATTTCTCTCTCCCAAAGTCCTGTCAAGTTAACATCTCAAATTAAGCATCATATGCATCTGTAAAAGGCTAGCTAGGTTTCCTCAGGCAATACAGGGTGTTTACCCAAAGTCCAGGGGGTATGTGGCTAAACTGCTTCTTCATCTTGGTCTTGATGTCACACCAGCCTGGGAGCTGAAGAAGGATGATTCTCGTGCCTAGCCTCCTGGCAAAAATGGTGACATTGTAGAGCTTGGGAAGCTGCCTGGCTCTCGCTGTCTTTCAAGAGTACTTCTACCCAGTCTGTCGATTGCATTCTTCTGTGCCATGCCCGGGGCCATCGCAGGCCCTGGGCGATCAGCTCTAGTGATTAGCTTTGGTAGCAGCCTCTAGCCTCCAGCCTGGATGAACTAACTAACTCATTTCTCCTCCAAGTGTCTCTCTCTGAGTAGAAAGTATATACTGTCTCTCTGCCTCTTCGAGTCTCAAATGAGTCTTTGTGAGTATTAAGTATAAACTGTATCCTGAATCACACCCGGATAAGCTAAGAAAAGGTTGTTTTGCCCAAAGAGTCCCTGGGTGGGGCCTGTAACAAAAGGCAGTTTCTCATAAACTTCCCTTGCTATTCAGGTGGGCCTGAGATAGCCTGTCTGCAAGCAAAATTAAGAGTTAAAGGCAGAACTTGATTAACTTGTGGGGGAAGGTAGCTAGGGAACCAACTGGAATGTAAATTCTTTCTACCTTGCCCAATATTCATTTGTAAGGCAGGGACCTTGTAAGATTTTTCAGATGTAAATATTCTTAGTCTGGGCCCAGTTTTTGAAATACACCTGCCCTGAAAGGCAGTGAATAGAAAACCAAAATCAGAACTTGTGACTGGAATTTCTGGAATGCCTTTTCTACCATAATAACATAAATGGTTGGAACAAAGCAAAGCAGAATTTTTTGGCTACAAGATGGATTCTTACATATCTATATTTGCTTGGTTACACCATGTCCCAGCCATCAGAATTGCCAATTGAGATTTTCAGCTTCTGAATGTAAGAAAGAGTTCCATTCTTCCCAGGAGACATTTTCTCGCCTCTGCCTGTAAAATATCATTTTACAGGCTATACTGGGCCACCGTGGCAGTTGCATACTTTTTTAAAGTTCTGTAGCAGGTAATCCCTTCCACAGAGTGACTTCACAGTGGTTCACATCCTGTATGCCCTTGGTGGTGTACCCTCACATCAAGAGAGCCTTATTTTTCTACTTTACTGAATCTCAGCTTTCCGCTGTGATCTCTTCGATTAGTTGAATGCCAGAAAAGTAATTCTGTGTCAGATGTAACCATGACTTGGCCTGACAGCATTAAAATGCCAAAGCCCCAAACAGAAGCCACCTGCTAGGCCTCCATGAGCCAGCTTCAGTCGGATTCTCAGTACACAGCTGCCAGTCAGGCATGGCGACTCTGGGTAATGACCGAGTCAAAGCTTCAGCTCACTCAACCCCTCACTGCCTCCTGGCCACAGACCAGACATTCCTCAGAGACAGGTACATGTTGAGAGCAGTCAACCCATAAAACCAGGGGATAACAAACTAGTTTAAACTCTGTGAGTTGGTTTCTTAAAATTTAACGTATAGCCAGGAAAAGTTTATTCAATTCAGCACAATTTACTTCCCTTTGTCTACCTCCATTTTCTCTTCCAACTAAAGCTAGATGCTTTTTCAAAATCTCTTTCCTCGATACACGGTTAAAAACAATTTATTTAAAATAATAGTAAACTGCATTAATGTATTTAGCCAAGACTGTTATCATTATTAACTAAGACATCAGAAACTCAATTTTAAAACTTTAACTTGAGAGCCAGTGAGGTGGCTCAGCAGGTAGAAGTGTTTGCCCACAGGTCTAAACACTTGAGTTTGATCATTGGCCTCACAAGGTCGTAGGAAAGAATTGACTCAGCAAGCTGCCCTCTGACCTCCACATTCACTATGTTAGCTCACACTCAGAAACACACACATTGTTTTTTAAGTTGAGACACTGATGTGAGTAAAATTTCCTGATACTGGTTGGTTGGACCAACGATAGTAGCTCAATAAGCAAATAATTCCTATCCATATCAATGCAAGTAGAGAGCCAATCTAATAAAGTAATCAGATCACTTTTGTAGTTATTGCTAGCCTGAAAAATATACCAAAAAGTCAACTAATGAAAAAGAGGCTATAAATTTAAGATAGAACTGGGGGAGGAGGTCCACGGGAGAGGGAAGTGAATGGGAAACATAACAAATGTTTGCAAACTATTTGCAATAGTAACATAAGGGCACAAAAAGTGAATTAGGAAGAAAAAAGGAAGAAAAAAAACTTTGTCATGATTGGTCTTACTTATGAACTTGACTGGTTTAGCATCCCCAAGAAAGTGTACCTTGGAGTGTGTCTATGATGGGGTTTCCAGAAATGTTTAACTGAGCATTGAAGAGCCACCCTGGAGATAGATGGCACCATCCATTGTCCTGGGTAGCAGACACACTAAAAAGTAGTCAGGCTGACACACCTATGGCCACTTGATCTTCGACAAAGCGGCTGAAAACATCCAATGGAAAAAAGATATCCTTTTCAACAAATGGTGCTGGTTCAACTGAAGGTCAGCATACAGAAGAATGCAAATTGATCCATCCTTGTCTCCTTGTACTAAGCTCAACTCCAAATGGATCAAGGACCTCCACATAAAGCCAGACACCCTGAAGCTAATAGAAAAAAAACTGGGGAAGACCCTGGAGGACATTGGTACAGGGGGAAAGTTTCTGAACAGATCACCAATAGTGTATGCTCTAAGATCAAGAATTGACAAATGGGACCTCAGAAAATTACAAAGTTTCTGGAAAGCAAAGGACACCATCAAAAGGACAAATCAGCAACCAACAAATTGGGAAAAGATTGTCACAAACCCTACATCAGATAGAAGGCTAATATCCACTATATACAAAGAACTCAAGAAGTTAGACCCCAGAAAACCAAATAACCCTATTAAAAAATGGGGTACAGAGTTAAACAAAGAATTTTCACCTGAAGAACTTCGGATGGTGGAGAAGCAGCTTAAAAAATGCTCAACTTCATTAGTCATTAGGGAAATGCAAATCAAAACAACCCTGAGATTTCACCTTACATCAGTCAGAATGGCTAAGATTAAAAATTTAGGAGACAGCAGGTGATGGTGAGGATGTGGAGAAAGAGGAAATTTCTTTCTGCTGGTGGAGTTGCAAATTAGTACAACCACTCTGGAAATCAGTCTGGCAGTTCCTCAGAAAACTGGGCACCTCACTTCTGGAAGCTCCTGCTATACCACTCCTGGGCATATACCCAGAAGATTCCCCAGCATGTAATAAGAATGCATGCTCCACTATGTTCATAGCAGCCCTATTTATAATAGCCAGAAGCTGGAAAGAACCCAGGTATCCCTCAACAGAAGAAAGGATGCAAAAAATGTGGTATATATACACAATGGAGTACTATTCAGACATTAGAAACAATGAATTCATGAAATTCTTAGGCAAAAGGATGGAACTGGAGAACATCATACTAAGTGAGGTAACCCAGACTCAAAAGATCAATCATGGTATGCACTCACTAATAAGTGGATATTAGCCTAGAAAACTGGAATACCCAAAACATAATCCACACATCAAATGAGGTACAAGAAGAACGGAGGAGTGGCCCCTGGTTCTGGAAAGACTCAGTGTAGCAGTATAGGACAAAATCAGAACAGGGAAGTAGGAAGGGGTGGGTGGGAGAACAGGGAGAGGGAAGGGGGCTTATGGGACTTTCGGGGAGTGGGGGGCCAGAAAAGGGGAAATCATTTGAAATGTAAATTAAAAATATATCGAATAAAAAAATGAAAAACAAAAAGAAGTCAGGTTGACTTTGTATGCCATGTGACCAGTCATCCCACACTCTTAATACTATGATTGCTCCCCAAGATGCACCCAAGTCTGGTCAACCTTGTGACACTGCAACAAGATATTGTCATCTATAAAATGTATATGCAAGAACCACAGTAGAAGATGTGGTCCTTATAATGAGATTAATGCCAAGATCTCAGGGTGCAAAATTAGGGGAAAAAAAGCCTATCAAAGATTGGGTTTTCCCCATATGAATGTAATGTGAGATCAATGGACCAAGAGAAGTGAGACTATTGGAAATAAGACAGAACCAATCAAAGATAGCAGCTGGTAGAGAAAGTATAGGGTCCCATGGTCTAAATGTGCCTGGAAGTTGGATGACCCCCTCCATGAAGCTCAGAGCTGCAAGAAAGGGATCTAGAGAGATGGAAATTGTGAGCAGAAGCTAAAAGCTTGTACTAGAATATTAGATGTGGGCTCCAAAGTGACACTAAATTTAAAAATACCTAGAATGGAAGCTAGAGGGAAAGATGAAGTGGAGCTTGGGGAGATGTGCCAGGCAAAGCCAAACACGACTCTGGTGCAATGGGCGTTGAAAAGAAGGGCAGTCTGTTCAGGAAACTTTCCCCTGTGCCCACGCATTCAACGATCTTCTTTACGTTCTCCTCTATTAATTTCAGTGTGTCTGGTTGTATGTGGAGGACCTTGAGCCACTTGGACTTGAGCTGTGTACAAGGAGATAAGAATGGATTGGTTTGCATTCTTCTGCAGTTGAACCAGCACCATTTGTTGAAAATGCTTTTTGCCACTGGATGGTTTAGCTCCTTTGTCAAAGATCAAGTGTCCATAGGTGTATGGGTTCTTTTCTGGGTCTTGAATTCTATCCCATTAATCTACCTGCCTATCACTGTACCAATTCCATACAGTTTTTATTACAATTGCTCTGTAGCAGAGCTTGAGGTCAGCAACGGTGATTCTGCCAGAAGTTCTTTGGTTGTTGAGAATAGTTTTAGCTATCCTAGGGTTTTTTTTGTTATTCCAGATAAAATTGGAAATCACTCTTTCTAACTCTCTGAAAAACTGAGTTGGAATTTTGATGGGGATTGCATTGAATCTGTAGATTGCTTTCAGCAAGATGGCCATTTTTACTATATTAGCCCTGCCAATGCATGAGCATGGGAGATCTTTCCATCTTCTGAGATATTCTTCAATTTCTTTCTTCAGAGACTTGAAGTTCTTGCCATACAGACCTTTCACTTGCTTACTTAGAGTAATACCAAGTTATTTTATATCATTTGTGACTATTGTGAAGGGTGTTATTTCCCTAATTTCTTTCTCAGACTGTTTATCCTTTGAGTAGAGGAAGGCCACTGATTTTTTTGAGTTAATTTTGTATCCAGCTACTTTGCTGAAGTTGTTTATCAGGAGGTTTAGGAATTCTCTGATGGAATTTGGGGGGGGGGGGTCACTTAAGTATAATATCATATCATCAGCAAATGGTGATATTTTGACTTCTTCCTTTCCAATTTGCATCCCTTTGACCTCCTTTTGTTGTCTAATTGCTCTGGCTAGGATTTTGAATAGATATTGAATAGATATGGAGAGAGTGGGCAGTCTTGTCTAGTGCCTGATTTCAGGGGGATTGCTTCCACTTCCTCTCCATTTAGTTTGATGTGGGCTACTGGTTTGCTGTATATTGCTTTTACTATATTTAGGTATGAATACCTGATCTTTCCAAGAATTTTATCATGAAGAGGTGTTGGATTTTGTCAAATGATTTCTCAGAATTTAAGGAAACAATCATGTGGTTGTTGGTTTGTGGGGTTTTTTTTTTTTTTTTTTTTTTAGTTTGTTCATGTAATGAATTACTTTGATGGATTTCCGTGTATTGAACCATCCCTGCATCCCTGGGATGAAGCCTACTTGATCATGACGGGTGATCGTTTGATGTATTCTTGGAGTCGGTTTGCAAGAATTGTATTGAGTATTTTGCATCAATATTCATAAGGGAAATTGGTCTGAAATTCTCTTTCTTTGCTGGATCTTTGTGTGCTTTAGGTATCAGATTAATTGTGGCATGGCCTGAGATCAAATGAGACCTCATAAAATTGCATAACTTCTGTAAGGCAAAGGACACTGTCAATAGGACAAAATGGTAACCAACAGATCAGGAAAAGATCTTTACCAATCTTACATCCAATAGAGGGGTAATATTCAATATACACAAAGAATGCAAGAAGAGCTCCTGATAATCCAATAACCCTATTAAAATGGGGTACAGAGCTAAACAAAGATTTTCACCTGAGGAATATCAAATGGCTGAGAAGCACCTAAAGATATGTTCAACATCCTTAGTCATCAGGGAAATGCAAATCAAAACAACCCTGAGATTCCACCTCACACCAGTCAGAATGGCTAAGATCAAAAACTCAGGGAACAGTAGATGCTGGAGAGAATGTGGAGAAAGAGGAACACTCCTCCATTTCTGGTAGGATTGCAAGCTTGTACAACCACTCTGGAAATCAGTTTGGTGGTTCCTCAGATATTTGGACATAGTACTACCTGAGGACCCAACTATACCACTCCTGGGCATATACTCAGAAAATGCTCCAACAGGTAATAAGGACACATGCTCCACTATGTTCGTAGCAGCCTTATTTATAATAGCCAGAAGCTGGAAAGAACCCAGATATCCATCAACAGAGGAATAGATACAGAAAATTTGGTACATTTACACAATGGAATACTCCTCAGCTATTAGAAACAATGAATTTATGAAATTCTTAGGCAAATGGATGGAACCAGAAAATATCATCCTGAGTGAGGTAACTCATTCACAAAAGAACACACATGGTATGCACTCACTGATAAGTAAGTGTATATTAGCCCAAAAACTCAGAATACCGAAGATACAATTCACAGACCACATGAAGCTCAAGAAGAAAGAAGACCAAAGTATGGATACTTTGATCCTTCCTAGAAGGGGGAACAAAATACCCATGGGAGGACATACAGCGACAAAGTGTGGCACCACCATCCTAAAAGTTGCTCTCCAAGGTAATTATGAGATGAGTATTTGGTGCTTAGGCCAAAGCTGAGGAGATATTCATACTCACTGTCCAGATTGGACACTATTATGAGCCCCATTTGCTACAAGTGAAGGAAGCACGAGGGGAGGTTTTATTCATCCAAGAAGGGGAACATTCTTACAAACTGCTTAGACACATAGATTAGATGGTCCTGGAGACTTGAGTTAAGTGAGCTGGTGCCTACTCATTCTATACCATTGCTTGGTAAAGTTTTGCTGGGCTTAAAGACAACTAAAAATGTGTACAGTCTGTACAGATTGGGAAGCATTTTCTAGTGTATTTTGTAGAAAGCCCTGGAGATAGAACTTATAACACACAATCAAATATGGGTCCCCCATTATAACTTCCGGACCCTGACAAACAGTTTCATCTTAGTATCAACAATAATACCAAAGCCCTGACTCCTTCTGTTTGGGATAGGAATTTTAAGGCGGTAAACTAAAGTTAAATGAGATCCTAAGAGTAGGCCTGATTTGATATAACTAGTATTCTTAAGAAAGAAGAAAGAGACATCAGGCATACAGTTCTCCCCCAAAGAAATTTCTATATGAGTACACAGAGAGAGAAAAGAAATCCACACAGTAAAGGGAATGCCCTCTGAAGAAACCAAGTCAGCTATCACCTTGACCTTGGCCTGACAGCCTCCCTACTGTGAGAAGAAAGTCAATTTCTACTTGGTGAGGTGCTTTGGAGTATTTTACTACAGAATCACTAATAGACTCATTCGATTGTGTTTGGGGACTGTGCTTCTTATAAATAGGCTCATTTTTTTCATCTCACCAGCCAAAACTATCTCAGCAACTTAGCCTCAATGTATGCAAATTCAAACATGAGAAAAATTCACCCGTGAGAAAAATTCATCTGAACACAATTATATTTGCTTATTTTGTTCTGTTTCTCTCTGCTCTGTGGCCCTGAGGACTAAGCCTAGGATTCTGTACATGCTCAGAGAGTGCTCTCTCTCTCTCTCTCTCTCTCTCACTGAGCAGTCTCTAGTCTTGAACATGGTGTTTAAAAGCATGGCTGTCTCTCTGCTTGCAGAATAAGACTCTGGTAAACTAAACACAAGCCTTTCTTTGTCCTCTAAGTTTTAAGAGAAGGGCTTGGGGATTTAGCTCCATGGTAGAGTGCTTGCCCAGCAAACATAAGGCCCTGGGCTTGTCTTCAGATCCTGAGGTGGGGGGAGACAAAATAACAAAAGTTTTAAGAGAATTTTTCAAACAATGACAATTACGCTGTGCGTGACCTTATTTGGTTTTGCAACCATGACAAAGATCATAGAAGAATACAAGTTTCCAATCCACTTGTGAAGTCTGCCCCCCTGGTCCCACCCCCACCCCATTCTCAAACTTGTATCCACCTTACAAGCAAGACACTGCCTTGTATAAAATCACTCAGCCCTTCTGCTCTTCTGTCTCCCCCACCCTTTAAAATTCATTACATTCCTTGGCAGAGAGTAAGGATTCAAGAAATGTTTGGATAAAGGATCTGGGCCCCTTGGTTCTATCCTCTGGCAATCCTAAACTAAGTCTTTAAAGACTCACCTGGAAGACTTGAGTGTTGCCCATTCATCTTACTCCCTGGAGACAACTGCTCCTGTTCTCTTGCCAAAGCCTTCCTCTCCAACAATCAGCTCTAACTTGTGACTCCAGATTGACTGCTGAGCTCTTCTCCACTTTAACTCTTGGCGGTCTGTGGTGGTTTGCTGTGAACTCTCCTGTAACACTCAGTGAGGCTATTTAGGCAAGTCTTAAAACCTTTAGATGAGGAGCCTCTCTGGAGGAGGCGGATCACTAGGGGCAGGCCTTGAAGTCTCACAGTCTGGTGCCAGCTCTCTCTTAACTTGCTGCTTCCCAACTGTAGATGTCATGTGACCAGACTCTTCATTCTCCTGCCCCCAGCTTCTCTGCCAATATGCCATTATCTCCCTGAACTGTAATCCAGAGTAGCACTCTGGTCCTTTACGTTGCTTCTTCACAGGATTTGGTTACAGCAACAAGAAAGACCAACGAATATGCAGCCTTTCCCATGAACTGTGGTTAGACTCTGTGATGCATATCTATAACCACAGCCCCAGGACCCCCACATCCCACCTTCTCTGATGGGCCACTTTGCTTCCCTACCTGGCCAGAATCATCATTCAGCATATAACCAGTCCGCATCTCAGGTGTTTTTCCCGTCTGATTCCAGAATATGGCTGCTTGAATGGGAACGGTCTCCATAGGCTGGTTATATTTAAACACTTTGCTCCCAGTTGGTAAGACTGTTGGGGAAGGTGGGGAGGTGGAGCCTTGGCTGGTTTCAAAAACCCACGTCTTTCCCAGTGAGCCCTCCCTGCCTCTTGCCTGTGAATCAAACTATAAGCTCTCAGCTACAGCTTCAGGGCCATGTCTACATGTCTGTCTGCTACCATGCTCCCTGCTGTGGTGGGCAAAGCATCTAGCCCTGTATAGAAAGGCGAACCCTGAATCAAATGCTTTCTAAGTTGCCTTGGCCATGGTGTTTTATCAAGACAGTATTTAATCTTAACTAAAACACAGAGAAGTCTGCATAGAAAATGCAGCACGCTTTTTGTTAAGAATCTTTATTTCATGACTTGATGGTCTTAGAGACTGTGCTTTCTGCTCTGTCTTCAGAGTGTAGGAGTGCAGCAAGAGGCTGACCTCCCATGCTGAGAGAAGTCAGGCTATTTGTGGCACATATTTCTTTTACTCTCAGAATGGTTACAACCTCCAAAGGCCCTCTTGCCAGTCCGAGGACCATCCTCCTGAGTGGAAAGTCCTCTACCGCCACAGCTGTTTTAAGCTACCATGGTCAAGTAAAGCTGACATCTCAAAAGTCATGAGATGTCCTGTTTCCAGGGACAAGTTTTAACTCTGTGTTCTCAGCTGTTCTTTAATAATCTTGGAATTCACTCACTATATGGCCCAGGCACCTCGACTGCCAAAAGGGCTCCCTGAGCAATTCGACCACCATGCCCTCCTTTAAATAACTGTGAATTTAAGACAATTTCTCTTTGTATGGTCATCGACCAGGCAGTTTCATACTTGATAATCGCTTTATCTCCACCATGTCCAACACGCTTTCAACCGAGTGCTTACACAGTGGAAACTCTGGAACTCAGTGGGAGAAGAGGCTGAGAATCGAGGAGACCGCAGATTGAGTCTTCAGATTTGGGAGATGGGAGTAATATCCCCACTCCCTCTATCTATCGGGCTTCTGTTTTGTAGTTACCTGAATTCATCTGGGTCCCCTTGAAGATTTGGGAGGTGGGGGGGTGAGAAAGAGGAGAAGATGAAGAAGAGGAGGAGGAGGAGGGGAGAGAGAGACAGAGACAGAGAGACAGAGACAGAGAAACAGAGACAGAGAGAGAGAGAGAGACATCTTGATACTGAGATACAAGGCTGAGAGCCTCTTATGATACCCGCTGCAATGGAACAAAGCCACCACCAGAGGGTACTGAAGGACCGGGATCCTGAGATCTGGTCCAGTTCCAGCAGCTCATTTCAAAAGTTCTGCCGGGGATAGAGAGGGGAGGAGGGGACGACCCTGTGCAGCAAGGTCAAGAATCAACGGCGCTTTTACGTGAATTCGGGCACCGTTCCCGGTTGCTACTGTGCATCACAGCAAGGCCTCGCGGTTTTCGTCTCGCCACGCCCATCCCTGATCGAAGACTTGGGCTGCCTACAACCAGCTCTCATAGGCCTGCCCGCGGGGCGGGAGAGGGCGTGGTCTACTTCGGTCCACTCGGATCAGCCACTGCCCCTCTGTTGATGGACTTTGTCCCTTCTGCTGCCTGACCCGGGCCTATTTAGATCTCCGACACCGACGGCAGCCGGTAGCCAGGCAGATTGAGTGGCACTCCGCAGGGACAGCTATCAGTGCAGCCTGAGTGAGCGGCGAGGCCATTCTAAGTGACTGGCTTTCCTAATCCTGCTCCACGCGACCAGCAGAGACATGAATTACTCACGGTTCCTCACTGCCACGAGCCTGGCGAGAAAGCCATCCCCCATCAGATCTACAGGTGAAAACCAAAGCCAGAGCGCCCGCGCGGCTCTGCAAGAGTGGAGTTTTCTTAGCCGAAGCTCTGCTCCGTGCCCTGTTTGGGCGCTCACCGCTAGGTCGCGCCCATTCATTAAAGTATGAAGACAATCTGTGAGCATTAGTGACGCGAGGCGTTATTTAACTTTTGTTCATTAAGAGTTTGGGCTGCAGGCAAGGAAGGCAGTGAGTACTTTTGCTAGGATGTTGGAGATGAGCCAAAGGGCCAAGCATGGGGCCCGTCTTGCAAGCCAGTTTTAGAGAAAAGCTCTACAGGGAAGACAGAACTGGGGAATGGGAGTCAGAGGTGGGGCTGGGACACGCACAGGTAGGTACTGGGCAACCGGGAGAAAGGTCTGCTACTGGGGCCCTCTCCATTTTTCTTGGCCATCCGCATTCTTGGATTCCTCCATCAGTGAGGAAGTCTAGAAAAAGTTATTTTGCATTTATTTCAGATTAGCATTCAGTCTTAGCCCAGTATGCTGCTATGTCAGACTACAGGAGCGGTAATTTAATAAACAGCAAGAGTGTACTCTCATTTCTGGAGGCTGCCATGCCCAACATCAGGTCCCAGTGAGGGCAAATCCAAATAGATGATGCTTCTCGCTGCAGCTCTGCCTCTTTTCTAAGAACACTAATTCCATTTCTGAGGGCAGAATAATATCTAATTATTATGATCTAATTCCATCTTTAATATATCGTATCAAGTACTAGAGTGTAGTATAGGACTTGGTCAGAGACATTTACGTTCAGACCTTGGGACAGTGGACACATTTTTTTCTTCTTTTCATATTTATCATAGTGGACATAATAAGCAGAGCACCAAAAACCCTCATCTCCCTGGCTCCTGGATCTCCAAACCCGAACACATTCCCCTTTAAGTCGGCTGCCTTCACTGTGGAAAACGGAAAGACCATCCAGCTTGAAGATGCCCTGATTAAAACAGCGCTCCAATACTCTCCGAGCTATGGGTAAGTGATCAATTGTAGCTGCCCACAGCTACATCGAAAGGGTTACCGGGTTTCCTGGAAGGAAAGCTGGGAATAGAAAGGGATGTCAAGAGGAAAATGAAGCCAAGACAAGATGTCCTTCCTGCTCAAGCTCCAGGTTTATTGGGGCGGGGGAGTCTCCAAATATATAGGCGAGGGAAGACCCTTCCCCCAAATGCTGGAAACAGGTCTGCAGAACTGGTTCGCTTGCTCTGTGGGTGGCCAGCATCAGGTGGCTGGTACCTCCAGAAACTGCAGATCCTCAGAGAACCATGGGCTAGAGCTACACCCTAGGTGGGAACTAGTGACTAGCATCTGAAATTACCCGCTCAAAGGCGGGGGAGGGGGGGCACAGTCAATAGACGGTAGGATTAATATTGGTTCATTTTCGAATGCCATTGATGAGGTGACTGAGTTCTTTTGTTAATTAACTGTACAATGACTGGGGAGGTTGGGAGAAGAAACTTTAAAACGCTAAAAGCAAAATCAGTACTAAATGCTTCACACAGCCCCGTGACTAGCTTTCAACCTTAAAGGATTGGGAGAGCCAGAGAAACATCTAGAAGAAAGTCCCATTTGAGCTGAGTATGATTCTAAAAAGAACGCTTGGTGAAGCATTATAGCGGGAAGAGAGGAAATGTATAGAACAGCCCTTAGCCAATAAATGTGGATTTCTTTTTTTCTATAGAAAATATATTCTTATTCTATCTGAACATGCCTTCTTCTCTGCTCCTCCGTTCCTTCCCACCTCCTCTCCTCTCTTGATCCATGCCCTTTCTGTCTCGCTCCTTAGAAAAGGACAGGCTTCTAAGAGATAACAACTAAACAAGACAAAATAAAATATAAGATGAAGCAAAAACTGTCATATTGAAGTTGAACACGGCAACCCAACAGGAAGAAAAGAGCCCCGAGAGCAGGCGAGAGAGTCAGAGACACACTTGGTTCTCATGGTCAAGAGTCCCATAAAAATACTAAGCTAACAGCAATAATATAAGCAGAGGAGCTGGTGTAGGCCCAGGTGGGGCCTGTGCTTGCTATTCTAGTCACTGTGAACTCCATTGATTCAGAGACCCAAGTTCTCCTGGTGTCCTCTATCCCCTCTGGCTCTTACCTCTTCCTCAAGATTCCCTGAGCTCTGGGGAAAGGGGTTTATTTGAGGGAGAACTCCAATTTACACTGTCTCCATATAACGTCTGGCTGTGGGTCTCTGCATCTCTTCCCATCTGCTGCTAGAAAAAAAGCCTCTCTGGATGCAGCAATGATCGATGACTATACCAGGATATCATTAGGAATCATTTTATTGGTTTGGTTTGGGTTTGGGTTTTACTGGTTGTGTTTGATTTTTTTCCCTTGGTCTTTGAGCTATCTAGTCCCAGGTTCCTGATTTCCCAAGCAGTGTTGGGTAAAGGCTCCTTCCCATGGAGTGAGACAGAAGTCAAATCAGACATTGGTTGGCTGCTCCCACAAGTTCTGCGCCACCATTGTCCTACAGATGGTGTCCACATTTCTCTTTTGGTACTCTGAAGAGTAGCTGCCCACACCAAAGAAACAGATGTAGGGAGGAAGGCTCCGCGTAGGCAGCAGCCTGGCTGCCTTGTTCAGTGAGTTGCGTGGACGCTGTCCTCAGCAACAGGACCCTGCAAAGTTTTCCCATTGTCTTAGTAACAGCCTTAGTCGCTTGAGGATCTCCGTGGGACACCCTTGGCTGACAATTGAATGCAGCCTGGTCCTGCCACTAGAAGCCTCACCTGGCAACAAGAGATAACCTGTCAGAACTCCTTTTCCGCCATTACTAGAAGTCATCATTCCTTCCTCTTCTCTACGCAGACTGTTTCTCTTCACATAACCTCTCCGGGTCTATGGATTATGTCTTGTTTATTGATTGTTTAACTAATATCTACTTATAAGTGAGTATATACCTACATGCCATATTTGTCTTTCTGAGTTACCTCACTTAATTTGTTCTAATCCCATCCATTTGCCTGCAGATTTCATGATGTCAATATTTTTAAGAGTTGAGTAATTTTCTAGTGTGTAAATGTGCCACATTTCCTTTGTCCATTCTGTTGCAGGACATCTAGGCCATTCCCAGTTTCTGGCTATTATGAGTAAAGCCACAGTAAACATGGTTGAGCAAAGTGTCCTGTGGCAGGATGGAGCATATTGGGTTTATGCCCAAGAGTGGTATAGCTTGGGTCTTGAGTTAGATCATTTCCCAATTTTCTGAGGGATTGTAATACTGATTTCCATAGTGGCTGTGATTCCTTTGCAGATAATTCTCTGTTTAGATCTGTATTTCCATTTTTAATTGGTTTACTTGTTTTTCTGATCACTATTCTTCAGTTCTTTATATAGTTTGGATTTTAGTCCTCTATTGAATGTAGAGACAGTAAAAACTTTTTCCACTCTGGGAACTATGATTTCACCCAGTTCATGGTGTCCTTTGCTTCTCATAAGGTCCCATTTATTAATTATTGATCTCAGTGTCTGCACAGTCTGTGTTCTGTTCATGACGTCTTCTCCTGTGCCAATGCATTCAAGTCTCTTCCCCCTGCTTGCTTTCCCACCAGGCTCAGTGTATCTAGTTTTATGTTGAGGTTTTTGATCTGCTTGGACTTGAGTTCTGTACAGAGTGATAAATATTGACCTATTTGCATTCTTTTACATGCAGCCATCCAATTTGACCAGAACAGTTTGTTGAAAAAGCTCTTTTTTTCCTCCAGTGTATATCTCAGGTTTTTATAAAAACCAGGTGTCCATAGGTATGTAGATTTATGTCTGAGTCTTCAATTCAATTCAGGTAATCAAAGTGTCTATTTTTATGCCAATACCACAAAGTTTTTATTACTATAGATCTGTAGTACAACTTGAAATTAATGATGGTGATACCTTTAGCAGTTCTTTTACATTCAGGATTGGTTTAACTCTCCTGTGTTTTGTTTTGTTTTGTTTATCTGTTCATTTGATTATTTTTTTGCTTTTCCATATGAAGTTGAGAATTGTCCTTTCCAGGTCTATGAAGAATTGTGTTGAAATTTTGTTGGGGATTGCATTGAATCTGATTGCTTTGTGGTGGAATGGCCATTTTACTGTGATGACCTGATGATTCATGAACATAGGAAATCTTTCCATGTAGTGATATCTTCTTCAAGGTTCCTTTTCAAAACTTGATTTTTTTTTATCATACAAACCTTTCCATTTGCTTGATTAGAGTTATATAAAGATGTTTTATATTATTTGAGGCTATTATAAAAGCTATTGGTTCCCTGATGACTTTCTTAGTCTGATATTTGTATATAGAAAGGCTACTGATTTTTTTTTTTAATTAACCTGTATCCACCTACTTCCCTCAAAGTTTTTGTCAGCTGTGGGAATTTCCTGGATCACTTATATTATCATATCATCTGCAAATAATATTTTGGCTTCTTCCTTTCCTATTTGTATCACCTTGATCTCCTACAGATGTCCTATTGTTCTAGCTAAAACTTCAAGCACTGCATTGACGGATATGAGGAAAGCAGACAACCTTGTCTTGTCTCTGCTACTGTAGTGGAATTGTGTTGAGTTTCTCGCCATTTAAGTTTATGTTATCTATAGGCTTGCTGAAAACTGCCTTTATATGTTGATGTATGCCTCTTGTAATCCTAATCTCTCTAGGACTTTTATCAGGAAAGAATGCTAGATTTTTGTCAAAGGCTTTTTCAGCATCTAAGAAGATGATCTTGTGGTTTTTCCCTTCGTTTATATGATAGACTACATTTATCAATTTATATATATTAAGCCATCCCTGCATTTCTTGGATGAAGCCTACTTAATCATCGTGAATGATTTTTTGATGTGTTCTTGGATTCAGTTTGCAAGTGTTTTCTTGAGTATTTTCATGTCTATGTTCATAAGGGAAGTTGGTACATAATTTTCTTTGTTGGGTCTTTATGTGGTTTGGGTATAAGTGTGGCCTCATAAAATGAATTTGACAATATTCTTTCTATATCTATTTTGTGGAATAATTTTAGGAATATTGCATTAACTCTTCTTTAAAAGTCTGGTAGAATTCTGCAATAAGCCATCTGCCCCTGTACAATTTTAAAGGTTGTGTCCATTTCACTGGTGGTTATAGGTCTGTGTAAATTGCTCATCTGATCTTGATTTAAGTTAGATAAGTGGTACTTATCAAGAAAATTATTCATTTCTTTTAGATTTTCCAATTTGGTGGAGTACAGGTTTTTAAAGTGTGTTCATATGTTTCTCTGGCATTTCTCCGTGTCTGTTGTCAGGCCCCCTTTCTATTTCTGATTTTATTAATTTGGATATTCTCTCTCTGCCTTCTAGTTAGTGTGGATGAGAATTGGTCCATCTTGTTGATTTTCTCAAAGAACCAACACTTTGCTTCATTGATTCCTTGAGTTGCTCAGGTCCTTTGTACTTTATTGATTTCAGTTTGATTATTTCTTGCCATGCACTCTTCTTGGGTATGCTTACTTCTTTTCGTTCTAGGGCTTTCAGGTGTGTTTTAAAGTTGCTACCATGAGAACTCTCTAATTTTTTAATGTAGGCACTTAGAGCTCTAAACGTTCATCTTAGCACTATTTTCATTGGGTTCCATAAATTGGGGGTATGCTGTGTATTCATTTTCATTGAATTCTAGAGTGTGATAGCTGTGTGTTGCCTGTTTTACTGGCCTACTCAGCTGGTATGTCCTCACAGAATGCCTGAAGGTGCTGAGGACTGGGAAGTAGTGATGTGTGGGAGAAGGGATGGTTAGGAGGAGATGGTCTGTAATTCTGCTGGCTCCTTACCAGGTTCTCTGACACATGTCATGATGTTTCCTTTTAAACAAGAATACATGGATTCTATAAATTCTAAATGCTGAACAGCAAACTCAACCACATACCACAAGATTTCCTTTAGCTAATCTTCTTTGTATGATAAAGGCTAATTTATTAATACTTTATATAATAGTTTATTAAATGTATTTGTGGCCAGGTACAGTGGGATATAGGTCACCTCAAAACCAGCCTGGGCTATATATACACAGCCAAAAATAAAGAAACAAAAAGTCTTCTGTTGGAAGAGTTTATTGAAATCATCCTATTAATGTACACATGGATTGGGTAAACATCTAATTTATAGTAATCTTCCTAATGTAACAAAGACTCTATCATGTAAAGAACGACCTAGGGGAGACAAAGCCTTCAGGCTTCAAATTAAGTAGGACGTAGATTCAAGCTTGGCCCATGGATTAAACGACTGGCTTTATGTGAATCTCTTAACATCTAACGCTGTGGCTTCATTTTTAAGTGAGAATTCTGATATTGCTGAAAGGCATTTGAGGGATTTTTAAATTGAATGTATAATGAGTTTGATATTAAGCCACTATTTCTTCCCTGCCTACTATTTCTATGATTATTAAGACCATAATTTTAAAATGCATTGTATGCCTTAGAATTCCAGAACTTCTGTCCTGGCTAAAACAGTTGCAAATAAAATTGCATAATCCTCCCACTGTCTACTACCCACCCAATCAAGGACAGATGGATCTCTGCATCACGTCCGGCTGCCAAGACGGTCTCTGCAAGGTAAGAACGGACGGAAAAGGAGAGCTGTGTGTAGAATGAAGCACACTCCTGAATGTGGTCTTCCCCCAGGAACAACAAGGGGGACATGATTTGTGGGCTACTAGTGGCTCTTGTAACAAACAAAATTTGTTTGTTTGTTTTGTTTTTGTCTTTGTCTTCACCTAGGATACTAAACAGGAAACTCAAAGTCAAAAGATAGGATGGGAGGGGTGAAGGCCAGGGGTGGACTGACCACACACACAAGGCAGGTGCACATGCTTTGGGTTAATCAATTGACATTAGAAATCAAAATAACCTTTTCTTTTTGTGTTTAGAAAAGGGAAAGAAATTAGCTACTGGGTAGGTATTGCTAGAAGAGAAATATTTGTGAGTCTATGAATTCATACTTAGAGATGGTCTCAGAGATATGACTTTCTTTGGAAAAGCATACGGTGACCTTTCCTTATGGAAAGAGACAGATAACAGTTTCTTCGTTATCTGTTACAATTCCAGTCATGCCAAAGAATTGTTAGTATAAGTGACTTTATTATGGAGGCCATGACAATTAATCTCATTTAATATTTGTTCCACTGTTTATAGTTGCCTCCTTCATTTTTTTTAAGTAACGTGGCTTTTTTCTACCTGGCTGCGTCAACAATAGATTTTTTTTTCATTTCTCTCACATCTATTTTACTTTTTAATTTATTCTTGGAGAATTTCATAAATACAAGGATATGTGATCATGTCCCAACCCCTATTTCCTTCCTCCAATTCTCCTGAACCTACAAATACATCTTCCTCCAAAAATCACATTCTCTTCATTTTTTTTAGTAACAGGGTAAGTACAATTAATGTTCACCTATGTGTGTGTGGGTGTGTAACCATCCACTGGAGCACCGGAAACTACCAGTGGACAAAAACACTGAGAAAATAATCCTCTCCCTCAACAGTTGTCAGCTGCCACTAGGTCCTCCACTAGAGTGACCCTTGAGAGCTTATCTCCTTCTAATTTCCAGTCTTTAATTAGTGCCACAGGTGAGGTATAGCTCCCCATTTCAATTGGGACACTTGATGTTTGTTGTCACCCACCCCAACCATGGAAAATATACATGATAAACTGTTCCTTTTATTTGTTGTTAAGACCCATGTCAGTCCCTCAGATGATTTCCTTGGTGACAGGCTGTCTTATAAAAGCAGAGTCCATTAGGAATTTTGTGAGGAGTATGTTTTCTGTAAGAGGTCAAAAGCTCAGAAAGAAAAACAAATGAAGCATCAGACCAAGTTAGAGAACAACAGTTAAGTCTTCTAGCTCAATTTAAATAGCCCTGATTTTTAGTTAATATCTAATAGCCTATATATCATAGGCTATTAAACTGACAGGAAGAAAGACCCGAAGCAGGGACTGTGATCTAACAGGCAGTAAGGAGGGACTGTTCTGTGACTTGTGTACAACTGAGTCATAATAGACTCTACATTTGGACTGCAAAATATCTGCCTGTGATGAATAACATCAGGGGTCTTCTTCACAGGTCACACCACCAAGCCTTGCTAAATACTGTTTAGCAGCACAGACCACTTCATGGCCATCTAACTCACTTGGTGTGACTTCTCCTCCCTCAGACTTGTGAGGCCTCCTTTTAATTGGCCTAGCTCCGATGTCCTTGAGTAGATCTGCAAGCAGCCTCTGGGTGTCTTGGCTCAAGCACATGCCTACCACTTCCAGGCTCTTTCCAAATGTGTTTGTCTATTCTTCAATGTAACCCTACAGCAGGATGTTTAAAGGCAGGAAAACAAACAAACACAAACACCACGGAAACAACTCATCCACCCCACTATACAAGCAACATCTTACCCCTTTGTTTAAGTGATTGGCACTAAAAGTCTTCACTCCTTTTGTAGCCCATGAATATGCCCCATTGGTTTTCCCTTCCTAAACACCTCGCAGGCCTTCCCTACAGTCCCACCTCTGTACCTGTGCCTATCCCTAGGACCATAACAGTCCCTCCCCAAATACTCCCACCTCTCCTCCAAACTGTCCACCTGTTTCCCCCCTATTATTATTTTATGCAGCAGTCAGAATAATCTTCCTAATAATGTGGATGCTTTCTCTCCTTTCTTAGTCCTTATGTCCTTAAAGTCCTCCCATGGTCTGAGTGCTTACATGATGTACCACTCTCCAAACTTCTCTCCCTCCCTCCCTCTCTTCCTCCCTGCCACTCTCCTCCTCATTCTCCACCTCCTCTTCCTTTCCCTCCTCCTCTTCAGAGTCCACCTGAAGTCCCAGAAGTCTTCCAGTTTGCTAAAAGGTGCCAGTTGTCACTTATCCCCTATTTACACCTGGACATCATGGAAGCCTTTCCTGAGTTCTCTGAAGGCTCAAGTCCTGCAATGAGATGTCCATATCGGCCACCTGACCCCAAAAGCACTTGCTACTGATCCTGCCTTCTCTATTTAGATAATTGCCTGAGTCACATCTACCTCTCCCAGAGGATCAGCAACCTCATGAGAGTAAGAACCTGGTCATCTTGCCAAGGATTTTGATTTCCAGTACTCTTCTCTGGTTTGAGTCATAGTTGATTAACAAACACATTTTTCAAGCAGTAGGAGGAACAGATGAGTTTAGGAGCCTAGCCAGTTATGTTCTTTTTTTATTTTACCCTACAATAGAAGTTAACCAACCGGTCTCCAGCAAAATCCAGACCATTAGCTAAGTTGATAAATAAAGCTTTATTGGCACTCAGTTTACTTACACATTGCCTGTGACTGCTTTCTCACAATAGAGCCAGAAGTAAGCAGCTGCAGCAGAAGTACTGTTTGGCTCACAGTAGCCATTCTGTCTGAGCTAACCTGTGTTTCTTTTGTTAGGCATTTGAAATGCTCATCAATCCTGGAGACACTATCCTGGTCAATGAACCGCTGTTTCCAGGAACTCTTTATGCTGTAAGTACATATTTTACAGAACAGCAAGTTCTTACAACCCTTTACATGGTCTGTCACCTCAAAGGCCAGTTTTTAAAAAGATCTCTTCCTTTGCCATAAAGCTTAATAGTGTGTTTTTTAAAACGTGTGTAGTTTATGACCATATGAAGAGCTATTTGGTCTCCAATCTTTCCATAATAGTAAAGTCACTTTCATTATAATTTATCAGTATGCTTGATTTTGTGTGACAAATGAATTCTGGGTGTGTGATATGTTACTAATCATACACTAAAGTCGTAGATGTCATTTTTTTTAAAAAAAATAAAAACTGTGCTCTTTTGAAAGGCAGTTTAGGGAACTGGAGAAGTGACCCAGGGATTTAAATGTTGGTTTGTGCAAGGAGAGGACAAGAGTTTGGATCCAAGGAACTTCTGGTGGAAGTGAGGCCTGCCTGCAGTTCCCGACCAGAAGATAGAAGCCATAGCAAGACTATGTGTGAGAACTCTGGATTCGATTAAGACACCCTGTCTTCATAAATAAGGTGGACAATCGATGGAGGATGCTTCCCCACCATCCACCTTGGACCTACATGTGCACGCATGTATGTGCATTCACATACAAGTGTGCATCCCCACACATGCAACACATACACACTCAAAGACAGAGGTGGCAGGGAAGGTAGAATAAGAAAAAAAGTATAGTCTGTACGAAATCGCTCTTAGGGAACATTTGGTTCCCTATAGTCCGTGAAGTGATCTGGAAGTTTGTATATCTTTCCGAGGGCTTACTCTCAACAGCAGTGGGCTTCTACTATCATACAGTCCTAAGTTTAAGGAATGGAGGGTGTGTGTTTCCATTCCTTAGAACCAAGCAAAAACGATCCATTTGTGTTGCCGGAAATGCAGTTCTATCTATAGCACCATGGTATGCCAGCATTCAGGCCAGGAGTTGTGAAGAAGGCAAAGAGTGGTTGAAGGATAAGTAAACAATTTAAATTAGGAAGTTTAAGTAAATGGGATTATGTTGTTTAAATATATTTAGTGTGATCTGGTAGTTTGGGATCATATTATTAACCTGTGGTTGAGTTTCAGATAGAAGTGTTGGTGATTACGGGTGAGTGTGCTGTGAATCAGTTGCCATTTCTGCTTTGTGGAAGTTAGTGACTTCAAATACTGCATTGTTCCTAGGAGATATGTTATCTTCCAATTCTATGCTTATGGTATAATGTGATATCTGAAATGCTATATGCTATGAAGTACACTTAGATTTCCAAAGAAGATTGGGGTTTTATGCCATTTTTCTTTGAATTCACAGCAATATGAAGATATAAACAAACAAGACACAATCTGTCCACAACAAATTAAAATATAATATCTTCATCTGTTACCCAGAGACTCTTAAAAGGTGTATTTGACACGCTAAACACGCCCTAGTTTGTGTATAGGATAAAATTTAAGAGAGTTTTTTTTTTCTAACTCTTTTTTTTTCTAACTAAGTAAACTCGGCTTACTCCCAAATAATTGAGATAGAGACCTATAGATTTAAGCTTTTGGTGTTTTATAGATTTAAGCTTTAAGCACAATAATTGAGTCCTAACCCTCTATGCTATTTCTCAGCAACATGTCCTGGGTTACTTGCATTTAGTGTCACCTTGACTTGCTATGATATAGCTGTCTGTGCTCAAAGAACTCCCTTAGTGGCTTGTTCCCATGCCTGACTTCAAAGTGATCTCCTCCTCCTCCTCCTCCTCCTCCTACTACTACTACTACTACTATTACTACTACTACTACTACTACTACTACTCTTATTCCCCCTCCTCCTACTCTGCCTCCTCCTCCTACTCCCCTCTTCCTCTTCCTCCTCCTCCTCCTCCTCCTCCTACTACTACTACTCTTGTTGCACACCTGCCTTGTGGTGAACTCCTTCCCCAGGGTGGGATGGGAAGTCAAGCTTCCTATTCTCTCTGCTCACACACTGGCTATTCAGATTTTTGTTAAGCATTCAGAGATAATTGGGGCGCATTCCTTAAGCTGCATAAGTACTGAAGACTCTTCAAAATTCATGACAATGCACATGTCCAGATTGTAGCTAGATTTTGGATCACAGAATCAGCATCTGAATACATAGTGCACAAGACCCACCTACAACCTCCTATTTCTTCTTTTAAAAGGAAAAGAATATATTTCTACATGTTTAGAAAGGAATATTTCTTCTGTTTCTACAATTCTCCCATTTCTTCTTTAAAAACAAAAGGAATGTGTGCTAAAATTACACCATATAAAATCCACATCCAGTTTCTTAATGTTTTATATCAAATGTGATTTAATTTATAAAAACTTGTGTTTTCATTGCCAAGAGCCTAAGTAGAAGCATGTTATGTGTTAAGTTACTCTAACTCTCAACCAGTATGTTATGTTGGAAATTTCTATTCCAGTGTTGAGTATACAGGAAGTAAGGGTTATCTGCCTCACCACTGACTCTTATGTTGAGCATTCCATTTTAGGATAGACATGTCCACAAACTGGAACATAAACAGGAAAGTGCATCTGGGATTTCTCACAGACCACCCCAGCTGGTTATGGGGGTCCCTGGGATGAGGGTTCTCAAAGTCCAGGTGGGTAAGGATTCAGCGGTAGCAAACAGAAACAAACACAGAAGCGGTTTGAATCTGAGTGAATTTTGCAGCGCTCAAGTAGGGGATTTCATACATTTAACCAAACATGACATAACTCTTAGAAACCATACCCAGTGAAGCAATCATGAATACCAACAAGAATCATTTGGCACAGTAAAATACAAAAAATCATCTAAGCATTACGACTCTGAAACTGCATGTTCAGTGAATCACAAACAGAACAGGTAATGTCATCATCAAAAATATAACAATTCTAAAAGAATATGTTCAATAGATGATCATCCAAGGCTAATGGCATACTCCCAAGGACAGGTTAATAAATCTTTACAGTCAGTGCTCTTAACCACTGAGCTAACTTTCCAGCCCCTATGATCAATTATTACTTAACATCCGAATGCCTGATTTTTTATAAATCTTCAAAGCATACATTTAAACTATTTTAATTCTTTCTAATTAAGACTTTCTTTACCATATACCAAAACCTACCTCCAATGACACACATCTAGCCATATGAAATTTTATTGTTGGGAAAGTTTTTATCCATCATAATAATTTTGTAAATGATTTGAAAAGTAAAGCGTTGGTTTCCCTGGAGAGAAGGTCATGTTACTGACCCGTCTCAACGGGTGGTTTCGTACCCATTATTCTTGCTTAAGATCATTGTCTAGGCTACCAGGAACCTGTAGGTAAGAAAAGGAATGAAAGAGAGCAAAAAAGAAAAATTGCCATGAGAACTTCTGCTCAATACGTTTTTGTCAATGTTATGAGTTCCACAACAAGTTCCAGGAGACCTCCTTCTTTTGAAGTCTAATGCCTCAATCTCTGGGACTTGTCACAGAGATTCTATTGGGGTCAGTGTGGCATAGATTAATAGATAATTCAAAGCTATCCAGTGATTCTATAAATGGAAACCTGTGGCAGGTTTCCCCCTCAAAGAAACATGGGACTTCTCCTCATCATATAGAATAATTACATCTACTTGTCCATGTTGTTAGGGTGATAGAACTGTAGGAAGCTGTTGCAGGATTTTCCTTGTCCAATCACATTAGGACAGTGAAAGGCCTGTGATTGGACAGGAAAAGGAAGGCGGAGCTAGGAGTTGGGAGGACAGAGGTCAGAGGAGGAGGGAAGAAACGAAATGGAGTCCGACATGGTGTTATCAAAAGGTTAGAATAATTGGGTTAAGGCTTTATCATTATCAATTGGCTCAAAATGACTGTATTGGCATCCTGTAAATTGAGATATTATCGATACACAAATCTGATTGGTTAATTAGGCCTTAAGAGTTTTAATGTACTTGGTTATTGGAATGTGGGTCCGCAGATGTGGAAAGGGAGCACAGCTGGCATGCTGTGGGAACTAGCTGGGAGAGAATAGCTTGGCAGTGAGATTGGTGCCACCGGGACATGGGGGGTTCTCTTTTTTAATATCTCTCACAACAGGAAGCTATCACTTTTTTATTTAAAAAAAATAGATTTAAAAATAGATTTTATCATGCAATATATCCTGATTACAGCTTCTCTTTCCTCCGCTCCTCCCAGTTCCTCCCCATTTCCCCTCCCCTCTCTGTCTTTATTAGAAAAGAAAGGCTTCTAAGAGATAACAACCAAATAATACAAGATAAAACATAATAAGAAAAAGCAAAAATTTAATATGGGAGTTGGACACAGTTCAATAGGAGGAAAAGAATCCCAAGAGCAAGCAAAAGAGTCTGAGATTTACTCTTTCTCACAGTAGGAGTTCCACCCCCCTCAAAAAAAAAAAAAAAACCCTAACCTAATACCAATAATACACATGCAGAGGACCTGGTGTGCACCCGTGCGGGCCTGGTGCCTGCTGCCTCAGTCTGTGGGCTCCTACGCGCCTGGCTTAGCGGATTCAGAGAACCACATTCTCCTGGTGCTCTTCATCCCCTGTGACTCTTACAATCTCTCTACTTCCTCTTCCAAAGGACTCTCTGACATTTTAGGGGAGGGATTTGATGGAGACCTCCAATTTAGACTTCTATTCCACATAAGATCTGCCTGTAGGTTTCTCTCTCTCTCTGCTTCTGTGAAGGAAATTCTCTCAACTCATATTAAGAATTATCGAATCGTTACTATTACCTACCAATCTGCATGCAGGGATATAATGACTAATGTTCATTTGCAGCCTGATTGGCTGGACAGTTCATTCCTCCCCCCTCTCTTTCTCTCTCTCACTTCCTCCCTTCCTCCCGCCTTCCTTCCTCTTTCCTCCCTCTCTCTCTCTCCCTCTATCTCTTCTTCCCTCTTGCCCTAGTCCTTACCTCTGCGTCTCTCCCTCTCCCACTTTCTCTTTTCCTGACCACCATGATGTAAGTTGTCCTGCTCCTCTATGCTCTCTCTGCCACAATGAACTAATATTTCTCTAACCATGAATCACCATAAATAAATCTGTCATTCCTTAGATAGTTTTGTTTAGGTGCTTTGTCACAGCACTGCAAAATGCATGTGGCATTGCTCGTGACTGCCCATAGGAGCTGGTGAACCAGTTCTATCTCTTGTCAGACAATTCAGTCAGAAGGGGCAAGTCTCAAGTGCTGGCAGCTGCCAAGCTTCATGACTCTCATACTAAACACCAGCACCAGCACAAGGCTACCTGCAGGTTGCTCTACGCCATCTTTCTCCCAAGCCCCAAGCTCGCAGAAGCACCCTGTGTTTACAACATTGCCAGATAACCAAGAGCTGGAATTTTTAAGGATTTTGCTTAGGAAAAGAAAAGCAGATCACTGCTGCTCACCTTTTGTGAACCAGAATAAGGCATGCATGACCAAGTTTAAATGAGGCAAAGAAATACAAGCCTGGGGACAGACGGGAGCTATTGCTGACCTCAGAAGAATGAGAGGATTGCAGTCTTCCCAAGTGCACATGTTTATAAAAGAAAAAATTATTTCTTTTTTTTAATATTTTTATTTTCTATATTCTTTGTTTACATTCCAAATGATTTCCCCTTTCCAGGATCCCCCCTCCCCATATGTCCCATAAACCTTCTTCTCTCCATCCCTTCTCCAATCACCTCCCTCCTTTTATTCTCTGTCCTTATATTCCCCTCCAATGCTAGATCAATCCTTTCCAAGATCAGGACCTTCTCCATACTTCTTCATGGGAGTCATTTGTTATGCAATTTGTGCCTTGGGTATTCAGGGCTTCTGGGCTAATTAATATCCACTTATCAGAGATTGCATTCCATGTATATTCTTTTTGTGACTGGGTTACTTCACTTAGGATGATATTTTCCAGATCAAGCCATTTGCCTAAAAATTTTGTGAATTCATTGTTTCTAATTGCTGAGTAGTATTCCATTGTGTAAATATACCACATTTTCTGTAGCCATTCCTACTTTGAGGGGCATCTGGGTTCTTTCCAGCTTCTGGCTATTATAAATAAGGCTGCTATGAACATAATGGAGCATGTGTCTTTATTGCATGCCAGGGAATCCTTTGGGTATATGCCCAGGAGAGGTATAGCAGGGTCCTCAGGAAGTGTCATGTCCAGTTTTCTGAGGAACCACCAGACTGATTTACAAAGTGGTTGTACCATCTTACAGCCCCACCAGCAGTGGAGGAGTGTTCCTCTTTCTCCACATCCTTGCCAACACCTGCTGTCTCCTGAGTTTTTGATCTTAGCCATTCTGATTGGTGTAAGGTGAAATCTCAGGGTTGTTTTGATTTGCATTTCCCTAATGACTAATGATGTTGAGCACTTCTTAAGGTTCCTCTCGGCCATCCGAATTTCATCAGGTGAAAATTCTTTGTTTAGATCTCTACTGCATTTTTTAATAGGGTTATTTGGTTCCCTGGGGTCCAACTTCTTGAGTTCTTTGTATATATTGGATATTAGCCCTCTATCAGATGTAGAGTTGGTGAATATCCTTTCCCAATTTGATGGTTGCCGTTTTGTCCTTTTAACAGTGTCCTTTGCCTTACAGAAACTTTGTTATTTTATGAGGTCCCATTTGTCAATTCTTGATCTTAGAGCAGAAGCTATTGGTGATCTGTTCAGGAACTTTCCCCCTGTGCCCATGTCCTCTAGGGTCTTCCCCAGTTTCTTTTCTATTAGTTTCAGTGTGTCTGGTTTTACATGGAGGTCCTTGATCCACTTGGAGTGAAGTTTAGTACATGGAGATAAGAATGAATCAATTCGCATTCTTCTGCATGCTGACCTCCAATTGAACCAGCACCATTTGTTGAAAAGGCTATCTTTTTTCCACTGGATGTTTTTGGCTCCTTTGTCGAAGATCAAGTGACCATAGGTGTGTGGATTCATTTCTGGATCTTTAATTCTATTCCATTGGTCCACTTGTCTGTCACTGTGCCAATACCATGCAGTTTTTAATACTATTGCTCTGTAGTATTGCTTGAAGTCAGGGATACTGATTCCCCCAGAATTTCTTTTGTTGTTGAGAATAGTTTTAGCTATCCTAAGAAACTGGGGCTTGCATTTTAGAATCATGCTACATTCTTGGACTTTCTTCTCTTCTCCACAGATGAAACCACTAGGTGCCAACATTCTTAATGTCCCCAGTGATGAGCATGGGATTATTCCAGACGGTCTCAAAAAAATACTTTCCCAATGGAAACCAGAAGATTCCAAGGATCCCACAAAGAAGACTCCGAAATTTCTATATACTGTCCCAAATGGCAACAACCCTACCGGCTACTCGTTGACAGGTGACCGCAAGAAGGAAATCTACGAGGTAACTACGAGTGGGTGGCCATAATGTGTTCTAGTTTCTTGTTTACCTTTTGGAAGAGTCTTAAAATCCAGGTGCTTTCCTTAATACCCCCTTTAATTTCAGAAAATACACTTTGTTTAATAAAAAGGACTCATTCGTCTAGGTCAGGGTTCCTACTAAAGTGACACATAACAAATTGCCACATCTTTTTTGTCTGGAATTTATTTTTCCTTAATTGGTATTTTAATGCATGAAAATGACATTCCTGGACACCTGCTATGCAAACACACTTGGTTTTCATTGTTGGGTGTTTGTGTTTGCACAGTCCTTTAGGCGTGCTTCATCTGTCTGCTACTCAGTGTCAATTCAGGCTGCAAAGAATCTTTATATTTTTGCAATTTTTAATGTCAAGCATATATGAAGCTATAACAAATCTGGGGGAAAAAGCATGACAAATATGCCGTTTGTAAAGTCTTGCTGCTGAATCTGAGTGAGTCCCTAACCTTTCTCTGCAAATTATTTTTACAATAAGTGTTAAGCCCCCATTTGACAACCTGGAAACCTAATTGTGTACATTGGAATCACAGCCACCATTTTCTTTACTTGGAAAATATAAAGGTTCAAGATATTGCTTTGATATTTATATATGATTTTATATAGTCCCCAGTGTGGTGTTCTATGAAATAGCAGTGAGGTATAAAACATCAGGAGGGAGCACCTCAGGCCTAGTACGCACGGGAGTTTATTTGGGGGAAGAGGAAGAGACATGGAGAAGGGCTAGAGGCAGAGGAAGGGGGAGAGAAGAACAGAAAAAGAGAAAAGAGGAAGAGAGGAAGAGAGGAAGGGGCCATCCAGAGACAAGTAGGAGGAGAGAGAGAAAGAGACAGAGACAGAAGGAAGGGGAGAGAGGGAGAGGCAATGGGAGTGGAAGCAGGAGAGGGAAAGGAGGGATAGAAGGGAGGGAAGAAGAGAGGGAGGGAGAGGGAGGGAAGAGGGAGGGAAGGGAGCTTGAGAAGAAATGAAGAAAGGAGAGAGGAAGAGGAGAAGGACAGGGAGAGGGACAGACAGGGACAGGGAGGAGTAACCAAGCAGTTCCTATAACTTAGGTTCCCTAGCACCTGGAGCAAGCTGTTGCTAGGTAACTGTCTGGCTGATGGACAGAGCTAACAGGAACTGCTAACACTGCTCTGTCCCGAGTTCTGTGTACTATTGTTATTGTTATAAATTTCATTTCCCATAAGATGATTTCTGCCTTCTTCAGCTCCGTATCTTCCCTGAACTCCGACTTGAGAGTCATTGTGCTATCTCCATAGACGTCCAATAGCATTTCAAACTTAACCTGGCTCAAATAGAGCTGGCTTTTTCCTAGCCCCAGCCCTGAAACTCTCACGTACACCCAATCCCTCCATGCTCATAAATAATGTTCATGAACAGTTACCTTCATTTTTTCTTGTTCTAGTTTCTCTTCTCCCGTTACAGCTAATCCACCCTGTGGACTCCATTGTCAAGATTTTTTATGTCTGTCCTTTTGTTCCACCATTACTCCAACCCCACTTCCTATGCCACTACCTGTCAAAACTCCATAGTAGCATGACATCATCATCATCATCATCATCATCATTGTCGTCGTCGTCGTCGTCGTCACTCACAATGTTTCAGTTGGCTCAGAGTCTAATTGACCTTTGTGTTTGCATGCCAATCAGCCCTAGCCCCTGCTGAATGGTAAATGAATTGTCAGACTCCTGGCTTTCCAAATTCTGTATGATTCTCCCTTCTCTCTCTCTCTCTCTCTCTCTCTCTCTCTCTCTCTCTCTCTCTCTCTCTCTCTCTCTCTCTCTCTCCTCTCTTTCTCATCTCTCTCTCTCCTTTCTCTCCCTCTCCTCTCTCTCCTCTCTCTCTCCTTTCTCTCCCTCTCCTCTCCTCCTCTCTGTCTCTCCTCTCTTTCCTCTCTCTCCTCTCTCTCCTCTCTCTCCTCCTCTCTCCCCTCTCTCCTCTCTCCCCCTCTCTCTCCTCTCTCTCCTCTCTCTCTCCTCTTGCCCCTCTCTCCTCTCTCTCTCTCTCTCTCTCTCTCTCTCTCTCTCTCTCTCTCTCTCTCTCTCTCTTTCTCTCTCTCTCTCCCTTACCTACATCCCATATGCCAAAGCCATATTGTACTCTTTGTCTCTTAGCCCTCCCAAGTTTTTGTTCACCCCACAATCTCGCCTTTCATCCATCCCTCGGTCTAGAATCCTTCTTCTTAATATTCATACAGCTAGTTTATTCTGGTCGTTTTGAGTTCTAGTCTTACTTTGTTGAAAAGTGCTCCATAGAGGTTTGACCTGAGTAACTATAAATATCAGAACCAAAGCGACTTGGGGAAGAAAGGATTTATTTGGTGTAAGCCTGCTTCCACATCACAGTTCATCACCAAAGGAAGTCAGGGCAGGACATCAAGCAGGACAGGAACTCAGAGGCCATGAGGAGTGCTGCTTACTGGTGTGTTCCCTGTGGCTTGCTCAGCCTGCTTTCTTATAGAACCCAGGACCACCAGCCCAGGGATGGAACCATCCACAATGAACTGGACCTTTCCACGTCATTCACTAATTTAAAAATGTGCCTTCGAGCTGGATCTTATGGAGACATTTCTCAATCAAGGTTCCCTCCTCTCAGATAACTCTAGCATGTGTCAAGTTGACAAAAGATGGGCTAGCAGGTGATCATATCACTCTCCCTCAAGTGCAACCACTATTTAATTGGGTAATATTTAATTACCCAACTGATTTGTTCATATCTGTCTTCCATGAGAAAAGAGCCTTTAGTGTCTCATTCATAGCCATCCTCAATGTTTGAGATAACAGGAACTCACCAGTTCATGAATGACTGAATGAATGAATGAGAACACAGACAATCTTCATTTTAGACAGCTTTTAAGAAATAAACATATTGCTTTAACCTTTCAGCTTGCAAGAAAATATGATTTCCTCATCATAGAAGATGATCCTTACTATTTTCTCCAGTTCAGCAAGGTATGTGATGCTGTGGGCTTACGCCGCCGTCCACAGGTCATTTGCTGTAAGTTGTTAGTTGCACTGGATGCTAACCTAGCTCGAGTCAAAGGTATCTGCTCTCACGGTGAATTTGGGTAAACAGTGAGTTCTCTATAGTTTTTCAGTCTTTCTGTTTTCCCAGTTTTCTCTTTTGTATTAATGCTTGGTCTAGAAATTACTTTCGGCATAGTAGCTAGTTCTCTGAAACGTGCATTTAGACAAGCAGACCATTCAGGCTGGTGGTGCTGAACTCCAAATCCTACGTCATATTACATCAGACATCAAATGGGAAACATGGCATGGGTCTCGTCTTCAGTCTAGTAATGGTAATTGACTAGAATGATGCCTAAGAGGGACTGATGGCACTCAGGCTGAAGGAGAAGTAGGACTCTGCTCACTCCATACTCAGCATAGATAAGAGAAAGCACTGCAGCCACAGATTTACATCCTTGCCACATCCTCTGAACCTTATCTGGAGGATCGTGGCTCTTAAAAGTCCTCCTCGATATATGTGTGTTGCGTGTAATTTTAAAAACAGGCTTGCTCCTTTGCCCAGAGCTGCTCTCTTTATCTCAGACAAAGGTCAGTTGGCCATTTTCCGCAGGAACTTCAATCGCTCTCCTAGTCCTAGCTTCACCAAGCCACCATCAGTCGCCCTGGCCACCCTCTTTCTCCTCCTGCCCACCTTAGTGCCTTGGATGGAAAACACTAGACAGTTTGTTTATTTATTTTAAAACTAGCACGATAACTCAATGTCTAAATGAAGACTTTCCTGCTGTAATCTTATCAACCAGCTCCCTCCATCTTCCTTGCCCCCCATCCTCTATCCCCTCCCCCCACTCCCTCCCACACACACACACCCTCACAGCAGAGGACTACAAACTCTAGGAACCCCGAGACTATATATCTGCTGCTTCTTCCTTGATCCAAAATCTGGTCTGAAACCTTTTTTCTCCATCCTTTCTCTTCCTCTTGGGACACAGAAGTCCCACCTTTTTCCTTATGCCCAGCAATTGGCTTCTGCCTCCTTTATTGACACAATCAGGAACCAATTAGGGGATCGGCACCTCCCTCTACATCTGTGTATGCTACATTTCATGATGATGGTTTTCTAGCAGACAATAGCATTAGAGCATGCCCTCAGGACTCTAGACATCCATCCTGTAAGTAGATTTACATCTACTGAGAAGAAAAAAAAAGCTTGCTGCTTTGCTGCATAGTTTTACAGAGTAAGGTTTGCCCTGCCTCCCACCCTGAGTGTGACCACGAATCCCTTTCGAACTTGACCCTACATTGGAAGAAAATCTTAGTGTCCGTATGTAGCATTAACTAAAGTTCTCACCTGCATTCACATAATTTTTTATCTTTCTAGTCAGTTCCAAGGATCAACACAAAATGGTGCTGGTCATCTTGAAAGAACTTTTCATCTTATCTGAAATCATTTCTGCAGTGTAGGGGGTTGGTCTGGTGCTCCTTGTATTTAAATGCTGAATACTAGCTTCTAAGATCTGGTTGCCTTTCCCAGGAGATCCTCATGTACACAAAGGAGTGCTATGTAAACTCTGCTTCTCTATTTAACTGGTCAATAAAAGGTTTGAGCCTGTGATTGGGCAGTGGAGGGAGAAAGGTGGGACTTGAAGAGCAAGAGAATCAGGATCCCAGGATCTCAGGGATCTCAAGGACCTCAGGAAAAACCAAAGGGAGAAGAAAAAAGGACACGGAAAGTGGAAGAGTCTAAGAGGAGTTGGACCATGAGCCTGTGGCCAGGAAAAATAACAAGAAGCAAAGGACACATGGCTGGGAAATAAGTTAGAACAGCTCCAAACCTGCCTGATCCAGGCTTACAGCTTGTGAATAAAATACCTGGATTGTGAGTCTTTTTATATGGACTAGTTAGAATTTATAATTCCTTTACATTCCTGGGTCTTTCCTCTAAATCTAAAATAATATTAAATTTCAGTCCCAGGGAGGCAAAGAGGGCCTGTTTGAAGTTTCTCCAAATTCATAGTAATGTCATCTTGAGCAAATAAACCTTTGTGAGCATACTTAGCAAAGAAACTCCAGGGTCAGGAAGACACTAGTAAAAGAACACCCACTTCACAGGCGTAGACAAGGGTAAGATGTAACTGCCACATGTGCCCAGTCTGTGCCTGTTTGCCCTGGTCCATGCTAAGTAACCTTATAATGATAACAGTTTGCAAACCAACAGTGGTGTCCTTCCTCTTTCAGCCCTGGGAGCCCACCTTTCTCTCCATGGATGTTGATGGGAGAGTAATCAGAGCTGACAGCTTTTCCAAAATCCTCTCCTCGGGGTAAGGCTCATGTCTCTAACTCGATGCCAACTGCAAAGCTTTTAGTTCAAGGAATTCTCCTTTTATAAAAAGCGTGTATTCCACTTGCCTGAAAATTCCACTTAATCATTATTAGACACGTGGTATTTTATTCTCTTTGCTATTTTCCAGTGTTCAAGATGCTTGGCTATAATTAGTCTAAGTGGTAGGAGGATGATCAACATTCCGGAAGCTTATATTAGAATACCATGTTAAGATATTCCTAATAATATTTGCATTTTTGTCATATATAAATTGAAAATTTTTTATGTAAGAAGTAAGTACTTTGATTAGAATATCCAAGTTATCTTTGTCCCTGAGCCCTGTCTCTTCTAGTGAAATTAGCAAAGCAGTTCACATTAGTTGTTTATGTGGGGTTGGAGTAACACCTTTCTCTGTCTCACAGGTTGAGAGTAGGGTTTATGACTGGCCCCAAGTCCTTGATAGAGAGGATTGTTCTCCACACACAAGTCTCATCGCTACATCCCTGTACTCTCTCACAGGTAAGCACCATTTAGGATATTTTATTTTTTTAATCAGAAACAGTAAGCAAATAAGATTAACTTAAGCTGACAGGGAAGAAAAGTCAAATGCTGAATCTCCATTTCCTAGACAGAATTAGTAGATCAGCATCTGCAGAGGCTTAATCTAAGCAACAAATGAGAAATCATTTAAGCTAGTGTCTTGATATTGCCTGTACAGAGTGCTTATGAATCAGGGTATATCATCTGTGTCTCGGGGAGAAGGCTAAAGGTCAGTCAATTAATAAACAATTTTTAAAAATTGTAGAGATAGACAAAATAGAACTGAATTTGATGAAGTAACTCAATCTTCATTGCGTTGGAATTTATAATGATATGAAGAAATCGGGCTTTTTAGCGCCTTCTGGCCTCAACTGCTCCTAAAGCCATTCATCATTAAGCATTTTAATTAAAATAAAGTTTAGTGTGGAGATTGAATAAATTTTCTCACAAGCTTTGGAAAATATTGGATTCGGACATGACTGTGATCTTGAGATTTATATCCTGCATGCATGCTTGCATGTGTTTGTGCATATGTGTAAGTATGGACGTAGGTGAGCATGCATGTGTGCACATGTGTGTGCAGGTCACAGGCCACCTTCACATGTCTTTTTTAATTGCTTTCCATGTTATTGGGGACAAAGTCTGAAATAGAATCTGGGGCTCACCTGCTTGGCGAGGCTACCTGGTCAGTGAGCCCCTTGCACCCTCCTGGGTCTACCCTCCCCACTGCTGTCATCACAGGATCCTGCTACTGTGCCTGGCTTTTAAGCTGAACAATCTGAATTGGGTCCTTTGGTTTGCACTCCAAGCTCTTTATCGACTGAACCACATCCTCAGCCATCCAAATGAAACGGTTATACCTCAAGGATGCTTGTTTTGTATTGCACATTCTGTAAAGTATAAGTATGGAACCAAATAAGGAACTTTTCCCATAATTTTTAGATCGTATCAGAAAAATTTTGTTGCATCATTTAGAGCTCCACCATGTTAAGTAGAAAATCTCTCCATATTTAATATGGAGTATACCTGTCATGAACGTCTAGAGGACTAGGGGTTAGCAGTCCTAACTCGGTGGTTTAGTACGTGCTTAGCAGTCATTTGGTCTTGGGTTTGATCCCTCACACCATCAAAAAGGGAAGAAAAACAAAATATTCTGTATGTTCTCAAATTTACAGAGGCATTATACTCCCGTAGTCGATATCATGGATCTGCAGCTGGAAAATCCATCTTGAAATCCAAGTTCTATAATCAGTTCTTTGACATAAAGAAAATTAATCTTTGTGCTTCAGTTTCTTTAGCAGTAGAGCAGAACTAACATCCCTTAAGTGTTATGAAGGTTCAGATAGACAGATCCGTCAATGTGTTATAGTAAAGCCTGACATATAAGGAAGCTTTATATTTAAGGAGGCTTTTGCTTTGTTTGGCTGATTGATTGATTGATTGATTGATTGATTGATTGATTGATTGTGGGGGGCGGGGGAGATCAGAGGTCAGCACTGGGTGTTTTGTTATAAGACAAAATCTTCCACTGAACCTGCTGCCTGCTTGCTAGGAATTCCCAGGCCCCTGACTTCCATCACTGACATTATAATGCATAGCATTGCACTCAGCATTGTCCAAGGCTTCTTGCAATGATGCCTGAGTGTGAACTCAGGCCCTCAGGTTCATGCAGAGGACACCTGAGCACCTGAGCCTGCCTGCTGTTGTCAGCCTGGATTTTAATTCAAGTTTCCTGAAGTCACTGATACCACCCAGACTCCTTGTTGCATCTCTCCGTTTGTTTCCATATGAGCGAAAGCAAATGACTTCTGTGTTTACAAAGTACAAACTCGGTTTTGAGAAAGAACCATGACGTTACTACTATTCTGTCTCTTTCAGCTCATGATATCACAGCTTCTCGACCAATGGGGAGAAGAAGGTTTCCTGGCTCATGTTGACAGGTATTGAGTGAGTTGTTAAAATTTTTGTGAGCAAAGTAGGAGCCCAGAATACAAAATACAAACCATCCAGAATATTATTCTTCCTTCTTTTTTAAAGATTTATTTTTAGTGTGTGTGTATGGGTGTTTGCCTGGACATGTCTGTGTACCACATGCCTGGTGCCTCTGGAGACCAGGAGACATTGGTCCCCTGGAACCAGAGTTAACAGACTATTGTGAACTAGCTCTGAGGTGATTATAGTTGTTGTGTCCATACTAAAACCCCAACCCTGGTCCTCTGTAATACTAACAACTGTTCTTAGCCCCTGAGCCATCATCTCTGTATCCCCTTTATTCCTTCTTCAAGGTCCAAAAGTCACACAAACTAAATGGGCATTTTATTTTACTTGCATTTCACATAGAAAGTCTTCTCAGCAGCATTCTAGGTACAACCTGAACTTCTGAACTCTTGTCCCTCCCACCCCCACCGGACACCACAGTGAGCCAAGCTCCCCAGGTTAGAGTTCACTGTTTTAGCTGAAAAACTAGGCAAACACTTAAGCATGTTGTTTGAAAATCAGCAAAGGACACAGGGCCTGGGAACTGACTCAAGTATGAATGGTTGAAAGCACACTTTGTAGGTATAATGAGGCCAGTCATGAATTATTTTTGTTATGTAAATGTGTTTCCCAGGTCACTTATAAACAAGTCTTAATAGGATCACCTCTTTCCCAGACTAGTGACTCAGCATTTCAATACAGTTCCCTCTGATCTCACTTGTTCTCCTACCCTAAAAATGACAATTCCTCACTTGGGAGGCAGAGGCAGGTGGATTTCTGAGTTCGAGGCCAGCCTGGTCTACAGAGTGAGTTTCAGGACAGCCAGGGCTACACAGAGAAACCCCGTCATGAAAAAAGAAGAAGGAGGAAGAGGAGGAGGAGGGGGGAGGGGAGGGGAGGAGGAGGAGGAGGAGGAGGAGGAGGAGGAGGAGGAGGAGGAGGAGGAGGAGGAGGAGGAGGAGAAGGAGAAGGAGAAGGAGAAGGAGAAGGAGAAGGAGAAGGAGAAGGAGAAGGAGAAGGAGAAGGAGAAGGAGAAGGAGAAGGAGAAGGAGAAGGAGAAGGAGAAGGAGAAGGAGAAGGAGAAGGAGAAGAAGAAGAAGAAGAAGAAGAAGAAGAAGAAGAAGAAGAAGAAGAAGAAGAAGAAGAAGAAGAAGAAGAAGAAGAAGAAGAAGAAGAAGAAGAAGAACAAGAAGAAGAACAAGAAGAAGAACAAGAAGAAGAACAAGAAGAAGAAGAAGAAGAAGAAGAACAAGAACAAGAACAAGAACAAGAAGAACAAGAAGAAGAACAAGAAGAAGAAGAAGAGGACAATTCCTTAAGTCAACTAAACACATCTAAATTCCATGTTTTATGTAGAAATAAATTCTGCTATATTCATTTTTATATTTTGATTTAAAATATAAAAGTGGGGGAAAGGCATTTTTGTCTTTGGTTTTTTGTTTCTTTAAGTCATTTAGCACACACCTTAAAGCAATGCAGTGTTCTTCTATGAAGCAGTTAAAGCAGAAACAAACTCTTCACAGACTGGAGTCCACAGCTGTCCTTATGTCTGTGGTCAGTGTTCTGCACTCGACAATC
The DNA here is from genome assembly GCF_947179515.1 of Apodemus sylvaticus. Taxonomy (NCBI): domain Eukaryota; kingdom Metazoa; phylum Chordata; class Mammalia; order Rodentia; family Muridae; genus Apodemus; species Apodemus sylvaticus. Next base: position 58,031,802 of record NC_067489.1, read on the forward strand.
AATTCTGATCCTTGTCATTGCCTTCTTCCAGAACTATTGATTTCTACAAGAACCAGAGGGATTTGGTATTGGCAGCTGCGGACAAGTGGTTGAGTGGTAAGTGGGGAGAATCTGGTGTTAATGGAAACAATGACATCTCTAGAGCTGGTGACACATAGCGTGTGGTCAGTCCTGGGGTGGAGAGGAGGAAGGGCAGGCACTTTCTTGTCAAGGAAAGATTGCCCTAGGCTAGTCTCACATGAACCACATTGTCAACCCTTGAGTTCTATCATCTCCACCCTCTGCCACAAGATTTTTTTCTTTAAGACAGGGTCTCATGTAACCCAGGCTGGCCTTGAACTCATGATCCTCCTGCCCCATTTGCTAAGCATTGAAATTGCAGATGTGTACTGCCACATCCAGTTTAGAGGTGTTGGCAATGAAACCTGGGTCCCAGGAATTCAAAGCAAATTATCAACTGAGCTATGGTGTCAACCCCTAGATTCTGTGGTTCTAAGAAAAAAAAATATATTCAGTCAAAAAATTAACCAGCAATATTACCCGCAGCAATATTACCTGAATAGAACCCATCTTCAAAAACTTTCAGCAATTATTATTAGTGTTATGAAATATAATGCGGTGGGGAGTGGGGGACACCTGGCAGCCCATGCCACCATGTGTAACAGATATGGTATAAAGGAGGTTTATTTGGGGGAAGGGAGGGGAATGGCAGCCTTGATAACGGGAAGAAGCAGAGCAAATAAAGGGGAGCCAGGGAAGGATGGAAAGAAGGACAGAAAGGGACAGAGAGACACCGGCCGGCCAGGAGCACATGGGAACGGGGAAAGAAAGGGTGAGAACTGGAGTGTCCAGCAGACCTTGTATATGCTGCACTTGGTAGAGGCAGGTAACGACTGCAAATGATGATAGACGCCATTACTAGATCCCCGGGAGGGGCCTAGCCGACAGTTGTTTCAAACGTTTGCTCCCAAAATAGTCTGTTTATAACTAAAAATGAACTTAAATGAGTAGTATAGTATCGTCAAAAAAATCGCTGAAGGAAGACCCCAGACTCAGATAGTGTGGAAAAACAAAAAGCAATTATTCAGCAGAAACAGCCAGAAAGTGGAGGGTGGTCAACCATTCTTCAAAATGGCTACCCCAGATGAAGGCACTCAGGCCTTCTTATAGGGAACCAGGGGAATTCTCTAGAAGGATTAGGTAATCTAAAATTTCGTTGGTGGATGCTAGGGTCACAGGTGATCAGTGATCTATATTCTTATGTCACAAACATTCAACCCTGGGATAAAATAGGGCTGCCCAGGGCAGATGGCCCATTCTGAGATATTTCCCCATTTTTGTGGTTATCCCCAGGCTGTTCCTTGGGAGGGGGTTCTATGATCTTGTTCTGGAGTTTATGGTCTGCTCCTAGAGCTGTTGTCTTATGACCTAGTTCCTGGGTCTATTCCTGAAGCTGGTACCTTACAGCCTTTTTTTTTTATTTAAATCAGGCCTGGTTCTCAAAATAGAGATAAATGGGGTTTATATTGTCCTTTCAGTATGACTTAAGATTCTTAAACTCATTAAAATCCTTTTTCTTCTATTCATTAGCCACAAATATTTATTTGATATTTTTATTGTTATTTTTAACTTGGGATGGTTTTTATTATTTTAAAAAAAGTTAGATAAATTACCCAGCTTTAATAATAATGTTAAAAGTGCATTTGGTGTGAAAACTATTTAGTCAAAAATATCAGTGTCCAGTGTCTGACATGTATCATTCTCTATAAAGTCTTCATTAGAAGCAGGATTGTTCTCTGTATGATAAGAGTGATTTTCTACCACTCTGAATAGGAGTGATGACAAAAAATATTAATGGCAAATTTTTTAAGTAATTTAATCAAAATACTTGTCCTTTCTCCTTAGTTTTTCTATCATAATGCACACAAAGCTTGAAGATGAGTCAACAATTCTTAGATTTAAGAACCTTTATCCTAAATAATTAAATTTCTGTAGAAATTTATCCATCCAGGCATGAAAACCATTCATATCCTATATAAACATTAGGATTTATGAACCCAAGGAGACTCCACAAACAACTGAAGAAGTAAGGTTAAACTTAGAACAGCCCTTTGTCATAGGTGTGAGTCTGAGAAAGAGACACTGAATTTCTTGCTCTCTAAAGGCTGACAGCTCTTTGCACACCAAAGCATACATTCTCCCTTACCTTCAGCCTCTTTTGTTATTCGATATATTTTTTATTTACATTTCAAATGATTTCCCCTTTTCTGGCCCCCCACTCCCCGAAAGTCCCATAAGCCCCCTTCCCTCACCCTGTTCTCCCACCCACCCTTTCCCACTTCCCTGTTCTGGTTTTGCCCTATACTGCTACACTGAGTCTCTTATTCCAACCATTGCAGGGCTTTCTGGGATCCTGCTTGAGGTTTAATAATTAAGACACAGATATCCACAGGCTGTTTGTTGGCCTTCCGCTGGGGCCGCCTCCCAGCTAGTCTCTCACTTACCCCACTTCTCCTCCATTAACCAGATCTTCTCCCGGTAGTTCTCAGAGTCAACTCCAACCGGTCCCCCTTCTGTCTTCCATCCACCTCTGTCTGCTTCTCTCTGTCAGTGTCTCTACCTGTGGAGACTTTTTATTTTCTATTTCTTTATTATTCAAAAAGCCACAGTCCTTACTAACCAGTTAGCTTTAGAGGCTGCTTGTTAAAGATGACCTTGCATTTCTTTTAAAGGCCTGTGAGGAAGTGAAACTTACATATCTTGCTAACCTGGCTCTGGCTCAAATGAACAATTCAGAACACAGAAAACATAATATTTGTGGTTCGGTCCAATACTGAGAACATCAGTTTGGGTGTGTTGTTGGATCATATTTTTGAGTTTTTTCCACTGAAACAAACTGTCTAGAAGTGCTTGTTCATAATCACTGCGCCTGTGTTATAGAACTGTAAACCGTCAGAGCCATGACTAAAGTGTGCTATCTTCTTTTCTTTGTAGGTTTGGCAGAGTGGCATGTTCCCAAAGCTGGCATGTTCCTATGGATTAAAGTTAAGGGAATCTCCGATACAAAAGAACTGATTGAAAAAAAGGCTATTGAAAGAGAGGTAAAAAAAATGGGAATTGGGCGGAAGAGATGACCAAAAGAAAATCCATACTATTTCTTTGGATAAGATGAGATATTTTTGTGGCCCAGACACTTGTGTTGTTGGAATATGCTGGATACATTGTCTCATCATTAAAATTATAATCAATTTTGAAGTTACAATTCAGATGGGCTAAACGGATGGGAATGGTCATTCACATCAGTGACTTGATTGGTGCCCCAGTCCAGACATCCTGCTTGGGTTTGATTTCATAGTCACTCTTTATCACATATGTAGCACTGGGTCACTTACCCACCCCTGGGACTTGTTGATCAATAAAGACAACAAGAAACCTTTCCTAGACTAGTAAAAGAGCCTGGCAGAAAGAGCGTGCTGTTTGAAGCCTGGCATGACCTAAATTCTGTCTTGGAACTCAGAGAAAGGTGCAGGAGCAGAATGATTCCAGACTTGTCCGGGCACCACAACATGCACAGTGTAGTGTGAGCACACACACAAACATGCACTTTTGCAAAGACTGTAAGCATCCCACTCCATCAAGTTGCTATGATGATTAAATGACATGTGCACACTAAGTCCTGGCCCCTTTGATGTGTGCACAATAAAAGCTTGGGAGGCACTTGCCCTTAGTACTTGGGAGGGAGGGAGGGAGGGATGGAGAGAGGGGAGAGGCAAGAGGCCAGGAACACATAGAGAGAGGGTGTAAGAGGGGGGGAGAGAGAGAATGGGGACAGAGAGAAAAGAAAGTCAGAAAAAGAAGGGGCAGAGAAAGAGACAAGGCACCAAACAGTCCCTTTTATGGCCAACCAGGCCTACCTGGCTGTTGCCAGGTAACTGTTGGGTGGAGCGTAGAAGGAATGCTAACACTTAGCCTTCGCTTGTGGGCACAGAGTAAACTCAGAACTCTAAATGAAATTTTCTGTGTAGCTTGTCAGCTGACAGAATGGACTCTTCCTTCTCCCCATTAATCCCCTTATCATGTTCATCCTGTTGTCTCTGTAAGACCTGAGATCTGTTTCCAGAATCACTGTTGTCTAGATAGTAACTCTAAAAGAACAGATTGGCTCAACAATGGCCATCTACCGTGCAGGTACACTAGAAACAAGTCCCTCCATGGTTAGATCTAGAGGAAGACTGCCCAGAGAAGGGTTTTCTCTCCTCTGACCATCTGAGAGGACAGGACTCATGCTGTGCTCATGCTACATATCCTTGTTTCTGCACACAATAAGCACTTAGTCCATACATGCATATAGCTTATGTCAAATGAATTCATTTTAATATAATTGGATAACTTACTCTTTTCTCCAGTTTGATTTTTTCTGTCAACGACATCATTATTAATAACTTTTGGTAAGTAACAGTTTGAATGCATCCATGAGCTATATGATAAGAATGGAGACAGATACAGTGTCCACTTTTCCCCCTAAACTCTGCATCTATTTTGTGTGTGTGTGTGTGTGTGTGTGTATACCTATTTCTTAACCTATTTTAAATAGTCCCCAATTACATCACCAATGCTTTAGTCCAGGTTTTGACAACATCCTCCCTCTCTTATAGGTCCTTGCTTCTTGTCCATCTCAAACGTTTCCTCTATATAAGGAAAAATGATGGTTTTCATATTTCATAAATCAGGATAATGAAACCCATCTTCTGCCTGAAATCTTCTATGTAGAGTAGTACCCCATTTCACTTCAGTCTGAACTATCTTGTTTTATCTAGGAGTACCCAGGTGTGTATAGACTGCAACAACAACCAGTTATTTAATGTTTCCAAGGATCCCTGGCCATTACTGTATAAAATATGAACTGTAAATCTTAGGACTTAAAACAGTATCGTTTATTTCTGACTCACCTAAAACTTAAAACCTTGGGTCCTTCCATCTTTGGCCAACAATCTTAATGAGTATTCTAAGATTGCTACAAAGTGGAAGGAGCTTATCTCCATTGGTTAAAAGTTACCAATGTGGCCCATATAACTACAAAACGGGCTAGCGGGGCTGGGAGGACAGAGTGCATGCTTAGAATGCATGAGGTCCTGGGTTCAACCCCAGTGCATTCACGAGGCTGGAAAGAAGGGGCAGAGAGAAGGGAGGAAGAGAGGGAAGATGGGATGGAGATGGAGAGGCAGGGAAGGGAATAATGTATATGTCTATGACAGAGTGAGTGTCTGGCCACTCATCATGGTCATAAACCAAGCAGTTTGCTGTTCTCGACACCTCACCTTAACACACTTACTAACTTCTACCTCACGAATTAAACATTTGTATCCTTTCTGTCTCTTTCAATGTATCGTATCCCAGGTTTCTCCCTAAAACACTGGTCCCTACTCTTTGTTAAGCCAGCATCTAATTGTCATTAGAAATCTCAGTGTTTGCAATCATATTACTTTGGCAGCTAGGTTAGCCACTCTCACTAACCTCTCTTTTATACAGTTAAGCTTAAATACTTGTGTTTTCTTCTCATTTTTATGCATTCTTTATACGTGAAGAAAAAAAATAGCATTGGTCATATTGATGGTAGACATTGTCGTAATTCTACATACTCCGGTTTGTCTAGCACATGCCATATGTATTTTATATGATATTTTTTATTTTCTATTGCCATTTCTTAGTTGATAAACAGCTTTTACACTTGAAATATTCCTCCCACGGTAATACTAGATCTTCCTAAATTTTCTTTGAGCTTTTCTTCAGTGGTGTGATCACTTATTTTTGACAACCTCTCACAGGTCTTACTTGTTCCTGGAAATAGTTTCTTCGTTGATGCTTCAGCCCCTACCTCCTTCTTCAGAGCCTCCTTCTCTCTGGTTACTCCAGCGCAGATGGACACAGTGAGTATCCTCTGCCAAGCCACATGGTGCACTAGCTCTGAAGTTGGATGTGTGGCTCTCCCTCTAAGTTAGAAATGATTTGGTTTCTTCTTGTGCTTCTAAGAATCAGACTTTAGTGCACCAGTCCCGAGCTTAATAAACAACCACCTTTCCACTGCTGCTTGGCAGTTGTGGGCAAATGAGACTAAACTGGAGATAAAGTTTGTTGTCTTTGAGAGTGACTGGTCAGAGCTCCCTGAACAGTTCTGGGGTGTTCTCAACAGGTTCTAGGGTAAAACTTTCTCTTTCCTTCATGGACTCACATAAATGAATAGTAAAATCATAAGCCATTGGCCCATTTCCCTGAGGAAAAATGTCATAACAAGGATTAAAAATATTCTAAGAAATGTGTGCAGAGAAATCCAAAAGAAATCTACTAACCAAGCACTGACTTTGACTTTCAGAAATGTGTGTGTGTGTGTGTGTGTGTGTGTGAGAGAGAGAGAGAGAGAGAGAGAGAGAGAGAGAGCATGCGCAATGGGGACAGGCTCCTTGTGTGTCTTTTCTTTACTTACTTCTCATGCTACTTACGTGCTATCGACAAGCACACTCTGCTTTGATAAGAACAGATTTAAGCCGTCCAAACTACATAAGTTATGTTTGCAGATGAGAGAATATATAAATATTTTGTGTTTTCATATAAACACAAAATAATTACACTGTGGACAACATAAAGGAAATTATGCATGAAAGTTCTAATGAGAGCAAAATCTGGAAATGTATTAGTTCGGTGTATACTATCTATCTCAGTGAGTCTGGAGGGTGTTCTGCCAAGGTAAAGCTGTTGTCAAACTTACCGTTTACTGTGTCATCCTAGCTTCAGGTAGATATTCTATTTAAATCTCTAGACTTACAAGAGAGGTTTTTCAAAGTAACATGCTAATTACATCAATTTTTATCTCTTTTCTGTTTCAGGCCTTCCAGAGATTAGCCCAACTCATAAAAGAGTGTTTATGAAGAAGTCAAACTCAACATTGGATGCATAATTTTTAAATAAATTGCTTCTGTACTTTGCTGAAAAAATGGTTATTGCTGTTTGACTGTCAGGATGGATCCAGTTTGTGAAACATCTGTAGCAATTTCACTGAACAACTTTAAAGTCCCCTTAAATCAATCACATTGCCAAAATAGCTTTCTGATCTACTTTTGCCCTTTGATTAATTTTCAACTGTCAAAACATTAAATTTTATTGTAAAGAGCTCTATAGCTGCTTTATAATGTCCAATAAATTTTTCTTGAAATGAACATATTATACTGAATTATTTACAAATTGCAAGGAAATTAGTTAAAATGTCCTATAATATGCAGGGTTTTTCTATTTTAAGGAAATTTCATGAACGTTTACTGCAAAAATTATTATAATTTGACAGTTATAAATTATTTTGTAGCCTTACATGATGTCACAGAGTCTCTTTGAAATTAAAGTTCTGAAGCCAAGCATACCAAAAAGAATCGTACATATTAATTTCAAGTAAAGAGATAGAAAGTGTGATCTTAGGAAACTCTACTTGTGTTTTCATAGTGCTACATAATTCACAGAAGCACAATTTACAGATACTTCACAGCTGACTCCTCTTGCAGCCTTTTAGGTTGTACAGTTTACTGCTCTAGTTGGTAGGGTCTGGGATAATGGAGCTAATAAATAACGCAGATCAAAGTCTCATGCAACAACCAACTTTATCCACCAGACAATTTGTACTCTGAAGATCAAGAAGACTCACATGAGTAAATTATATAATCGCAAGGGCAAACTGCACATGACAGGCAAGCCACACTGGGCAAAGACATGATTTTCCATAAATGCATATAAACAAATAACAATAGCCAGTTGTAAAGAATAATCTGAAGTACACTGACTCCTATCTGCTACATCTGGGAGAGGCACAAAAGCATACTCCAAGAACTATTCTGTATTTTGATGTTGTTTCTGTTGTTGTTGTTTAGAAACTGAAGTCACAAGACTCCTGACTTGTTTTCTTGGCTTTTTTCTCATAAGCACTCTGAATTCTCTTCATATGATTCCATTCTTGAACCATGTTCCGAAATCTTCATCCTTTTTTATTTTTAGTAACAGAATATTCAGAGATTTGATTTGAGATGTTGTCGATAAATCGAATTGTCATTTGATGTATAACTATCCTATAACAAAGCAAATTATAAATGTAATGAGTAATATTAGAACAGTGAAACCATTGTAAAAGCATTCTGCCATCAAGAACAAGGATCCAAACTATGTCTAGTACTGTTTGGTTACATTATTATATTGACCAGAAAAATCTAGAGAATGGTTTGAAAAAAGACCCATATAATTAGTAGTTCTAATACCTTGTAAAACATATACCCATAAGAACACAAATGCAATTATGCTCTATGCAAATGGGAAATGATTCAAATTCCAAAGAAAAATCAGCTTCAAGACTCCTTCAGATGAATGAAAGAGTCTGTCATGGCCCCAAGGTCCTCCATCAGTACAGAGTCATTAGTAACGATAACAGGCTCTGGATTCATCTACTATACAAGCTGAAGTAAAGAAGGATGGGGAACATTAGACAATGCACATGTTCAGAGGCGCTCACCACAGATGCACAGATCACAGCAGCTAGCATCTCCAGAAAAAGATTCTCAGGGGACACAGGGCTCTCTGAGCTTCACAGAAAACCTTCTCCCTCAGTGCATAGGGCTATAACATGGCCCCAGGTGGGCAGAGTTGACCTCTGATGATATGATTGAAAACTCTTTTTGCCCTTTAGCTAAAGGATTGCTATCTTGCTAGTGATGTCCACTGTCTTCTCGCCCTCTGCCCTTGTCCTTGATGATCCAGGACTGAAGAAGCCAAAGAGGAATCCATAATGTTTTGATGGATCCGTCAGTAATTCCAGATGCAAGCTCCTTCCCAATTTTCTTCTAGGGAAGTAAAAATGGGGCAGGTTGATGCATCTGCTTGCATTAATCAGGAAGGTTAGAATGTGCATGTGTGTGAGCAATAAACAAAGGACGTAGCCAGATGTTATATTTAAGTGTTTATGAATTAGCCTTAATAGATGAATCAAAGCAGCCCATTCCAGCTGTTGGACTGAGGAAAAAGAAGTATTAATAGATTTGAGAACATCTGGACCATGAATCCCTTCTGTACCCTTAAGTGAGCTTTCCTCTTGTGATATAATACTTGTAGGAGACACTTTTGTGGGTAAAGTAAATAAGTTTAAAGGAAACTAAGGATCCGCACAATACACAATTGCTTCTTTTAGTTGTCTGGGTTCAAATAACTGCAGTTCTTTCCTTGCCTCTCGAGAAAATATGTGAGGACTGTCCAATGCTGTCCTTCCTTCTAAGGTTTTAAATAGATTAGTGTATTGCAAATACCACCATGTGCAGCTCACAAGGCCAGGGAAGAATTGGGAAACAAATTCTTCTTTCTTGTTCTGCCCTAGCTTCCCTAGGTTGCAAAGTTAGGTTTTGTTATAGGCTCTTGTAAGTCCACAACAAAAATTATGGAGATAATTCTAGATTAGATTGATTATCAAATCCCTCTCCTCATGCTCCCAGGTCATTTCCAGACAATGGAGGATACATACCTAAAGGAGGCTCTAATAATTGAGCTGATACAGTCATCACCAGCATCACTAAAATCAGTGGTGCTGAATTTACTTTCAATTTTGCCTAAAAGAGGAAAATCGCTTTTTGCCTATTTTACCAATTTTAAGGTTTGGTCATCCAGCTTACATTCAAGGAATTATCTGTCTCTTCCTCATGATTACTATCCTCCTTTCTCTTCCTTAATTATTTCAATAACTGTCCAAATTAATGCCCAAATGATCCAAAATTAAACCGAGATCTTTCCCCCTTGTTTATATGCCTTTTCATTATTCATTCAGATTCTGTCCCATGCGTCTTCTCTAAAGTTCCCTTTTCAGGAAACCAGGAATTACAATCCTATACAACTTAGAAGCAATCTAGTAGTAGTGATTCTAATATTTGTGCTTCTCCTTTCTTTAAAAGTGATGTACAAGCTCAACATAAGTCAAAGACATTCCTGGTTTCTGCCCCATCATTCTCTCACCCTCTTCTTTAAGGTCCCCGCTCTCTTATTTCATAGCTGACCTCAGGCCCGTACTGGGTGCCACTTGTTCGTTGCTTCAGTTGGTGGTGGGATCTGGGGGGAAGGTGTCAATAAGAAGAGAAGATAGGCTACAGTCTCATGCAATAGCCAACTTTATTCAGAGCATCAGACAATCTGTTCTCTGAGCATTAAGAAAAGTCCTATGAGTAAAGTGTACAGTCACAAGGACGATCCACACACTCCATAGAGGCATATAAACAAAAACAATAGCCAGTTGTAATGAATAATCTGAAGTAAACTCACTCTTACCCCACTGTGCCTGGGAGGGGCACAGAAGTGTAATCCAAGAGCAACTCTGTGTTTTTGAAGAACCTGAAGTCACAAGTTTTGCTTTCTTGGAGATTTATCCCAGATACTCAGAATTCTCTTCACACAATTCTACTCTTGGGCCATGTGCCAGCATTACATAATTTTTCAATGATGTTTTTCACTTCCAAAATATTTTTCCCATCAGGTGGGTCATATAGTATCATCTTAAATTTACAAGGTTTCCTGAAAGGTAAAAGATGAAGCCCACTTAGTGTCTCAGTGTCTGCAGCTACGCAGTATCTGGTGACCGTAGTTACCAGAATCTGCCCCCTTTCCTCGGTGCATACACATGAACTGCTAAGAGAATAGGAGCCTCCGGAGGCCTATGTGCGCTGCATTCATCTTCAAATACATTCCCTACTGAACAACTTACCCCAGAGTTTCAAGACAGCAAAACTTTAAAAAGCTAAAGAATAAAATTAAAGACACCGGAAGATGGAGATATTTCCCATGTTTGTGAATCAGTAGAGTTAATATGTGAAAATGACTATATTATTGAAAGTAATGCACAAATTTAGTACAGCTCCCATAAACATTTTGGTGATGTTCTTATAGAACATACAGAAATAGCAATTCATGTAAAGCAGAAAAGATTGCAAGTAGCCAAAGCAATACCAGCACAGCACAAAACTGACCTCTGTTTATACTATAGAACTATATTACAAATACACCGTGGGACTGGCACAAAAACAGACACATGAATTGATGTCATAGAATTGAGTACTCATAAACAAACCCACAACTAATAGTTGGGTGATCACTGACAAGGTATCAAAAAATACATTGAAGAAGAACAGCCTCTTCAGCATATGGTACCAGGAGAACTGGATACTCACATACACTATAGGCAGAAGCTAGATCCATATCTTTCACACTGCACAAAAGTCAAAATTGATCAAGAGCCTGAATATAAGGGCAAAAACCCTGAAACTGCTAGAGGAAAACATGATCAAAACATTGTAAGATATGGGAATAACCTAGGACTTTCTGACGGGCTCTAGGCAAATATCCTAGGTCATTCTAAATCCTGCCAATTAACCATTACTCAGGACCATCTTATAGACCATCACACAAACCAACATGAACTGCTACTATTCCTAATCACAATGCTCATCACCGTTGGGTAGGGTTGGTAGAGCAATATGGTAAGTTATAACATTGTAGACAGACATTAGAAATTAGTTCCTATTGGTAAAGACTGCTGTTTGACTGGGATTTAGTACTTCCCACAGCATATGAGATCTGCAAGTAAAACTGATTTCCTAAAATCAGCTGCTTCTGCTGTAAGTATGCTTTTGAAACATTGAAGACATACCTGAGCAACTGGATCTAATTCCAGGGTGTTCTTTCCCACATGTTCTACATTCACATACTTCACATTCATGAACAAACAAGAAAGCAGGTTTGGTAATTTGAAATTCCCCAGGTTGATAGCAGTTTGTAAGAACAGTTTAGTTTTATTTAGATTATGGCTATCTTCCCAATTTAGAGGCCTTTCAAGTCCATTTTTAGTGAATTTATATAACACTGAGGACCTATGATCTGCAGAATGTTCTTTGGCTCCTAGAAAACTTCTTGACATTTGGGTGTAAGCCAAGGAAAACTGAATACTTTCAAATCCTCTCAGCAGCCAGGTTGCATTCTAAGTAGTGAAGCAGTTTCCTGAAAGACTGTGATCTTTATAGGCAAATTGCTAAAACACTGCTGTACACTGAGTCCATCTCACAGCAGTCTTAAGTACAAGGGAATGATGTTAGATTGTCTGCAGATTGAATGAGTGGAACTGTAAAGAAACTTCAGGATTGTTGAATTTTAGCCAATGCCTCCCAATGAGCCCTGGTGGTGCTATAGCGCAGGTACATTGTTGACTTCTCCAAGAGCAATCGAAGAACTTGCTTCTTCTCAACAGGAAAATTAATGAAGACTGAGCAAAGGTCTACAACGATACACCATCTGATGTCTTGATTTTATGGTTTTTTTTTTGTTTGCTGACTGTTTCTGCTTTATTAACGGGTGCTGTTTTATGTCGATACGTCTGGTACAGATAAGCTTTCATTTCCTTTTTGTCTGTTTGTTCTGAGATTACATTTCTCCCTTCCCTTTCTTCCCTCCAAACCTTCCCATATATGTTTCCCTGATCTCCTTCAAATTTAGACTTTTTCATCGTTATTATGCAAATATTTATTTGTATATACATCTATATTCAAAATATAACCTTGTTGAATCCATACGGTTTCCTGTATGTATGTTTTCAGAGCTAACCTTTGGCGCTAGAAAACTGATTGGAGTGCTCTCTCCTGGGCCGGACCACCTCTGCCACTCCAAGCTTTATTCAGTTGCCTGGAGGTCTTTGTGTAGGGTTAGGGCCTTGTGGGCTTTTCTTTGTCTAATTTTGCACGTCTGTTGTTGTCATTCTTGTTTAGCTCATATTTGGGCAGCCCTGTTGGTGAGACTTCATGGGTGTAGTTTCTGATGTTACTAGAAGACCCAATCTCAGCAAAATCCCTCATCCTCTGGCTTTTACAATTGTTTTTCCTCTTCTCACATGTTCTCTGAGCCTTAGAGGAAGGATTATTTTGTACATGTCAGTCCACTGAGACTGGTTTCTACAACACTGTATATTGATTGGTTGTGGTTTTTTTGTAGTGGTCTCCATCTGTTGCAAAGAGAAGTTTCTTTGATGAGAAGTGAAGACTACATTTATCTATGTATATAAGGACACATGTTTGTAGATTGTTGGTAGATATTATGCTGGTTTAGTAAATTAGTGATTGTAGATTCTCCTCTAATAACCATGACTTCGTTAGCAGAGATTAGCTAGCTAGATTTCCAGCGCCAGGCCTGGTATCCCTCTTGTTGAATGGGCTTGACCAATAAAGGTAAGACTTGCAACCAAACATACAAGCCTTTATTTATTTTTACTGATTTTTAAATGTTTTGTTATTTCAAACAATTTTTAAACATCTTTTAATCATATTCTTCCCCATCTCCAAGTCCTTCCAGTTACTCTTCCCCCTCCCTACCCCTCAATGCAACAACAAAACCCACAAAAAAACCGAGAAAAAAAATAATAAAACAATACACAAAAGTAAAAACATCAAGTAAAAGCACATTTTAAAAAACTATGTAATACATGGTTTCTTGGAATAAAGCCTTCTCTGGAGTAGTTGATATACCCAGTGTCACTCCATCGGAGAAAACTGATTATTCCTTTCCTGGGGACTATAAATAACAGTTTGGTTGTTAACTTTTACCATAACGGCTAGGTTTTCATCCTTTCACTCATTTATTTTTAAAAACTAGCAAAAGAAAATATAATGAAATTAAACAAAAATTGTTACATGCAAAGCAACAATAAGAGAAGAGCCCAGGAGAAGGCCCAAGAATCAGAGACCCACTTGTTGACACACTCAGGAATCCTGTAAGAACCCTAAGCTGGACATAGACAGAGGGCCTGGTACAGACCCATGCAGTCCCTGTGCCTGCTGCTTCAGGGTTGGTAGTTGACATAAGCTTTACTCTTGTTGGTTTAGAAGGCCTTGCTTTCTTAGTGTCCTCCATCCTCTCTGACTCTCATACTCTTTCTACCGCCTCTTCCTCGGGGATCCCTGAACCCTAATGGGAGGGATTTGATGGAGACATATCATTTAGGACTAAGTGTTCCAAGGTCTCTCACGCTCAGTGTAATTAATATCTGGCTGTGGGCTTCTTTATTTGTTCCCATTTGCTGCAGGAGGAAGCTTCTCTGATGGTGGCTAAATAAGGATCAAACCAATAAGTATAGCAGAATATCATTAGGCGCCATTTATTACTACATTTTTTTTATTTTCTAGACCAGTATTATCTGATTTCTCTTTATATCCCTGGGCTATCTACTGTCAGGTTCCTGGACACCCAACCAATGACAGGTATGCATTCCATCTCATGGAGTAAGCCCTAAGTCAAATTAGTTATTGGTTGGTTACTCCCACAAGGCTTGTGCCACCATTGCCTAGCATATTTTGCAGGCAGTACCGTTGTAAAGCAAAGGTCTTGTTGCTGGCTTGGTGTTTATGTTTCTTTTCTTGTAGAAACAGGGTACCTTCTTTACCAGAGATGCTGGAACATAAAAGGCATTAAAGTAGGCACTAGCATGACATTTCTATGTTCAGTTATTTGTGTGGTTGTTATTTACAGCAACAGGGCCTTGCTTTCTGTTCATTGAGAACAACCTGTAGCTTTGGCCACAGCCTTTGTTGTTTGAAGATCCAACATAGAACCTCTTTAGTCCTCAATTGTAACCCAATCCCAGTACTAGAAGTTTCATTGCTCATAAGAGATATCCAGTTGGGGCTCTGTCTTCCCCATCATTTGTGGATTTAATTTAAATCACCTTCACATGTGAATAAACTTAAAGAAACTTCTACTATATTGTTTCCATACTACCCCTCAAATGAACCTTAATTTTAGATGTCTCTTTCTATAATCTCTCCCTTATCCCACTCTCTACTGTGGGTATCCATTTATTGTTTGTATATAAGAGGGCTACTGACTTCTATGAGTTATTTTTGTATGCACATACTTTGATCAAAGTGTCCATCAGCTGTAGGAGTTCCTGGTAGACTTTTATAGATTGCTTATGTATACCACCTGTAAATATCATCTCAAATATGCACAATACTATCATTTGTTTGATCATTGATTTATTTCTTTCCAATTTGTGTCCATTAGATTTCCTTTGGTTGTCTTATTGCTCTAGCCACAACTTCAAGTGCTATATAGACTAGATAGGGAGAAAGTAAACTACTTTATCTTGTTCCTGCTTTTAGCAAAATTTAACTTTGAGTTTCTCTCTATTTAAGTTGAGTTGGCTCTGGACTTGCTGTAAACTGCCTTTATTATGCTGATGTATGTCCCTTGTATCCTTAATATCTCCATGACTTTTATCATAAAGGGCTGTTGACCCTTTTCTGAATCTGAAATAATCTTGTGGTTTTTGTCTGTTTGTTTATATAGTGGATTACAGTTATTAGTTTATATATGTTGAACCTTCCCTGCATCTCTGGGATGAGTCTACTTGATTGTGGCTGATGATCTTTTTGATGTGTTCTTGGATTTTGTTTGTTAGCTATTTATTGAGTATTTTTATGTCTGTGTTCATAAGAGAAATTGGTCTGTAATTCCCTGTCATTGGTGAGTCTAAGTGTTTTGGTAACCGTGCCCTCATAAAATGAATTGGGCAATGTTCTTTCTGTTCCTATTTGTGAGATAATTTGAAGAGTATTGGCCTTAACTTGTTACTGGGTTCTAGTGAAGACATATTTTCTTGGCTGTTACTCATTGGCATCTATGCATCTGGGATTGGGAAGATTATCATTCTAGGTACTAATATCTAGTTTTGTCTTTGTTGGGTGGGTGTTTTGCTCCTTTGTTTCTGTTTCTTAGGAGAATGTGGTAGCTGAGTGTTACCTGGTAGAAAAAAATTCTGTGGTCCTTAAAATGGGTGGCTACTGGGGATTCCAGGTAAAATATTTCTGTGCATTGCATCTGCTGAGACTTAGGAATAGGAGCAGTTTGGGGGGGGGGCATTAGCTTCACAAGAGGGATGGAAACAGGTTTTCTCATCAGCATGTGTTTAGTTAATCCCCTGGTAATAAAGGCAGTGAGGAGATGCCAACGCAGAAGTCTGCTATAGCACTGGGCATGAGACTTGGAGGGGTGGAGGGAGAGGTGAAGGTCTGTAGAAAGCCTACATGCTTCCCTAAGCAGAGTCAAAGCCTTCACTTCTTAAGAGAAATAATAGAACATCAAATTATATTACTATATAAGTTTCAATAACTGAATTCCACATTGTGATATAATTAGCACTATTTAGATAAAGCTAGTTTATAAAATTGAAATTCCAGGACTGCAGAGATGGTACGGTAGGTAAAGTACTTACCACTTATGTGTTAGTGCCTAGTTTAGATTGCCAGAATCCATGCAAAATCCCTGTGGACATGTCAGCCTGCCTGCAATCCCAGGGCACAGGAGATAAGTCACTGGATCCCCAGAGAAAGCTGGCGAGCTATGCTAGGAGAAAAGGGAATCCCTGGGTTCCACAAGAGACCTTGCTTCAATATTTAAGGTGGAGAATATCCAGGAAGACATCTGGCATCAACCTTGGGCTTCCACACAGAACCACATGCACACATGTACTTACATGCATACAAGGCTTCATGTGCACATGCAGCAGACACACACACAAAGAAAAACATAATTAATTCATATATTAGACATTTGAAGGATGATGCCATGGCCTGACATCTCATTATGGTGACTGTTGCCCCATTACTTTGGAATGCCTCTGTGATTAAAATGCAACATTTATTTATAGGCTTTTAATCCACACCTTTTAGAGCCTATAAACCCCTTCTCATTTTGCTGCCATATCAATTATTTCATGGTCCATATTTGATGCTGAGCATTGGACAAAGACCTCAGAAGTTTCAGGTCCTGTGAACTAAACGTTCCTTTTTACTTTCTTTCTAAAAAAGAAGAAAAAAAATTCTTTATTCTGACAAAGGTTCTCATTCTGCTTTCAGACACAGTGTAGGCCGTGCAGTCCTACGAGCTACAGAGACAACATAGATCATGGTGGCTTGTCTCCAGTGCTGGTCTGGTTTTGCTCTTTGAGTGCATCCATCTGTGCATATGCACATACATGTGCATATATGTTCAAATAACTACATGTCTATTTCATATATATTCTTCCTGGATGGTTGAAGGTGGAGAAAGAAGCAATGAAAGATGGTAGACAGTGTGCAGGATTTTAAGTTAGGCTGCTGTCCTGGGCTCTGAGCTACAGCTGCTCCAGTTGCTGCCTAGCAGTTAATCCTTTCTGTTATTTGCTATGAACAAGGACATACCATGAGTTAACTGACACAGGCCCACTCCGTGGACGCCAGATGATCAGGCATCCGTGCCTTTCTGTCTCCTTTCTCCTGGGAAGCTTTTGTCCTGATCCTGGCTATCTTTGTGGCCACTGCACAGACTGTGAGTGTCACGAGGTGATTATCTAAGCTTTCTGCGTGATTTGCTTCTTTCAGAAGCACTGTAGTTCTGTCTCTGTGCTCAATTTTTCAACCTGTGGGCCCTGCCAGACAACAAGATATTAGGATTTGGAGCTATAGAAAGCAGCCTTAACAATCTCATCAATCGCTCTAACTCTTGAACAAATCCATAGACCCATCTCTTTGACTCTCAGCTGGCATGAAGAGAGTGTGAGGAACCCTGGTAGATGGCATGATAATCTGTTTAATTGTAATCCTCCACATTGAGAAAAGTCACTGAAGGCTTCAAGCTTCAGTGACTATTGGGATCACTTAAAATTTCACAACAACCTATTTGAACTTTTATACTCCTCACACTTTTAACCCTCCCGATATAGGGAGGAGACCTACAAACAACCATATTTCAGGATGATCGGGAGTTTACAGGCACAGGGTTTGATCTTACCAATTTCTGCCTGTGGAGTCCATCACAGTGCTGAGTTCGGTATATCAAGAAGTCCCAAGACTACTTCTGATTCTCAAGACAATTTAAAATTAATTTTTTTTCTTTTAGCTTACATAAGACAACTCACACTAGTCAGGTTCTGAAGCAGTTTAGTGAAAAGCTTTGTTTGATGAAAATGGTTCTAAGATGGACTGAGTGAAATAATGGGAACTTTGAGAATAGAATCCCTCAATACAGAAATGCTCCGTTTACTCTGAAGGATGTCTTGGTTTATTAAAGCAGTGCTTGCAGAAGGCAGCCCTGCAAGCTATACACAGGAACCTTTTGAAGTTCGCAGTTGATCTTTGAAAGTGTGTGTCTCTGTGTTCCTGAGATCAGGTGAGGATCTGGTGATTACTATTTCACAGGCTCCCTCTAGTGGACACAGTTGGGCTGCAGGGAGCGAATGATTGCCCAGGCTGTCCTCCATGAAGAGAGATGCTCTGGGAAGATGAACTTGTGTTTGAAGACTTCTTAGTTATGGTTTTGGAAAGGTGAGATATCTGTTTGCCCTTGAGCCTGTAGGTTGCAATTGGGGGTATAAAAGCTCATTAGCTTTTGGGTTTTCTCTTGCTAGCATCTTCTTAAAATTTCTTAAAATTTGAAGGCTGACTGCAGCCTGTCTGGAGACCTCACCCAGCTTCTGCTTTCTAACTAAGCTAATAAAACTAGTCCATTTTCAATTACAACAGGAAATGCTCTTCTGCTTCTATAGCAAATACTTCTTATATACAAAATCCAGATTGGCTTTACATAGTTTGTTCTCAGGGCTGGAGAGGTGACTCAGTGGTTAAAAACACTGTGTGCGGTTGCAAATTGGTACAACCACTCTGGAAATCAGTCTGACGGTTCCTCCGAAAACTGGGCACCTCACTTCCAGAAGATCCTGCTATACCACTCCTGGGCATATACCCAGAAGACTCCCCACAATGTAATAAGGATACATGTTCTACTATGTTCATAGCAGCCCTATTTATAATTGCCAGATGCTGGAAAGAACCCAGGTATCCCTCAACAGAAGAGTGGTTGCAAAAAATGTGGTATATCTACACAATGGAGTACTATTCAGCCATTAGAAACAATGAATTCATGAAATTCTTAGGCAAATGGATGGAGCTAGAGAATATCATACTCAGTGAGGTAACCCAGACTCAAAAGGTGAATCATGGTATGCACTCACTAATAAGTGGATATTAACCTAGAAAACTGGAATACCCAAAACATAATCCACACATCAAATGAGGTACAAGAAGAAAGGAGGAGTGGCCCCTGGTTCTGGAAAGACTCAGTGAAACAGTATTCAGCAAAACCAGAACGGGGAAGTGGGAAGGGGTGGATGGGAGGACAGGGGAAGAGAACGGGGCTTACGGGACTTTCGGGGAGTGGGGGGGCTAGAAAAGGGGAAATCATTTGAAATGTAAATAAATTATATCGAATAAAAAAAAAAAACACTGTGTGCTCTACACAGAGCTGGGCTATCTGTGTAACTCCAGTCCCCAAGGATCTGGCACCCTCTTCTGACTAGGCATTCGCCAGGCTCGTACAGACAAAATGCAGATAAAGCTTTTATATACATAACAATGAAACAAGCAAATGTTTTTCTCAAGCTCTGTAATCCGATAACCCCTACAAGCCTAACAGCCATGATTTCTGCAGATGTCCGGCTTGCCTGCAGTGGGATTTTCTTTTTTTTTTTTTACTTTTAAACCAATAATATTGTCTTACAGCTTTAAAAAGAAAGAAAAATATCTCTATACACTAAAAGAAGTTGATCTGTGGATTTGGTTGCTATTGGTGGCAATGGTTTGTTTTACCTTTCAAATTATACAACTAACAAATCGTTTTTTAATGTATATTTTTATAGAAACATCTTGAGGATTGGATCTAAACTTTCCAATTTTCTTTTGCTAGTTTAAGAAAGGGGCTTGGTATAAGATGAGGAGTGTTTTAAATCTTCCTAGATTCTTCTCCATTTGACTGTTGCCATCCAGGCTACATTATCCTGCCAGTACGTACAGAAACATTGTATAGTCCTTCTCTGTAAGCCGCCATGATAATTCCAGAGTCTTCGATTGTTTAAACTCTTCAGACAATGGTAGTATTTTAAAGAACCAAACTACTCAGTGGTAGCAGGTACACCTGCCTGATTTTATGCCATTTTTCTAAAATGGCTTCTTAGCGGCACCATGAGAAGGTCATTGAACAACTGTAGATGGAGTTAGTAACGAAGTTAAAACGGAAGAGTAGGGGTCACTTTAGTCATGTGTGTTCTCGGCTTTTCTTCTGCCTTCTACAGAAATTTTAGGTAAGCTACTTTAACCCTTCAATCCTACACGTCTCTTCACACCAATCACAAATTCATCCCATCAGTTTTGTGGGGGCAGGGGGCCCTTGAAATCTCTTTCCTAGTTCATTCTGCAAGTAAATGATTTTTATGTAAGTTTAACATTTTTCCATGTGTTAGACATTTAATCCTAATATCCAGTAAGGATAACCCATTCAACACTTTGATTCTTACACTTAAAATTAGCTGGAGAGCAAGAGAGGGAATCTCAGATTCCTTGGGTTGGAACAAGTCAGAAAGGTACCTACTTGAAGCTGACTGGGCCTCATCAGTTTCTGTATTCAATCTAACCCTGAACTCAGTCTAGTTTAAAGACTGTTCCTATAAACTTAAGAATTCAGCTTTTCTCTCTGAGCAAGATGGCTGGGGGTGAGGTTGGAATGACTCTCGGGCAGCCACATCTTTCCCGACAGGATCTCGCCACATTGGATGTTACTAAGTTGACACCACTTTCACATGAAATTATCAGCAGACAAGCTACAGTTAATATTGGCACAATTGGTCATGTAGCTCATGGGAAGTCCACCGTGGTGAAGGCTATTTCTGGAGTTCACACTGTCAGATTCAAAAATGAGCTAGAAAGAAACATTACAATCAAGCTCGGATATGCTAATGCTAAGATTTATAAACTTGATGACACAAGTTGTCCTAGACCAGAATGTTATAGATCATGTGGAAGCAGTACACCAGATGAGTTTCCTACAGACATTCCAGGGACCAAAGGGAACTTCAAATTAGTCAGGCATGTTTCCTTTGTTGACTGTCCTGGCCATGATATTTTGATGGCTACGATGCTGAATGGTGCAGCAGTGATGGACGCAGCTCTTCTGTTGATAGCTGGTAACGAATCATGCCCTCAGCCCCAGACTTCCGAACACCTGGCTGCCATAGAAATCATGAAACTCAAGCATATTTTGATCTTACAGAATAAAATTGATCTGGTAAAAGAAAGTCAGGCTAAGGAACAATATGAGCAAATTCTCACATTTGTGCAAGGAACGGTAGCAGAAGGGGCGCCAATTATTCCGATTTCTGCTCAGCTGAAGTATAGCATTGAAGTTGTCTGCGAGTACATAGTGAAGAAGATACCTGTGCCGCCAAGAGACTTTACCTCAGAGCCCCGCCTCATTGTTATCAGGTCATTTGATGTCAACAAACCTGGCTGTGAAGTCGATGACCTTAAGGGAGGTGTATTCTAAAAGGAGTGTTAAAGGTAGGCCAGGAAATAGAAGTCAGACCCGGGATTGTCTCCAAAGATAGTGAAGGAAAACTCATGTGTAAACCAATCTTTTCCAAAACTGTGTCACTTTTTGCCGAACATAATGATCTTCAGTATGCCGCCCCAGGTGGTCTCATCGGAATTGGAACAAAGATCGACCCAACTTTGTGCCGAGCTGACAGAATGGTGGGACAAGTGCTTGGTGCAGTTGGAGCTTTACCCGAAATATTCACAGAACTGGAAATTTCCTATTTCCTGCTTAGACGGTGTACGTACTGGGTGTACGTACTGGGTGTACGTACTGAAGGAGACAAGAAAGCAGCGAAGGTTCAAAAGCTGTCTAAGAATGAAGTGCTTATGGTCAACATAGGGTCCCTGTCAACAGGAGGAAGAGTTAGTGCTGTCAAGGCTGATTTGGACAAAATTGTTTTGACCAATCCTGTGTGCACAGAAGTAGGAGAAAAAATTGCCCTTAGCAGAAGAGTTGAGAAACACTGGCATTTAATTGGTTGGGGATAAGAAGATAAGAAGAGGAGTGACCATTAAGCTGACTATAGATGATGACTGAAGACTTCAAGTTACACAATGCCTTGGGATGGAGTTGGAATTTCTTTTAATAGCCTAGGGGTATATTTTCAAAGCAATACTAGGGAGAATTAACTTCATCGCTCATTACCTTACTATTCTTATATTTTAGCGATGAAAATGTAACCTCTACTTTTTTTCTTTTTATTGATTCCTTGTTTCACATCATGTAACTCAGTCCTGCGCATCCCCTCCAATCCAACCTTTGCCCTTGCAACCTCCCCCAAAATAAATAGCACACAGATAGCAACCAAACATAGCACAGAAAACATGCCATCATGGAAGCTGTAGCTTCTGTGATAACACCAATGTTGGGGCCTCATCAGAACTCCCTCCAGTTATCCTGTGCTGTTCGGCATCATGGAGATCCTGCAGCTTTGGAATAGCAGGGTGGCCCTTTCATGATCCCAACCATTCGAAGATGACATAGATTTTAGGGTCGATCGCTTCAGAATCCTGGATCTGGGCCAGGGTGGTGGCTCAGCTGGTCAGCTGGGGCCCACTCTTCTAAGAACCGCAGCTCGGGAGGGGTGGGGCCAGCTCTTACAGTGCGCCTTCGCCATCAGGGCCAGCTGCACTGTGTTGTGAAGATGAGGTGCTGTGCTGGGGCTGTTCGTGCCCTTAAGGCCAGCTCTCCCTTCTAAAGGTGGCAGTGGGGGAGGGTGTCCCATCGACACCACCTCGTAACAGACCAGAGAGGCAGGGCCAGCTGTCGAGAGTGCTATGTCCAATGAGGGATGGGGCCAGATCTGCACAGCCTCGGACATCCCAGTGGTCTCTACTGGTAAGAGTGAGCCACGGACACTGGCCCACCACTGGAGCCACAGGCAGGCTTTTTCTCTCCCGTCTGTCATAGTGACAAACAGGTATTTATTATAGTCATTGAAGGGCAGGACTGTGGGTGGCATGGGGATCTTGTGTTCCTCTTCCCATGCCTTAATTTGAGTTTTGTGAGCCCTGGGCATAAGACAAGTTTGGGCCATCAAGCTAGGATGAACCTTTATAAAGGACTGCCCCTGATATATATATAGTACAATACTACCAACAAGGTGTGTCTGTGCCCATTGCTGGGGTTATAACCTACTTCTAATATGGGGCCTAAAATTAAGTGTGAAAAGTGGTATACTATATAAATTGATTAGATCACATCTACATTTTAGCAAAAGTTAAGCATTCCAAAATAATGTCTCTGTAATTTATCAATCAATGAAAGTTTGAAGTGAAACTTCGCTGCAACCAGCCTTTGGTGCAGCACCCGTATCATGAACCTGTCTAAAATGAAAATGCTGTCTTCCCATGATTCATCTGTGAGGAGCTCCATAGTGAAGGGCAATTAGTAAAAGCCAAAGGCTACCCATGTAGTTGTCCTTCTGTTTGGGGTTCTGTTGTCTGAAATTTGAAGGAAGGCAGCCAATGGGCTCAAATGAGCACCGCTCTTAGAATTGCATGCCCATTCCCCTAACACAGGTAGATCATAGCAGCATCCTGGACAGGACCTTAGGAATCCAGTGCCCAGAGACTGTGTCTTTATTATTAATGCCTGAAATCTCCGTCTTCCCCCACTGGCAAAGAGTACAATAGCCGGTGCTTGGTGAGAGTTGGCAGGGTTCTGTCCAGGTTGCTTTTTTGAGGTCTTTGTTTTAGTGAGCTGTGGGTGGAACAGTCTCTTGCATGATAAATAAGCACTGTACCATTGGCTCCACTGCCCCTAGCTGTACTACCTTTCCTTGGTAGGATTATGGTAGAAATTGTGCTATTGGTGATCTTTGAGCCTTGAAAGAGGTAAAAAGAATTGTTCAAAAACAGTGTGTCCTTTAGTTTCTGAATCTATTCCCCACGTGCCTGCTATTTTTTTTGTGCTGTGCTTTTTAAATTAATCATGTCTTTGCTTAATTAGATACTCTTTCACAGCAGTGATTTCTGACTCGGGCTGACAGAAGAGCCTGGAGTGGGCTCCAGGCTTTGATAATCTTTTAAGCGTTTGGAAAAGGGAGTTAAGAAAAATGCATCCTGCCGGGCGGTTGTGGTGCACGCCTGTGATCCCAGCTCTCTGGAGGCAGAGACAGGAGGATTTCTGAGTTCAAGGCCAGCCTGGTCTACTGAATGAGTTCCAGGACAGCCAGGGATACACAGAAAAACCCTGTCTCGAAAAAAACAAATCACAAACAAACAAACAAACAAACAAAAAACAACAACAAAAAAAGAAATATGCATCCTAAATAATAACTTCTGGTTTTTGGTTCTTCATTTGCTTTCCTTGTGATTTACAAACAAATAGGATTTAGTGCCACAGTTGCTATGCTGTGAGTTGTGGATACTGCAGCTGCCTTAGTTTTAGAAGTGTGTCTGTGAGTCTTGAGTTTTGGGGAATCCTATGGACATTATGTATTTGATTGACTCTGAAAGGTTGTGTTGGAGCATGGAGAAAACATTTAAATAAAACAAGGGTCTGAATCAAAAAAAAAAAAAGAATTCAGATATGAGCTCCTATAACTCAAATTCCATAGAGTTTCTAGTCACTCTGCAGATGGATGAGCACAGTCAGCCTTGGTAGGAGCTCTGTGCTCCTGGGTATCTGTGGAGCTCTATTCTGTATACTAAACTTATAAAAGAAAATCATCAGGCCTGTTAAACATAGTAGAGTTCCATTGAGTTGTTTTGGGGGTGGGGCATGGATTAGGGAGCTCTTCCTGCCACTGTGGCCAAGGAATACTTAGAACCTGGAACTGGAAGTGTCATCCAGAAACAGCTTGGTAGATCAGTCTGTCCTTTTCTTAATTAACCATGTTTTGCCAATTTGCAGATTGTGACTGGCCTAAAGCGTATCCATTTTGAGTGGCCATTTTGAGTTTGCTTATAAGAACATACTCTTTGTAGATGGGTAGGGTCACATGGATGCATGTGTGTGCAATGCATGCATTTGTGTGTGTGTGTGTGTGTGTGTGTGTGTGTGTGTGTGTGTGTGCACATAGAGACCAAAAGTCAACCTCAGATGCCATCCCTGAAGAGTCTCCCAACTTGTTTTTAGAGACCATGCCTTTTATTGGACTAGAACTTGATAAGTACACTGTGTTGATCAGTTAGCAAGCTCCAGGGATCTCTCTGTATTCACCTTCCAAGTGCTGGGATTACAAATGTGTGCTGGCCAGCTTTTTATTTTAAAAAAAAAGTAAACACAGGTAAGTAGCAACCTCTCTGTATCCTACAAGAGCATTACTTAAGTTAGGAGATACAAGTTGGCTGGCTGGTTTGAGAAGTGAAGTCTCACTATATTGCTCAGGCTTGTATTGAGGCAGTAGAATCCTCCAGCCTTAACTGCCTCATAGATGGAAGTTTACATACTAAATTATCTTACAGTTTGCTAAAGAGGTAATGTGATTGAAATGTAACCTAATAGCATCTTTCATGGCAATATGTTGTTACTGTGCATCATCTCACTGTGATGGCCTCTCGTTCCCCTTTGTAAAGTCTGTAAAGGAAAAGTGGACCCCCAGAAGCAGTTCCAGGTATTGTTTAGACTCTGTTCTTCAATGGCGGAGTTAAGAGAGAAGAAAGGGAGTCTTTTTTTTTTTTTTGGTATGACTCATAATTAAAACTACGACTTTATAGCAAGCAATTTCTTGATTTGGTAGCCTTCTGATTCTCACAAAAGTGTAGTTCTCGAGCATAAATGGTTATTAGATGCCCTATCTACTTTCTCAGTTATTGAAACAGTTTTAGAAACATGGTAATAAATATTTGTTCCTTAAGCCAGCAAGAGTGGACTACTCTGTCTGCACCTGAAAGCTTACCTATGAGATCAAGAGTGTCCGTCAGTCATTTCCAAAACTGTCTTCAGGGATGATAATTCACCAAAAGGACTCTAAGGACCCAAAAGGCTGCACTTGGAGTTACTCCTGCTGATAGAAATGGATAGAGTAACTCAAAGAGAAAAGATCAAACAGTATACGAGGAACCAGATCCAGGCTTCCTTCCTATTTATTTATTTATTTATTTATCTATCTATCTATCTATCTATTTGTTTATCTATATATTTTTATTTTCTATATTCTTTGTTTACATTCCAAATGATTTCCCCTTTCCCAGTTCCCCCTTCCCATATGTCCCACAAACCTTCTTCTCTCCACTCATTCTCCAATCACCTCTTTCCTTTTTCTCTGTCCTGATACTCCCCTCCAATGCTAGATCAATTCTTTCCAGGATCAGGACCCTCTCCTTACTTCTTCATGGGAGTAATTATACTATTTACTAATTGTTATACTAATTGTGTCTTGGGTATTCAGAGCTTCTGGGCTAATTAATATCCACTTATCAGATATTGCATTCCATGTGTATGCTTTTGTGATTTGGTTACCTCACCTAGGATGATATTTTCCAGATCCAACCATTTGCCTAAAAATTTCGTGAATTCATTGTTTTTAATTGCTGAGTAGTATTCCATTGTGTAAATATACCACATTTTCGGTATCTATTCCTCCATTGAGGGACATCTGAGTTCTTTCCAGCTTCTGGCTATTATAAATAAGGCTGCTATGAACATAATGGAGCATGTGTCTTTATTGCATGCCTGGGAATCCTTTGGGTATATGCCCAGGAGAGGAATAGCAGGGTCCTCCAGAAGTGTCATGTCCAGTTTTCTGAGGAACCGCCAGACTGATTTCCAAAGTGGTTGTACCATCTTACAACCCCACCAGCAGTGAAGGAGTGTTCCTCTTTCTCCACATCCTCGCCAACACCTGCTGTCTCCTGAGTTTTTAACCTTAGCCATTCTGACTGGTGTGAAGTGAAATCTCAGGGTTGTTTTGATTTGCATTTCCCTAATGACTAATGATTGTGAGCATTTCTTAAGGTGCTTCATGGCCATCCGAATTCCTTCAGGTGAAAATTCTTTGTTTAGATCTGTACCCCATTTTTAATAAGGTTATTTGGTTCCCTGGGGTCTAACTTCCTGAGTTCTTTGTATATATTGGATATTAGCCCTCTATCACCAATGTAGGATTGGTGAAAATCTTTTCCCAATTTGTTGGTTGCCAATTTGTCCTTTTGACAGTGTCCTTTGCCTTACAGAAACTTTGTAATTTTATGAGGTCTCATTTGTTAATTCTTGATCTGAGAGCATAAGATATTGGTGTTCTGTTCAGGAACTTTCCCTCTGTGTCCATGTCCTCAAGGGTTTTCCCCAGTTTCTTTTCTATTATTTTTAGGGTGTCTGGTTTTACATGAAGGTCCTTGATCCACTTGGAGTTGTTGAGTTTAGTACAAAGAGATAAGAATGGATCAATTCACATTCTTCTGCATGCTGACTTCCAGTTGAACCAGCACCATTTGTTGAAAAGGCTATCATTTTTCCACTGGATGTTTTCTGCTCCTTTGTCGAAGATCAAGTGACCATAGGTGTGTGGATTCATTTCTGGATCTTCAATTCTATTCCATTGGTCCACTTGCCAGGCTTCCTTCCAAGATGCGACCACCACAGCCTTCGGTTTTATGAATATTCTGTAATACAGCCCTTTGGTTCTACAATTTGATAATACATTTCTTTTTAATAATAGAAGCAAACTAGTAGGTGAGAGTTTTGGTTGTTTTGCTGTTAGGTAAACAGAGGTTTGCAGCTACTTATATTACAAATATTAATTATGTTCCCCACAAACCTGCTTACACAAGAGCGTCTGCACATAACTCCTAGGAACCTGCTCCCAGTTGGTTCTAATTGGCAAATAAAGATGCCAGCAGCCAATAGCTCTGGAGGGCAGACAGAGGCAGGCATTTAGGCCTTCCCAGGCTTAGGAGGAAGAAGGAGGGAGACCCACCATGCTTTAGGAGACTATGGAGAGAGATGAGACAGAGGCTGCCATGGGGAAGAAGCAAGTAGAGCCCCCGGGCTCTGGACCAAGAAAATGTGGCTCAGATGGCTAATTGGAGTTAAGAACAGCCATAACCAACAAATTGGGAAAGGTTCTTCACCAACCCTACATCCGACAGAGGGCTAATATCCAATATATACAAAGAACTCAAGAAGTTAGACGCCAGAGAGCCAAATAACCTTATTAAAAAATGGGGTACAGAGCTAAACAAAGAATTTTCACATGAAGAACTTCAAATGGCTCAGAAGCACCTTAAAAAATGTTCAGCATCATTAGTCATTAGGGAAATGCAAATCTAAACAACCCTGAGATCTTACCTTACACTGGTTAGAATGGCTAAGATTAAAAACTCAGGAGACAGCAGGTATTGGCAAGGATGTGGAGAAAGAGGAACACTCCTCCACTGCTGGTGGGAATGCAAGTTGGTACAACCACTCTGGAAATCAGTCTGGCAGTTACTCAGAAAACTGGGCATAACACTTCTGGAGGACCTTGCTATAGCACTCCTGGGCATTCCAGAGGATTGCCCGGCATGCAATAAGGACATATGCTCCACTATGTTCATAGCAGCCCTATTTATAATAGCGAGAAGCTGGAAAGAACCCAGATGTCCCTCAATGGAGGAATGGATACAGAAAATGTGGTGTATTTACACAATGGAATACTACTCAGCAATTAAAAGCAATGAATTCATAAAATTCTTAGGCAAATAGTTGGATCTGGAAAATATCATCGTAAGTGAGGTAACCCAATCACAAAAGAACACACATGGAACACAGTCACTGAGAAGTAGATATTAGCTCAGAAACTATGAATACCAAGACACAATTTGCATATCAAATGACTCCCAAGAAAAAGGAAGAAGAGGTACTGGGTCCTGAAAAGGCTTGTTCCAGCATTGTAGGGGAGTACTAGGACAGAGAAGTAGGAGGGAGTTGATAGGAGAATGGGCAGAGGGAAGAGGGCTCAGGGAACTTATGGGGAGGGGGGAACCGGAAAAGGGAAAATCATTTGGAATGTAAACATAGAATATAGAAAATAAAAAAATATAATAAAAAAAGAGCAGCCAAAATGGAAAATAGGAATTAGTAAGTAGTAACTTGGAATTATTAGCGGGAGGTAGATTCTAGAGTCCAGGTAGTCCCCCAGTTATTGTGCTTAAGGCATATTAAAATGTAAAGGCTGTGTGTGTGTGCCTTTCATTCAAGAACTGAGAGCACTGAGGCAGGAAGAACACCTCATGCCAGCATTTATTAAAAAAATATTCATTAATTCAACAGAAATAATAAAATAAAATCTAGGGGCAGCAATGCCCCTAGGGAAAACCATCATGAAATAGAAAATCAAACTGGACATCATATCACAGTCAGTGTGGATCTGAACAAAACTTAACAATCACAGCTTAACTTCCTGAGCTGGCTCACATGGCGTCCATGTGGAAGCTGTCACCTCTTCAGTCAGAGTCCACAATGAACGTGAGTGTCTGGAGGCAGCTTATGGGGCAGCTAATTTCAACTTAATGAATTGTGTTATTCAATGTGGAAATTTCGTGCTGGTGTAAAAGGGAGTCTTTAGTTCTGCAAATTAATCTCCTTCAATGGTGTTCGGTCAGAGCCACTTTATTCTGATGAGCTCACAAAACATCAAGAAGCTAGATTAAAGTAGCCACACAAACATCTGCTAAGTCCTGAGCTCTGTCCGCCTTAATGAATGTCTATACAGCTAGGTTAGGCATTCTGAAGCCATGGAGTCTCGATTCCAGTTTTACACGTTCACTACTGATTGTACTTTTTAGTGTACTTATCCACGACAAGAAGTGAGGGGGAAATGCAATGGAGGAGGCATGGCAGAATTGAAACCAGATAAAAATACCTTATATCTCCTTTCTCAACTCCTGTGTCTTTTGACCTGAATTTTGTCCTTCCCCATCAATTAGTATTGCTCTTTCTTCACAGGGTTCCCATTGGTGGAGTTAGAGGAAGAACTGAAGGAGCTGAAGGGGTTTGCAACCTCATAGGAAGAACAACAATATCAACCAACCAGACCACCCAGAGCTCCCAGGGACTAAGCCATCAACCAAGGGGTACACATGGCTCTAGCTGTGTATGTAGCAGAGGATTGCCTTGTCAGGCATCAAGGGGAAGAGAGGTCCTTGGTCCTATAAAGGCTGGAGAGATGCCCCATTGTAGGGGAATCGAGGGCAAGGAGGTGGAAGGTGGGTGGGTGGAGGAACACCCTCATAGAAATAGGAGGAGGGAGGATAGGATAGGGGCTATACCCAGGAGGGGGAAACTGGGAAAGGGGATAACATTTGAAATGTAAATAAAGAATATATCCAATAAAAAAATAAAAGAAAGAAAAAAACAAAAACAAAACAGAACAAAATAATATTGTTCTTTCTTGGTCTCATTTTTGAAAGCTATACTGTGCCTACACCGCTCTTTCCATACATATATACATTTATATACATATGGGCTAGAATCTGCACATAAGGAAGAATTGTGGGTTTTTCTTTCTGAGACTGGTTGTGATGGTTAATATATGCTTGGGCCAGGGAGTGGCACTATTAGGAGATATGATCTTGTTGGAGTAGGTCACTGTGGACCTGGGCTTTAAGACCCTAGTCCTAACTGCCTGGAAGTCAGTCTTCCACTAGCAGCCTCCAGATGAATATAAATTCTCAGCTCTACCTGCACCATGCCTGCCTGGATGCTGCCATGTTCCCACCTTGAAGACAATGAACTGAACCTCTGAACCTGTAAGCCAGCCCCAATTAAAGGCTGTCCTTATAAGAGTTGCCTTGGTCGTGGTGTCTGTAAAACCCTAAGACACTGGTTAACATTCTAAATCCATCCGTTTTCCTGCAGATCTCATTTTTAGTGTTGAATAATATTCCATTTTGTATGTGAACCAAGTTTTTATCATTCATTATTGAATGACTTCTAGGTTGGTTCTATTTCACTGTTACAGGGAAAAGAACTGTAGTAAACATGGATGTGTGTATCTCCATGGCAGGGTATGGAGTCCTCTGGGTATATGCTTGGGAATGGAATAATTGATCTAATTCTGTCAGGAACCCCAATCTGAGCTCACAATGGTTGTTGATAGCTTGAATTCCCTCCACCAGTGGATAAAGATTTCTATTTCCCTACATCTTCTTCAACATCTATTATCATAGTTGATGATACCATTTTGACTAGACTGAGCTGATAAATTAAAACTACTCAAAGTAGTTTTAATTTGCACTTTCATGATTCCTAGAGATATTGAACTCTTAAAAATAGTTACTTGTGTTTCTTTCTTTGAAACATTTCTGTTCAATTCATTATTCCATTTCTTGACTAGCACTTTCATCTCCTTATTTAATGTCTACAGCCCTTTGAAATTCAGGGTTATTAGCCATTGTGTGAAGCATAGCTGGAAAAGATTTTCTCTCACTCTGTCAGCTTAAATATTCATTTTTCTCCACTTTAGGTACTTCCTTCATGTGTGGAATAAAGTCATTAAATGTTTGTACAGAGTGGTTTACCTTCCAGTACTAATTAGATCTTTGTGGGTAATAAATATTGTCTTTTTTTTAAGACTTGATTTAAACTTTTGAGTGTAACTAAAGTCTTAATGAAAGTTAAATATTGACAAAACACTTGATTTTAACTATTGATGTTAGTTCCCCATGGCCAAAAATAATACCTTTCATTCTGAAACAGTAACTAAGCATCCTCTCAAACTTACTCGGGCATGGAGATACCAATCCAGCCACAAAACCTTCTGTCCACCTATAAGAGATGCCTGGATAAAGAGAGAGCAGAAAGTGGGGGAATGGACAACCATGGAGTAGCCCAACATGAGACCCCTGCCATGAGAGAGACCACCCTTAGAACTATTATTATTCTGCTATACTTGCAGACAAGAGGCTAGCATAACAGTCTGAGTGGCTTTGCTTAGCAGAAGATGAAAATAGATGTTATGACTCAAGGCCAAACATTAGGCAGAGCTTAGGGAATCCTGTGGAAGAGGCAGAAAAAGTATTGAAAGAGCTGAAGAGTTCAAGAACTCTACGAGAAACCCTACAGAATTAACTAACCTGAGCACATAGGGCCTCACAAAGACTAAACCACCAACCAGAGAGCATGATGGGATGGACCTAGACCCCCTACATATGTGTAACTGATACACAGCTTGGTCCTCATATGGGAACTCTAACAGCAGGATTAGGGACTGTCTCTGACTCTGTTGCCTGCCTTTGGATCCATTTCCCTTAACTTGGCTGCCTTGTCTATCCTCAGAGGAAAAAGATGTGCCCAATCCTACTACAACTTGATATGCCAAGGCAGGTTGACATCCATGGGAGGTCTCCACTTCTCTAAGGAGAAAGGGAGAGGGCACAGGAGGAGAGGAGAGGGAGGGAGTGGGAGGAAAGAATGGAGGAAAAGCTCCAAACAGTATGTAAAATTAATTGATTAATAAAAAAGAGATAAAGAAAAATCAAACTTACTCTAAATCTAAGTTTTGGGGCTTAAAGTCAGTCATTTTATTCATTGCTTCAACAAGGGCCCACTCCGTGTTCACTATTGTCACCACAAGACACATGGACATTCTGGAGTTAGTAGAGTTATATTTGGAGCCAAGTTGCAAAGGAAGACAGACAAGAAGTAATTTGTATTGTAAGTGGTGAAAAAGAAAGCAACAAAAAAGAAGACGTAAATAACAGAACAGCATGCCATTCTTTTTTTTTTAATTTTTTTATTCGATATAATTTATTTACATTTCAAATGATTTCCCCTTTTCTAGCCCCCCACTCCCCGAAAGTCCCGTAAGCCCCCTTCTCTTCCCCTGTCCTCCCACCCACCCCTTCCCACTTCCCCGTTCTGGTTTTGCCGAATACTGCTTCACTGAGTCTTTCCAGAACCAGGGGCCACTCCTCCTTTCTTCTTGTACCTCATTTGATGTGTGGATTATGTTTTGGGTATTCCAGTTCTTGATTAGAGGGCTCAGCGATGGTCCCAGAACGAGTGACCTTTGGGAAGAGATGAGAATGTGACACAGAAGCAGGACATGCAGCTCTGTGTACCAAGAGCTGATTGCAGAGGGAACTCCCATATGAAGCATTGAGGAGCACCACGTGTGGTCTGCTTGGGGCACAGTGGAGAGTCCTGTATAACTAAAGGGTCAACAAAGGCATATTCATCTCTTCTGGTTCTGTAAGAGAACCACAAATCGAGTGCTTTGAGCAAATTAAGTATACAAGTCTTATGGGTCTAGAAACTACAAGGTCAAGGGCAAGGGTGTCATAAGGTCATGGTCTCTCTGAAAAGAACAGAGAGGGGTATTTCCAACCTCACCTCTGACTTCTGATTGTCCTCTGACTTGTCACATATAACACCAGTCTTTAGAGGGAATCCCACTCAAGACCATGTCGGTGTCCTCGCTAAGGACACCAGTCATACTGCATTCAGGGTGTACCATGTATCTTGGACCTCTGTTTAACTGATACTTTGAATATGAAGCGCCTTCCATGGCTCTGATGTGAGCGGTAGGCCCTCAGCTGGCGGGGTTATGTTTGGAGATAGAGGGAGATTGTGAAAGTGGCACACACACACAAAGGAAGTCATTCAGGGGGTGAGGCTGCTCATGTTGCACCTAGTCCCCAGTCATTCCTCTCTGTGTGCTCCTGCACTTCCCTGTGCCAGGAGATGAGTATCCTCTTCCACATGTTGCCACCATCGTGATGCTCCAGCTCTCTCCCAGGCTCAGAGTCACCAGAACTGAGGACTGTGGGCTGAAACCAATGAACTATGAGCAAAACCCCTTTCCCACCAAAACATTTCTTTCTTCCATAGGCTTTCAGCTCAAGTATTTGATCAAGGGGATGAAAAACTGACCAACACACTAATTATAACCACATTCTTTCCAGCTTCAGATCTAGACAGGAAGGGCTGGGAGACTCTCAGCAGAAAATGGTAGGAGAGTGTAAAGCAAACAGAATGGTCACCAGTGTCAGGTGCTGAAAACTGAGAACTGACCCTCTGCGTCACACAGTAGGGAGTTTGTGGGACCTGCATAAAGCCAGTTTGTAGGTGGAGGGGAATTGAAAAGCTGAGGAGAGGGGCCCGTGAGATAGATTAGCATCTAAACGAACTGGCTATTCTTTCAGAGGTCCAGTGTTCAATCCTCAGCAACTATAAAGGGATCTTGACCGGACCTGCAGGACAGTCAGCAGGGTCCCCAGACCACCTAGGAGAAGGCGAGAGACAAGAGATGCGAGAGACAGACAGCAAGACAGTATTCTGACCAAGCTGTCAAATTTTATTTTTTACACAAGGCAATTTAAAGGGAAGCAAGGAAGCTATAGGGAGGGGTGAAGGGGGAAGATTTACAGGGGCTGGCATTACTTCTTAGAAACAGTTTATCAGAGTTTCTGGGTAAAGCTAATTATTACTGCCGGAATCTTGGCATGATAAAGGGGGTCATGAGGAGGTGAAGTGGAAAGGAGTTGCTATAGTAACCGATCCACAGATGAGCTTCGAGAGGAGGAGGTTTTGAGATCTAAGTAAGAATGGCTCCAGGCATCGAGATCTAAGTGAGAATGAATCCTGGTATCGAGGATCTCCTGGCATCGAGATCTAGGTGGGGGTGGCTCCTGGTATCTAGATCTCTTGGCATCGAGATCTAAGTGAGGATGGCTCCTGGCAGGATCTGATGTTCTCTTCTGGCATGCAGGTGTACAAGCAGATAGAGCACTCATACTTAAAATAAATAAATAAATTTTAATTCATTTATGCATTCATTTACAACCCAATAAAAACCCTTCCTCTCCTCCCAGAACCCCCTCATAAAAGCCATACCCCCCATTCCATCTTCTCCTTCACTTTTGAGGAGAAGCCCCATTCTGGGTATCACCCCCAACTAGCACCCCCATGAGTCCTTGTTTTTAATGGCTAAGTAGTATTCCATTGGGTAAATGAACCACATTTTCTTTATCCATTCTTCAGTTGAGGGACATCTAAGTTATTCCCAGTTTCTGGCTATTTCAAATAAAACTGCTCTGAGCATATCTGAGAAAGGGTCCTTGAGGGATGGGGGAGCATCTTTTGGGTTTATGCCCAGGAATGGTATAGCTGGGTCTTGAGGTAGAACTATTCCCAGTCTTCTAAGGAACTGCCTAATTGATTTCCAGAGTGGCTATATACTCCCACCAGCAGCGGAGGTGTCGTCCCCTTTGCTCTATAACCTTGCCAGCATGTCCTGTCCTTTGAGGTTTTGATCTTAGCCATTCTGATGGGTATCAGGTAGAATCTCAGAATCATTTTGATTTGCATTTCCCTGGTGACTAACGATGTTGAACATTTCTTCAGGTGCTTCTTAGCCATTCAAGATTCCTCTGTTGAGAATTCTGTTTAGCTCTGGATCCCATTTTTAATTGGGTTATTTAGATTGTTGGTGTGTAAAGTCTTGAGTTCTTCATATATTTTGGATATTAGCTCTCTGTCATTCGTGGGGTCGATGAAGATCTTTTCCTAATCCGTAGGCTGTCATTTTGTCCTAATGATAGTGTCCTTTGCCTTACAAAAGATTTTCAGTTTCATGAGGTCCAATTTACTAATTCTTTACCTTAGTGCCTGAGACATTGGTGTTCTATTCTGGAAGCTGGAGCTCTTTATCAGCTGTAGGAGTTATCTGGTAAAATTAGTCATATGTACTAGCATGTCATCTGCAAGCTCTTTCAGAATTTTTCCCTTGTTTATTAGATATATTCTTTATTTATATTTCAAATGATTTACCCTTTCCTGGTCCATGCCCCCAAAAAGTCCTATAAGCCATCTCCCCTCCCCCTGTTCCCTAGTTAACACCCTCCCACTTCCCTGTCCTGGTTTTCCCCTACACTGCTGCATTGAGCCTTTCCAGGACCAGAGGCCTCTCTTCCCTTTGATGTCCAACAAGGCCATCCTCTGCTGCTATGCATTTGGAGCCATGGGTAACACCATGTGTACTATCTAGTTGATGTTTTTGTCTCTGGGAGCTCTGGGAGTACTTGGTGACTCATATTGTTGTTCCTCCTATGGTGCTGCAAACCCCTTCAGCTCCTTGGATCCTTTCTCTAGCTCCCCCATTGGGGACCCTGTGCTCAGTTCAATGGCTGACTGAGAGTGTCCCCCTCTGTATCTGTCATGCACTAGCAGAGTCTCCCAGGTGACAGCTATATCCAGTTCCAGTCAGCAAGTACTTGTGAGCATCAATAATAGTGTCTGGGTTTTGTAACTGTATGTGGGATGGATCCCTAGAGGGGTAGTCTCTGGATGGTCATAGCTTTTTAAGAACTTTTTTCTAGCAGCTATCCAAAAAGAACTTCTTGGAGAATGAACACAACTCTGAGATTTTTTTTTAAGCATCTACTCAGAAAGAGCTGCTTGAAGAGTGAACAGAGCTCTTTTAGAATATTTTTTTTCTAAAAATATCCAAGAATTTTATCTAGCAGCTTTTCTGACTTTGGTCAGAAAATTCATGAGCTAACCAGAGAACTTTTTTTTCCTTTTCTATATTCTTTGTTTACATTCCAAATGCTTTCCCCTTTCCCAGTTCCCCTCTCCCCGTAAGTCCCATAAGCCCTCTTCCCTCCACCCATTCCCCAATCACCCCCTCCCATTTCTCTGGCCTGGTACTCCCCTACAATGCAGGATCAAGTCTTTCCAGGACCAGGGACCTCTTGTTCCTTCTTCTTGGGAATCATTTGATATGTTAATTGTGTCTTGAGTATTAGAGCTTCTGGGCTAATTTCCACTTATCAGTGACTGCATTCCATGTATGTTCTTTTGTGATTGGGTTACCTCACTTAGGATGATATTTTCCAGTTCCAACCATTTGCCAAAAAATTTTATGAATTCATTGTTTTTAATTGCTGAGTAGTATTCCATTGTGTAAATATAGCCAGAAGCTAGAAAGAACCCAGCTGTTCCTCAATGGAGGAATGGATACAGAAAATGTGGTAGTATTTACAGAGAACTTTTAAAATTATTTTCTTTCTTTTTTTTCATTCTTTTAAATTTTTATTTTTTTATTTAATTATTTTTTACATTTTTTATTTACACTTCAAATGATTTCCCCTTTTCTAGACCCCCACTCCCAAAAGTCCCATCAGCCCACTTTTCTCCCCCTGTTTACCCACCCAACCCTTCCCACTTCCCTGTTCTGGTTTTGCCCTGTACTGCTTCACTGAGTCTTTCCAGAACAAGGGGCCACTCCTCCGTTCTTCTTGTACCTCATTTGGTGTGTGGATTATGTTTTTGGTATTCCAGTTTTCTAGGTTAATATCCACTTATTAGTGAGTGCATACCATGATTCATCTTTTGAGTCTTGGTTACCTCACTTAGTATGATGTTCTCCAGCTCCATCCATTTGCCTAAGAATTTCATGAATTCATTGTTTCTAATGGCTGAATAGTACTCCATTGTGTAGATAGACCACATTTTTTGCATCCACTCTTCTGTTGAGGGATACCTGGGTTCTTTCCAGCTTCTGGCAATTATAAATAGGGCTGCTATGAACATAAGAATTTTCACCTGAAGAACTTCGGATGGCAGAGAAGCATCTTAAAAATGCTCAACTTCATTAGTCATTAGGGTAATGCAAATCAAAACAACCCTGAGATTTCACCTTACACCAGTCAGAATGGCTAAGATTAAAAATTCGGGAGACAGCAGATGTTGGTGAGGATGTGGAGAAAGAGGAACACTCCTCCACTGCTGGTGGGGTTGCAAATTGGTATAACCACTCTGGAAATCAGTCTGGCGGTTCCTCTGAAAACTAGGCACCTCACTTCCAGAAGATCCTGCTATACCACTCCTGGGCATATACCCAGAAGATTCCCCAGCATGTAATAAGGATACATGTTCCACTATGTTCATAAAATTATTTTCTAACAAGAGAGAGAGAGGTCTCAAGAGAGAGCCACCTAGAGCAGAATGCTACTTTGAGCAGATTACAGAGCCAAGAGCTATCAAGAGTATTGTCTAAGGAACCATCTCAAGCAGACTACAAGGCTCATACCCATGACTTGATTTTGAGTTGCTCTTTTAGCCACTCCCAAACACTTCCTCAGTGACCCTGACCACGCTGAGGTGGTTCTTGGCACAGCTTTAATCCATGGTGACCTGATAAGATGCAAGGGGTTACTTCAGTCTTCTTGTATCCTTGGGGCTTGCTTTGTGACTGATTATATGATCAATTTTGGAGAAGATTCCAGGAGGTACTGAGAATAAGTATTATTCTTTTGTGTTTGGGTAAAGTGTTCTACAGATATCTTTTAGGTCCATTTGAATCATAACCTTTGCTAGTTTCATTATTTCTGTTTAGTTTCTGCCTCAATGATCTATCTGTCAGTGAGAATGAGGTATTGAGGTCTCCTACTATTAATGTGTGGGTTTTGATGTGTGATTTAAGCCTTAGTAATGTTTCTTTTACAAATGTGTATGTCCTTGAATTTGAGGCATAGATATTCAGAATTGAGATGTCATCTTGGTGGAATTTTCCTTTGATGAGTATGAAGTGTCCTTCTCTGTCTCTTCTGATTGCTTTCAGTCGAAAGTCTATTTTATTAGATATTAGAATAGCTAGTACAGTTTGTTTCTTGGGTCCATTTGCTTGGAAAACCTTTTTCCAGACCTTTACACTGAGATAATGACTATATTTTTTGCTGAGATGTGTTTCTTGTATACAGGAGAATGATGGGTTCTGTTTATACATGGATTCTGTTAGCCTGTGACTTTAACTAGGTAATTCAGTCCATTGATGTTGAAAGATATTATTGACCAGTGATTGTCACATCCTGTTATTTTGATGTTGGTAGTGGTTGAGTAAGTGAGTGAGTGTGGTGTGTGTGTGTGTGTGTGTGTGTGTGTGTGTGTGTGTGTGTGTGAATGAGTGTGGTGTGTGTGTGTGTGTGTGTGTGTTTCTCTTCAATTGGTTTTGATGGTGTGAAATTTGAAATAGAAATTCCTTGTGTCATGTGTTATAGATTCTTGTGATGTTTTGTTGAAACAGATCCATGAGAGACCATGTGGTGAAGAGGGTATAAATAGGAGCAAACAGTGACAGACACTTGCATTTCTAGCCATGCAAGGCTTCATTGCTCTTACATCTTCACTGATCTACACTTCATTGAGAACATCTCCTGGCTTTCTAGCTGACTTGTGCTGATCCAGCAGATGCCTGGTTGTTAATGTTCTCAGGATTGCCACCGTTTGTGTTTTCTTTATTACCTCTATATCCCTTTTCCGGTCTTGGACAGTTTTATTCGTAACCTTCATCTGTTTGATTGTATGTTCCTACATTTCTTTATATTTATTTGCATCCTCTTTTATTGCCTCTATCTATTTGAATATATTTTTCTGTATTACCTTAAAGGATTGATTCATGTCCCCTTTAAAGGCCTCTATTATCTTTGAAAGGCTGGATTTAAGATCCTTAGTTTGTGCCTCAATTTCTTAGAATATCCAGGGTTTGTTGTAGCAGGATAGCTGGGCTCTGGTGATACCATACTACCCTGGGTCTCGTTGACTGTGTTCTTATGCCGTTCATTAGGCATGCAGATTTCTCTGGTGTTGGTTGGATGATCCTGATGGTAGCAGGACTGGAAGGTGGGGGAACCAGGGGCCATACAATGAAGGTCAGGGTACCCAACTCTGTTGGCTGTGCCTCAGGCAGACCCTACCCTACAGGCTGTATCCAAGTCAGACCCAACTGGAATGGCAGGAGGATCCAACTAGGATGGGATTAGCGAAGCAGGGTTTCAAGCTGGTTAGTGTTGGGGCCCCCAAAGGATCCATAGGGAAGCTGGATGATCTTGGGATCCTGCAAGGCTCTTCCAGACTAAAGAGTGATCCCAGGGTTAGACAATGGGAAATTTTTTAAAAAGAAAGTATAGTACCAAGTAAGTGTTCGTGAACCTCAAATGGTGAATCAGGAACTGATCCACTACAATCACCCCAGGGTTTTTATTCACAAGATCAATCTTGGGCTTAATTCACCTCCAACCCACAGGACGGTTCCAGTGGAAAAAAGCCCTGAACACTCATCAAAATAAGATTATATAGGAAATGACAAGCGAGGGGTGAGTGTTTTTAGCCTGGCAAGCATCTAATTGGAGGTGGGGGAGGAGCTACTGTTATCTTTAGCATAATTGGATGGATGATGCTGGGAACCAAACCATAAACTTAACTTCTGCTTCCCTCCTTGTTGATGGTTGTTAGACAGGGCAGGTTTGCAACTTGGAGGTGCAGATTTATTGGGGAATAACCTGGAAACTGGTGCTAGATGGTGGATTTATTGGGAGAGAACAACCTGGAAACTAAAGCTAGGCTCAGGTTTTGTTGGGGGTTAATTTGGAAACTGGAGCCAGGTACCATATTTGAGTTTAAACTTAAGTCAGGTTTTCTTTTTTTTAATTGGATATTTTCTTTATTTTTCATTTCAAATGTTATCCCCTTTCCCAGTTTCCCCCCTCCCAGAAACCCCCTATCCCACCCTCCCTCCCCCTGCTTCTATGAGGGTGTTCCTCCACCCACCCACTCACTCCCACATCCCTGCCTTCAATTCCCCTATACTGGGGCATCCACAGAGTCTTCATAGACCCAAAGACCTCATCTCCCATTGATGCCTCTTAAGTCGGGTTTTCTAAGACAGAGTCTGAACCCCCAAAATTTGGCCTCTCCTTTCCCCCTTTCTCTGGTAACTAGAAGGCCCAGTCTCGGAACTTGCCAAGCTCACGGGCTTCCTTATGGAGGAACTGGTAGTGATTTTTCATTACCATAAGTTGAATGGTCCCAAGGCCTTCTTTCATAAACTGGACTGATTTGTTTAGAATGCAGGGGCCAAAGGTTAGGATCAGAAGGCAAATGAGCAGAGGCCCCAGCAGGGTAGAAATCAGGGTGGCCAGCCATGGGAACCTGTTGAACCAAGATTCGAACCAGCTTTGTGCCTGTTCTCTTTCTCTTTTTCTCTTGGCCAGGCCTTCTTTAACATTGGCCATCGACTCTTTAACCACTCCAGAGCAGTCAACATAAAAATGACATTCTTCTTTGAGGGAAGCACATAGCCTTCCTCCTTTTGAATAAACAGGAGGTCCAGCCCCCTCCTATTTTGGAGTACTACCTCTGCCAGGGAATCTAGAGAATCTTGGAGGAAAAAGAACCCTTTCTCTAATCTCTCTATATCAGTGTCTTTGGCCACTCTTAGACAGTCATAATGTCTAAGGAAGGAAGCTACTCACTCGATTCCTGTGCTAGCCATGCCCAATCCTGTGAGAACCACCAGTTACAGCCAAAATTGGTTCACTTGGCTTTTATGGGGACTAGACTTGAAGTTCCATCTAGGAAATCTAGGACTTGATTGTCAGTGTGATAGATAATCCTAGGTAACAACTGGACAAGTATACAGAATTCTTTGCCCTGATGTAGTATAGCCCCATGGATGCATGGGGTGAGTCCTGAAGTGCATGCCCCCCAGGCATTGGTGGGTGGCAATATGTATGTGTCATTATCTGAATTTATCTTGTAGGTCTGGTTAGAAAGGTGGTGCCCCAGGGACTGTCCCTATACAGGTGCCCTGACCCTCTATGGCCTGTAAGGTCTGCCTAGTCTCAGCTTGTAGATGGTAATCTGCACTCCCTGGGGTTCTCAGTCTCAAGAAAGTCTCTAGTCAGAGTTATTTCTTCAATGTAGGGTAGTCATATCTCCTAACACAGCCAGCATGATTTTGTCAACTTAAGTCTGGAGGCATTGGTGACCTCAAAAGGCTGGACCATCATATTCCAGAGGGGGTCAGGGTTCTCATTGCTCATTCTTTGTGTTGACCTGGTGGCTTGGGTTGGAGCCTTACTAGTGGAAGATGGGCATGGGTCTTGGGATAAGATTGATATATAGGCCCACAGAGGTGGTTTAGGTGGGGATCTAGCTGGCAGGATGTTGGGGCTAAGAGCAATTGGGAGTGTCTGAACATAGAGTTGGAGAGTGAACAGGACTCCAGGATCCTTACCTATAACATAAAGTCTCAGTCCCCAAGTCTTACCCATTCAAGGGCCCATTCAGCTTTCCCTGCTAGCATCTGTGAATCTAATAAGAGGATTGCATTTCTGCCCACAGCCCTGGGGATTGAGCCTAGTCATGGAGATGAGCCCCTTACTGGGGAGCTTCCAGTGTATCCAAACAGTGGGTTTATATCCCCAGGCTGCACAGAGGAAGACCTCAGG
This sequence comes from Apodemus sylvaticus, assembly GCF_947179515.1. Classification (NCBI taxonomy): domain Eukaryota; kingdom Metazoa; phylum Chordata; class Mammalia; order Rodentia; family Muridae; genus Apodemus; species Apodemus sylvaticus. The sequence goes on from NC_067489.1 coordinate 58,073,966, forward strand.
GCCTCTACATTTGTTGCATTGGTTATGGCTCTGGGAAGCTTGGTGTTTACTCTCTCTCTCTCTCTCTCTCTCTCTCTCTCTCTCTCTCTCTCTCTGTCCCTCTCTCTTGATTGGATATTTTCTTTATTTACATTTCAAATGTTTTTCCCTATCCAGGTCTCCCCTTCAAAAACCCCCTCTCCCCTCCGACTCCCCTTCCCTCTGCCTCTATGAGGGTGCTCCCCCACCCATCCACCCATCCACTCCCGTGCTCCCACCCAGGCATTACCCTACACTGGGGCATCGAACCCCCTCAGGCCCAAGGGCCTCTCTTCCAATTGATGTCCAACAAGGCCATCCTCTGCCATATATGTGGCTAGTCCCACTCCATGTGTACTCTTTGGTTGGTGGTTCAGTCCCCAGGAGCTCCAGGGGATCTGGCCCATTGACACTGTTGCTCCCTCCAGGAGGCTGCAAACCCCCTCAGCTCCTTCAGTCCCTTCTCCATCTCCTCTATCAGGGGCCCTGAACCCAGTCCAATGGTTGGTTGTGAGCTTCCACCTCTGTATTTGTCAGGCTCTGACAGAGGCTCTCAGGAGACAGCCATACCAGGCTTCTGTCAGCAAGCACTTCCTGGCATCCACCATAACATCTGGTTTGGGTGGCTGTATAAGGGATGGATCCCCATGTGGGCCAGTCTCTGGGTGGCCTTTCCTTCAGTCTCTGCTCCACACTTTGTCTCCAAATTTCCTCCTGTGAGTATTTTGTTCACCCTTCTAAGAAGCACTGAAGCATTCACATTTTGGCCTTCCTTCTTCTTAGGCTTCATATGGTCTGTGAATTGAATCTTGGGCTTCTGAACTTTTGGGCTAATATCCAATTATTGATCCATTCTTATCTCCTTGTACAAAGCTCAAGTTCAAGTGGATCAAGGACCTCCACATAAAACCAGATACATTGAGCCTAATAGAAGAGAAAGTGGATAAAAGTCTCAAACACATGGACACAGGGAAAAGTTTCTGAACAGAACACCAATGGCTTATGCTCTAAGATCAAGAATTGACAAATAGGACCTCATAAAATTACAAAGCTTCTGTAAGGCAAAGGACACTGTCAATAGGACAAAACAGCAACCAACAGATTGGGAAAAGATCTTTACCAATCCTACATCTGATAGAGAGCTAATATCCAATATATACAAAGAACTCAAGAAGTTAAACTCCAGAGAATTAAATAACCCTATTAAAAAATTAAAAAACATAGCTGAACAGAGAATTCTCAACTGAGGAATACCGAATGGCCAAGACGCACCTAAAAAAATATTCAAAATACTTAGTCATCAGGGAAATACAAATCAAAACAACCCTGTGATTCCACCTCACATCAGTCAGAATGGCTAAGATCAAAAACTCAGTTGACAACAGATGCTAGTGAGGATGTGGCAAAAGAGGAACACTCCTCCATTGCTGGTAAGATTGTAAGCTGGTAAAACCACTCTGGAAATCAATCTGGCGGTTCCTCAGAAAATTGGACATAGCACTACGTGAGGACCCACCTCAGGGCATATACCCAGAAGATGTTCCAACAGGTAATAAGGACACATGTTCCACTATGTTCATAGCAGCCATATTTATAATAGCCAGAAGCTGGAAAGAACCCAGATGTCCCTCAACTAAGGAATGGATACAAAAATTGTGGTACATTTACACACTACTCAGCTATTAAAAAGAATGACTTCATGAAATTCGAAGGCAAATGGATGGAAATCCAATGGAGGCAAATTGAAAATATCCTTAGTGAGGTAACCCACTCACAAAAGAACAAACAGGGTAGGTACTCACTGGTGGGTATTTAGTCTCGATGCATCAAATGGGTGTTGCATCCATAAGCTGGTGGGTACTCTTGTGATGTTGCTCTAGATGGGGTTTGGGGGTGAGGGGATCCCATTCTTTACCCACCAGATCACAGAGGTCGACCTGGAAATTGGAGAACCAGGTACTCAGAAATTGACAGTCCTCCCTGTGGCCATATTGATGAGGGTCCTGGTAAGATTATGGGGCTTATGGTAGTTCTTCAGAGCATGCAGTGAGGAGCCTCATCACTGTAACTTGAGCTTGAGAGGCTTAAAAGGGTGCTTGATTGCCTTCCATTTCTTTTGTCACTGGTCCTGTTTTCTCAACTGCAAATGGACATGCAATTCGAGCTTGAGTATGGTAAATCTATGCTGCAATTCTGTCTACCTTCAGGAAGGTAGGCATGGTCAAGATGACATAGGGGTTCTTTCAGCAAGGATCTAGTGACCCCTAGTGGTGTCTCTTGGCTAGGACCCAATCTCCAGGCTGGAATCGGTGGGGCTTGGGAGAGAGAGTGAAGTTTAGGCCAAATATGTTTGGGTAGCCATTGTACACCCTCAAGATCATCCAATAACTGGAAATCATCTGCTTCTGCAATAACCTCTGCCTGTAGGTTGGGGATAATGGGGGAGCTAAAATAACTTCAAAAGAGGTGAGTCCTATCTGGTATGGGGAGTTCTGTACTCATAAAGGGAGAAGGGGAGAAGAGTCACCCAGTCACCGTCAGTCTCCAAGGTCAACTTAGTTAAGGTCTCTTTTAGTGTTCTATCCATCCGCTCTACCTGTTCTGAACTCTGGGACCTGTAAACACAGTGAAGTTTCTAATCAATGCTCAGAATATTAACTAATCCCATACTTACCTGGGACACAAATGTAGGTCCATTGTCTGCCCCTATAAGCCTAGGAAAACCACACCTTGGAAGAATTTCTTCCTTAGTTGAGAAAGTCTCAGTCCATCCTGAAAAGATATCCATGAACATCAGTAAATATCTATATCCGAATGTTCCTGGTTTTACCTCCATGTAGTCCATTTTCCAATAGACTTCGGGCTTGGTACCTCTGTATCATACTGGGAGTCTTCTCATCAGCAACCACATTGGTCAACTGACAGACCTTATAGTTAACAATTTCAGATATTTTCAAGTTGGCATCTCTAACTCTGATGTGGGACTGGCAGACTAAGCCCTGCATTCTTTGGGCCCCTGTGTGTGAAGAACAATGGATCTTTTTTCAGTATTTGTAGACCCATTTTCTCTGGTACAATTTGTTTGCAGTCGGCTATCATCCACCATCCCTTATGACACAAAGATATGGGCAGGTCTCTGGCCCAGATCACATCTTCTGTATGTGGATAAGGAAGTGTGGTGTCTCTGGGGTCCAGAGCAAACAAGGACATGAGGAGTCAAATTTCTAGGGCCACCCACTGGGCTATTTCATCTGCCTTGTTGCCCTCTGAGACTGGGTCTTTTCCTTTCTGGTGTCCCAAGCAGTGGGTGAAGGCAAGCTTTTTAGGCCCCTATAGAGCTCTTAGTAGGGAGAGGATTTCCTCTTTGTTTCTGAGTCTTTCCTTCTGCTGTCAGAAGGCCTCTGTCCCCATGGACATGCGCAGTAGCAAAGGCACACGGGCTATCTGTGTCTCTTGTCTTTTCTCAGCTCTAATGCCTTAGTCAGAGCTACCAGTTCAGCTTTCTGGGCCCACACCCCTGCCGGGAGTGACTCCTCCCATATGAACTCAGTGTTGGAGACCACGGCTGCCCCAGCAAACCTCTGTCCATCCTGTCATTGGCAGACTAGGGCCTTCTTAGAGGAGGTTTGATAATCCAGATTTCTCAGGGCCTTTAAGGGGTCCTGGGTCTCTTTTAGACATTTTTGTTTTATTTCTCCTGTCACCAGGAGGTCATTTATAAACTGTTGAAGGGACTTTATCTTCAGTTTTCAGTAAGACAGAATGTTGAGCTCTATTAATTATCAACAAGGAAGCTGGTGGCTTTCCCCTCCACATTTAGGGTTTCTCTGGGCTTGGGGAGGATATCTGAACCCCGTACCCCCTCCCATTCTTTATTTTCTTTTTTTTTTTAGCCTACAGATAAATTTTAATTAATATATATGTACAAAATAATAGTTTCATTATGACAATTCATACATGTACCTGAGGTGCTTCAATAGTATTTACACATGCTATTTTCCCTCTCACCTTCTTAATCCCACCATTTTCTTTAATAATTCATTCATCTAAGTTCATGACTCTTTTTTCAAGATTCTGCATCTGAGAGAAAAGATACAATAGCTATAATCAAAATAAGCTACACTTGCAAAGACACAAATCATGAAAACATAAATTTTTTTTCATTCTTTTTTTTTATTCGATATAATTTATTTACATTTCAAATGATTTCCCCTTTTCTAGCCCCCCCCCACTCCCCGAAAGTCCCGTAAGCCCCCTTCTCTTCCCCTGTCCTCCCACCCACCCCTTCCCAGTTCCCCGTTCTGGTTTTGCCAAATACTGTTTCACTGAGTCTTTCCAGAACCAGGGGCCACTCCTCCTTTCTTCTTGTACCTCATTTGATGTGTAGATTATGTTTTGGGTAATCTAGGTTTCTAGGTTAATGTCCACATATTAGTGAGTGCATACCATGATTCACCTTTTGAGTCTGGGTTACCTCACTTAGTATGATGTTCTCTAGCTCCATCCATTTGTCTAAGAATTTCATGAATTCATTGTTTCTAATGGCTGAATAGTACTCCATTGTGTAGATATACCACATTTTTTGTATCCACTCTTCTGTTGAGGGATACCTGGGTTCTTTCCAGCATCTGGCAATTATAAATAGGGCTGCTATGAACATAGTAGAGCATGTATCCTTATTACATGGTGGGGAATCCTCTGGGTATATGTCCAGGAGTAGTATAGCAGGATCTTCTGGAAGTGAGGTGCCCAGTTTTCGGAGGAACCGCCAGACTGCTTTCCAGAGTGGTTGTACCAATTTGCAACACCACCGGCAGTGGAGGAGTGTTCCTCTTTCTCCGCACCCTCTCCAACACCTGCTGTCTCCTGAATTTTTAATCTTAGCCATTCTGACTGGTGTAAGATGAAATCTTAGGGTTGTTTTGATTTGCATTTCCCTAATGACTAATGAAGTTGAGCATTTTTTAAGATGCTTCTCCGCCATCCGAAGTTCTTCAGGTGAGAATTCTTTGTTTAACTCTGTACCCCATTTTTTAATAGGGTTGTTCGGTTTTCTGGAGTCTAACTTCTTGAGTTCTTTATATATATTGGATATTAGCCCTCTATCTGATGTAGGATTGGTGAAGATCTTTTCCCAATTTGTTGGTTGCCGATCTGTCCTCTTGATGGTGTCCTTTGCCTTACAGAAACTCTGTAACCTTATGAGGTCCCATTTGTCAATTCTTGCTCTTAGAGCATACGCTATTGGTGTTCTGTTCAGAAACTTTCTCCCTGTACCGATGTCCTCAAGGGTCTTCCCCAGTTTCTTTTCTATTAGCTTCAGAGTGTCTGGCTTTATGTGGAGGTCCTTGATCCATTTGGATTTGAGCTTAGTACAAGGAGACAAGGATGGATCAATTCGCATTCTTCTGCATGCTGACCTCCAGTTGAACCAGCACCATTTGTTGAAAAGGCTATCTTTTTTCCATTGGATGTTTTCAGCCTCTTTGTCGAGGATCAAGTGGCCATAGGTGTGTGGGTTCATTTCTGGATCTTCAATCCTGTTCCATTGATCCTCCTGCCTGTCACTGTACCAATACCATGCAGTTTTTAACACTATTGCTCTGTAGTATTGCTTGAGGTCAGGGATACTGATTCCCCCAGATTTTCTTTTGTTGCTGAGAATAGTTTTAGCTATCCTGGGTTTTTTGTTGTTCCAGATGAATTTGATAATTGCTCTTTCTAACTCTGTGAAGAATTGAGTTGGGATTTTGATGGGTATTGCATTGAATCTGTATAGTGCTTTAGGCAAAATGGCCATTTTAACTATATTGATTCTACCGATCCATGAGCATGGGATGTTTTCCCATTTTTTGAGGTCTTCTTCCATTTCCTTCTTCAGAGTCTTGAAGTTCTTGTCATACAGATCTTTCGCATGTTTGGTAAGAGTCACCCCAAGATACTTTATACTGTTTGTGGCTATTGTGAAGGGGGTCATTTCCCTAATTTCTTTCTCAGCCTGCTTATCCTTTGAGTATAGGAAGGCCACTGATTTGCTTGAGTTGATTTTATAACCTGCCACTTTGCTGAAGTTGTTTATCAGCTGTAGGAGCTCTCTAGTGGAGTTCTTTGGGTCACTTAGGTAGACGATCATGTCGTCTGCAAATAATGATAGTTTGACTTCCTCCTTTCCAATTTGTATCCCTTTGACCTCCTTATGTTGTCGAATTGCCCGAGCTAGTACCTCAAGTACAATATTGAAAAGATAAGGAGAAAGGGGGCAGCCTTGTCTGGTCCCTGATTTCAGTGGGATTGCTTCAAGTTTCTCTCCGTTTAGTTTGATGCTGGCTACCGGTTTGCTGTATATTGCTTTTACTATGTTTAGGTATGGGCCTTGAATTCCTGTTCTCTCCAAGACTTTAAGCATGAAAGGATGCTGAATTTTGTCAAATGCTTTTTCAGCATCCAATGAAATGACCATGTGGTTTTGTTCTTTGAGTTTGTTTATGTAGTGGATTGTATTGATGGATTTCCGTATATTGAACCAACCCTGCATTCCCGGGATAAAGCCTACTTGATCATGGTGGATGATCGTTTTGATGTGTTCTTGGATTCGGTTGGCAAGAATTTTATTGAGTATTTTTGCATCGATGTTCATAAGGGAAATTGGTCTGAAGTTCTCTTTCTTTGTTGGATCTTTGTGTGGCTTTGGTATCAGCGTAATTGTGGCTTCGTAGAAGGAATTGGGTAGTGTTCCTTCTGTTTCTATTTTGTGGAATAGTTTGAAGAGTATTGGTGTTAACTCTTCTTTGAAGGTCTGGTAGAATTCTGCACTGAAACCATCTGGTCCTGTGCTTTTTTTGGTTGGAAGACTTTCTATGACTCCTTCTATTTCTTTAGGCTTTATGGGACTGTTCAGATGGTCTAGTTGGTCCTGATTTAATTTTGGTATTTGGTATCTGTCAAGGAAATTGTCCATTTCCTCCAGATTCTCCAGTTGTGTTGAGTACAGGCTCTTGTAGTAGGATCTGATGATTTTTTGGATTTCCTCAGTTTCCGTTGTTATGTCTCCCTTTTCATTTCTAAGTTTGTTAATTTGGATACTTTCTCTGTGCCCTTTGGTCAGTCTGGCTAAGGGTTTATCTATCTTGTTGATTTTCTCAAAGAACCAGCTCCTGGTTTTGTTGATTTTTTGTATGGTTCTCTTTGTTTCTACTTGATTGCTTTCGGCCCTGAGTTTGATGATTTCCTGCCTTCTACTCCTCCTGGGTGAAATAGCTTCTTTTTGTTCTAGGGCTTTCAGGTGTGTCATTAAGTTGGTAATGTATGCTCTCTCCATTTTCTTTTTGGAGGCACTCAGGGCTATGAGTTTTCCTCTTAGCACTGCTTTCATTGTGTCCCATAGATTTGGGTATGTTGTGTTTTCATTTTCATTGTGTTCTAAAAAGTCTTTAATTTCTTTCTTTATTTCTTCCTTGACCAAGGTATCATTGAGTAGAGTATTGTTCAATTTCCACGTGTATGTGGGTTTTCTGTTGTTTCTGTTGCTATTGAAGACCACTTTTATTCCATAGTGATCAGATAGGAGGCATGGGATTAGTTCTATCTTCTTATATTTGTTGAGGTCTGTCTTGTGACCAATTATATGGTCGATTTTGGAGAAGGTACCATGAGGTGCTGAAAAAAAGGTATATTCTTTTGTTTTAGGATAGAATGTTCTATATATATCAGTTAAATCTAATTGGTCCAAAGCTTCAATTGGTTTCATTGTGTCCTTGTTTAGTTTCTGTTTTCCTGATCGGTCCATTGAGGAAAGTGCAGTGTTGAAGTCACCCACAATTATTGTGTTAGGTGCAATGTGTGCTTTGAGTTTTAATAAAGTTTCTTTTATGTAAGAGGGTGCCCTTGCATTTGGAGCATAGATGTTCAGGATTGAGAGTTCTTCTTGTTGTATTATGAAAACATAAATTTATAAATTCATGGTTGTTATATTTTATGCAGCCAACATAATACATTCTGGTTAAACATGTATAATAATAATAATAATAATAATAATAAACTAATTTTATGTTTTTGTTTTAAATATACACATAACATTTCAGTGGTAACACATAACAAAAAGTGGATTTATTTTTTTAAAAGGTGTTATTGTCTCAGGAAGATATGTGGGGAAAAAAAAAACCACACCAAATGATGAAAATTGTATTATTTCCGTCTTAAACTTAATTTTGTCAAAAACCTCTGGAGAGGTACCCTCAGTCAGATACTCAGGAAATAAATTAAATCATCAGATTCTATCCAGACAATTGGCTTCCTTGTAGCTTATACATTCACATATAGGAAGTTGTCACTTTAGGGAGTGTTACCATGTCTATAGAGTTCATATTATCATGAAAATGACATAGACCTTAATACATATTATGTAAACCAAGAACCTAGAGGAAGAATAACAATGTAAATTTCACTGGCATTCAAAAACACTACAAATAAGCCGTGGTCTTGAGATGGGTCACTGTGTAAGTCAGGGATACTACTGCTGCTGTGAAACACTATGACCAAAAAGCCCTTTATTCTTTATTTTCTAAGGCCAAGGTTTGAATAAATTTCTTCTTTTGGGGGAATCCCTTGCCCAGTGTCTCTTGTCCTTACAATAAGCACATTGGTTCTTTCTTAAGTGGGGCTACTCTCCGTCCGTAGGGTATCCCCCTTACCTCTACCTCCAGAAGCCAGATGGATGGTCTTCAGAGATGAATGGTGTAGTATCTCCTCCTTTGTATCCTTGGGCTTTTTGTTAGCCAAGGTGAGATCTTCTACCTGTTGTCTGGAGAGAAAAGGCTTAAGCCAAGAGTGTAGGTCCTCTGGGGGGTCTCAACAAATCACCACATAAGGTATTTGGTCCCGGAGGCCAAATTTAGTTTGAAAATGACTTTCTCCATCCCTTGGACCAATCTCCATCAAAGGATCCTGCTGGGGGCCAGTCAGTGTGATAAATGTGGACCATTCTGACCTGCAGAATGTGGTCAATTTATCTTCCTTAATGATGACTGAGAGATTCTCCCTTCTATTTTAACATCCTTAAAAATTACTAAGGAGCCGTTCTAATGGGGTTGAAGGTGTCTCTCCTGTGTTAAGAAGTCTGTCAAGGTTACCTCCTAATGAGAAACCTAAGTATGACATACAAAATCACAAATTTGACCTTTCCTCTCTATCAGGCAGAAACGAGAAACAACCAGAAAGTGGCACTCATGCACTCATACATACACACAAAAGAGGTTCATCCCTTCTTCTCTGTCAGGTAACACACAAAAACACAAGTTTGACCTTTTCTCTCTATCACACAGAAACAGAAATGAGAAACAAGAAGGCGGCTCTCATGCACAAAAAAGAAATTCACCCCTTCCTCCTTGTGAGGAGGAGACAAAGGTAGTCAGATTGGTGTGGCACCCTTGCCTCTCCAAGCCCACCCCCACCCCAGATTGGAGTTCAGAACATCTCCTGAGCCCTCGTGGCCACAGTCTGATACTTATCTTAACGAGTCCCAGCCACAGATACAGATTCAAGGCCTTTTTTTCTGAACAGAATTGCAGATGTGGCACCACTCAGAGTTTACCAGCAAAGCACAGCATAGACCAGGCACTGTGTGGAACCAAACTGCTGCACTGAGCAGACTATGGACAGATTTAGCTTTCGGAGAGACAGGAAGCTCTTTTTTAAAAAAAATAATAATAATTTTTATTGGATGTTTTATGTATTTACATTTCAATTTTTTGTTTGTTTTGTTTGTTTGTTTGTTTTTTGTTTTTTGAGACAGGGTTTCTCTGTATAGTCCTGGCTATCTGGCACTTACTCTGTTGACCAGGCTGGCCTTGAGCTCAGAAATCTGCCTGCTTCTGCCTCCCAAGTGCTGGGATTAAAGGCGTGCACCACCATGGCCTGGCTTTACATTTCAAATGTTATCCCTTTCCCCTCTTACCCTACCCACTCCGGAACTCCCTATCCCACCCACCCCCTGCCTCTATGAGGGTGTTCCCCCTCCCACCCACCAAGTCCCACCTCACTGCCCTGGCATTCCCCTACACTGGGGAATTGAGGACCAAGGGCCTCTCCTCCTTTTGATGCCAGACAATGCCTTCTTCTGCTACATATGCAGCTGGAGCCATGGGTCCCTCCATGTGTACTCTTTGGTTGGTGGTTTCGTCCCTGGGAGCTCTGAGGGGTCTGGCTGGTTGATATTATTGTTCTTCCTATGGGATTGCAACCCCTTTAGCTCCTTCAATCCTTCCCCTAACTCCTCCATTGGGGGTCTCCATGCTCAGTCCAATGGTTGGCTGAGAGCATCCACCTCTGTATTTGTCAGGCTCTAACAGAACCTCTCAGGAGACAGCTATAACAGGCTCCTGTAAGAAAGCACTTCTTAACATCAGCAATAGTGTCTGAGTTTGGTGACTGTATATGGGATGGATCCTCATGTGGGGCAGTCTCTGGATGGCCTTTCCTTCAGTCTCTGCTCCACACTTTGTCTCTGTATTTTCTTTAGACAGGAGCCATTCTGGGTTAAAAATTTGGAGATGAGTGGGTGGCCCCATCCCCCAACCAGGGGCCTCTGGATACATTCTCTAGTTCTCTACAGGTTCTCCCTCCCCCTTGCCGGGCATTTCAGCTAATGTCATCCCTGTTGGGTCCTGGGAGCCTCTTGCTTTCCTGGCATCGGGGATAGCTCATAGCTGCCCCTAGCTCCCCGTCCCCCATTACTACACACCTCGATTCAAATTCCTGGCCCTCTGTATATCATCCCTGTCTCCTCCCATACCTGATTCTAAGGAAGAGATTAAAAAGGAGCTCGTAATGTGAACAGATTTAGCATACAGGCAGACAGGAAACAGGAAGTTTATCATAACACTGCAAACACACAGACAGACAGATCTAGACTGAATTTGCCAACAGCAAGACACTCTAGATTAGTAGTCCTGAAGGTCATGGGAAACTTCCCCACCAACACACCAAAATGCAGTACTAAGGAAGTGTTTGTGACCCCTGAAGGACCAATCAGGAGCTGATCCACTACAATCACCCCAGGGTTTTTATTCACAAGATCAATCTTGGGCTTAATTCACCTCCAACCCACAGGACGGTTCCAGTGGAGAAAAGCCCTGAACACTCATCAGGATAAGATTTTTATAGGAAATGACAAGAGAGGGGTGAGTGTTTTTAGCCTGGCAAGCATCTAATTGGAAGTGGGGGAGGAGCTACTGTGATCTTTAGCATAATTGGATGGATGATGCTGGGAACCAAACCATAAACTTAACTTCTGCTTCCCTCCTTGTTGGTGGTTGTTAGACAGGGCAGGTTTGTAACTTGGTGGTGCAAATTTGTTGGGAAATATCCTGGTAACTGGTGCTAGATGGTGGATTTATTGGAGGGGAGAATAACTTGGAAACTAAAGCTAGGCTCAGGTTTTGTTGGGATAACTTGGGAACTGAAGCCAGGTACCAGCCTGTTAGTTTACTTGAGTCTAAACTTAAGTCAGGTTTTCTAAGATAGAGTCTAAACCCCCAAAATTGTGGTCTCTCAAAAGCACTTTTTAAAAATCAAAAAGAGAAGCTGACTGCAGTGGGCTTAGCGTAGAACTGTTCACAGTAATACAGCAAAAAGCCTGGTGGCGTCTGTGAACATGTGGACAAGCAGCCTCTCTGAGTAGCGGATACCAACACCTTAGTATCTCCATATCTTTTTACTGGTTAACGGAATTGAACGCACAGTCCTTTTATGGCAAACACAAACTCTAGTTTATTATAAGCATTCCTTCCTAAATACTTCACCCCCTACCTGCCCTGACCCGAGGCTGATGCTGGAGTTCCAAGGATGTAGGTCTCAGAAACCGGCAGAGCAGATAGGGGTGCGGGGTGCGGGGTGCGGGGTGCGGGGTGCGGGGTGCGGGGTGCCAGCTTCCACTCCAAGGCAGTGTCCTGCCTTCTTTGAATCCCAGTGGTACCGAATTGTGTGTGCCCTCTCTAATGCCTCCAAATCTCAACAACGATTGTGCTGAAGTTAAATGTCTCCCTGACAACTTGGGAATCTTTGCCAATGACGGGAAGAAGTGTTTAAGGGACACTTTTCAAGAAGCAAGGATTTGATCAACACTGCATTTAAAAGGATGAATGTTCATCCTGAACGCCTAATTCAATTCACACAGCGGGCATTGTTTGTGCTGTGTAGCCAGGAGACCCGTTCAGCAGCTGGATTTGCTCAAATCTCCTAGGGATACAGTCAAGTAAGAGAAATCTCGAGCCCTTGAAGCTGAGACGAGCAAGAATGGAAAACAAAACAAAACAAAACAAAAATCTGGAAAATCCAGTCGGATGATATAGTACCTAAAATGTTGCTTCATTGGGCGGGGGGGGGGGGGATTAGCATAGAAGAATATTGTCTTTCCAGGCAGGGCCTCTTTTTCCTGATCATGGTTTCCAGCACCTCTCACAGAAGCTGGGTAGAGTTAAATGATGTCATTGAACTGATTGCCTCTCTTGCCCCTGCTCAGGCAACCCTCTTCATCATTAACCTTTTTTTCTAACAAATCCAAAGTGAGGCTTAATGAACAAATACTAGGGAACACGCTAACAAACCTAAAGGCGTTAACCGTACCGATGACTCTGGGGGGCGGGGCACCTCTCCGGGCACCTATCATGATGTCCCGGTTCAAGGAACTTCAAATTCTGTCTACCAGTGAAGGGACACTTTCAAGTAAGGAAGGGGAGTAATTACATATAAAACATGGATTTATCACTGTAGATAAGAGGGAAGGCCAGTGTAATATTTTGGTCAGTCTTCTAATGACTGGTGATAGAATTGTGTAGCAATACCATATCTGACCCTGAGATACCAGTAACAAAGTTAACAGTTTTCATGTATATATTGAAATCTAATTAAACCTCAAGACGTCTAGAAATTGTTAGCCCTATAACAACCGAATTGTAAGCCCTGTTATAGACAAGGAAATAGGAGATTGCTGGAAAGCAGACTTGTAAGCTCACATGTAAATGGTTTCTGTAGTCACAGTACAAAATGGGGTCACTTTATGAAGATCTGAGGAAGTCCTTAGTGAGGGACCATCCTCCGGCTGCCACTGCCAGCCAGGGGAGTAGGGCAGCCTGGTAGCAGTCCTGGCAGAGCACAAAGGGGCTAGAAAAAGTGTGATTAGAAAATTACTTCATAGATGCATACGGTTCAATAATGCTTAGAGATCTCCCACCCACAGCGGTATATCTAATCACAATAATCGTGACTGAACCTAAGTCACAATTGTCCTGTCTTTCAAAGACTCAGACTTATGTACTCCTGGTTTGATATTAACAGCCAACAGGAAAGAATACGCATGAAACCTTGTAGCAATGGTGGCTTTTGGGACTTCTAAGTTTCAGTCGTTTATGGCAACCAAGGACACCCCAAAGCCCAGGTGTATGTTTCAAATTCAAATTCAGTGTACATTAAGTCAACTATGCAATTGTTTTCAATGAAGTAAAGTAACAAATCTCTACCAGCAGGTGGCAGCCTTGCAGAAAAGATCTGCGGGAATTTGGGAATTCTGATATTATAAAAAAAAAAAAAAAAATCCAAGTTTTAGAAAGAGCAATGCTTCCAATACAACTGAATCATACTATAGCCTGCAGTTTTATGAACAATGCCAACTAAACCTGTCCATTCAATTAGTTTCTAAAATACAATTCACAGTATACAGGCACTTAATGATTCCATCAACAGGGTGTCCTGCTACATACTAGATAAAGATACAAGGTTGAAACAGTTCTAAGGGATGGTGGGAAACAGAATCAGTTTAAATGTTGATTTTTACAATTAACACAGTTAATATAGTCTGTCTTCTTATGGGAGCCTGACAGCACAATATTACATATTCTTGAAGTCTTGTTTTTATGGTTTTTAAGACTTCATTTTTATTTAGAGAAATATATGTATATATGTGCAGTACATACAAACACATATATGTTTTTGTATATATATATACTTCTTAGAAAGGTCAATATACACTTATACTTTTTATAATACTTCAAGGTGCATTCAGTATATTGTTCAATGTTAAAATGGCAAATTCCACTTGGCAAGTGAGTATTTACTCTCAAAACATTTGCCAGGTGTCTTGCAGGAAGCTAATTTTTCTTCAAGGGAACCACACTTTCGGAAGGTGAACTGTGTCCCCCACAGTTCCTATAACAAATTCCTAACTCCCAATATCTTGGTATTTGATCTTGGAATCAGGATTGTAACTCAGGTTAGGATTACATCACACTCTGATGTGTGGAACTCAGTTACAACTCCAGCCGGCTGACAGGTGCTTTTATCTCCATATGGTCTATACATTCAGAAATGCAGTGAAATCTGATATAAGTATTCACAAGTAAATTAGAAAATCAGCTTGAAGGAAAAAAAATATTTACGAGGAAGTTGTATACATTCAAAGATTCTGAGCAAATCTTCTTTTGCCAATTTAAAATTAAGTTTGACTGGTAGTGAAGATCGAGGAAAACACAGGCAATGAGGTCTGGGGAGGCTCCCATCTGAATTCTCGGCTACATGGGAGGCTCACAGGGCATTACTGCAGTAAAAGCACCTCTAGAAATCATGGGCTTCTTGCTAGCATTGCTGCACTTTGGGCTGTCCTGTTGGCTTTTCTTTAAAAAAATAAAATGGTTATTTTATTTATTTACATTTCAAATGTTATCCCGCTTCCCTGTTTCCTCTCCACAAACCATTATCCCCCCTTCCTCCCTGCTTCTATGAGGGTGCTTCACCCTCCCACCCACCCACTCTCACCTCACCTCCCTAGTATTTTCCCATGCTGGAGCATTGAGTCTCCACAGGACCAAGAGACTCCCCTCCCATTGATGCCAGATAAGACAATCCTCTGCTACATACACAGCTGGAGTCATGGGTCCCCCGTGTATACTCTTTGGTTGGTGGTTTAGTCCCTGAAAACTCTGGAGTGGGTCTGGTTGGTTAATATTGTTGATCTTCCTATGGGGTTGCAAACCCCTTCGGCTCCTTCCGTCCTTCCCCTTAACTTCTCCATTGGGGTCCCTGTGCTCAGTCTGATTGATGGGTTTGCATCTGCATCTGTATTGCTCAAGCTCTGGCAGAGCCTCTCAGGAGTCATCCACACCAGGCTCCTGTCAGCAAGCACTTCTTAGCATCAGCAATAGTGTCTGGGTTTGGTGTCTGCAGATGGGATGGATCCCTAGGTGAGGCGATCCCCAGATGGTCCTTCTTTCAGTCCCTGTTCCACTCTTTGTCCCTGCATTTCTTTTAGACAGAAACAATTCTGGCTTAATGTTTTTGAGATGGGTAGGTGGGGCCATTTCTTTAGTTCCTTGTATCCTACTTGGTCAAAGAGTGTATCACCTGGCACTATATCCTTTGTGTGACAGAGCTGAGCCAACCCAAACAGAAGTTCCAGAGTGGTCCTAATCTTGGTCCTTGAATTTGGGACTTTCCTTCTTCAGTATGAAGACTATGCTGATTCTAGAACTGAACTGAAGAAACAACAACAACAACAACAACAACAACAACAAGGTGCCCCTTCTCCAAGCTCTTTTGCTTCACTTATTTAATTAGCATCTCCAGTTTCATCAGATGATTGGGGTTCCAGGCAGAAAAATCCTGCCCACCATGTTCATTGTGAAATGTGTGCTCTAAAGAGTCAGATTATCTTTTATAGCATTATAAAATCTACTCAGATACTAAATGGCAACGGGTGCTTTATCCATGCTGTTAGCAGGCTGGGTTTCTAAAACCAAACTATTGCCTTGCCAGCCATATTATCCTTTCCAGGGAGCAAATTACCAAAGAAAACTAGTCCAGCTCCATAACCCTGACTGTATGTCAGAAGTGCAAAGACCCACGATGTCCACGGAATCCAAGCTGTTCCTTATTCAGTCTGCGTTCAGTAGTACGGTAAGTGTAAGCATTCACGTGACCTCCAAAAAACCAACTTGAGATTAAAACCTAAGCAGAATGACCAGGAATGCATTCTTTTGCTGAGTTAAGCCTTCATGGTCATTATTGGAAGCGAAATTCAATCCCACTTTCTTGGCATCTAAAAAAAAAATCAAGTTTTTTCCACAATGAATTTTGCACAACCCTTGGTGTCTGGCTTCTTTTACCAGCATTAACAAGGAGGTCCTGGTATTTAAACTAGTAAAGAAGTCATCAAAAGAGGGGCTTGGGAAAGAACCACTCAGCCTAACTATAGAGCAACAACACTGCACTTTTGTTCAAAATCGTGTGTGTGTGTGTGTGTGTGTGTGTGTGTGTGTGTACCCATCTGTGCATGCGTGCAAGGAACACATGCATGTGTGTGTGCGCATATAGAAGCCAGAGGTGATAGGAACTGTCTTCTTGAATGAGTATTCATTGGTTCAGCTAAGCTAACTGACACCCTGTCTCCACAAATATTCCAGTTTTAGTTTGGAGATATCCTTCTCCAACCTAGTGCTAGACTTGTGTCCTACTGGGCCCCACTTTTACACACATACAGCAAGTCTGAACTCAGATCCTCATTCTTTCAGACCAAGAACTTTATAGACTATGCCATCTCTCCAGCCAAAACCACTGTTAATGATAAACCTCGAGACACATAATCAACTTTAGACTGCCCCTCAGGCCTCACATGTTCTTGCTCATAAGTGCACTGGTGTGGCATACCTTATGTAATCTCTCTTTTGAAAACCTTAAGATGATTGAGCAGAGTCTTCCTAAGATCTGGAGTAAAGTGAAACAGGATTTTACGCACAAGTGAGGTGTGGGCATTGCGGCCACACCATGGCACATCATGTGCACTTTATGACCTGAGGACAATTACCAACCAGAGCAAGAGTTGCAGAAGCAAGGCTTTGGCGCTGTCATCTTCCATGCTGGAAGGAACTCGAGGCCTTTGTCCATGAAAGGCAAGCACTCTACCACTGAGCTACAGCTACCGCCCACCAAAATCTCACTGAGCGAGCTCACTTCCGGATGGCAAGAATGAAGATCTAGGACAGCTCTGAAACAATTCAATTCAATTAGAAAAGATCTTTCCTTTCATACCACAGGGACCTGTCTAAGGGATAGTAGACTCCCTTATTTTAGCACCTGAGCCTTCTCTGCACAAGACATGTCTTACTATACTTACTCCTCTGAGAGAGAGAGACCTTTAAAAGCACAAGACTTGTGTTATTGAGACACAAAGGAGTAAATTATATGGATGGTGTCATATACCTTCATAGTGTCATAAACACTCTGGTGTCACCTCTCAGCTTCCATTGTCTTGGAGATTCTATAGCCGCCTTCAAAGGTTGGAACTGGCGACGCAGCTCAGTTTATAGAATGCTGGCACAAAGGCTGAGTTCAATCATCTACCCTCCCCCCTACCCTCCAAAAAATGCACAGGATGGCACATGCTTATAATCCCAGTACTCACCAGGTAGAGGCAGGAGGATATAGTTCAAGTTGACCTTTGGCTCCTTAGTGAGTTGGAGGACAACTTGAGCTATATCCTCGTCTCAAAATAAAAAAAAAAAAAATCAAAATCAAAATGAAAATTAAACCAAATATGAGCGCTTCCCTGACCGGACAGTCCTTCCATTCCTATTGTTCGGGGTGTTTTGTGCATAAGGATTAGAATATGAAGCAGGGTGTGGGGAAATAGACCTCTAACTTTCTTTGGAGCTGAGGAAAAAGGGTGGAGTTCATGATCAGACTGTGCTAGCAAGACATTGTCTCCAAACAAAAAGCAACAGAGAGGAGCAAGCAGTTGGAACATATGTGTGAATAGTATGATAAATGTGTGGCCAGCTTAAGGAATAGTCTACACTCGTTTTTTACTATTTACTAACTATGGGACCTATTCCTGCCTCAGAAATCTCTCCCCAAACCCTCGATTGCTAACAAACAAATAATCATAATCTCTTTCTTTCAAAAGGAAGTTATTGGTTTTCTTTCATATGCTAAATTTCCAGACATAGACTACTTTATCAGAAAGCTATATAAATTAATAACAAATTAATACTCTTCATTAACAGACTCTTAGCAAGCTACCTTAGATGCAGGGTCCAGCCTGGTTGCCAAGGCTGTAAAAACAGATATTACCTCTGTTTCAAGGGGTTTTTAACTCTAATTGGTGAAGACAAGCAATACTCACTAAATATGGTTTATACCGTAAAACAATTTCAATGTTCCATCGGAAAAAATAAAATTACATAACTTGATGTTTAACAAAATTCTGCAGACTGATTAAAAATGTAAATTTCATTTTATTTTATGATTGCTGATATTTTTCCTTGTTGTAATCCAGTCACTGAAATTGCATTTATCATGCTTAATATTTTTATTAATCTTCTAGCTCTCCTGCCATAATTAAATCATGGGGTGAGAATCACTCTCTAATTCGCTTTATGGCTTTCAGAAAAGATACCCTGGTTCTTTTTTAAATGAACTGTCACTATAAATTATGCAGTGTACCTAAATCATTAGACAAATATGATATATGTATTTTATAATATATTAAATGGTATGCATCAGATTTAATTTTCGTACCCACTCCCGATAGTACGGGATTCACCCAACATATTGCATCTGGTCCATACTAAAGCCTCATGAATTATATGGCAAATTTCATGTGATGGCATCAAGAGAGAACCGTGCATCAGCTTACCTATCATGGCTAATCTGGCAGTGACCCACGGTCATCCCAACGCCTCTCTAACCATCAATGTAATATGGGAATCATTGTGTTTCTCTATGGTATAGATCCTGCCACTTCAAGATGGTGTCATTTCAAGAGTTGTACTCCTTTCATGACGTAAAGGCAGACATTTCCTCCCCGAGTTCAGGTTTGCAGGTATTCCACAGTCTTACCCGGGGCCACTCTTAAACGTATATGCTGAACAGAATGGGCAATTCCAGAAAGGAATGCAGCTCAGAAACTGGGTGGCTTATGAAGGACATTTGGGAAATCCTCAGGGTATACACTGAACAAGATGGGAGCAGGTATAACAGCACCGCAGCACAGAAAGGCAGCAGAGCATCAGAACAGGCTCAGGACAGGCACAGCAGCAGACCTCTGCCTCTGAAGCCGCCAGGAGGATCTGGGAGGTCATAGATAAAGGCTTGGTCAAATGACCGCTACCTTCCCTTCGGCCCTGATGACAGAGGATAGGGTTCAATGCGCAGCTGCAGTGTTTAGGAAACTTGTACCTGGAAGCAGTCTTGAGCATCTAGAAGTGTCCATGAGACTGTACTTTAAGTTTCCAGTCCTCTTCCACCCCATGCGGCATAGCCTTCAGACAGGGACATTAGATATGGCCTTTTCCCAGAGGAAATGAATCCCTGCGGAAGCTAGGACCGGATACAGAGGTGAACCAAGGAGATAATAAACGGTCGTGTCTTTGAAGCTGGCAATGTTGTCTCCTTATAATGGTTTCCTCACAGTTCAGAAGACGCATCCTATAAGCAGGGTTCACAGGAAGGAATGGGGCAGACACTTCACACCAGAGAAGATGACTCCATCAGTAAGTGCTCGCCTGGGAAACATGAGTACAGAGCCCATGTGAAAAGCTGGGCTTATGCCTGCGGTTTCAGTGCTGGGGCGGAGCGGGGTTCTGTGGGGCTCCATGGACAGACAGTCAGTTTTTCTTAAAGATAAGTAGAGCACATAGAAACAAAGGGAGGGAGGAGGAAGGGAGGGAGGAAGGGAGGAGGGAGGGAGGAGGAAGGGAAGAAAGAAGGGAAGGGAAGGAATGAGAAAGGGAAGGAAGGGGAGGGAAGGGAAGGAAATGGAAGGGAAGGGGAGGGGATGGAAGGGGAGGGAAGGGGAGGGGAGGAAAGGGGAGGGAAGGGGAGGGGAGGAAAGGGGAGGGAAAGGAAGGGGAGGGAAAGGAAGGGGAGGGGAGGGAAGGGGAAGGAAAGGGAGGGGAGGGAAAGGAAGGGGAGGGAAAGGAAGGGGAGAGGAGGGAAGGGAAGGGAAAGGAAGGGGAGGGAAAGGAAGGGGAGGGAAAGGAAGGGGAGAGGAGGGAAGGGGAGGGAAAGGAAGGGGAGGGAAAGGAAGGGGAGGGGAGGGGAGGGAAGGGGAGGGAAAGGAAGGGGAGGGAAAGGAAGGGAGGGGAGGGAAGGGGAGGGAAAGGAAGGGGAGGAGTGGGAAGGGGAGGGAAAGGAAGGGGAGGGGAGGGCAGAGGAGGGGAGGGAAGGGGAGGGGAGGGCATAGGAGGAGAGGGGGGGAGAGAAGGGGAGGGAAGGGGAGGGGAAAGGAGGGAAAGGAAGGGGAGGAAAGGGGAGGGAAGGGGAGGGGAGAGGAGGGAAAGGAAGGGGAGGGAAGGGGAGGGAAGGGAAAGGGAGGAAAGGGGAGGGGAGGGAAGAAAGAAGGGAAGGGATCAGGAAGGTAGGAAGGAAGGGCCGGAGGGAGGGAAGGGTCCTGGGACCCCTGAATTCTACAGTTTATGTGTTCTTTCCTTACTCATCATAGTTTCCATCTTAACTTAGACAGCAGCTGTTTAAAGGAATCTTTCACCTGAACTGGTATCTTAGAAAACATAGCTAGCCACTCCAGCACGTGGACTCTGAACACTAACCTAACCCAGGAATCCAGCCATAGGAGGCTATCACAGGCAGAGCTGATGCTGGTTTGGACCTGAGAAGTATCTCCCATTCTTCCCTGAGTGAGTGCAATTCCCCACGGCTCCATCCAGATTCTCCTAAGTTGTCCCATAACACTCTGAAAGGAAAGCAAATGACACAACCAAGGCAAACAAATAGCCTAAGAGGAAATGAAGCAAGAAACCGACACATACAACCAGCCCGAGGTTGTTAGGACTCGTAACACCAAGAACCAAGAAGACCACAGAAAAATACAAACCACACCAAGCTGTCAGGCACATATAGAGCAACGCAGAACACTGTTCTACTCTGAAGGTGGCTGTTTGGAGGTGCTGTAATACACCTTCAGAGCTATCTCTGATTGTCTGCATATTCTGGTGCTCCCTGAATGGAGGTGCAGCTCCTGATGAATTATGTGTGGGTAAGTAAACGACTAGCAGATGAGAGGCAGTTTGCCTCAGAATGAACTCATTCCTGACTGTCTTCTACAAGCAATGAGCAATAGTTGGCTTTTAATGTAATTAAATGTGATATTCATGTAACAGTAAAAGATTCTTGAAGAAGACTGGTCCATTTTCACTAATTAGAGGAATAGGCCAAGCACATGGGTGTCACTATAAATCACTGCCATCCATCGATCATGTTGAGAGAGACCTACAGAGTTCCTGGCCCTTCCCTCTGTTTTCTACCTCATGGTGCCAGCCCATGTCATCTGGTTTATTGGTTAATTCGCGGTGGCATTTTTTACCCTACATTCTAACCATATGAGAAGGAAGCTGTAATTTCTATGCAGTTTGATAAAATTGCCTCATTTCATTCATTAAATACCATCATAACGTTCCTCGAGTTTTGGAAGTGGTTAATTTTAAAATGTCTTTAAAATTAAAGCAATTTGAAAGGCTCATTAACATTAATAACAGAGGCTGGTGACACAGCTTAATAGACCACTTGCCTAGCATGCATAAGGTCCTGAGTCCAGTCCCTGGCACTGAAACAGTAACAATAACGACAGAAATGCTAACCTATTACAATAAGAAGCCTGCAGATTGCAGTACTGAAAGAAAAGGCTGCCAAATATTCCTTGGGTGGCTTAGCTATTATCCTTGTATCTGCTCATACATGCATCCCCGGCTTGTGAGTAGCCTAGATTTTAAATCTACTGACCCAGGACAAAGAAAAACGTGTATATAACAGACCTGAGACATTCCAAACAAAGAGAAAATCAGAACCAGTAACTCAAAGGGCAGTGAGGCTGAAGTCTGAATGGCATTTCAGATCCACCGAGTGAGCAGGAGTTCTTTTCCTGTAAGAAACCACCAACATGTAGGTAGCAACACAAAAAGTACAGTTCTCGTCTCAAAGAGAGTAAAAGGTAGTTTATCCTGGAACTAAATAAGTGTGATCATGGTCCAAGAACTCAGATTTAGTTTTCCTCCAAATACTGTTACAATAGTTTAACAGTGACGCTTTTATAGAACAGAGAATGCCGTAGATGAAGACACTTTTAAAGTACGATGAAGACACTTTTAAAGTACAACGGTGGAGACATCATATATAGGCATGATAGAGCAAAGGAGGGAAAGTTCTGCTATAGGCCTCAGATGCTATCCGATGGCATTATGATCCTTTGGGTTGGTGTTCATTCATGCATTCCAAAAGGATTTTCCTAATAACCACAAGGATGCCACATCAGACACAGATGTAGGTGATAAAAGGCTGTCTAAGAGACTAAGATAACTCAAGATAATTTGTCCCTAGATCTGTAATATTTTTTAATTCCCACAACCACTGACCTTCTAATTCATCAACCAGAGTTAAAGAATGGCTCATACAGGCACAGCTTCTGCCTGGGGACTTCCGTCAACAAGCCTCAACAGAACTTACTGGAATCTGCATTGTGCAAGAAACTGTGTGAGATTAGATCAAAAAGAGGCCTAAAGAGAAACCACATTTGATATCTGTCTGGAAAATCATCTGTGATTTTCAATAATTGCAATTTATTATACAGTCCCATACATGATCCCTAGATTTACCAAAAAAAAAAAAAAAAGTCTGCTACTCATAAGAAAACATATCTTGGACAAAAAGCCAATCAAGGCAAACAGTCCTGTAACTACAAGTGGAAGAGAAATGGGGCCCCATCGTGAAGGTTACCATTTGGATTCTGCCCTTTACTGTGACAAAGAACTGACATTTCTACTTGTTGAGAAACTTCATTTCCAGGGTTGAATCAAGTTAGAATAATGACATTATCCAAAGTAAATGCAAGTGTCAAATCCTCTTTCCCATTCTGACAACTAATGTCTTCCCTGGGTCATGGAGCTCGCTGTATAGACGTCCTAAGTAGGACTAGGCTTTGAACATCTGGATTCCAGATCTGTCCACACTTTACTTAGTTGGTCCCCAGAAAAGGAGCCAGACATCGATTTAGCCACCCGTGTTCTTAGTCCTTCCTGAGAACGAATCTCACCGGCTCTTTGCTTGTCTCCCCATCATCACCTCTGCAAGCCCAGAGGACCTTATGCTCCCTCAGGACTTCTCATCTTTCTCCCCATGGGAGCTCTGTGCCCACTCCAAGAATTTGGTGTCATGTCTATTCAAAGGATAAAATATAGAATTCTCCTCCCTTTCCTCTTAGTTTTAATAAACAGTTACATCAATGAGTAAGGTTTGAAAATCCCCCAGAAAGAGAAGGTCAGTGTGAACTGCCACATTTCCTTTTGGATTTCTTCTCATGCTGGCACAAAGTCTCAGAGTTGCTCCTATAGAGGTCTCCACAAAGAGGCCAGACTTCTAGGCATGAGAGACCCTTTGTTCTGAGCAATATTCTGAAAATGAACAATGTGGCCTCCCTGTCAAGTCTGAGGACAAAGAAGTCAGCTAGAGGGCCATACTCCTAAAGAATGTCTTAGTCTGTTTTGGACCTTTTGGTTTGATTATGTGGGTAACAAAACTCCCAACTATATACAAGATAAAACTTTTCCAGAATTCAAGCCAAACCACCTACAGAGTCAAAATTGTTGCCAAGGAGTCTCATAGAGAGTGCGGTTATCTCCCTAGTGGCTTCTAGCCATCCCAGACAGACAGACATCTTCCCAGCTCTCAGGAAACCTACCCATAGGAGGCAGAATCCTGTGTGCATTCTTTTTTCCCCCCTGCCAATAATTTGATCCTAAGTAAATGAAGTCTTGGGAGATATAAACAAGGAATGGTCAGTTGTAATGACTATTAGTATCATAGGCTGGCAAACTTCCAGGGGGGAAAGGCTTGGTTGTAGTGTAGAAGGAGGTCCGGAAGGGTGTGGTTTCAGCTGGGCCCTCTGCCTCCTATTAATTTCAAGCATGCCATTTGGTATCTAGATTATTCCAGCTGGCTAACTGGTTAGACCACACACACGCTCAAACACCTCCAAAGGCTCAAAACAATCTCAGTACACAGGCTCAACTCGTAAGAGGAAGAGAATATTTTCCTAACACTGACTCAGACTTTTCAAGTGGCTTTGCTGTCCTCAGCTACCAAGACTTCAGAGAGAAGCCTTGTTTCCTTTCTGTCCCTCCACACACATCCCACTCTCCCAAGTATGCTGTTTCAAACTTCCGGGAACAAAGAGAAGCCTACAGTGCAATTCTATTTTGTCTTTTCAAAGACCTTTTTGTCTTTTCTATTTTGTCTTTTCCAGACCTTTGTCTACTTCATGTGTTCTTTTTTCTTCCACTCTTTCAATCCCCTAACACTAGATAGTGGAGAAAAAAAGATAGAGGGGAAATTAGATAGCTTGCTGATTAGGGGAGTTGCCAGTACCATATCTAATTTCTTGTTTCTTCTTTGCATACAACTAGTTAACAAGCTGAGACTAATGGCAAACAAACAAACAACAAACCCTCGGGGCTCAGCATTTATATATCCTCTGAAAAGTCCCCAGAATTCCAAATATCACACAATCTGCAGCTGGCAAAATCATGCGCCTGCTAGAGTACAAGGTACATCATAGTCAGCTACTGTGGACAATCTGAAGCAGCCTCACATCCCACATCAGGGACTTAAATGAAAACACATTCTTACAACATTCCTGTCTTTTAAAAGAAACCAAAATTCTCACTAAACTATATAGATGTAGAAATTTATATAACATATTAATGATAATGTAGTCTCTTATTGCTCCCTTCTATGAAGAATATAAAGTCAAAACATTTACTGCCCTGATCACATTCCAAGGAGGCAGAATTTAGGAAAGATGGTGATGGAGAACAACATCTGTCCTTCATCAGTCACCAAGGAAAATTCTTGTATGATTCAACCAGGACAAAAACAAGCTAGCTCCTCATGTAGGCTGCTCCCCTCCATTCTCCAGACTCTCTGATATAGCTTAGGCTATTGAATGAATGCAAGCATGCATAACACTTTTTAAAATTAACTGATTGTCCTCTTATCCACGTGAGCCTACCAGAAGAAAAAGAAGAAGACAAAGAAGAAGAAGAAGAAGAAGAAGAAGAAGAAGAAGAAGAAGAAGAAGAAGAAGAAGAAGAAGAAGAAGAAGACACTTAAAGTTTGGCACTAATGGCTTTTTATTTTATTTGTTTGTTTTTTCCTTTCTTTTCTTTCCACATTTTTATGTTTAAAGAAAACACGTTTATTTACCATACCACAAGGCAAGAAAAGACACAGGTCTATTACTCCCTGCCCCCTTCTTTATCCACATGGGTGAGAACTGTTTCTCAAATATAGTGTGCAGAATCTCCTAGAGGAATTGTTAATGGCTTTGAATGATCTTTCCAGGAGAGTCGCTGTTGCAAAATTAACTTAGGGGCAAAGGCTCTGGCAGGCCTGAGCATGACAAACATGGCGCCCACAGGCTTTGTCCTTTACTCTTCTTTCCCTTGCTTGACTGTTAGACGCCATTCCTAAAGCTCACCCCCAAGATCTATTGCCTTTTTTGGCTGCTGTCTCATTCCGGAGACTGGTCACCAAAGTCCACCTATCAAGACATCATGGTCCAGCAACCAAAATCCATTATTTTGGCTACCCTAGCACCCAATCAGAATTTACCAACACACCCTTGCTCATTCTAACACAGACCCCTCCCTTTTCCCCCTTAAAATGAATACCTATCTGCCTCTGTTTTTGTCCAATTCAGATTTAGTGACTTTGTCTCTTTGCCTTGTTCAATAAAGGATATCTTTGAGTTTGGTCTGTGCTTGGAGACTTGTGTTTGGGTGTGGTCTGTGCCTAATCTGAGCTCCAGAGGGAAGCACCATGCAGTCTTCAAGTGCCTTCAAGTGGAGGGAAAGATTGGCTTGGTTTCTAGGATACTGTACATCACTGAGGGAGGCCAAAGCAAGATGACCTCAAGGCAGAGATATGAAGGCACTTACTGCAGCAGAGACCACGGAGGAACATTGTTTCCTGGCTTGCTTTCCATGGTTTGATTATCTTGCATTCTTTTCTTCTTCTTCTTCTTCTTCTTCTTCTTCTTCTTCTTCTTCTTCTTCTTCTTCTTCTTCTTCTTCTTCTTCTTCTTTCTTCTTTTTTCTTCCTTTCTTTTTCTTTTTCTTTTTTTTTTTTTTTTTTTAGAGAAATGTTGTTGTTTAATGGTAAAGCTCTGCACACTTCAGCACCAAGACTGGCGTGGAGTCAAAGCAGCAGGGACGGCTGGGTGACCCCATGGAACCTCACATGGCAAAGAGGATGAGGACGGTGACCATCAAACAGAAGAATCCCATGGCCTCAGACAGGGCAAAGCCCAGGATGGCATAGGAGAAGAACTGCTGCTTGAGAGACAGGTTCCTGGCATAGCCAATAATCAAGCTACCAAACACTGTGCCAATGCCAGCCCCTGATCTAGCCACACCAACTGTGGCAGCCCAGCACCAATAAACTTGGCTTCTGTGTAGATGACCCAGGGAAATCGCACTGGTCTGGCTACCTGGAGAGGGGAGATGCTGATGAAAGGCTGTTTAGATGGGGGCCTCTGGTCTACTCAGGAGGGAGGCAGACACGGGCCTGATTAGACCTCTGGAGAGGATCAGAACTGGAGAGATGAGCAGTGCCTTGGTGGTCTGCAGTTTTCAGTCTGTACCCCCACTCCCTGCAGCCCTTGAACAGGGAGTGAGCTGTGGGCCCAGGATTATCTTGCTTTCTTATACAGAACAGGAGCACCTTCAGAGAGGTAGCACTGCCTACAGCGGGCTGACTAGGTCCTCCCATGTCAATCGCTAATCAAGAAAATGTCCCCCATAAGAACCTACAGGCCAATGTGATGGAGGCAGTTCTTTGTGAGAAGATAAAGGTGGTTCTCTCTTCCCGGGGGACTCAAGTCCTTATCAAGTTGATAAAAGGTAACCACCAGCAAACATCCCCCAGTTGGTTCAGAAGCAGGTGACTGCCCCCACACCTGGGGTGCAGTTCTAGATATCTATCCGTTAACACTGAAAGTTGAGAGAAGTATTACAATCATGTTAATTCCCATAGTAATGGTTAGTTTGCTTTTCTGGGGCACCGTGCTTTAACCAGAAAAAAATGCTCTATTCTAAGGGGTAGAATACTGACCTTCAGGCAATTAGAGGGTTGTAAGTACAGTGCCAGAAGAAATCAGGGTAATGAAAAACAATGGAACTTGTAGATTAATTAGTAATGCTGTGCTATTTCCTGCCAATGAAAGAAGGGCACCAGATGGTTCACAAAGCATTCCTGACTTCTTAAGCTGAAGAAAATCTCTGGGGTGTAAGGAGGTCAAACCTGAGATCTCACATTGATTCCTCTGGCTGCACCGAGTGTGACTTTATTCTGACATCATGTAATTTTATTTGCAATCTGTGTAAACACTGAGAGAAGAATTATTTTTTTAAAGGAGCAAGCCTTCCATATTATATCAATATATACGTCTATCATTCATCCATCAGGTAAACCTCCGTTGATCCTGGAAACATAAATGGCTGAAATACAGCCATGGTTATCAACTTACCCCACAGTGTAGTGAAGATAAAAAGAACAATTCAAGGTCAGATGTCAGAATGGAGATAAGAGACAAGGCAGAGATGAAGTATCCAAGTGGAAGTCACTGCAGGAAGGCCAGAGTGTGCTCAGTCTGAACTCTTGAATGTTTAAGATTTGGCAGGTGAATTAAGGTTACAGGAACAAAGGAAGTGTGGAGCATGGGGCGGTGTCGGTTTGTACAGCAGGTCATTTGGATTGGCTAGGGTACGTCATGCTAGGGAACCTGGCTGGAAACTCACAGGGTGAGGTATGCACGCACTGTAGTGTAATTTGCTGAGGAAGAAAAACCCAAGGAGGCACAGAGGAGGATGTGTTGAAGGGTACAGAAGGGATTGTGGTTAAGGATGTCTAGTGATGAGGAGGGCTGAAGAGCAGAGTAGGTAAGGAACAGGAGCTATGTATGCAGGCGGAGGGTGCCTGTGACCAGCAGGATGGCTAGATCTAGAAATTTCCAGATTTGTGATCTCTGGCTAAGTGGAGGTACCAGAAGAGCAATCACAGCTCATGAACTCTGCTTAGGACATACTAGGTTCGCGTTTCCTGAGGCACACAACGTGGGCTGTTTTGTTAGATTACATGAACTTAGGGATATATAGAGAAAAAACACAGGGATAAAGGTGAAATAAAATATTGGCATATATGGACAAACACTGGGTACTGACCAATTAGAAGGGGTGTGTGACCCACCTGAAAAGATTCTAGCAATTATGTACAGCCATCTTCAGAAGGATGAGAGATCGCAAGATCATGTCTGATACTCATGTCTGTGGAGATCCAAGCAAGATCCAGTGCAGTATTCTAGACCTAAGCAAATATCAGAATCTAGAAACCCACCAGGTGAATTAAAATGGCCCCAGACTCAAAGGGGAAGCACATAAGCCTATTTCCAAGGAGGTAAAGTTCCACTAGACTCGGGACCCTGACCACACTGAAGCTAAACTGGGGCTGGTTCGGGTCAAGAGGCTGATGTGAAGAGCCACTCTCACTTGGGCCGTTTCCTAGAATCTCAACAAACCTCACCAGTCCCAGTCGCTCTTCTAAGGCAGTGAGCCGCAGTCTCTCTGTTTCCCTTCACCTCTTCCTCCTCTCTTCCCCTCTATCCCTTTATACCCCCTCTCGCTCTGGCTCGCTGCTGAGTTTACTCATCTTAAATCTGTGCTCCTTTTTCTTGTAGCCTTTCCCACTCCTGTCTTCCGTCACTGAGGTTGAAACAAACCCCCTCTCACATGCAAGCATGCTGCAGCGAGCCTTTCTAAGATAGAACGGGAGTTCTGCGACAGGGAAAAAAAGGGGGGGGGGGGAGTGGAGAGGAAAAGAAATAGAGCCAAAGTGAATACTAAAATACTTTATAAGAATACACATGACTGACTTGAACAAAGGGAGACAGACTCTGTGTGGTTTTCAGCTACAATTGTACAGAATGTTTACTAAATAACTTGAAAATAATAGGTGTTTTGTTTTGTTTTGTTTTGTTTGAAAGAGGCAGGGAGGTTCTTTGAGCTAAGATGCTGTGGAAACTAATGTTCAAGTAGGATTTCAATTTTTCAGGCTTTGGGGGGAAGGACTGGGTTCTGATATGCTTAGAAACTAGAGCCCATGCATCCATTGGCACATAGCGTTCGCTCTCTGCACCAGCGTTCGCTCCATGTGCCACGCCATTGCTTGCTGGAAGCCCAGCTCCTTCAGGTTTCCTAAACCCTGATATCTGGATGCTCCTCAACCTTGGGCAGCCAGATGCCAGAGGCAACCACGTGCAGCCGGCTTGGCACTGTTCCGAGCATGCTCAGTTGCCTGCAGCCACTTCTGCGGTCTGAGCTCAGGACTTGGGGTCACAGACAATACTCTGCCTCTGGGTTTGTCAGTCACAGAGAAGGAGGTGGACTGCTATCCGGTAATTAGCTTCCTGTCATCTTGACAGCTGTCCCTAATTCAGAGTGGGCTACACCGGGTCTGACAGCCGGAGCCACTTAAGTAGCGTTAATTTGCTCAATCCAATTCTCCGTGTTTTTCCAGCAGCCTATGACCAACATAGGTGTTGGGGCGGGGCTAATTGGAAAAAAAAAAGGTGTGGGGCGTTGCTGGGGCAGCAAGAGAGAAGAGCCCAGGAGGAGGAGCCTGGTCACTGTCCCAGAAACTGACTAGATCTCGCTAAGAGAGGTAGGTAGATAGATAGATAGATAGATAGATAGATAGATAGATAGATAGATAGATAGATAGATAGATAGATAGATAGATAGATAGATAGATAGATAGATAGATAGATAATATTTAAATGGTGTGGGAAGGCGGGGGAGAAATCCACTAATATTGCAGGACTGTTCACAGAAAACTTACGTAGGTGTTAAAAATATTTTTAGAATACTTATTTTTCCCATCAAAACAGCAACTGCTCTTTAGAGAGAACGTCGAAACTGCAAATAATTTTAAGGGGCAGTTTTATAAATTCTCGCGGAACCACACCATTCAGAATCCACCGCATGCACCCTGCTGTGTCTCATCCGTGTCACTTCGAGGTGTCCACTGTGGTTTTGCTGCGACAGCTCAGCCGCCTAGGAGACCCCAGATGCTCCCGCTCGCGAGGTGGTGTGACAAGACAGCCTCAGAGACTAGATAGGTTAATGTGTGGGTGGGTTGGTTGCCGGTGGCATCCAGGATGACACTCGAAGACGCCTTTGCCTGCGTGTCCTTGAACGCCACTGCGACGCGACGCTCCGGAAAGTTGCGGTGACAACGCCTGCAGCGCCCTGCCCCCGACAATTACCAGTCTCACTGCCCCAGCACTGCTGAGTCTGATGGAAGAGTCAGGGTGGCGCGCAGGAGCACCGCCCAGTGGCCGCCCGGCCCCGCCCAGAGGCGGGGCTCGCTGAGCAAGATGCTCCTCGCAGACCCAGGGGCCCGCCCGGAGTGGGCGGAGCCCACCACCCGCAGCGGCCGGCCCCCGCCCGCAGCTGACGCGAAAACCCGGGTCTGCAGAGCGCACCGGACCTCGGCGCCGCCGGGAACCGCACTGGGCATGCTCGGCTCTCGCCGGCTCTGGCGCCCGTAGGTGGGAAGCTCCGGCTCCCGGCGGCGGGGCTGTCGTAACCCGCATCGAGAAGAGGCGCGGGCGGCGGAGGAGGTTGGTACACGCTTGGTGCTGCAGAGCTCCCGGGGTGGCCATGGCGAGAGGCGCACGGCGACCACCAGAGTGGCGCAGCGGTGTCAGGTCAGTGAGGGCACTGGGCGGGCGAGCCTGGGCGGCGGGCTACGGTCGGAAGGAGCCCCGCGCCGGGTTTGTGGTCAGCGGCCGCCGGAGCTGCAGAACTTTCGGACGCCTAGGCTGGCGGAGGCTACGCGCCTGGAGATGCCCGGCGCACCCAGCTCGTGGCTGGTCGCAGGATGCTGGAAATACATGCAGGGGCGGAGACCGGCGGGTTGGGGACAGTCGCGTCCCAGACTCCCACAACCTTCTGATGGCCGGGAGTGCGCTGTCCACAGCGCGTTAGCACAGAGCCTTCCGGATCCCCCGGGAGAAGGAGGATGCCATACAGAGACAGGGCTCTTGGCCCGGCTGTGGATCAGTCTTGTCTGGTGCCTCAGTTTCCCCAGACAGAGAAAGGGGTATACTGGCCTTTGCCCGGAAGGCGGCGTAGGGAGCTCCAAAGCGCCGCGTCCTGATACTGCAGGAGTGTGAGAAGCAGCTGGTGCTAAGAGCTGCCTCCTAGTCTCAGGAGCTCTTGGAGTTTGTTGCAATTCCCACCAAAGCAAGTTGACACGAAATTGTCTCATGGCCTGGAATGGGGGAACGTGCTTTTTTGGCTAAAAAAGTAAATGCCAAGTCAATCCTTTTTAAACCCGAGCATTGCTTGTCGCCCTCTTTAAAACAGCCTGGGATCGCAAATTCCAAGGTTTATAAAGCAAAGTGGAAAAAAGAAAAAAATGTTTGCAGGTGCATTAGGCTGCTCACCCTGTAGGAAATATTATGGCTTCGTTGTCATTGTTTTGAAAGACACATGTTCCAAGTGTGGTTACTGTAGGAATCTTTATTTGCTCTAGCTTTATATTAAGAACTTGGAATCAGCACTGCAGAAACTAGTTTTTTTCAAGTTTTCTCACTTTTTTTTTCTAGATGAAACACTTTTTTTTAAAGTTGCTACTATACTCAACATAGTAAAATGTTCAGGATGAAATATGGAAGATGGAAAAAGAATTGTTTTCAGGAGAGACCAAATTAGAGCCAGGTAGTTTGCAGTCATTGATGCAATCTAATGCACACAAATGCAATTTGTACCTTCAAAGGCAATGTTACCATTTTCCCCTCCAGCCACCCAGATACATCTATTAAAATATTTACAAGTTTGAGGAAACCAGCACATGACTGGTTACATTACCTGGTTCTGTGTGATGCCCCACGTTTAAAATCTGCCCCGATTGCCCCAGACAGCTATTCCTCATGCTGTTTAGAAAGACACAAGTAGGATCTTTCCTTAGCTGTGTTTTTCTGATTCATATCTGGGAACTGAGCACATAGGTCTTAGGAGTGTTACTGGCTTTGTACTTTTGTGCCCCATGGTTTTGCTAGCGACACTAGAAGTACTTATCAGACCATTTCTTTTAAAAAGTAAATCTCCCCACATGCATGTGACCTAATTCAAACCCCACTCCTCACCGTTTTTGGCTAACAATTGAAATTTTTAAGAGTATTTAAGTAACACAGCTATTGTTTAATTTGAGCTTTAGATAATTTTTTCAAGAACTTCCAAACACTTGAATACCAAGTGGCTACTTGCAGTAACCAAATTGTTCAATCTCAGACCAATTCATTTAGCCTCATTAGGCAAGTGCGTTTTTATGAGTTTGGAAAATATGTAGATTGTAGTGTTTGCCTAACTTAGAATTCATCCTAGCATTTGGGGTACAAGTTGTCTTTTCTAGCAAAACCCAGTGGAACACTTACCAATTCCGACAGTTTGTACGGCCAATCACATTATAATTAGAATCAGCATTGAGGTGCAAATGGTTGATTTCAACTTTGCTGTGATATCTCCGTGGAATGGTTAAAAGAATAGGGTTGGTTGATTATGCGATTATAACTAATTAAAGGCAAACAGAGCCGTTTAACACTTAATGCTCCAAACAGAGGCTCTACAAATTTATTGGTCTTGCCTCTGCCTCTACCTGAGGCCTCTTCATGCATTAAAATATCATGTTAAATTTTCTTCCCCACAAACTTTTATGGCGAGGCTTCTGAAGCTGCAAGGATGAGTAAGAAAGACACCATGACTCACACCATCTCTTTGGAGTGACATGCCCAAAGACAAATCAATGAGAGTACAAAATAAGTGTTGCAGTCCCTGTATGTGTGTGGGCCTGAAAAGAGGCAAAGAAAAATGGCCTCCTTGGGTTTGGAGGAGGAAAAGCCCTTGTCGCAGTGGTGACTTTGTACAGACCTCTGGGAATACTGAGAATCAGTTCAGGGTCTTTTAAGCAGAGAAGTGGGTCCTCTATACAGAAAGCACCTATTATGGTGGGCAGAAAAACTGTTCCATGCATGGTCGTGACAAGACTTGCTGGATGTGCCTGAAGAAAGAACCTTGAGATAAGACAATAATTTTGAATCATCCATTTGTGCCCTGTGTCATCCCACGGCTCTTAGGGGGCTAAGGAAGAATTCTGTGATAGTGTCTGGAGGATGACTCTGTGTGCTGCTGCCAGCTTTGAAGATGAAAGGGTCTCACAGGCCAGGGTGGGCACTTGCAAAAGCAAGGAAGAAGATTCTTTCTCCACCAGTGCCCCAAATTCAGCCCACCAAGATATATGTGTACCTAGATACATTAGATTTTGTCAGCTTACATGTCCTAAGAGGGAACAGTGATTGAAGAATTGCCCAGACTAGATTGGCCTTGTGGGCATGTCTGTGGGATTAATCTTTAAAAAAAAAATATGTATGAGTTTTGTTATTAAGAAAACCTTGCAAGTAAATAAAAGCATCACACACCCTAATTAACCACAAGTACATAAAATATATTCTATACACTAAGTGTAAAATTGAATGGAAACAGCTTTTGTTCTAGAATGTCAATTCAAATTGTATAGAAAAGACAGACTTCAGGTCTAGTGGATATGGGCATTTTCTTGGTTACTAATTGATAGAGGAGGGCCAAGCCCACTGTAGGAGGAGCTACTCCTCAGCCAAGAGGGCCTGAGCTGCCTAAAAAGGAAGCTGATCCTGACTCAGAGAATAAGTAAGCAATCAAGCAGTCCAGGTGGTCCCCCATGGTTTCTGCCTTAAGCTTCTGATTAAGTTCCTGCCCTGTGATGATAGACTGTACCCTAGGAATCAAAGCCAAACAAACCCTTTCCTCCCCACATTGCTTCAGAATATTTTACAACAGAAAGGGAACTAGAACATGTGGTAAATTTCCAAACCACAGAACAGTAAGATAATGAGTGTTGCATAAAGTCCCTAAAACTGTGGTAATCTCTTACGGTCGCCATAGAAATCTCATACAGCCTTATTCAAAGGGAGAATTGGTGGAATCAGATAACAGAGGCAGCATAAGGGACACAAAGTCTTACCTTCGCAGTGATGAATTAAATTACACATAAAGGAGGGTGGATTCTATCCCATTATAGGTAAACAATGTGAAATAAGCTTAGGGTTTTAAACAGCAGTATGAAACAGTTCCTTGGCTGGTTTTAACTGCTAGCTTGACACAACCTGGAGTAACCGGGGAAGAGAGTCTTAATGAGGACTATGTAGGTCATGTTAGTCTCTGGGCATGTTTGTGGGGAATTGTCTAATTTGTTAATTGATGTAGGAAGAGGCAGCCCACTGTGGGTGGCATCACTCCCTAGGTAGGGGGTCCTGAACAGCATAAAAAAGGAGAAAGCCAGCTGAGCGTGAGATTGTAAGCGAAATAAACCCTTTCCTCCTCTATTCTCCTTTCTGTCTGGATATCTATCACAGCAACAGAGATGAAAACTAAAATAGAACTATTTCTACCAGGTTTATTTTTCTTTAAAAGAGCAAGGTGTGGTTGTATTAGTTAACTCTCCTTGCTGTGATAAAACACCATGACCAAAAGTGACTTATGGAAGAAAGCGTTGATTTGGGATCCTGGTTCCAGAGTGAGAATTCATAGTGACGGAGGAGGAGGCATGCAGCCGGAAGCTGGAGCAGGAAGCTTGCTGGTTACATCTTTAGCCACGCCCAGGAAACAGTGAACTGCAAATGGGGCCAGGGCTACAAATTCGCAAGGTCTTTCCCTAGTGATGTACAACCTCCAACAAGGCTCTACCTCCTAATGATTCTTCAACCTCCCCCAAACAGCACCACCAACTAGAGACCAAGAGTTCAACTCCCTGAGCTTATGGCTAAAACCATCACAATGGCTAAACCCCAAATTTTACAGGGAATTAATTACCCCAAGGTAGCCAGCCAGTGGCCAGTAGAGATCTCTGGAATAACATCATTCACATGTACCCATGTTAATTATAGCTTAGAGACGTCTCCAGTGTTAATTACATTTCTTGTTGCTTGAAACCAAAAAGCTGACAAAACAACCTAGTGGAAAAGGATTTCTTTTGGGTCCTAGTTTGAGATGATCTAGTCCTTAAGATCCAGCAATGGGATCACGAATCAATACACTCAGATCTCAGCAAAGTACAGGAAACAGAGTAACTTGGCTCAGAAGTAGGACCTCACTGTAGCACCTAATGCCAGGACCCACTTCCTCCAGCTAGACTTCTTTAAAGTTCCACAACTGCCCAGAATAGCCTCACCAGCTGCAAATACGTATTCAAACACATAAATGTATGAGGGATATTTCCCATCCAAGACAAAACTCCTGGTTTAGGATGGTGTGTTTTAGTGGGTCTTGGTTGAACTCCTGGTTCAACCTAGTGTGTCCTGATTTTATAGTGGCTGATTGGGACACAGCCTCATTTTTAAAGTAGGACCATCTTCTACTTTTTTATGCTTAGTGCTATCTTAGCAATATTCTGCTGTCTCCACACCAACTACATTTGAGTGTTGAGGGAGGTGTGGAAACACAAATTTGGGACTGCTCAACTAAGAGTGAGGAGATTTTGCTTGGGATCCCTTTGCTCAGTCGGTGGTTGCTTACAGTGTTGTGGCTACGTGGATTACACTGGCTGTTCAGATCACAGTTATTACTGACAAGAGTGGCTTCAGTCTAAAATTCCACAGAGTTGCCGGGTAAATGCCCTTATAAAAGTATTTCCTATACAAATACTTGTAAAGGACAAATGCTTGTGCTGACTCATTGGAGACTGCTATCATCCACCAGCCATGTTTGCAGTTGGCTTCCTTCTTGAGGGGAGATCTGGGGTAGCAGCTCGTATGAGATCACGAAGCCTCATGCTTAAATATAAAAAATCCAGCTCCTCTTTTCCCACCATATCTAGTCTCTTTTTCTGGACAAGGCCTCAATTACTTGCCCTATAAAAGCCTAGAGCCTTGTCGAGTTGGTATCGCTCTGTGCCTTGAAAATCTAAACTAGAAAAAGCTATCTTATTGTTAAAAGACTGACTCAAAAAGTATTTTTTCAGACAGTGTAGGAGAGGATGCCAGAGGCGATCAGTATCTGTTATTAAAAACAACAGCTGTGGGGCTTTATTAAAATTTATATTCATAAAAAGAAGTTTATGTATGTATGTATGTATGTATGTATGTATGTATGTATGCATGTATGCATGCTGTATAGGTTCCATTTACATAATACCATGCTGTTGCTTTGTTGTTTTTACCCAAATGTCCTTTCACAATGATGCAGTAATTCTTCTATTCCCCTGTGGTATTACTAGCTCAGAATAAACTTGTCAATCAAAAGAAAAAGCAATCAGGGAGAGATTCTACAATGAAAAAAAAGTGATATTTATTTGGGACTGACAGTGTTTCACTGGGAATATTAAACAATGAGCATATTCAAAGAGGCTGAGGTAAGAGGAGGTTTAAAACCCCAGACGGGAAGAATTACACTGGGCGTTCAGAGAGCATAATCCTTGATCACAGTTATTACTGACAGGAATGGCTTCCGTCTATGAATCCATAGAGTTGCTGGGCAAACATCCTTATTATATACTTTGTATACAATTTTAGAAGTTTGTACAATGGTAGTTCTTAGGGGATCATGTGTTAAGAGCCTGCCCCTTATGACTTCCTGGCTGTGTTTATTTTGCTAGGGTTGATCATGCAACTCCAGTTTTATTCTGACGACTTTTACATTTCTGTATGAATTAATCTTTGGAATAGTATGCCTTTAGTTATGCCTTTCTTCTCTTACGATTTATTTATTTTTATTTCATGTGCATCAGTGTTTTGCTTTCATGCATGTCTGTATCATACCCACGCTATGCCTAAGGAGACAGGAAGAGGGTTTCAGATCCTCTGGAACTGGAGTTATATACGGTTGCTATCAACCATGTGGGTGCTGGGAACCCCACAGACTCTCTGTAGCCTGCACTCTTAAGCAGTGAGTGAGTGTCTCTCCAGTCCCTGTGCTCTTCTTTTATTTTTGTTCTTTCTCTGAGTGCTTGTTCTGTACTTTCTTGGTATTCCAGCCTCAGTCTTCTGATTTTTTTTTAATTTGATATATTTTTTATTTACATTTCAAATGATTTCCCCTTTTCTAGCCCCCCACTCCCCGAAAGTCCCATAAGCCCCCCTCTCTCCCCCTGTTCTCCCACCCACCCCTTCCCACTTCCCCGTTCTGGTTTTGCCAAATACTGCTTCACTGAGTCTTTCCAGAACAAGGGGCCACTCCTCCGTTCTTCTTGTACCTCATTTGATGTGTGGATTATGTTTTGGGTATTCCAGTTTTCTAGGTTAATAACCACTTATTAGTGAGTGCATACCATGATTCATCTTTTGAGTCTGGGTTACCTCACTTAGTATGATGTTCTCCAGCTCCATCCATTTGCCTAAGAATTTCATGAATTCATTGTTTCTAATGGCTGAATAGTACTCCATTGTGTATATATACCACATTTTTTGCATCCACTCTTCTGTTGAGGGATACCTGGGTTCTTTCCAGCATCTGGCAATTATAAATAGGGCTGCTATGAACATAGTAGCAGTCTTCTGATTTGTAAGCTACCGGTGTTCTTTCTGAGTAACTGGGTTCCCCTGTGACTGTACCCACTGTTCACCATACCCCCTTGTTTTTACATCTGTATTTCAAACCAGCGTCTCTCATGTATATCTTCTGTCCATGCATCCACTCGTGCATCCATTCAGCAAAAGTTGACAGCCTGAGATTTCAGCATCCAATGGAGGGATAGGCATACACAAAAGGCAGTCGGCTGAAAGTATGGGGTGAAGTTGGGGCCTTTTAACCAAGACTTCCTAGGTAGGTCGGGTCTTTCCAGATGGGCCAGGGAAGGAAGACAGCACTGGAAGCTGCAGAGGTTCTATGAGAGCAGCAAGAAGTCAGGAAGGGCCACATGGAAGAACGCAGGGGAGAGGGGAAATCAGCATGACAGTAAATTGAGGGCTCAGGATGAAGAAAAGCTATGTGTGTCCTGCTCAAGAGTTCAGAATCACTCTTGACAAAACGATGTTTTATTTGTCCATTTTGTTTTGTTTGCAGTCCTAGGGATTTCAATCCAGGCAAACACTCTGTGCACTGAACTGTATCCCAGCCTCTGAAGTAGGTTTCCAATCAGATTTTGGAGAGTCAGCTGATTACAGCCACAAGGCTTGTGCGTGGAAGGCAGGTGGGCATGCGGGTTGAGGCAAGTCAAGGAGGAAGGAGTCTCTGAGGGCGGTACCCAACACAGCGATGATCATCAGGGCAGAAGAAGCAGGGTGGTGGCCAAATGCCTAGGAGCAGGACTTGCTAGGACTCGGGGATCGATCTGTACATCTGGGCAGGAAATGAAGGGAGGCGTTTAAAACAACTCCCGGGCAATTAATTAGATTGTCAGGCATTGCATATAAATGGAGGCACTCCTGCTTGGTGCAACTCTCCCTGGCTCTCTACCAGGGCAGGACTGGAAGCTCCAGAGAGATTAATTTCCATCGTATACACTTAAAGCAGGAAGAGGAGGTAATGCCGGAGCCCAAGACCGTGTGTGTGAACCTTAGTTACCATGGCAGGGCATCGACGATGAAAGAGAGATATACATGAACGGAATCCATTCTCTAGTTCTTTACCACCTCTAGATGGGAGCGTGAGCAGCCTGCGCTGAGAGGGCATCTTTAGAGGATGAGCTGCTACACTGACTTTGTGAGCAGTGGAAAGAATACTTCCTATAAGGCTGCTTAAGTGTAATCCTAGCCCTTCCCTTCCATTGAGGACTGGAGGCTGCTGATGGTCAGAAGAAAAGCAAGGGGGAAAGGTTTCTTTCCTGAAGAAATAAATGTGTTGGAGCAATGGGCTTCAGAATTGTGCGTTGATAGGACTCACCCAGTTCACCCAGGGTTACACAGGTTTGGACACTTGGACAGATGGTCCTCCTGGGCTCATTAAAGGAATATCCTATACTTGCAAGAATATATACATGCAAACATACATACACATGTAGACACATACGCATACACACACAATGGCACCTGCTTGGCCTCCCATAGGTATTGCTTGTGGCCGTGAGTACTGCACTGAGTCTGACTGATGCCTCTTTCCCAAAAATCCAGTTCCTCTGCAAGGAAGGTAGACACATGGTCACCCTGGGGACAGATACACACCCAGCCACCCTGGGGACAGATGCACACATACCCACAGTGGTGACAGATGTTCTCACAGCCACCGTGGGGCCAGATGCACACACAGCCATCATGAGGACAGATGCACAGACAGCCACCCTGGGGACAAAGGCACAGACCGCCATGGTGGGGAATAGATGCTCACACAGCCACCGTGGGGACAGAGGCAAAGCCAATCTTCTGTATCATCAGCAGAGGAAGATACTTGACTCTCTCTCTCCAGGCTTTATTCGGGGAATGCTTATGGGATGACCGTGGGCAGCTTAAACGTCTAGAAACCCTTCCACTTCCTGCTCGTCGGCCATTGCGACTCATCTCTGGTTCTGTATTTCTGTGGTGTTCTGAGTGCAGGCACCGGAATGGCTCATCCTGCCATAGGCCAGGGTGGCTCTTGCTGTCACTCTGCCTGTCCCCTGCCACTTCTGTTAGCTGCCCAATTTGGAAAAAAGGCTTTGTTGTTGTTGTTTACTTTCTCTCTCATTCATTCTCCTCCCTCTTCCTCTCCCTCTCCATCCTCCCTCTCATCCTCCCTCTGCACCCCCCCCCCTGTTATTTATTTTTTTTTATTTTTAACTTCAAGCTTTTGGACAACCCTAGGCGACCTCATCTCTGAGTTGGATGCCTCAAAAGTAACCATCTTTTCTCAATCCCAGTATACTTTCCGAAAGCCCGAGATTCATTTCCAGAAGGCATTGGCCTTAAACCCATCTCTTGCCCTCGTGGGGCCTCACCATTTCTCCATGGGTGTTTGTACACTTCGCTACTTTAGACGGTCAGCTCCCTCCTGCCTTTGGTGGGCATCTCATTCCAACTTCAAGGCTGTGCTCAGTCACCTACCTTTCTTTCGCAGGAGTGTTCGGTTTTGCTTCTTAAGTAATGGACCACGTATCCCAAAGCACATTTCACATTGCTCTGAAGATCCTAGGGTCTGGAAGCTCCAGCATCCCTTTTGTTATACTGAGTTTTTGGAGTATACCCCCAACATCCCAGAATTCTTGGGATGGCACTCCCAGCAGACAAAATAGAAGAGCTTCGTGAAAATGTATCACAACCCAGGCTTCTGTTCCTCGCCATGACAATTTACTTCTACACTTTCTTTCCACAGTGAAGTCATCATTCCTGTTGAGAAAACTGTGCTGTCTCTTTTATTCATCCCCCAGGTCTGGAATAGTCTATGACTTTTCCATTTTGCCTCACATGAATTTCTGTACCTTGCATTGCTAGGCAGCTAGGAGATAGAAACCTGGTCTTGAACCTTTTTTTAACTAGAGCAATTGGTATTAAACTGACACTAATGGCTTATAAATAATTTGTTCAGTTAGTTAATAGAATCAGCTCCCTATTGCTTTTATCACTTAGCTAGGCCTGACTGCCCAGGTAATCATTCAAAACACCTAGTGCTTGCTCTGGGCCTACAAGGCCTTTGCCCATCACTGCAGGGGAAACTATGTGGAAACCAGGAAATTCCTATTTTCAACTGGCTATTTTACTTTTAATCATTGATTAAAATTATTTTATTTTGTGTACACTAGTCTTTTGCCTATGCTTACCTATGTGTCTATTTGTGTGCCTGGTGCCTGCTGAAGCCTGAAGATCCTCTGCAGATCCTCTACAGATGGCTGAGAGCCACTAGCCCCCTGGGTGCTGAGAATCAAACCTGGGCTCTTTGGAAGAGCAGCCAGTGTTCTTAATCATTGAGCCATCTCAACTGTAAAATGATTTTGTTTCTAACAGTTTGCTATATTGTCACATTGAAAGACATGTAGGCTTGCTGGGAAAACTATCTTAATCTATATAATAAAGCCAGCCAGAAGACAATTCAGAGCTAGCCCAACTTCTGAAAAGAGTCATTCTTTTGCCCCAAATCTTTGAAATTAATGATTACTAAGAAATGGATGCAAATGTATTCTAAATTTAAATGTGTCTAGCTTTCGGACAGTTTACCTAAGCTGAGCTGTGTCCTCAGTGATCACTGTGTACACAGTAGACTGGCAATCTGAAGGGTTGAGTCCAGCCAAACTTTTCCTGGGTTAGAGCCAGCATCTTCAAAATTGCTTCTCCCAGGGTCACATGGGCAAAATCACACAGGCCTGCCCCAATCCCAGAGCACAGGGGGCTTCTGAGGGTTGAATGTTTTATAAGCTATAAGTGTTGTCAATGATAAAGGAAGCCATTGTTACTCCCTTAATACGAATTAAGTCAGGTGGAGTTTGAATTACAGAATCCCTTCTGATCTGTGTCACAGAAGTCCAGTTGTATGAGCATGGGTGACCCAACCACTTCGCATGGGGAATGCTGGTTATGTAACTCCACTTTGTGAAAATGGTGAACCAGGAAAGAGGAAAAGCTGTTTAACTCACTGCAGTTATTAAGTGCATTTTTTTCAAATGGATAAAGTCTTATTCTAATGAAAAAAAAAAAAAGCCTTAATTGGTCGAAGTCCTTGGCTGTGAATTTCCACGGCTTTAATCAAATACTCAGAGGTACAGTGAGTGAAGGGTGCTTGAATATTTGGGTACACCAGTTAAGAACATGTATTTCAGGTCTTGAACCGAGCTCCATAGTCAGTGGGGCTCAGTTCTTGTTCTTCTTCTCTGTTTCAGAAGAGAGATTGGAGCCTATGTGGTACCCAGAAGGATAGTCCCTGCCAACCTTGTGGTTTGTCCCTGCTAGGATCAGAGTTGAGTCCCAAAGAGGGTGTGAGTGGACAATCCTCCTGCCTTGCGAATATGTGTGCATGTTTCCTGTGTATACATGATGTTCTGTTCCCTGTAGAGGAAAGTTACCACGTGCCTTATGGCACACCAGCAGTGCCTGTGAGCCATCCTTCAAGTCCCGGATGGCTGTGGTCACAGTTTGACATGTTGATCCTGGGATGAGTCCCCCTCTCCCCCCCTCCCGTTTTAAGAAAGGAAGGGTTTCTTTGGGCTCATGGTTGAGGGGACAGCCTGTAGTGGCAGGGAAAACATGGTTGCAGGAGCGTGAGGAAGCGTTTTCAGCCAGGCAGCAGAGAAATGGATGCTGGGGTTCAGCTACCTTTCTTCTTTTTCTTCAGTCCAAACCTCCCATCCCATGGGATGGCCCAACCCACATTCAAAGCAGATCTTCCTTTCTCCAGTAAACCTAGAACTCTAGAACTCTAGAAATACCATGTTAACCTCTGGATACATGTTTCTATAGTTTTCCCAAACCAAATCAAGAAGCTAACAATGAAGAGTAACCCTGCAGTGGGATTTATCTATTTTTTTTTTTTTATCTGCGTGCTAGCAAGTCTCTTGCTCATTCTCTTGTCTCCCCATCCTTACTATTTCTTTTCTGGGCCAGCCATAACCTTGATTGCTGTGCTTAGAGAATCATGGGTTTGGGAGAAAGGTCCCTGCAGTTCAGAGATCCTGGATGACCCCCTGGTGTTATTTCAAGAGAATTGTATAAGTAAGGAAATGAGTTGCTGTCTTCATCCCAAATTGTAAACTTGGGAATCTTAAAATTCCGAAGTCCTTTCCTCCTCACATCTCTCCCTAGGATTTCTGTCTTCTACCTTAACTTCAGAGTCCATCCAGTTTTTCCTCTCAGAACCCTGGCTCTCCTCTGCTCTCCTATAATCTCAGCTTCTTGGCTGCAGGAAGGCCCTTATTGTGTTCTTAATTCTAGCTGTAGCCTAGAATACAGTGCATGCCCCTATTGGACGTTATTCAGTTATTCTTTGCTTTATTGAGAGCTACTAATATC
Source organism: Apodemus sylvaticus (assembly GCF_947179515.1). Classification (NCBI taxonomy): domain Eukaryota; kingdom Metazoa; phylum Chordata; class Mammalia; order Rodentia; family Muridae; genus Apodemus; species Apodemus sylvaticus. The sequence continues at coordinate 58,117,029 of NC_067489.1, forward strand.
CTGAGGCTCATAATGAGTTTGATAGTTTTATTACAGGCTGTGCCCTTGCAAAATAATCAGCCGCCCTCTGAAAGAGTGCATGGGAAAAAGCGCTCTCTCTACTCCGGAGCTGCTAGTTAATTGCATTTGGCCAGTTGGGAAGCTGTGCATGCACAAAGACTCATTCACTGTGCCAGCCATGAGACTTTATGGAGTTCCCAGAACTAGCAAGAAGATCTGAACTCAAAATTGGTTCTGGCCTGTTTTACAATTAAGAAAGTGTGTTGAGACTATTACTCCCTGAGCCTGCAAGATGGCTCATAGGTAAAAACACTTGCTAAGCAGACTAGACAACCTGAGTTCCACTCCCATCCTGAATTTAATCTCTGTATCCCAATGACAGAAAGAGAGAACCAGCTCCCAAATGTTGTAGTCAGACCTCTAACCTCCGTATCTGTGCTATGGTTCTCATGTGTACATACACAATAATAATAATAATAATTTTTTTAATAATGGGACTGGAGAGATGGCTCAGCAGTTAAGAGTACTTGCCATTCTTGCAGAATAATATTTGTTATTCCCAGAACCCATATCAGATGGGACTCAACTGCCTGTAACTCCAGTTCCAGGAGATCTGAGGCCCCTTCTGGGCTCCCTGGACACCAGTACATACATGGTACACTAACATACATGCAGGTACTCATGCATGCACATAAAAATAATTAAATCCTTTTATAAAAGAGTATTATATCCACTCCCTGGTTTATAGACTTCAAAGTTAGCACAAGGACACAGGCATGGTGCCAGTTACTCAACTTGTAGACAGCCAGGAGTTAAGAATCCAATAAAACTCTGCTGTGTTATATGGAATCTGCTTAGCATTTCTTCTATGCTCTAAGAAGAGTTCTGACCCACTGATAAATCCTGCTGACTTACTCTGACTTGAGGACATCATATACACTAAGAAATTATTAGGAAATGGGCTTGAGATAGGTTACAAACAGGAATTCAAAATCGGCAGAGATCATAGTCTAGATCATCAAGTTAACATTACAAAGTTACTGGGAGGAGCTAGGAAGATAGTTCAGGCATGAGATGCTTACAGCAGAATAAAGAAGACCAGGCATTTGATCCACAGAACCCATGTAGAAAGCTGGGTGTGCTGGTCTGAGCTTGTAATTCCAGTACTGGGAGACAGAGACAGAAAGATGGCAGCCACTTACTGAGAGACCCTGTCTCAAAAGTTAAGGCAGAGACACCAAGTGTCAACCTCTGGCCTCCACAGGAGCAATATGGGTGTATACATCCTTGCAAGATGTGATAAAAATTCATGGTTTCTTAGCACTTATATACCATCAAATTTTACAGTATACATGTGACATATGGAGCCCAATAGTTATTTTTTAATTTGGAAAAGCCATAATTTAAAACAGATCATTTTTGAAAAATGTATACCTTTTACATCAAAAACTTAACAAGGTGGACGATTCTTTGGAGGGTTTCACGCTGGTGTGGGTGATAGAGTAGAGATGGACAGATATTTATTTAGTATGTCCTCTCAGTTATGTCTAGTAATCTGCAGCAATCCAGTAAGCCGGATGTTTATTTTGTTCTGTCCAATGAATATCTAGAAATAGTCCTAAGATATACTAAGATAAGTCCTAAGATAAGAAATAGTCCAAGGTATCCTCACAGCGCTGTGAGGTCTCCCCCAGTCTTTCTCTGTAGGGGTCAATCACAGCCTCTACTCTTCTGAAGACAAGCTGCCATGTATTTTGGTTCATGGCAGTTTATCCTTATGGATGGTGTCAATGTTGCTTGTCCTTGAAATGTCCGTCTGAGACAGGAGACCAGTGGCCCTAGGAGAAGTGAGAAGACCAGGCCAGAACCACTGTAGACTCTCCTGGGCCATGTCTAGCAGACAATGGACAGTGCTGAATAGTCCAAGGGTACATTAGTTGAAATCCATAATATGTGTGTACATGTGTGTTCTACCAACAATGCTACATTGGGTTTTAGCAAATGAGATATTTCTTAGATAGTTTAACTGTAGACTGCACTGCTCAGGAGGTCTGATATTACCTTAATATCAGACCTGCACACAGTCTTTAAATCCTGCACATTCTAATTCTTCTGCCCCTTGCTGACTTTCCCACTGCTTCCTTCCCTTCTGCTTTTCGTTCAGACACTGACTCTTCCTTCTGTCCTCGGATAGTGTGGCGGTCTCCTAGCGACCTCCGCATCAGCAGCCACTGAGTTCTGAGCAGGGTGACCTTTGTAAACGGAGTGCCCGTCTTCAGCATTCCACACCACCACCCATACCGTCTGGACAAGCCTGCCTCCCCAGTCTCCTCCTCTGTGCATGCATGGAAACTTAGCAGGAATGTTTCCTCAACCAAAAGGTGTTTCTTGGGCTCACTGAATCACCTGTGCGCCAGAGAGAACAGTGCTGACTCAGATGTTGTGACAAAACCTCATTGTGTGACTAAACAGAGTGTTGGACCCCATTGATGGAAAGGTGCCAGTAATAACACAGCCAAGACAGAAAACAATAATGTATATTCATTTAGTTTAAAACACTCTTAACAAGATACCCCCTTTTTCCTCTATAAATACATCATCTATAGTCCTTCAGGAAAAGAAAGAAACAGATTCAACAGAGCATCCTATTAAATACTTAGAGATAAAATACAAGAATTGGGAAATAGGGAAGGGTCCAATTAACAAAAGAACATTTGATGTTTGCCACACATTTTCTTTTTTTTTCTATTTATAGAAGATAAAGTATCCTAGGAAAGTTTTCCCAGAGGCCCCACACAAACACATGAAGCTTAACAATTTGCCCATTATAGCTTTTGTTAAGCCCTGCCTTTGAAACTCACACTCTTTGTTCTCACATTTTGAAGGACTGCATTTTAAGCTGCTGGATTACAGTACTCACATTTATTACGCTTTGGCGCCTCCATTGTCTTTCACAAAGTTAGAGTATTATTAACTAAACTTTTCATGATGCTGTCAGATCCCAGTCTGATAGGTTCTTCTTCAAAAACTTCATTTGTAGATTATTGCCTCAACATCCAGTCATGTGATATCTTCTGTGCTTTGGGCAGGGCGTTGTAATTTACCCATGAACCACTGGATTCCACAGAAGTCTAGCTTCTTTAGGCATGTGTGTCAATGTGATTCCTAGTGCCTTTTACTAAGGGAATCCTGAGGGTCTGTATGTGACAATTCCTCACCATGAAAGAAGGTGGGGGTAGGAAGAGTACCAGAAGTTCCACAGGAATAGCAGATGCCGCAGGGACACCACGAGCCCTGGAACATGCCACAAGGGCAAGGGGAAGACAGCAAAGCTCTGGGGAGCATTCGACAAATACGACCTAGATGTACCTCTCCAGCTGGCTGCATCACCTAGAGGCAGCTGTCCCTCTCTCCAGCTAGACTGTGAGCAGCCGTGACCTATGACTTACTTAGCTTATAGCACTGATCATCCCCCGTGTGCTTGGCCATATATCGACCACTTAAAAAATGCTAATGTTATAGACGTGAAAGGGCACGGCATGCAATAGACTGACTTCCTAAAATAACCGCTAATTATGACTCTCCAAACTAAAATAACCTAAAATAACCGCTAATTATGACTCTCCAAAATCCTTCAAACTAAATTTTCATGTTTTTGGTTTTTCTTTTCTCTAAGTAAGCCAAATATTCTGTATGGTCTTTGCATTGTGTTACCTGCCCATTAGAATCTTCATAGTGAGACGGACTAGGAGTAAGAAGGGAAGTTTGACAGCTTGCTAACTACAATACCCATATTAAAATGCAAGTGACTGTGTCTACTCACCTCAGAGACTCTGAGGAGCCAGGTCCAGAAACCACTCGGATCTGTCCCAAGTATATTAAAATAGCACTGTAGTGTCCTCTTTATTCTTGCTAGCACAAAGGATGCACTTGAGAACGCAGTGCCAACAAGACCAGCCTCTGAGAAGAAACAGCTCTTGACCTGCATGTTATTTTTTAATGAATATCGGTTGTATTTTCCCTGTGAAAAGGGCTATGGTCTCTTTAGTCATATTATTTTTTTTTAAAGTCCTGCCATTTTATCTTACCCTTAGCTTAAGGGCATTTGCTCTGCCTTAGAAGTTAAGAGAGAGAGGGGAGGGAGAGAGAGAGAGAAGGGGGGGGCAGAGAGACAGAGACAGGAAGACAGAGAGACAGAGAAATGAGAAAATCCAGTGTGCCACTTCAGTGTGACACCCAAAGAGGCAAGCCTTTGAATTCTCAGACCAGAGTGACTACAAAGGACCCAAGGGCTGAAGAGTTGGCTCAGCTGGTAAGAGTACCAGCTGCTCTTCCAGAGGACCCGTGTTCAATTCCCAGCACCCACATAACCCGCTCATAGCTGTCTGTAATTCCAGCTCTAGGGAATCCAACTCCCTCACACAGATATATGTGTGAGGCAGATATATTTTGCCTACATATATGTAGGCAAAAACATCAATGCACATCCAAAGGATCCAAAACTAGAAACTACTGCAATGGCTTCTGGTGCCAGGGTGACAATCAATATGGCTTGAAGCCACCAAGCTACATTCTCTAAATAGCATAACTTAGACAGGAGACTTAGAAGCCCAGCTCCAGTAAAGATAGCTTCGTAGGTGGAGTCAGGCATTCTTGTTTAACAAGGCAGGTGATAAGCAGTTCTCAGTGTACACAGACCTGTCTTGTGCTCTGTAAGCACTTGCCCAATAAAAGTCTAACCTTTGATAACCTCAAGTCCCACTCCTAGCTGAAGCCCTGCTCTAACCACTCTTCTGCACTGAACATGTCGACCTTTAACCACCCTGATGAGAGGAAATCACAAGGTCAGCCAAATAAAGGAAGCTGTTTCCGGAGTCACATAGGGGTCTAGCCTGCCTCGACACCATAAGGTTCTTGTTAATGGGGAGGGTGTTGGCTATGCTGAGACAGTAGGCACTAGACTCCCAAGGAAACTGTGGAGAAAACTCTTTTCTTTCTTCTAAAAAAAAGTAAAATAAAAAGTGGCCAGATGATGTTATCATCAATAGTTACCTCTTTGGGTGGATAGTGTTGGAAACCAGCAGTATGATCCCTTCCCTTGGAGAGTCTCTGTTCATTCGCCAATCATATGCTGAGCTTCCTATGTGGCAAAAGCAAACCAGACAGTATAGATGAATGAGGGAGTGGCCTCTACCATATTGGCATAAGGAGACAATCTCAGCATCAGTGGAACAGAATAAGAAGTTTAGAAATAGACCCACCCACATATGATAGTATTTGATAAGAAGGCAAGGTAAGCATTGGAGAAAGGAGAGTCTTCTACAGATGGTGGTAAAACAACTAAGTCTCCATGTGGGGAAGAGAGCTTTAACCCATTGGAGCGATGCTCAAGAAACTCTAGGCTGGATCATAGAAACTGGGAAGCAGGTAACATGGAATTTTGGGTGAGAAAAGTATCTTAATTATATTTATTGTGACAGTTATATTGGCATATACCTAAAATGGGTATGGATTACTGTATGTATATGATACTTCTGTGAGTTTGAAAATTGTTTGCATCATGTTCTCAGTGAGCATTAGCTAAGATGCAGACTCCTTATTCTGACCTGCAAAATCGGTGGCCAGAGCCTGCCTTACTGTCACCCACCTTGTAGTACCCACTGGGTGGTACTTCCTCATCCAGGACCTGCCTCTTCTGCTCCTGTTTACCCAGAGTTCTCTTCTCCCAGGTCTTGGCACTGAAGGCCCTGACTCTGTGTCACTTTCTCAGGGAAGTCTTTCCTAACTAGCTAACTTGGTACCAAGTAATCACAGTGTGCATTTCAAAACCTGCCTCTCATATTGATACTCTTATTTTTATATGTCTGTACTTCTTTTCTGTTTCTCCCAGGAGACTGTGAGCTCCACTTATCATAAACCACCATTGCTTTCTACTCTTGTATCTCCAAGACTGAGAGGAGAGTCTGCCCAAGAGAATTGTTCGATAAATACCTTTTGAATGTGTGAAAGGGTTAGAATTCAGATTTTTGTGGGATGGGGAGAAGAGAGACAAAGGAACAGCGCTAAACGGTTTGGGCTACAGAAGGCAGTTCCTGTAGAAGGCTATAGAAATCGGGCGGGAGCTACAGAAAGAACAAACAGATGCTGCAAAAGACTGCCTCACGACTTCTGAGAGATGATATGAAGCCGGAAATGACCCTTACTGCCACACAGTTTCTCAGAAGCAGCAGTGGCAAGGATGGGAAAAGTTCCAACCAATATTTTTAATTGCACTTTTGATTTTTAATTCATTTATTTACGTATTCTTATTAGTTCTTTGAAATTTTCATATAATTGATTTTGATCCTGTTCATCCCCTTCCCACAACTCCTCCCAAAACCTACCCACCTTCTTTCTCTGTTTTCTTTCTTAATTTTTTTTCTTGATGATTTCTTCAAGTTCAATTTGTGCTGTGATATATTCTTGGCTATGCAACCCACTTCAGCGTGGTCAATTGGTCAGGGGTCACATCCGTTTATTAAGTTTTAAATGTTTTCTTGAGAATGTTTATCTTCGATAGTGTTTTACTGCTGTGAACAGATACCATGACCAATGCAAGTTTTATAAGAGACAACATTTAATTGGGGCTGGTTTACAGGCTCAGAGGTTCAGTTCATTGTCATCAAGGCAGAAACATGGCAGCATCCAGGCAGATATGGTGCAGGAGCTGAGAGTTTTACATCTTCATCTGAAGGCTGCTAGTAGAAGACTGACTTCCAGGCAACTAGGGTGAAGGTCTTAAGCCCTCACCCACAGTGACACACCTCCCAGTAGGGTCACTCCCTGGGCCAATCATATATGAACCATCACAATGTTGTATATGATATTCTGGGATATGCAACCTATCCACTTCAGCATGGCCAATCTATCAGGGTCACATCTATTTATTACATTTTAAATGTTTCCCTGAGAATGTTCTATGTGAATATACTGTGTGTATATCATTTTCATCCCTCTCCCTATCCAACTTCTCCTCACAGTGAATAGCTCCCAGGTTCATTTCCTCTTCTTCTAAACTTATTATTGTCATGTACTTGTATATAGTCTACTGAGTCAATTTATTGCTGTTCATATGCCCCTGTGTTTAGGGCCAACCACTAGGGAATAGAATAACCTGTCAGGGTTATCAAGTCTCTGGATCTTAAAATCTTTCCACTTCTTCCACCATGTCCCCTGAGCCTTTGGTGTAAGAGTTGTAGTAGAGATATACTAATAAGGCTTGGGTACCTCACTGACACCTATTCTCTCTACATTTTGACCAGTTACTGCATCTCTATAGGAGTCTCCATCTGCTGCCAAAAGAATTTTCTAGAACAAGGAGTAGGAGTTCCACTTAACTTTGAGTTTAAGAATAAGACAGTAGAATACAGTTAGAAGTTGTTGATTGTCTACTAGGGTGTGTTGACCATTCCAGTCATGTGTAGGCCATAGGGGTGGCACTATCAAAATGAGTGGGCCTTAGTTCAAGTTAGATAGCTGTTTGTTATGTCTCAGAATCAAGTGCCACTATTGCGGCATTTGGGGATGTCCTTTGGGCTAGTCATTGTGGGTCCTGAAGTGAACTCAGCAGTGTCTACTGAAGCTCTAGGAGATGAGAATATGCATCCAGCCTTCCCAGATAGTGGGGCACTGAGCAAAGATCAGGCATCCAAGAAATAAAGCATATTTTGTGTATAAAAATGTATTTGCCTCTATACTGTTAAATTTGAGGTCTATACAGAAGATCCAGTCAAAGATGTCTTGTGGGAAGTTGACCACAGTGACCAGAAGAAACTCAGGAAAGGGGATTTAAAAATGGCTTTGGACACAATAGGGTTTGGGTGAGAATAAAAGTGGTAGGTGAAACCTTAAAAAGGGTTATGCATTAAAAAGGGGGCAGAGCTAATGATGAACCCTGGGAATTAATAGAAACCTAAGAAGCAAGAATGACAGCGGGTCTTGGGCATGGTGGCTCATGTCTCTCTTGGGGATACAGAAGTAGGATGTCTGTGAGTTCAGTGCCAGTCTAGGTTTTAAAGTGAGGCTCTACCTCACATAAAAAAAGCATTCAGTAATAACTAAATGTACAACCCTGGAAAGAGAACCAATTGCCATAATGCTTTGGGTAGGGGAAGACAACCACTTGGCAACAAGGAGTGATGGTGGACCTAACAAGGGCTACTTAATGAAAGAGCAAGTAAAATATAGAACAAGAGAGTATGGGGGGGGGGGGGGGGAATGGCATGCGAGCAACTGAGCATGAGATTCAAGATGCTTTCCGAAAGGCAGAATAAGTACTGGGGATTTATGACCTGAAGCACTGGTAGACGAAAGACGGTCTCCGCTGCTTAAAGATTAGAATACCGCTGGCTTAAGACACTTGATTCTCAAGCTGATGATGTCATAAGCATTGTGGAAAGACAGTCCTAAACCAAATGAGTGCAGGAAGACTGCCAGATGTCCCCAGTGCCTGGCCAGAGTCAGCATTCATTCCTTCATTATCTTAGTGATTACATGGTTAAGCAATTCTTCCCAGCAGCTCACTACCTCCTGGGTGTAGATGTGAGGGAGGCAGCTGGTGTGATCAAGGTCATCTACGAGCTGAGTAAATGTGTCATGAAGATAAGGAGAGAAGACTTTGTAGAGTGTGGTCTATGTAGTTGGGTCTGAATAACACATAAATAAAACATGCAAGTCATATGTGGGGAGAGAGACTAAGAAAAAACAAGGGTCAGAGAGCCCAGGGAGAAGGGAAAGATATCTGCAGAGATGGCAGACGGCAGCTAAAGGTTTATTTAGAACCTGGGAATTGCTGGAACTTTAGAATTTAGAATTTGGACACTGGGTGTGGCTAGAGGTATAGTGGATGAAATGGGGGGTGGGTGGAGGGGATAAAGGAACAAGTGGAAGTTAGACCTTAGACATAGAAGAAGCCATCATGTTACTCTATATATCCAGATGATGTTACCTAGCCTTGGGGAGGCAGATGAAGATCAAAACCTGGGACTTCAGTGAGTGACTATTGGTCAGTTGGTAACTAACGCTGATGAGAGAGAGAGAGTTCATGCAGTTCATAGGGATGGGGAAATGGGGTGACGGATGAATGCTATCATGAGTTATGAGAACGCCAGACTGATTCAAGTAGTCCTTCCTAATGCCAGCAGAGTCTGAGCTGGGACCAGTGAAATGTGTTGGAAGGCATGTGCTTTGAAAAGGAAATAGGAACCTTTGGGCTATCATGAAGACAGGGGGTTGGGTAGAAGGAACTTTAATAGTGAAAAGTGGGAAAGTCAAGAAATATTATAGAATTAAGAATAAGGAATGTAAATTAACAAGTAATGTAATATTCAGGTGTGGTGGTCTACGTGTATAATCCCAGTACTTAGGAGGTAGAGGCAGGAGAATTTGGAGTTCATAGCTATCTTCAGCTACATAGCAAATTTGCAACCAGACTGGACTATATATGTGATATCCTGTCTGAAGAATAACAACCAAAAAGACAAAACAAAACAAAAAAAAAAGTAAGATAATATCAATTCAACATAAGGAATATAATTGTTCTTATGGTTTTAATACAGAAATGTAAATGTATACTATTAAGATTACACTCCTATAAACTTATAGTGGAATACTAGAACATAATGTTTTAGTTAAGAAAGGTAGAGGTTTATACCTTCATTGGATTGCTTTATTTTACAAGTTTTATTTATAGAATCAATGTTAATATTTGTGTGTCTATTTTTTTTAAACAGATTCTTGATCAAGTACCAACTCCATGGATCCAGGACAGGTTTGTCCCATGGCCTGCTCTGAACAGTGTAAGGTCTGATAGAAGATTCCATCGGCAAACCATCTCTGGCCTTACGGAACAAGCAAAGAAGATGGGTCTTCGGAAGAGCCATCTGACTGTGTGTTTACCACCTTCTGTGCCCTTTTTAATCCTAGTATCCGCTCTAGCCACTGCGAAGAGTGTGACCAACAGCACTTTAAATGGCACTGATGTGGTCTTGGGCTCTGTGCCCGTAATCATTGCCAGAACTGACCATATCATAGTCAAAGAGGGGAACAGTGCCTTGATTAATTGCAGCGCTTATGGCATTCCTGACCTAGAATTTAAGTGGTACAATTCTGTTGGCAAGCTGCTGAGAGAAACCGACGACGAGAAGGAGCGAGGAGGAGGTAGGCATTAAGTTCTATTGTCATAAACTAGAAATGGGGACATAAGAGCCCACGTCCTTAATGTGAGGGGTCCTCATACAAGTCACTTAAAGATCTTTTTTTGTCCTCTTATGCAAAGTCATAAGGGAGACTGTATACTGATAATGACTCAGAAGTGTAATTAATTCATTTTTTAATCATTCATTGATTTGGAAGACAAAGGGCACAAACACTGATGTCTTTAGGAAGAACTCCTAAAATGTATTGCTGTGATGTACTCGAGACATCGAGGAGGTTCAAGAAGGATTATCCCCAAGTATATGTTCCATTTATATGACTTCTATTTCCTGTTGTAAAAATGGCTCAAATAAGCAGTAGAACAATGGTTTGTCATTCAGTGTCCGTTCAACTTAGCCAGTATGGATTTAATGACCAACTTCTCAAAGAATTGTCTGTGCAAGCTCTCAGCCAGCCACCTGCAGAGTCCATTCCATACTCCTTGGGACCTGGCTGAGGTGGGGTGGGGACGGTAAGGAGGAGCCTGCCTGGGACTACATATAAGACACTTGCTTTTACTGAATGAGTTTCTCACCAGAAAATATGAATCCTCTCTCTCTGAGCCCTGAGCTTCTGTCACCAGAGATGGCATCTAGAGACAGGATTTCTCAGCATCCAGAATCCACTCTCCTTGAGAGGAATAATTGTGTGAAAAATCTAAGCACGCTGTGATTGACATGAAAGAGTTAATCTGCTTGATCAGGTTTTGACTAATGAAGTAGGGCATTGGGGGTGTTCAGAGGCAGCGCTCTTCCCCCCTTCTTCTGCTTTGCCCCCCCCCCACTCCTTAACCTTCTAACCAATGAGCAATTCCCCAAAGAGTTTCTGCTCCAGAAAAAAAAAAAAGCACCATATTTAATCTCTTCCCCTCGTATTATCTTAATTGCTCTGCAAACGGAGAAAGCCAAATGCTTTGCATCTCCTTAGAAGGTTCTCGTAATTGCACACTTCTGTGTCACGGTTATGTTCCCAGTGGAGAAGGCTGCTAGAAGTCTAACTGCCTGGGATGTGCCCCTGGCTGTCACACTACCACTGATATTGTTTTGTTTAGCCACTCCCAATTATACCATATAGCAACTTCCCTTCAATCAAAATATTATATGTCACATGTACATTTAACCTAGACAAGGGACAGCCATTCTTCACCAACTCATTGTGCTAACATAGGAATTCTAAGGGAGAGGGAACTTTATAGATATCATAATCATCTCCTTTACTGAAATCTGCCAGAGGTGCTGCCATCAATCATATTGTTGCTAGAGCCTTCACCACTGACAGTGGAGAGATGAGAAACACCACCCTTTTTTCCACAACCATAAGTCAAAAGGATGACATCACACTAGAGAAGGGAGGACAGTAGCCATGGTAACACACAGGCAGGCCTCAGTAACCTTAGCAGGTTTCTATGCAGGGCTGGGCCACTCCTAGGAACATCAGGATGAATGACCAAACTGAGAGGAACAAGAACTCCAGACCAGAATCCACCTTTCCCATGAACCATGAAGCAAATGTTACCCCTTTGTATTTAAAGAGAAGTTTGTACTCTGAACTACCAAGTCCTTGAGAGGAAGAAAACTATGGTAGCAATGTAATACGGAAGCCGAAAATGCAGTCGCATTGTTTTGAATGTTGTTCTGTAGTAGTACCTACTGCTTCAGAGAAATGCATAGTGTCTTCATGGCAAAAGTCCTAGGAACCATGAAATCAGTCTCAGCAAGCGGACACCCTGGCTTGCCTTCTTCATCAGCCTGTAAAGGCGATTGAGCTATACTAGACGGTAGTTACATTTGTTTTACGTTTATTTTGCTTGTGGAAGCTCAAGTGGCCTATTAGAATATACTGTCTGCCGCCCAGTGCTTGAGGATTTGCAGCATTGTTCAGCACTCGCATCTTCCCCGTAGACTTGCTGATAAATCAGCTAGCTGTTTTAAATCTCATAAAAGAAGATGTATTTTCAATTTCTCAGAAAGAACTCAACGATACCAGTACTTGATGTCCCAGCACAGCTTTCGTGATTACAACGCATAATAATAGTAATTTCAGAGCACAAGGTGCATGGGGAGATGCAGCAGACATCACACCTAGCAAGTAGGCAGCACGTGGGAAGTGGCAGAAAGAGTTCCTCAGGAAGCGTTGGCACTGCCACGGAACTGGGGCAGCCTGTGAGAGCCCACAGCCTTTAATTTCTCATTATATAAATGTCCATTTTATAATATGGTCATAGCCTTCTGTTTTCAAGCCAGTACACTGGGGGTTTCAGCTGGGCAGCATTTCATTTGTAACAGAACAAAAGGGTGATTGGATACAGAATAAAGATCACGCTGGTACCCCATTAATAGGAGTTTATATACCTACAAGGGAACTGTTGACACTAGAGAAATCAAATTTGGGTCATCTTCATTAACAACTTCTGCCTATAAGCCTGTGTACCAAGTTATATGTAAAACTTCTAGTCCTCATGGTAAGCATGTAAGGGAGGCGTTGCATCCTCAGGGATACAGACGGAAAGTCAGAAGGCTGGAGAAGACACTGTACAACCAGAGCAGAGCCAGCTGTTTTCCCTATGTCAGACCAGAGTCTCTTTAGCCTTAAGGTCTCAACTGATGAGAAATACTATAGAGCACCTAATGCAGTTAGAATGAGTGTGGGAAGAATCCCCACAGGGAAGAGACCGATTAACCACTATTATCCTAGTTAGAGTTAGGATCTTTTGCTGTAGGGTGCATGTGTCATGCACACACGAATGTGTTCAAAAACATTGGCCAGGTCGCTCACAGGAGCTGATTACCATTGACTTGTGGCCAGCCTGGAAAGAAACTATTTCATCTCCTGTTTATGCAGAAAGGGTGATACAGCTGCCCTGTATGGCGGTCCCATCTGTGCTAGAAAGCAAGGGGCCACTTCCTGTCCTGACATGAGCAGCGGTAGCTGGTTTGTTTGGCTTTCCTGACTCTCCTCAGTTCATTTCCAGGAAATGAACCAGGAAAGTATAGTGTGTCATCTCCAGCTGAGAGAGTTACAGTTTGGAAGTTCTCTAAAAGTGCGTTTCGAGTGGCCCACCGACCGCGTTCCAGAATTCAAACATGCATGAGCACAGCTGGTCAGAAATGTACGGTTTTCTGTTTTTTCTTTTGCTGGAGATGAGTAGAAACGTCTATGTGACTGAGAAGGGTTAAGAAAAGTCCCCCATTATTTCAGATATGCTAATTCTCTAACGTAGTTCACCGTGCTTTCTTACTGTAATGTTAAACCATTTAAATTCACATTAACACCTCCATCAGAGGTATATATAGTAAAAGTAATAAGTATTTCAAGAAAGTTGACTCGTGCAAGACCCTGGAAATATGCCTGGCTGTTAGAGATGACAAATACTTCCTTTAAACTCCCTTCCTTAAAAATCTTCTTTTTGTGTGGATTTATTTTACATAATACTTTGTTGTCAAAAACATTCAAGAATATTCTTGACTAAGCAGCATAGAAAACTGACCAGAACTGCCTTTACATTGCTTCAGTGTATCACAGAATCTTTTAATAGACTAGAAATACCTCTTAACCAATTCTGTAAGATGTAAGTCACTCAATTTTCAAGAGGGTAATTTCTCTCTTCTGTGCTTTATCAAGCGCACACACACACATCCATACACACTCGTGCATATGCACACACTCATATATACACACTCATGCATATGTACACATACTCATGAACATACACACACACACACATTCATGCACACACACACAAACTCACACACTCACACATATTCACCCTCATGCACACACACACACACACACACCTGTAATATATAATGTACAGTGTACATAAGATATAGGGGATCAGTTCTCACAGAGTTGAATATAAATTGCCCTTTACCTTCACTGTAAAGTAGGAAATAGACCTATAAAAAATGCCACAAATTCTTCATTTAGTACATTAAATACTTGAGAATTTAAAAATACTCACCCAAAGGCATTGAGCCAAGTTTTTGCAATTTAAGTGGTGAGCTGTTCTAAGCCCAGGTTTTCTCTTTTATAAAACAGAGAATCCTTTCTCTCCTACCAAGCTGAGTTGCAAGTATTAAATAAACACTTGTCTGTCAAATGCCTGCCACAGTTCCTAGAACTACATACACACACTCATGTGCACATGCACACGCGTGTGCATGTACACACAGATACACCTATAATGTACATAATGCACAGTGTACATAAGATATAGCTCATACTAAATGACAGCTGCTATTATAGTTTATTTTCTGAACTGTTCTCACAATAATCTACTTCAAGTGCTAAAATCCCCATAGAGTCTTTCCTAATACAAAGCATTTTTTTGGATAATCTCTCATTTTTGTCTCAGTTTTTCAACCTCAAAAAATTACTTTGGGGGGGGGGTCTGGAGAGATAGTTTAGCAGTTAAGCGTGTTGACTGCTCTTACAGGAGACTATATTCAATTCCCAGCACCCACATAATGGCTGATAACCACCTGTAAGTCCATTTCGAGAGGAGCCAATGCCCTTTGCTGGCCTCTACATGTACCAGGCATTCCGGAAATAGACATACATACAATGTAAAGGCAAAACACTCATACCTTAAATCAAAATAAGTGAACCTTTGTGAGTTTTAGTTTTGGACTGGTAGCACAGCTCAGTAGGTAAAAACACTTGCCCTACAGGTCTGGCAACATGAGTTTTAGCCTCTGGCACCCACAGTGGAAGGAGAAAAAGAGCTTCCAGACGCCCTCTCTGTCCTCCACACATGCATTATGACATACACTAATGATAATCATAAATTTTTTCAGTAAGTGCAATAAATTAATATTCCCTTAAATGCTATTTGAAATTTTCAAAATAACCATCCTGCCCATTTAATAGGCGAGTCATTTTTGTGTACCAATTGTTTTTTGGTAGGCTGTTATCCTTCTTCTCCTGAAGGCAAAGTATATGAAAATTACAAAGTATACGAAAATATTCTGTGAAGAATAAACATTCCATTTTGATTGTGTGTGTGTGTGTGTGTGTGTGTGTGTGTGTGTACACGCGTGCGTGTGTATGGACATTCAGCTGGAACCTTCTCCTACCACCAACAAGAGTCCATGTGGTCCATTCTGAGACAAGTGTGCTTGTCATACCTGGGGAGGTACAGGGAGCTCCACTGGCCACGTGTAATAAACAAGGGACAAGGATGCTGCTAGAAGGCCTATGACGGGCAGAAGAGGCCCTACCACAGCAGCACCACAGGCAGAAAGAAGGGCCAGGATTGAGAAGCCCTGGCCTTCCACAAAGAGACCACACACACACTAAAGAAACTTTCTGAAGTAGATTCTTTGAGTAAGGTCTTTCAACCTTTAATGTATTTTCTCATAGCAGGGGTCAGTTAATGATATTTGGGTTCACCTTTAAGACTGGACCATATTAGGGGTTAACCTGATAACCACCATTTGAGTGTTTCTTAAGGAAGTTATGCTTAAGTTTGGATGTAAGCCCAGACAGAGTCTTAGCCATGAAAGGACCCTTTCAGATCCATGTCCCGGAAGAGTGACAGCTGAGCGTCCCCAAATGGAAGTCACTTTTCCGAAGCAAGTGGACTGACTGTGCTCCTGTTTTAGAAGAGCTACTCCCAAGAGAGCCTGTCGTCAGCATCCATAGAATGGTGTGCTTGGCTTTTTCTTTTTCTTTTTCTTTTTCTAAAAGAAATCTTAAAAAGATTATCATGTCAAATTAGCAAAAGGATCAGATTTTGTTTGGTTGGTTTGTTTGTTTTGTTTTGTTTTGTTTTGTTTCCTCTCTTTACGAGGATACAAAGGCAGCAGGTTCCTTTCACATATCAATTCCTCCAAGCAGAACAGAGCTGCAGATTTGAAAAGTAAATCCTTCCACCTGACCTTCCTGCCCTGAAAGCTGAACTAGTATCCCTGGATACCTTTGCTCCATGTGACATAGGAAATGGCTTGATAGAACTACCCCAGCACCCTCTCTGAAGAGGACTCTTAGGAGGGTTGAGGGGCGGGGATGTGAGCCCCAGCACACTTGCAGCTTACAGTGTTTGTAACCTGAGTCTTCAGTGGCTTCAAGAAGCTGTCATCTGCTGCTGAAGCCCTTGGAACAGGCGTAGCCATGCAGTTCTAAATTTATTTTCAATTATATTTTGAAGAGAGGCATGGGAGCCTTTCTCCTCACCAGCCTGTTTTTCACAGTTGAAACCATGCATCACATTTATAACCACAAACACACACATTCTATGCTGATTTGAAGAGTGCCGATGGGATGTGATACTCATTCAAGAGACCTTCTATTTATATTTGCATAAACGTGCATTGAAATGTTCCCCCACCTGATCATTTTTATGTATATTGGTCTTTAAAAAATACCGTGATCATTTTGTCAGATCTCCTCCTTTGCAAGGCTGTGAAGCTTCAGAGTTCAAGTACCCAAGGGAAACTGGGAGGAGTTTTAATCTGTTTGTCCTACCTCTCTGGAAATACAAGGGAGTCCGCTGGTTTACGAGCATATTCAGAGAGATACTGTAAGGGAAAGACCCTTTCCTTTAAATAAGTCATCCGCTGACAGACATTCTGAGAACAATCATGTTCCTCTTTAATGCTTAGCCTCAGGAAAGGCAGGGAAGATATAAGGTTTTGGAGAGACAAGCTGTAGCCACCCTAGGGGATCTTTATAGGTTGTGTCCTCACTCTCCTCGTGACTCTTTCGCTCTTAAAACTCATTGATGGTGTTCATTTCCTTGCTGTAGTAATTGGGTCAGAAGTTGTTTGCAACCCTGTCGGATAGTTGTGATGGTGCCGTGTGTTGGGTTCACATTGAGTCACGACAGCACCTATATTGGAGGAGTTCTTGTAGCTTCTAAGTTTAGCTCCAACCACAGAGTTCTGCTGATCTCTTTGCTAGAAGGCCTACTTCCTTATTGGTGTGACAACATGATGTAACTCCTGCAAAAGCCAACACGCATGGGTCATGATCCCAGGCTCATCACCTACCTGACTTGGAACTAAATTGTAGTCTCCTCTAGAGAGACCTGGCAGGGAAGGAAAATTCTGGAACTATACCCCAATCTCAGTGTGTGTCGGAGGGTGGAGGAATTCCAAGAGGAGATGTCATCTAAGCAAGACACATTGTCTTAAAAATGACACCTATTTTCATTGCCTTGATTTTTGTTATATCCCTTAATGATTGCCTGTTGGTTGGGGGTGGGGCTTGTCTGGTTTGGTAAGTTTCAAGAGGTCTAGAGGAAGATCATAGATGCCTCCAATCATGCTTCCAAAAGTTTATCCAACCACGTTAATCGACCTGAGCATAGATAGTGCCCTTCCGCACATTCTGAGGAATGCAATTTGTAGTCTTAGCCTGCCTCTTTATTTTGGTCACACAGAAAGTAAGTGATTGTTTTAAAATAGGCCTGATCCCTTTAAGTTAAATTATGGTTTATTTAATCAATCTTGGCTGGAAAACTCTGATATTATTTCTAGTCCTTATTTCTTACAAATTGGCTCTTCATATATTTTCCCTATGAATTTTGTCTGAACTCATAAGGGGTTGTTGTCGTTGTTTGGGGTTTTGTTGTGTCATTGTTGTTTTATGTTTCATAGCTGTTAACCAGTGGTCTGTCACATATTCTAGAATTTTCTCCCAGTCTGTATCTTCCTTCAACTTTTCAGTGATAAACTTTTATGACTCAAAACCTGTTCATTTGGTGGAAAATGTGATTCATCCTCATTTCCCTTTATAGCCTCTGAAATTCTTGAAAATGCCTAGAAAGGACCTCCACCCCAAAGTTAATCAAAGTTTCATGTCCTCTATTAATTTCATAGTTTTAATTTCATAGCCTAAGTGTATGATTGGGTTCTTATTTATTACACAAAACAGAGATTTGCACGTCTTTTTCACATAATGTCTGGTTGGTTAGCCCAAAGGTGTCTCTCTACTGATTTGAAATGCCTTCTTACTCATTCTTAAACCTCCAGCCAGTTACTTCTCACCCCTCTCATTGAGAATTACAGACTTTCTTCTCTGACTTAATAGGGGTCACATGGCATGAGATTCTGGATATTAGGGTTGGGTCAGCCTGTACACTCACTCTAGTGAGGAAGAGAGCCGTCTAGGCAGGAATTAAGAGGAAGGTCATGTGGTCTTCTCTAGTATAAGAAGTGTGTGTGTGTGTGTGTGTGTGTGTGTTGTGTCTGAAAAAGTCTGTTAAAATGGAACACAAAAATTGAAGGTGCCAATGTCATCTTGTTCTGTCGCTGTGTGTAACAGGCACCCGAACTCTAGCCTGCATTCCTTTCAAGACTCTCTTCGTCCAAGCCCTGCTCTGGTTTTAGACATGGTTTGTGAGCTCAGCACCTCACACCATGTTCTCTCTTGCTTCCTCTGCCATCCCCCACTGGCCCTGAGTCTCTTCTCTGTTCTTCCGGTCCTAGTTCCACCTGCTCGCTCCCGCCTCTGCCCTCCTGCCTCAGCACGTCAATGTACTCAGTGCTGGGGCTGTCTGTTGGAGTCCTTCCGCACGGGCACTGGATGATTTTGGTAGTCAGGATTCGTGTCTTACTCATCTTTGTATTCTCACCGTCTAGTGCCAAGCCTGGTACACACACAATTTATTCAGTGGTATCCATTGACTGAACGACGGAGCAAGATAAACAAGATCATCACCCTTATAAAAATGTCTGCATCCTTGTGAAGGCCAGCATACCCCCTGCAGCCCAGCTCAAAACCCACATCTGTTAGCTCTTTTCTTTGCAAAGGAGAGGTTGTCACAACCCGTTCATTCACGTGTGAGAGATGTCCGTGTGCCTGAGAGTTCCCAGAGGAAGACAGTGACAGATTGCTAGGTGACCACAAATCTACCATAATGAATGCGTCTGTGTTTTAGCCTGAAGCCTCAGGGGTGCTGCCACTTTGCAAGGCAGCACTGGGAAGAAAGGCGATGGAGGGAAAGAATTTGCAATTTGAGGGTGGGGGCTACAACCTGAGCAAGATACAGACAGTGAGAAGGAACTCTTTGGGTTACTGGGAAAATGCTTGACACTCGGTCTTCTGCTTTCTTTTCAGAAGGTAAAGTAGTCTTTAACAGCCTGCCCTTTATTGCTGCCCAAAGCATTGCCTGTGGAGCTGCCTTGGCTTCAGCTGCTGACACTTCAGGTTTTTATTTGCTCTGAAGTGGCACAGCTTCATGAAAATTCAGCACATAGCTCTGACATCCCCACCAGCTACAGTTTAAGCCACCCAGCAGCCGCCCCGGGGTGTGTGTGTGTGTCTGCTTCGTATTCATGGCACCAACGATTTCCTGTGACAGTCACTGTGGGTGTGCTTATGTCTTCCACATTCTGGCAGCCAAAGTTGGGACCCTTCCAGAATAGGTCTCGGGGAGGGTATTCTCCCAGATGGAGGCGAATGGAACATCATGGCACACAGACAAGGCCCGCCATGATTCCAGCTGGGGAGCTACCCTGTGGAGAGGTTTCTTGAGCCTGGTCCAACATGAGGGAGGAAAACCACAAAGCAGAATTCACGGCTTCTTTCTGGTTTGCAGGTCTCGATGTATTAGTAGACCATGAGTAAATTGTTTTCTACTAATCTGAGGGGAAGCTAAGGTTGTGTAGAATTTCGGAACCTCACTGTCCAGAAAACAGTGAACTTGCCAGCCAAGAGAAAAAAACAAATATGTACGGAGCCTTTAAGATCAGAGGATCAGAACTTTAGTTCATCTTACATAAAAATTGGAAAGTGGTGTGTGTGTGTGTGTGTGTGTGTGTGCATGTGTGTACATGTATGTGTTCATATATGAGTATACATATGCACTCATGTGTCCGTAACTGTA
Organism: Apodemus sylvaticus; assembly: GCF_947179515.1. Lineage (NCBI taxonomy): Eukaryota > Metazoa > Chordata > Mammalia > Rodentia > Muridae > Apodemus > Apodemus sylvaticus. The sequence continues at coordinate 58,137,091 of NC_067489.1, forward strand.
TGTGTATGTGTACATGAGTGTGTGTATGTGAGTATGTGTGCATGAGTGTTTACATATGCATTCATGCTTTGTGTGTGTGTGTGTGTGTGTGTGTGTGTGTGTGTGTGTGTGTGTGTAAGCTCCCAGTATCTTGACTTACTTTATAGCCTGGTGACAAAATGTTAATCTAGATCATGTGTTTGTTTTATGATATATGATACATGGGCAGGACCCTAAGAAGGCACTGATATTACCTGACTTCATAAAGCAAACATGCTGTTGGTTGGTTTCAAGAACTAAAACGATGTGTCAGTATCCCCCTAGGTTGGAAAGGAAATAGCTTTATTTAACTAATGAAATGGGAAAAGACCAAACTCTTTGGGGATCACAATATATTATATGTGTATTTGTTACGTCTTTCAGTTAAATCACAATGCTCACTTCACACATATGTGTTTGGGCTTCAAAATTTGAGGGCAAACAAGGGTCAGGAGAGATGGCTTAGCAGTTCCGGGCACTTACTGCTCTTATAGAGAGACCAGATTTATTCCCAGCACCCACCTCATAACTATCTGAAACTCCAGCCCCATGGACTTGACTTCCTTCTCTGGCTTTCTTGAGTATACACATGGTGCATATAAACTCATGTAGGTTCATACACCTACACATAAATAAATACATACATATATACATACATACATACATACATACATACATGCATACATACATAATAGCTTTTTAAAAAGAGTAAATGAGATGTTTAAGTGTTGGACATATATTATTTAAGAGATGTTAGATTAAGGAATCATAGTTCTGAACTATGAACCATAATATTTTTCTAAGCAATCATTCCCCATAATCTACTGCAGAGAGCAACAAATCAGGTTAAGCTTGGTACCGAACTACACTGCTTTTTAACAGCACAAGAAGACACTTTCAATGTGTCTGCATGTCTGAATTTAACTGCTTGGCCCATGATTAGATAAATGGGAGTCAATAGAAATTTTTAACTATGTCTGGAGTAAGTATAAAGGTCAAATTCAGAACATTTAAAAATTCAGTAGAGGAAAAATTCCTTTCAGCTACTGTATATTTTTGCATTTTCTTTTCCTGTGAAAGTGGATGGAGTTTCACTAAACCTGTTCCAGTATGGGAGAAAGCTATTGTTAACTTCCATCAGGCACTTCTGTCCTGAGTTTACTAATCTCCTGCTTTTTCCTATCCCAAGCCCAAACTTTGTGTTTACAATAATTTCTCCAGGTAATGAGTGTAGAAAGGCAGTGGAGTGGAGACAACCAGATTGACCTACTTAATTCTGACTCTCCTCGCCATCCTACATCCAACAGAAAGGAGGCAGGTGATAGAAGAACACTTTCCAGGGCATGTCTCTGAAACCCAGCCCATTCATGTAGAATAAAATATCCACCCATGAGAGTATTTTTTCCTGTGCCTGCTGTAATCTACACAAAGCATGTACATTATAGGAAAATAAATAGATAAAGCAGTCATTATATATGCAGCTAAATCTTCAGCAGAAAGATTAAAATTCATGCTTGGGAGATGAAAGGTCACCTTAGCTGCATCAGAATGGAGACTATCGTGCTATCATGGACCCCGTGCTGTGATGACTGCAAATGCGAACTCACAAGAAACTGAAATTACTAGGCTTTCTAAGCTTGCTCTTTCTACTCTTAGGGGAAGTGCACTGACTTGATTGTTAAACAGGGTTACCTGGGGGCTCCAGGAACCACCCTTTGCACATGTCCTTTAAGAAGGCAAGGAAACTTGGCAGAATCGAAGTGAGGGCCTTCTGCCAGTGTCAACACAGTGGGCAACAGGGAGATGCTGTAACTCCAGGAAAGATCACATTGGTGAATCTAGCTTCTTTAAACAAGTTCCTTGGGCTTAGAAGATCCCAGATCATCTGAAACCCCATTCAGTAGTCCTTTGAGACCCTGTCTGTTTACAAGCTCTAGAAGTTAGCAGTGCTGGGGCTTGAACTTGTGAAGGCAAGGCAGGGCACTGCCATTAGAAGTAGTTAATCTGGTCCCAACTTTAGACTTCTAATTGCAAATTAAAACTGCTACTGTAACAGGAAGAAGCAGTTCAGACACGTGACAATAATAGATACTTAAAGTTGTATTAAATGATCCCCACTCCTCTGGTTGGCTCAGAGAACAAGAGACCTTTTATGAAGAACTATCTGCTCACATCCTTAAATCTCCCAAGAGCCCTAGCTTGGAGCTTCCTCGTTCTGTGAAGAGAGTGTGAGGTGGGTATTCGTATTTAATTACTAACTCTGACCCAATACCTGGAAGCCAAACCTAATGTCCTACTTCACAGAAATCTTGGGAGCTGCAGAGACACAGACTCAGAATTCATCCTATCCCATTAGATCTAGAACTTCATTCCCAGGCTAGCATAAAGTCCTATCTACCAAAACTCCTCCTTCTTACCAGATGTATCATCACCCTGATGGGCTTCATTTATTTCCAAGGCTAAAGCTAATTGATATGAATTCATATTTGACCTCTGAATCTTCATTGCCCACTTATAACTCTAAACAGTATAGATAATTCACTGTGAATTCTCAAAATGAATGACATAAATTATGTTTAATTAACTGAAGTCATGGAAGGATTATATCAATCCCAAATATAAGTTGCCCAGGCAAATAATTATAATTCAATTAATTCTCTCCAGGTTTTATGTTTAACCTAAAATGTTTTCCATTCTAAGAGCCTTAACTTCCCCCATGAAGTGTGTTCAGTGAAGGTCCGTGCACAGTCTAGATAGAAACGCTGGTGGTACCTGAAGGAACTCTTTCTTAAAAACACTTCATTTTCTACATTACTGCCAAGAGTTGGAATTCTACACTATAGTTTCTAGTTAGCAATGTAACCTTGTCTACTAAGGAAGTCCTACTCCTTAGGGGACATTGCCTCTGGTAGGCTGCCCAAACTCCAGCAAATGTCCACACCCATATGCAGACAGAACTATGCAGGGAGTTACTAATGGCAAAAACAACAAGGAGGACATGAAGTTGGGAAGGAGGGATGTGGGGCCATGGGGCACTGGAAACTAGGGATGTAGCCTGTTGGTAGAGCACTTACCTAGCATGTTTGGGTCTATGGGTTTGAACCTTGCCACCACAAAAAGAATCAGGGGAAGGGAAAAGAATACAGCTTTTTAAGTACAAATCCACCCTCTAATTATATATGCTACTGCTAAATAGGTACTATTGGTACACTTGCACAACTGTGTCCCAGAGTTTTCTTGCCCATAATATAGGGCCAATATTAACACTTCCTTAAAATGTCCCAGAGGACATGAATGTCACAAGTGTACAGCAGGCACATCTGTCACGTGTGACATGTTATCATCAGCTGCCTTTGATGTTTTGAGATGGGCATAAGATTATATGGCTGTGGAAATCATATACTTTCGGTTGACATCTCTTCCCTCCCTTCTGACAGGAAAATGGCAAATGCTGGATGGTGGCCTCCTGAACATCACCAAGGTGTCTTTCTCTGACAGAGGTAAATACACATGTGTGGCGTCTAACATCTATGGCACTATAAACAACACGGTGACCCTGAGGGTCATCTTTACCTCTGGAGACATGGGTGTGTACTATATGGTTGTGTGCCTCGTAGCCTTCACCGTTGTCATGATCCTCAACATCACCCGCCTGTGTATGATGAGCAGCCACCTGAAGAAGACGGAGAAAGCCATCAATGAGTTCTTTAGGACAGAAGGTGCAGAGAAGCTGCAGAAGGCTTTTGAGATTGCTAAACGCATCCCCATCATAACCTCAGCTAAAACTCTAGAGCTTGCCAAAGTAACTCAGTTCAAAACCATGGAATTTGCTAGATACATCGAAGAGCTTGCCAGGAGCGTGCCCCTGCCTCCCCTCATCATGAACTGCAGGACGATCATGGAGGAGATCATGGAAGTGGTCGGGCTGGAGGAGCAGGGGCAGAATTTTGTGAGGCATACCCCGGAAGGCCAGGAAGCCCCAGATAGGGATGAGGTGTACACAATCCCCAACTCTCTGAAGCGAAGTGAGTCTCCCACCGCTGACTCAGATGGTTCATCATTGCATGAACAGCCTCAGCAGATTGCCATCAAGGTCTCGGTTCACCCCCAGTCCAAAAAGGACCACGTGGATGACCAGGAGGGAGGACACTTTGAGGTCAAAGATGAAGATGAGACAGAACCATCGGAGGAACATTCCCCAGAGACTGCAGAGCCTTCTACAGACATAACAACCACAGAGCTGACATCTGAAGAGACGTCACCTGTAGAGGCACCAGATCAAGGACTGCCACCAGCACACCTAGAAACAACAGAGCCAGCAGTGACATGTGACAGAAACACCTGCATTATTTATGAAAGCCATGTCTAATCTTAACTCCGAAAAGCTATGCATATCAAGAAAATCAGGGGCTGCTCCTTAATACAAATGTAGTATGCACTTGCCGCTAAGCCTTACCAGGAGACGCGCATCCCTTAGGTAAGAGTGATGCCCCCTCGAGAGGGAAGACACCTGCACGGAGTTCATGTGACTGGAATCACCTCAGTAGAAAAGGATCTGCAGAGTGCTGGGGTACAGAACTGATAAGATGGAGCAAGGGTCTGTCCATGTGATCTGAAATGTAGAGGCCATTCTCTGCCAAATTCCTTAATAGTGATGCCCTTTTGGCCAAGAGTACACTATTGTTGTAAGATGTTCTGTGTTCAGGAGCCCTGTCTAATGCGTACTGCATTGCTTTTCCTTTGAAAATTACAGGTCTGCTACAGTAGCAAATGCTCACACATGGGTTCATTGCACTTTCTTCTCAGTTTTAATTATCTTCGCCATTCTTTTCTAATGGAGAAAATTAATATAATGGTTATTATATTAATATTAATTGCTCTTTCTGCTGGAATCTTCTGTGTTACCTTCTTCCTTATTTTCCCTGAGTAGGTTGACTTTGGAGTCTTGGGTGTCAGTCACTGACACCATTGATATCTGTAAGGCATGTGGAATGCTCCAAAGTAATTACTACACTCCTTTTTCTTTCCTCTAATTTTCTCTTTAAAATATATTAATAACCTCACACCTACTTTTCATATACTTTTTGTTTCCAAATGAAGCTGCTATTGTGAAACTGAGAAAAACTTTGCCCCCCAGATAGCACTTTAAGAGTCAAATAAAAACGTTTACCTGCCCAGTTCTGAGAGCATGGAGCTGCGGTATACAGCAAGATTGTAAATGCTTAGATAGACCAATAGCACTCATGAAAATGGTTTACATGTAAGTGTAAGACCAAATGAAGGCAGGTTGTTTCTCTGGGAGATTTACTTCCAAAGACAGAGATGTTTGGTGATTTCCTGCAGGTAAAACACGTCACCTTCCCATGAGGCCTTGCAGGACCCATAGGGTATTGTCAGCTCCACAGTAGATTTAAGACAGCAGCTAATGGCTCCATGAGCAGTATAACCAGGTCCCTGTTAGACTGCATACTTGTTAGTCATTGCAAGATGAGAAAAATAACAGAGATGGTTTTTATCCTGAAATGATTGAATTCTTTGTCCCACTAAAATGCAGTATGTGTAAGGCATCTTGAGATTAGAGAAAAAAAAAGACAAACCAGCCATCCAGAGGTTTAATACTTGACTGTGCCAATAACCAGCTGCCAAGCTTTTGGCAAGGCTGGGCCTCAGTTTTCTTCTCTGTAAGACAGGGCAAACTAGAATGAACTCTGAGAGCACCCCCACCCACCCACCCAATGGCATCACATTCAGAAAAAGAACCCAATATTAACATTTTGCCTCTTTTTACAGTTGTTTGAAAGATTTTTTGCTTTCATCTCCAGGCAATTGAGCCAGTTTTAATGCTGTATTACTTACTCAAATGAGAAGGATCACAGCATTTTCAACAAAATCGAGAATTGTTCCCCTCCAAAAATAAATCACAAGGCCCTCTTCTCCAATTTAGGTTTAATCTCAGTAAAAATGATGAGTGCTGTTATTCTATTTTTAAATACAAACAAGGGAGACTGAAACTTTAAAACAGGCATCAGAGGCCACATAGTGTGTGATGGGGTTGGGACGTCAGAGACTGCTTGGGTTGTCAAAACAAACCCAGATGTTTAATGACTATGTGATCGCCATCCGAGAAAGTGACCACTGAGGTACTGGTCTTTTTCATCTGAGTGGGAATAAAGGGTGGCAGCAACAGTCAGCAGAGGAGGTCATCCCTTGGAGCTCCCTCAGAATTTCATGGAAAGTCTTCAAATTGTAATAATCCTTTTAAGTCAATGGGAACAAAAGTGGGTACAATTAGGTGAAGGGTGTGTGTGTGTGTGTGTGTGTGTGTGTGTGTGTGTGTGTGTGTGTGTGTGTGTGATCTGCATTCTATAGTAGGATTGTCTGCAGAAGTGACCAGGACAAGGTTACAGACAATTAATGTGGAAATCAATCTGACAAGACTTGGAATTTGATCCATATTTACCCTTTATGAGAAATTCCTAGTTGAAATGTCCTATGGGTCACCTAAAGAAACCTATAGCCTGCAGACATAAGAAGCCATGGCTTCTTTTTGGGCTCCCCAGAGGGGGATTTCATACAGTCACATTGAAGGAAAGTTTTATTCCCAGCTCTTAGAATATACAGAGTCCATGATTTTCATGAAGATTGACAAATACTTTGATATATCTGCCCAGTGTACCAACAGGGACTAACTATTGAATGTTTTGTGATGATAAGTGAACTCTATTCTATTCATTTCTCAATCCATCCAAACCCATGTGCAGAATTCCTTGTGGAAACTACAGGGCAGGGTACCCATTCCACACCAATACTGATTTAGGAAAATAAGCTGAAGGAGGCTGACTTATTATGAAACAAGATACATGGCCAAAGAATGTTTCCAGATTGATCTGGATTCTTTAGCCTGCAGTGGGATGGAGAGTAAGGGGATGATTTTCAAACCTCCCTTTTTTAAGGCATCAACTGTTCTTGGGATATGAATCTCCTGCCTTAAAGGGAGCTTAGCTTCATATGGAATTTCTCTATCCAGATTCTATGCTCTGGATCTCCCTCTGCAGAGCCTTCCAAAATGAGAGTATATGAAATGTGGACAATCTCATAACAACTCAGCCGATAGTTTTCCCCCCCAAAGTGAACCTTTCACATTCTTAGAATTATTCATGGAATCCTGTTGAACACGCGCACACACACACACACACACACACACGTGCATGCATGCACACACATGTGCAACAGACTCATTCTGGCAGTTTTAAAAGTGTAACATTCAATCCCAGCACTCAACGTTCAATCCCAATCTTTGGATCTGCTGTAGTCATTCTTTAAAAAAAAAAAAATATAAATCAATTTCTAGTTTCTGACTCATCCTGCTTATACCTCTAGCAATTTTTTTCTTGAAATTCTAAAAATGATTCACATACATATGCATATTTAATTCTCTTAGATAATCTATAAACTTGGATGGTATTTATTCTGAATGGGAAAAAAATACCCAAAATTTTATATGTGGAAAAAAATCTATGTAATTTATAATGGTTTGTTTTATATATTTATATTTTCATATCTTTAGGGCACATCTGTTGTTCTCATCTTTTTGTACATCACAGTTGGCAAAAAGAAATACTAATACTTGACTAAAATCTCTAGGAACCAAATGTGATATATGTCATACATAATGTATATAAATTGCTCTAGAAATATCTGATTGTTTCCACCCAAGCCAAGCATTGTTTTGTTGTGTCATTACGGCCAAGAATGTCTTGGGTGCTTAAAAACATTACTTTTTCAGGAGGAAGATTGAAGGGCCTGACATCCTACACAGTGGCTCTCGGACTCTCTTTCCCTTCCTTATCTTGTTTGTCCGTTCTTTAACGATGCGCATCCTTCTAAAGGGCAAATGAGAGCCGGTGAGATCTCAAGAGGAATGAATCTAGTTATGGCTTATGTAAATCACATCAACAGGTGAGGGCATGCTTCAGATCCTAGGCTCAGGCCGCCACTCACCGGCAATGCGACATCTGCTCAGTTCTGTTGCACACAAAGGGTAGGGCATGAGGAATGAATGCTTGCATGTTTTGAACAGGCGCGGTGGACATTTAGTGCAGCCACTGCTTGGTGACATGGGGATACCCATGTGGCACTGGAAGAAATGTTCTAGAAAGTCAAATCAGTTACCTTTTCTTACATAGTTTGAAGTAGTATGTTTATTCCTGTGTCGGAATTTTTAATGGAAGTCCCAGTGGTGACATGGACTAGGAAGTTCCTTCCAGTGTTTTCATTTGGTAAGCAATGGAGCATCAGAGTCTCTTTAAAACAATATTTTCTCATATTCAACTGATTTCCTCCACATGTCTTAGCACATCCTCTCAGAAACCTCAAAAGTAATTTCTGTTGCTATTGTTGTCTCTTAAACACTTAGGGTTAGTCTTTAAATATCACTCAAACTCCATTATATATTTACAGATACACACATAGTTTTGAACATCTATTAAATTTAAGATCTTGATTTTACACTTCACCAATAAAGCCTTCAAACCAATAACAAAGTTCATTTTATTAATGACCTTTTTATGATTTCTTCAGAGATTAACAGGTTTTGATGAAACAAATCATTTGTGGGTAAAATAGTAAATAATTATTTATTATAATTTCCAAAAGACTAAGTGTTTGATTATTATATGAGAAAATCTCATGTAAGAAGGATGCTCTTTGAATGACTTTTCTTTTCTTTAAAATGGGCATGTAAAGGGGCTAGCTCTGAGAATTCTACAATCACTAAAGGTAGCTAGAATAAAGCTAGAAAGTAAATTATTCTAAGAACATTATGGAAAAAAATAATTTTATTATTTAACCAATTATAAAAGCCTCAAAATGTATCTCTCATACTACAGAACCATGAACAGTGAGTTGGTGTCAGAGAATATGTTCGCATCTATTTTTGGTTTACTGTGCTTCCCTAGTTCTGAGCATTCATTTGTTAAACTGGAAATGAGAAATGAGACGGAAGATGTATCAGGAAGAAATAAGAAATAATTTAAAGGTGCAAACGAATGACTAAGATAGAAGCTGGTATCACTGTAGTCTGATTGTTGCTTTAATAAAGGGTTTACACGGGCGTGTGGCGTGTGTGTCATAGCTTACCTGAAGAGCACTTACTTGTAGCATGAATTACTCCTTACAAATGATATGAAATCTCTTCCCAACTCATTTCCCCACCCTTTTTTTGTTCTTTTTTTGCACCCACAGTGCTTCTTGGGAAAAGTAGAAAATGAATTAATTTCTATACTACTTCAGAGCTCTTAGTCCTTCCCTAGCAAACTTTACAGAGCAGCTTATCTCTGCCATATAAACTTTAGCCATACCATCACGTGGAGAATCCTTCTGGAATCAATTTGGACCAGGAAATTCACACATCTCAAACAACACACCAAAATCATTCATCTGTAGTAGAGATTCTTTGAGTCACCTGAACAACACCAGACCCAGGGTGAATCCGAAGACTCATTGAGTAAATTCTTCATGATCAGGTAAACTGCAAAAGCTCCAGTCCTTTTAGATTTCACATGGGGTGAGTAAGAAAGACTAAAGAATACGTGGAAAAGAACTAGAGCATTCTGCTATAGGTAGAGCAACTACTACTATAAGTAGGCCAGACACAATAGCTGATGGTGCTACCCAAGACACATTGCATATAACATCCCTCTGTGCTTTTGCTTGAACAACAAAGACCTAAGAGATTTACGTTAGCATTATTGAGCGCATTGTCAGCTATACCATGAGAGGAGAAAAATGAGAAAGGTTGCCCTGGTAAACTTGAGCTGATTTGTATCACAAACACACAGAACAGATTTTTTTTTTTCAGGTTCTGTTATGCTGTGTTCATAAGTGGATAAGGTTGAGTCCAGTGCTTGTGACTTTCAAAGAAGCATATGGTTGTAGAGTTGAAAAGCAAGTGACATGTTAGCTGATGTCTTCCCTGGGATGTCCCTGACAAATAGTTCATTTCTGCTTGGAATGACAAGGGAGAACCCTTTACCCCGGAAGTCAAATATTCTACCGTTTTAGATGCTGAGTCAAAAATCTTTGGTGCTGGCCATGTTCAGCCTGGACTTTCCTGGATGCTCCTCACTGTTGTCCCTCATATCTAGCCATAGCTACAAGTGGCCATGCCCTCATTTCCATTCACTAAATAGAATGGCTTTTCCTAAATTTGACTCTGGTGTCCACAATAGACTAGGAAACCCAGTGGACCAAACAGAAATCACCTGAGCATAGACTGCTAGCAAACTTAGAAGCCTTTTTCTTGTTTGTTGTAAATGCTGCCCAGCATATTATGTTGACAAAAACCAGAATCTAACACTGAGATATTTCTGGGTAAAAAACATTTTATTTATGGCCCAGTCAATCTTGTAGCCTCTCTTAGTAGGAGAAGGAATCGGCCCAGACCAAAAAGCAGGGAAGCCTCTTTATAGAAAGAGAGCAAGTTATTACAAAAGTGGGATTTTGCAGTTATTTTTATGATCATGGGAATGGTACATATTATGGGTGCATGGTCAGACACTTCCTGTAACATACCAAAAACCAAGAGAAACAGTTTATGACATTTGAATCACAAGATTATAGAGAAGGAACAAGTTTTTAAAAAAAGACAAGTTGACCTTTAGCTGAGGACATGAATATACAGGAGAAAGACATCATAAAGAATAGTATAGAAATAAAATTTTAACACTGTGCTTAACTAGGAAAAGGAAAAATGGAGTCAGCTGTTCCTAAACAAGCATGCTCTTGGAATTGTTCACGGTTCATACAAAACTCTTCCACACTGGAGTCAGTAAGTCTTTCTATTTATGGCTGGCTGGACTGCCTGTTGGTGCTGCTGACTTGTAACTTGGACACGTGATTAAACAAAGTCTTGAAGCTTCAAAAGGCTTCAGGGTCCTAACAACACACAAAACAGAAAAAGAAAGTCTGTCTGAAGAAGTGGGTCCCAGCTCCACATGCTGCCCTCATTAGAGGGAATGGTGTTGGGGTTTGATGCAAAAAGACTAAAAGTTTTGAGGCCTCAGATAATGGGATAATGTAATTCCACGTTCTACATTCTTATGGAGAAAAAGGAGGGAGTCTTGTGACCACTGGAATTTTTACAATGTGTATCAGTTCATCCCGATTTATGTCTTCACAAGAGTTGAGGTACATTAGTGATGTGTGTGAACATTGCCAGGCCCCAGAAATGATACAGTTGTAAGTTGTGTATATTTTTTGAATCGGTGGAGTATTTTATGATGCTTTCTCTCATTCCCTATCAAATTTGAAGGAATTAAGTATGTTTTACTTTTATGAACCCTTTGAAATTACTAATTGCTGTGTTTCAAACAAGCACACAGGCTCTCTATAGCCAAACTACATTAATCAAACTTCCCACACCCAGACATACTGAATCAAATGAGGGATTTACAGGATGGCTATAAAAACAGAGCAGCTGCTATCAATAGGGAAGGCATCCTGAGACAGCACACGGAAAGCACCTCCTCACAAAGGAGCTACCATGGAAGACACAGACCATCAAATTGCCCATGCTTCTTCCAAGTCCTTATGTATAGATTTAGATCTCTCCTAAAATCTTTTGAAGACTTCTAAAACACTCAAAAGACTAGGACTCAAGCAGATCACAGCAGACAGAGACACAGGGGAAAGAGGCCCTAGGTAGATAAACATTTAACATGACCAACTTCCAGTTGCTTCTCCCTCTCCTAGTCAAAGACTTAGTGCCCCGTCCCCCTGCACTTTCAAATCTCCTACGATTTAGGACATAGGAACCAGCCAGTTCCTTTTCCTAGTCAGGATTATCTAATCCCCCACAATAACCCAAACCAATTCTGGAGAGAGAGGGAACTCATCCTATACACAAGCCTAAATACTTGAGCTTTGCCAGACAAGCTAGGACACACTCCTTCCCACTCTGGGGACGCCCCCTCGTTGCTAGTACAGAAGTTGGAGGTGGAATCAGCTGCCCAAAAGACTTCTTCCATTGTGCTGGCAGAAGCTAGAGTTTTCTGGGAAGAGAGAATCTCAACTGAGTGATTGACTCCATCAAATTGCCTGTGGGCAAGGCTGTGGGGCCTCTTTGTTAATGATGGATGTGGGAGGTACCACCCCTGAGCAGATAGTCCTCAGCTGTCGGAGGCAGCACCTGAGCAACACATGAAGAGTGACTGTAAGCAGTATTCCTTCATCATCTCTGCTGAAGTTCCTGCCTCCAGGTCCTTGCCTTCCGTAAGTTCCTACCTTGGCTTCCCTAAGTGATAACCTGTGATTGGGACATGGAAGCAAAATAAACTCTTCGCTCCCCAAGTTGCCTTGGGTTATACTCATCACCACAATAACAGGAAGCACACAGGACACCCCTTCCAAGAAAGGGCTAGGAGTGAGAGTCCAGGGTGTCACTGAAAGCAGGTCCTGAAACAAGTGACACAGATCTCACTCTGAATCCCCAGGTCATCACCTGTAATCACAGACGGGGAAGCCACACATAGTCACTAATATATAAATAATAGATAGTAAATAATAGAGGTTTAAGCGGGAAGATCACAATCTTCTCAGTAGCTATGTGAATATTTGGAGTCTTTTAAAAATTAAGTTCTTTGCTTGCTTTTGTTTGCTTTCTTGCTTTGGTTTTGTTTGTTTTCATTTTTAAAAGGTGCTGAGTTTTTGTTTCTCTTTTGGAATTATAGCCACCCTCTTCAAACCATGTTTCCTAAAGTCAGTTTTTGACCAAACTATGATGATTCTAACTTACCACCAGTCGAAAGGACCTGAGAGGTGGGGAGATTCATGAGAAGGAAAGGTTGTAGACACTTGGTGACTCTTGTTATTAAACATAATACACTTGTTGTGAGCATGGGTGTTAGGTGGATGAACTCTCTCTGCATACTCCAACTCTGGGACATTTCTTGATGAAATACTTGGTATAACTACAGATTCACATTGACTCAAGAAATTGTCCAGTGCAGCCTTTACCCAATTTCTAATAGCAATCTCTTGTTATATTGCATCACTGCCTGCACCTTAGTACAGTTCCTGGGCTATAAGTTACTTTTCTCATTACTATGACCAAAGGTCTGACACAAGCCAACCTAAGGCATGGAGGGTTGACTTGACTCATAGGTTAGAAGCACTGTCCATTGTGGCAAGCAAGGCATCGCAATAGGAGGGTCCCATGGCTGTAGTAGCAGCAGCAGAGAAAGAGAATGGTTATATTATTTTGGCAATCAAGAAACAGAGTGTTGGGGCAGAAACCTATAAAACCCTTTGGGGATGCCTCTGTGGGCTAGGTAGGCCTCATGTCTGAAAAGCCTTGAAACATCCCATAGTAGCATCTGGGGACCAAGTGTTGAAACACATGAGGTGGTGAGAGAGATTTCACATTCAAACCATGGCATCAGTCTTACTCAGTTTTCCCATTTTTTTTCTGGCACTCATTTGTGCTGGGGGAGGGGTGGTTTTATTAGACTACCTAACCCACTGAGATGTGAGCATCTCTGCTGGTGGAAATGTTGAAGGAGACTAACAAGATCAACATTGACTCTCCAAGGAGACTAACTTCAAAAGGGTTGGTGGTGATGGCGCTGCTCAGTACAGGGGAGCATCCTGAATCCAGCCCATTAGAAACTGATGACAGGAGCTGCCTATGAAGACTGAGAATATTAAAAAGCATCTCCTTCCATTAACCATGGATAGCCATGCCTAGATACCAATTTGTAACATATGGCATATCATATCTGTATTAGCATTTATAAATTGTTCAGTAAAGTCATAAAAATTATATTCCCTACCTAATTTTCAGTCAAGAAATCTCTTCAGTTTTAGCCATTGCTGTTTCTTCAACAGACAGAACCTCTGTGCTTAAGCATTTGGTTATAAGCTCATTGATGTACTGTTTAAAAAAAATCAAATTGTCAGGTCCTTTTCAAGAAATTATCCCCATCAATAGTGGAAGGCAGACTTTCAGTCAAGTAGCGATAGTAAGGCATCTTTTAAATGTTCATTAATTGGGAGCATGATGAATCAATTGGAATGCCTTGGTTCATCAGCCTCAAAAATGTTCCTTATAATTGGCTCATCAGTAATACTGCTATTCAAAACTCAAGCTTAAGAATAAAAACCTATACACCATACTCCAACTATAAAATTCAGATTTATTCTAAGTTGTACTCATGTTTCTTCTTTCTGCACATGATATATTTTACAGCTTTAAATTTTCATTTTTACCCATTTATCAACAGCAAGATTTGCCATTTCCTGTCATTTTCTTGAGATCAGAATATTTTACTACAGCTAAATAAACCTGAAAGTCTTTTTTTGTAGTTTGTCTCTATGCTAATATTCATCCTCCCTACTCCATGGCTTGTAGGCAGCAAGAAAGAAAGAACTAGAGTTGGGGAGATCGCGCAACCCATGAAGTGCTTGCAGAGGACCTAAGTTTAAGCTCCAGCACTGAAATAAAAGGCCAGGCAAGGTGGCTCATGGGAGACAGAGCAGAAAGATCCCAGTCAACCTCAGCAGACAACCCAGGTCCCAAGAGAACCCAGGTCCCAGTGGGAAGCTTTGTCCCATTAAAAACAAGGTTTGGGACATATGGGGAGGGGGGATCTGGGAAAGGGGAAATCATTTGGAATGTAAACAAAGAATATAGAAAATAAAAATATTATTAAAAAAAGAAAAAAGAAAGAAAGATAAGAAAATGAAAAAACAAGGTAGACAGCCATCCTCTTATGAATTTTGATGCTAATTCCACTCCGGGAAGGGGCTGCAGAAGAGGAATGGCCTTGTGAATCTTCTCCCCACCTTTTCTTTCTTTCTTTCTTTCTTTCTTTCTTCCTTTCTTTCTTTCTTTTGCTCTTTCTTTCTTTCTTTCTTTCTTTCTTTCTTTCTTTTTTCTTTCTTTTTCTTTCTTTTTTTGGTTTTTCAAGACAGGGTTTCTGCTCTGGTTGTTTTGGAACTCACTCTGTAGACCAGGCTGACCTCAAAAACTCAGAAATCCACCTGCCTCTGCCTCCCAAGTGCTGGGATTAATGGCATGCACCATGCCTGACTCCACCTTAACTTTTCAAATAAAGGCTTGAGCCAATGAATGATAGAGGATCATTGGAGAGGCTGGAGATAAGCTCATGGCCTGGAGAAATTGCAAGTTATATGGGATAATATAGATGAGAATAGAGTAGTGCAGTGGGAGATCTGCCCAGTCTAGGCTTATAGCTAGTATTGTTACTGATGGAGTTGAGATTTCTTTTACCAGGTCATTGGGTTGGAAAAATTTAGCCACATCATCCTGAGAAATAATAGCCAAGCTTGACCTCTGGCCCCCATGTGTATTATGTGTACTCAATAGAGAATTGCGCAGGTACACACCCTTGGTAGCAACTGGCAGATGGGCTCCCAGAACCACAGCTGCCAGAGGACCTGCACATCTCTTTCCCCTCCCCCCAAATCCTAGAGACTACTGGCTTTACTAAATGTGGATTAAATGAAAAGAATATCTCTTCCAATTTATCAAGATCTGTTGGGAATGTATCAAATAAGTAACAGCAATGAAGGACAGTACTAGGGTTCAAACCAAGGGCCTCATGCACTAGCCCTCTGCAACTGAGGTGTGACCCTAAAAGCACGTTTTGAAGAATTTCTTTTAATTGTAAACTTTACTTGTACAGGCCTTACCCTAGATCTACCTCCCTACTATCTAGATATTTCTGTATACCTGAAGTTTATAAGTTAAAGCTTAAACCTCGGGGTAATGCTGTTAGGAGATGGGGCCTTCATGAGGTACTTAGTTCATGAAAGTGAAGTCCTCAAGAACGAAACCAAGGTCTTAGAAAAAGGGACCTGAGGGTGATCATTTGTCCTGTCCACCAAGAGGAGTCTCAGGAAGAAGGTGCCACCCATGAGAAAGTTGACCGTCACTGAACACCTCCTCTGGTGTCATTTATGCCAGACTTTCTGGTCTCCAGAACTGTGAGAGATAACTTTCTGTTGTTTATATACTAGTTAGTCTATGGCATTGCTGTTACAGTAGACAGACTGCCACAATGCCTTATCTCAGTATATCTCTTCTTTGCCAGAATAATAGCCAGACTGGATGACTCATGCTTGTGACCCAAGCACTCAAGAGGTATAATGGGATGATTTCTGTGAATTAAGGCCAGACAGGACTATATAGTGAGTTCCATCTCAGCCTGGGTTAGAATGTGAAAAGCTCTGTCAAATCTCAAGCAAGCAAATATGACAATGTTTAATTTTCTCCATTTTCTTTAACTTTAGCCTAATTTTTAAAAAGGATTTTGTCCACTCATTTCTGTCAGAATAAGGTAATTTTTACAATTAGAAATCCCTAATGAAGTCAAGACATGTAAATTGTGATACTGAACTTATTTCTATGCCACTGTGTGTCATATCCTGCATCAGCACTTTATAGTCTCTTGAGGATGAGGCAAAACAGAACCACCTCCATTCCACAGAGCAGATATTTTCAGAGACAATATGGGCACACAGTTATGTGGAAACTCAGCTATATGGGCACCCAGCCATATAGGCACTCAGCCATATGGGCACAGTACTATATGGGCATCCGACTATATGGGAACCCAACTATATGGGCACCCAGCTATATGGACACCCAGTTATAGGTTAAAATATTTAACTGTCCAGAAAGAAATGGCTTAATCCCAGGTTTCTTTTCTAGCAAAGGGAACAGGAGACTGAGGACCTGGAAGCTCCCTGAGTTCAAAGACAGAAGAATATGAAGTGTGATATCTGTGGCTGATGACAGCAGAAACAAGAGAAGAGAGAAAGGGGCATCCACTGAAGAAAATGAAGTGCACACACCTAGGAGCTGCCCCACTGCCTTTTCTCTTTGCTGTATTCAGCTCTGTTGGCAGCAAACTGATCAGTGATGCCTACATCCAGGGTGGGTGGTCCCCACTAGAAACACATCCATAAACACACCTAGGAGTGTGCTTTGCAAATTTTTTAAAGCATCTCTCAATCAAGTCAAGTTTTCCATGACCCTCATAAATATCCTAGTGCACCCTTGACATCCTTAGTCACCATGCACACCCACTAACATTCATGAAATCTCCAAATAGTATGTTAAAAATCAATCTCCCTCCCCCTTATTTTACAAAAGTCTTCGCAAGTCAAGGTTGGATCTTCCATTGACTGGAAAGATGACTCAGTGGATAAAGTATTGGTCATGCGAACAGGAGGACCAGAGTTTGGGTCCCCAGAACCTATACAAAAGGGCAAGCAGATTTGATGGCCATCCATGTTCCCAGCACTACAGAGGCTGAAGAGGAATCCTTAGGGCAAGCTGGCCAGCTAGACTAGCTAGAGTTGGTGAGCTCCAGCTTCAAAGAGAGACCCTGACTTAATAAACATAGTGAGAGGGACTCAAGACCACACCTGTCATCAGCTTCAGGTTTCCATCTGCATGTGCACACAAGTGTGCATCCAACCATATACGAACATACATATACACAAACACCGAACGTATATACACAGGCAATCTTTTTATATCTGGACACCTCCTTAATTCCTCCACGCTTTTTAAGTGTAAAAGCGGTGCGGCCTGGTTTACCTCTATTACCCAACTTAGTGTCAGGTCCCCAAGATCTCATCTCACAAGTTCATCTCTTCTCCCTCGCTCTGAGGCTTCCCTCTATGAACATGCATCCTGTCACCATCAACACATCCTGGAAGCCTCAAGCTATTTGACCCTGAACTGTCTCCCCAAGTGTCAAACTGCTTATGCATCTACACAGCATAGATGGTGATCTATGCTGCCCGCACATACATTACACATAGCTCAGCATGCCACTAAAAACTGGAGACAAGAGAGAAGAAACACATCTTGATATGGTTGCAACCCATTCTGACAACTCTCAAGAAATAGGAACTATAGAAAATCAAGAGTGCTGAGCTCATATTGGCAGAATCATACCAGCATATGGCACATGGAGATTTTGTGTGGCCAAGGATGATGTCTACTCCTTCCTCTGGCATTATCTAGTTCAGCTGTACAAACACTATGGCGTTCAAAGGAATTCATTCTTTGTCTGACTCTCCCACTGCCATCTTAAAGGTTCAAACCATTCTGCAGACAGTGATGAGGATAGAATTTAGAGACACATTCTAGCCTCTTTGCTTGAGGATATGGCCTCTCGCTGTCCTGAATGGCTGGATTCTACAAGCACTATGTCCTTAACTGAAGAAAGGTCTTGAGTCTCAAGAGTTCTCCATGACCTGGTACCTGAGGGTGAGGTTCAGCAGCTGCCTTTCCTGAAAGCTGCTTTTCTGGTATTTGGAATCATGAGGAGTTGTATTCTTGGTATTGTTGAATAGATGATAGAACTCCTTTCCAGCTCTTTGTCTACCCGCATCTCCTGACTTACTAGCCATATCTTAGAGCACCCAGTAGGATTCTGTGATCAGCACTTGATAAAGGAACTGTAAAGGAACTGTTAAATAAAGATTCGGGTGGAAGGTGGGCCTGTTGTGTTCTCACTTTTATGAGAATATTATACAAATAAAATCTGACTTGTTCTTGTAAGCACTTAGGAACTTAATTTTGCTAATTATAAAGACAGTATGATTTGTCCTTACACTAATTGAATCAGAACAAATCCTCCTGTGCCACCGACTTGATCTTCTTATTCCATGAGGGAAATATTCCTGAAAATGCATAGAGTGTATTTCCTATTTGGCTTTTCTGATCTGACAGCCTGTGGGTCAGTTCCTGTTTTGCATTCTGAATTAGATGTAATATAAACAGCTTAAAAACATAAAGATAAAGATAAAATTTAAAAGCCTATTTTAGGAATTTCCCAGAATCCCTGCACACACGGGTGTTTGTTGTGCAGGCTCTCACTTGGTTGGAGATTAAGCAGGATTCCCCTTGATCTGACTGGTAAAGCCATACTTAGGTATCTAGATCAGAACAACTACAATGAACAACCGTGCAATAACTTTGATAAATAATGTCTGTCAGAGGGGGGACAAGTATTCATTCTTATAAATATCCATCATCTGCATGCTGACGAGCTTTTGACTCACCAGGAAGTGGTGTGTTGTATGCATTTATTTGGTAAAGCTCAAGAAATAATGCTTAGATGGAGGGTTAGAAAACACATATAAATTTAGAGAATATTCCTGAAGCATCTGTGTGATTTTCAAACTCTTTTTTCATGCTAAGAATGTCCCTAGAGCACTGGAGAGATGGCTCAGCAATTAAGAGCACTGACTGCTCTTCCAGAGGTCATGAGTTCAATTCCCAGCAACCACATGGTGACTCACAAACATCTGTAATGGGATCCGATACCCTCTTCTGGTGTGTCTGAAGATAGCTACAGTGTAATAATCACATTAAATAAATAAATAAATATTTCTTTAAAAAAAAAAGAATGTCTCTAGAACAGAAAACTGAGGCATGTATATACAGTTGAAATCGATGTGATTTTGAGTATATCACCTCCTTAATAGATAAATAATTTTTTTAAAGAAATATTTGAGTCAGATGTAGTACTCCGGAGTAGAGGCAGGTATATCTTTGAGTTCAAGGCCAGCTTAGTTTACAGTATGTTCCAGGCCAGTCCGGGCTACACACACACACACACACACACACACACACACACACACACACACACAAAACCTCTTTAAATTTTTTTAAAAGAAGAAAAGAAATAGTGGAATACATTTAACTTCAATTAGATGATGATAAGATGACATGTGGAAGACTCGACAAAAAGCCTGTTCTCTCTTCAGTAATTCAGATTTATTTGCAGGGTGTCTGCAATAGCCATGGACATAACAAACACCAGAAGAGGACAGAAAAAGCAACAATAATTAGTGTTCTAGGAGATTCACCCTTCCAGCAGAATTTGTAAGAAAGGTAGCTGACAGTCTTGGCAATCGGGCACATCCATGGACAGCTAGAAGTGACTTCATGACAATCAGGCATCTTTACAGCCAGCTCACAAGGACCGGGCAATGAGAAACATCTTCTCTAGTGGGCCCCAGAGGTGACAGCATCACTCCTGTGTCTGCCCCTTTGCACATGTGCCATGGCCGCTGACGCATGTCCCAAACGTGCATGGGTCACGGCCTGTGAAAGCCTCGTTCTCCCTGTCCCCTCTCTGACTTTTCTCTCCTCCTTCTCCCAGAGGTTGCATTTGTTTCTCCCTCCCAATAAACCTCCCACCTGAGACCCTCTGCATGGTGTGATTTGTTTGGGACCTGCTGGATTTCTAACAGACGGTGCTGATAGAAACAACCGTCAGTAATAATAAATGCCTTCGTTGGGAAAGGGATAAAACCTTCATGATATTCCAGGGGGCCATTGCACTTTAATTAGGACGAACTTGGAAAACTTTGAGAAGAAAAGGATAAGATAAAAGTAGAGGGATGAAAAGATCTAAAGAAAGTGAGATTAGGAGACAAGGCAAGGCCCTGAGAAAGCTAGATGGCAATATGGCTGCCCTTATGGAAGGGCAGACATGACAGGCGCCTGCTAGAGAAGGAAAAATGAGCAAACTATAGAGGCCTGGGCAGCAGTTTGGGAGCAGGGTTTTTCAATGACCAGAGTATGAGAGTGACAGTTTATTGATAGGGTCCTGAGCTAGATCTGTGACCCTGAGAGTAGATCATAAGGAAGGGGCGGAGGAAATATTTGTCAGAAGGTGTCATCAGAGGCCTGACAACAGATGGTATCTACAGTAAAATGGAGAAGCATCAAAATAAAGTTGGAGATTTGAAGCCTCTATAACTAATAGAATATTTGTTAGCAAAATTAGCACAAAGACATTTGGTGTGAATTTACGTTCGTAATGAATCCTGAGAAATTCATTCTCACTCCTTACGACTGCTGTTTATGTGCATATGAGCATGTACTTTGACAGAAACTCATTTTCCTTCTTGATACAATGGAAATTATAAAGTGTTTTTCCACGGGATGCCTTCATGTGGTAGGACATTAAAATCCCACTGAGAGATGAAAACATTCAATAACATTTTGTATATTAAAATTAAAATGCAAAAACACAATTAACAATTGGTCTTCTGTTACAAACACTTACTGTCTTTTATCATGATGTAACAATTACCAGAAAGTCTGATTGTTCGGAAGTCCCTAGCCAATAAAGAGTAAGGAATTATGGAGTCATATCAAACAAATGAGTAGGATAGAAATGGCTTATTAAGAAACTTTGGGGTCGATAGAAGAAAATATGACTCAATATAACTTAAATGTTTCTAAGCTCATGTAAGAATTTTGGAGATGTAAAAGTTTCCAGACTGGTTAAATTGCCAATATAAATAAGTGCCAAGGTTTTTTTTTTTCTTTTTACAGGATTCATTGGTTTTATTAGCACCCTGGTCCAACAAGGCTCCTCGTGACCTCCAGATGACAGAAAAATGACTATATACATCATCTCTTCACACTGCCATTAGGAAACACAAAAGAGCTATTTCTTCATATTCTTGTTGGATTGTGTGGCCTGCTTTGCCTTAAAGAAAGGGAATCTTTCTCATAAGTACATCTAGCAGACTTCCCTCACACCCTAAAAGAGACATTGCCCGCCCCCCTAATCATTATGCAGAGTGTCTCCAAATTTGCTCAAAACGTTCCATCTCAGATTCATGTTGTCTTCAACCACTGGTAGGTCTCAAGCAATGCATATGTTCAGAAATGAGTCTTGGCTTGACTCAAGCTAGAGTATTAGAAGAATTTCTGGCAGTGAGATAAAAAACAGAATTCCTCAGGAACTTGTAAATTGGTTCCCATCCTCCAAAAAGTCATTGCCCCTGCCTCTAACAGAAGGGACATATGGACGTCCACCATGGCTGCATACCTGTGGCTGAATATCAAAGTCATATTGTCCCCCTGGTTCTCTCAGTCCCTATTCACAAGTACCTGTTCTATATTTCAAAGTCCCCACAGGTAGCCTCCTGGGCCCTTCTCCCTTCTACTCTTCCTTTCTCTCACAGATAGTCCTGGCCATGTCTAGCCTACAATTCTTTCTGCTCTGGACTCTTTCAGGTGCCTCTGGATTTTTTTCCCCTTACCCATAAAAAAAAACAAAAACAAAAACAAACTTCCCATTAACTATGGAGCAACTATTTCAATGGTTTCTTTAGTGAGACTCTCGCACATACAGCTGAATTCTTAGTATCTTCAAATCAAGGCATATGGTAAGTGTCTGCAGCTCTGAAAGGAAAAGTTTCTCCTACAGAAGTTGTGCTCCAGCTCCCGGGAAAGTTTCCCCAATTCAGGTAGAACAGCTCTGCTCAGGCCGAGGGAGGTTTCCCCCGACGAAAGTGTTACAGCTCTGCTCAGAAAGGTAACCTGACAGCCAAGGATATCACAAAGTCACATAGCACAACAAACTTCACACAAGAGATTTGTTGGAAGGGGAAAACCCTGGAGAGTGGCTGGCACTGCTCTGGAGAGAAGCAGCAGAGAACTGGATAGAATGCTCAGTTTATATAGGATTCCTTGGGGCGGGGGTGGGGGGGATGAGGCAGCTGAGAGGAGAGCATGTGGTAATAAAGCAGAAGAGGGCATGGGGCAGATATTGCAGGGACCTGATGGTGATGATAAGAAATATGACATCAATTTGAGATGGGGCACGGTTGGTGGAGGGTCGGATGTCTGTGAGGCATGATCTAGAAAATTTGTAAGTGGAGAAGTCTCTTAAGTAACAAAGTACGAGGATGAAAACAAAATGATGTTGGATAAGGATTCTGGCCTTCATTTAGCTGGCCCTAATGCATCACCTTCGAAGTCCATGCCTCTGCCTTTATCTGTATCACATGCAGTCTTGGTGGGAGTCAACCCTTGTGTGCATGTTTGCACTGGCATTGGTGATACACCATGGGGTGCACATCTGTTATTCTTGTAGGCAGATCAGAGAAAGTGTGATGTAGACCTGGCACTCAGGAGGCTGAAGCAGGAACAGTACAAGTTCAAGTGCTACCTGAGCAATTGAACAAGAGCCGATCTCAAAAGAGCCAGACCAAGGAAGAGAGAGCTCTTGCCTAGCCATGTGAGGCCCTAGTTCAGGTCTTTCCACCAAGCAAATATAACAAATGAAGCCTTTTTGTTGTGTTTCACAAATCCCCTGATCCGTAAGCCAGAACCCATCCATTACTCTAGAAGTTGAGAATGGCTAATACTATTCCAGTTCCCCTTACATCTCAGACCTGGCTTCACAAGCAAGACAAGCCTTTCCCCACAGTATGAGAAGGAAGATGGTGACCTGGGAAGAAGATATTGGGTATTTTCCATCCTTCTGAGAACTGGAGTGGCAGCACTGGGACAGAAGTGGTAGAGGTTCTGTTCCATACTAGCATGTTATATGTAGTGGTAGTACTTATGTTCTGGGGCTTATACCCAGCCTGCATCATTCAGTCCAATGTTCTGACTTCCTATTCATCTTCCTTCTCATAGGTAGGTAGGTAGATAGATAGAGAGAGAGAGAGTGAGAGAGAGAGAGAGAGAGAGAGAGAGAGAGAGATAGAGATAGAGATAGAGAGATAGAGATAGAGACAGAGACAGAGACAGAGACAGAGACAGAGACGGAGACGGAGACGGAGACAGAGACAGAGACAGAGACAGAGACAGAGACAGAGACAGAGACAGAGATAGAGATAGAGATAGAGATAGAGATAGAGATAGAGATAGAGATATATTCCAGATTGGCTTTAAACTTACTGTATAACCTTGAACTTCTGGTCCTCCTGTCTGTATCTCCCATGTTGGTATTGCAGGCAATGTTGCTCCAGGCCTGGTTTCTCTTGTACTAGAAGTCAAGGGTGGGACTTCATGCATGTTATTAAGCTCTCTACTGACTGAACATTTCCAGGCCCTGATTTTCTATTTTGGTACAGTTATCTTATCATGCTCACTGATTCCATAAGTCAAGAAATCGTGTAAAACACAGTAAGAGAAGCATGCATTTGTTCTATAATATCTAGCCTTTTCGTTGGGATTTCTAAACTGTCAGTGGAGGGTGTTCTGAGAGTTAAAATAGTCTGGGGTTTTCTTTTACATCTGGGACCGTGAAGTTGAAGATGATAAAGCATTTTTAGTCTGTAGTCATACTTCCCTTTAAATGGCTCTGTATAGCTAGGAAGAAGCTAGACCTTAGTCATGGTGATTCAGTCTTTTAAGGGCATGAGTCCTCAGGAAGGAAGTCATTGAGTGTCATCTCTGCCATATTCTGTTATTCAGAGTAGTCACAAGCTCATGGAGTTCAAGACGTGATGATACCAACTCCATGTGTTGATGAGAAACGCATCAAATAATTTGCAGCTGTGTTAATAAAATCACTGAGGGGACCTTTCTTAAACCACATGCTGCAGGGCACCCAGCACCTCTAATAAAGTCTTTGGACGATTGGATCACCCAGAGCTTTTTCTTACACTCTACCTCTTTTGACTGGCACTAACATCAGTCTCTTGTAAAGAGTTATTACCCAGCCTTACCCACTGACTTCTCCTACCTCCTTCTTCCTTTCATATCTGTTCTCCAACTTGCTCACAGATCTATGAGTTCAGCTAACCTAAGAAGATCTCTTCTTGAAACCATTCTTAGGTGTTCCAGTGATGTCAGCGACTACAGTCTCCCTCTCTGTCCTTATCTCACGGTCACTAGAGGCTGCTCTATCTCTATCTCTCCTTTCCACCTAGTGCTTTGTGATTCTCTGTTTTTATTTTTATTTTTTGTCTTTTTTGGATATTTTCTTTATTTGCATTTTAAATATTATCTCCTTTCCTGGTTTTCCCCCTCCTGGACCCTCCATCCCATCCGCCAGCCCCCTGCTTCTATGAGGGTGTTCCTCCACTGACCCAACACCCACTCCCACCTTCCCATCCTCAATTCCCCTACACTGGAGCATCTATCAAGCCTTCATATGGCCAAGGACCTCTCCTCCCATTGATGCCTAACAAAGCCATCCACTGCTACATATGTAGCTGAAGCCATGTGTACTCCTTGGTTGGTGGTTTAGTCCCTGGGAGCTCTGAGTGGTCTGGTTGGTTGGTACTGTTGTTCTTCCTCTGGGGTTGCAAACATGAGGGAAATTTTCCTGAACAGAACACCAATGGCTTATGCTCTAAGATCAAGAATTGTCAAATGGGACCTCATAAAATTTCAAAGCTTCTGTAAGGCAAAGGACACTGTCAATAGGACAAAACAGCAACTAACAAACAGATTGGGAAAAGATCTTTACCAATCCCACATCCAATAGAGGGCTAATATCCAATATATACAAAGAACTCAAGAAGTTAGACTCCAGAGAATCATATAACCCTATTAAAAACGGGCTACAGAGCTAAAACAAAGAATTTTCAACTGAGGAATATTGAATGGCCAAGAAGCACCTAAAGAAATATTCAATATCCTTAGTCATCAGGAAAATGCAAATCAAAATAACCCTGAGATTCCCCCTCACACCAGTCAGAATAGCTAAGATCAAAAACTCAGATGACAGCAGATGCTAACAAGGATGTGGAGAAAGAGGAACACTCCTCCATTGTTGGTGGTGTTGCAAGCTGGTACAACCACTCTGGAAATCAGTCTGGTGGTTCCTCAGAAAACTGGACATAGTATTACCTGAGGACCCAGCTATACCATTCCTGTGCATATACCCAAAAGATCCTTCAACACATAACAATGACAAATGTTCCACTCTGTTTATAGCAGCCTTATTTATAATAGCCAGAAGCTGGAAAGAACCCAGATGTCCCTCAGCAGAGGAATGGATAGAGAAAATGTGGTACATTTACACAAAGGAGTTCTACTCAGCTATTAAAAACGATGAACTCATGAAATTCTTAGTATTTTGTGATTCTTTACCTCTAGTTTACAATTCAAAAACAACACATAGCT
Source organism: Apodemus sylvaticus (assembly GCF_947179515.1). NCBI lineage: Eukaryota > Metazoa > Chordata > Mammalia > Rodentia > Muridae > Apodemus > Apodemus sylvaticus. The sequence continues at coordinate 58,163,042 of NC_067489.1, forward strand.
CACTCTCCTCTGTGCCTTGGCTTGAGAAAATCCCTGTACAGGAATGTTTTTATTCCCTCTTTACCTTCCAACACCCTGTTATTCTAGTTTACCTCTGGAATCCTTCCTTTCTTCTCTGGTATGGTTTGATCTCCTTCTCACTGTAAGAGCCTTGAAACTACAGCTAGTATATTGCAGTCATGTATAAGCCTATAAGCCTTCAGCACTTATATGCTGAACTCTAGACTTGGAACTCTATGAAAATGAGACAGATGGATCTGAGGTCATGATCCATTTTCAGGTCAGGATCATATCAATTTCCAGTAAATAAATTTCAGCTAAGTAGGTGAAATAAGCGGACAGTATCCTCTGTGTCTGAATTTATGCTAGTTAGCTTAGGCTCCTTTATGATTAAACAGGCCTGCTGAAAATGGCCAAAGTCTAATGGTCTCAGTTTTGTTTTTAAGTAGGGAAGAGATAGGGTTTAAATAATGCAACAGTCATACTAAGTAAATAATGGTACCTTCCTTATATAGGAATACCTCTGAAGCATGCATGAGGTCTTCACAACATCTCAATGGTTTCTACTATAGTCTTAGAACAACTTGAAGGGTCAGGCAGATGTCTCAGTCGATACCGTGCTTGTGTTGGAAGTATGAAGACCCAAGTTTAGATCTCTAGCTCCATATTAAAGCTGGGCACCATGACAGTGTCTATAGCACCAGCTCCGGGGAAAGATGGAGACAGGCAGATCCCCAAAGCTCACTGGCCAGCCTGGTGAGCTCATCCTGTCAATCCTCCATGCTCAATCCTGTCTCACATAATAACAATAACAATAATTATGTGAAGAAACGGAAGAAGGCACCAAGCATTTACATCTGGCATCCATACACACAGAGATGTATACAGAGATAGAGGAAGGAAGGGACAGAGAAGGAGAGGGAGAGGGAGAAGGAGAGGGAGGGGGAGGGGGAAAAGGAGAGGGAGGAGGAGGAGGAGAGAGAGAGAGAGAGAGAGAGAGAGAGAGAGAGAGAGATGCATCCTCTTGACCCAAAGTCTTTCTATTCTCGTCATCCCTGAGATCATCACCTCTTGGTTCTGTAGCCCCTGGGTTTTGTGTCTATGAAAACTCTGTGTATACTTTCCCTCTTCTCTAAGCTAGCATTTTCTTTGCTTCCATTGCTTCAAGAGAGGAAAGAATTTCTTTTTTTTTTTTAGATTTTTATTTTTATTATATGTAAGTACACTGCAGCTATCTTCAGACACTCCAGCAGAGGGCATCAGATCTCATTACAGATGGTTGTAAGCCATCATGTGGTTGCTGGGGTTTGAACTCAGGACCTTCAGAAGAGCAGTCGGTGCTCTTAACCATTGAGCCATCTCACCAGCCCCTGAGGAAAGAATTTCTTAAAGAGTCCCCGCCAGATCTGAAACTTCCATCTCTCTTCAGTAGGTCAGGTCACATAAGCAGGACACTTCACTGGAACTGTCAAAGGACAACTGCTTTTTCAGATTAGTAGGACAAAGGATGCAGAAACCAAAAATGGACTGAAATGGTAAAAGAAGTGGATGGAACTCACAGCTGGTGCTACTATGTTCCTTAACTATTCATGAAGCTTGAAACTTGAGGGTTATCCATCTAAAAGGAGACATTTTACAGGGAAGCTCATGTCTTTCAATCTCACCTATCCACAGATTTATTATTTATAAAGAGTTCTCCACTTAAATGGCCTGTGCTTTGACTAGTAATTGTGTCTTGCCGTTACTTTAAATGTCTTGAGAATTGCTGACTCAAGGATCAGTGAGCAAATACAACTATTAAAACATCCTAAGTTCTCCAGAATCTCAGAGGGATAAAACATTTCATCATGTTGTGTCCATTAATGCAAAATGCTTGGAAATGTGCTTTATATTGTATTTCTTTGCATGTTTATTTTCTATTGAGCTAGGAGCATCACTGGGTATAGTTCCCATTTTACTTATCATTGCTGCAATCCTCTCCGAAGAAACATGAACTGATTTGGGCTTGTACTTTGAAGTGACACAGTGCATCATAGGAAGACATAGGAATGGGCAGCTTCTTGACAAGAACATGTGGCTACTTGTTACCACTGACCAGGAGACAGTGAGAGATCTCCATCTGGGACCAGGTTATAACCCATAAGGCCTGATCCCCCAGTGACTCACTTCCTCCAGCTAGGGACCACTTCTTAAAGATTCCACAGCCAGGGTGTGATGGCACACACTTGGAAGTCCAGCACTCTCAGGATGAGGAATTACAGAACAGCCTAGGAAACATAGCAAAGCCTAGCTCAAAACAAAACGTTTGAGGGGAGGACATGAAACACAAATATTGGCTACGTTGAAATATACTGATTCACCAGGTAGAACTCTCTTAAAAGCTAAAATGCATTCCAAAGCTTTCCTATTTCACTCCATGGTATATGTTATAGCCTGGATGTGTGCCTAATCACACAATCTGATTGCTTCAACATTCTAATGCACATGGGCAAAAATAGCAATTCCACACCATGTTACTATTAACTTTTCCTACTGGGATGATGTAAAAATCTGTTTGTTTTGAGAAATGATATTGGCATAATCAAATTATATTTAGTTTAAATATTCCATTCCAGTTTCTGTGGTTCCCCATTGGAAAACCTCTCACAAATGGAATTTAATTCTGAGCCTTGTCAGATAACCCGTTAAGCAGCCTGATACACTGTTATGGTAACACGCTTTCTATTACAAAAGATTGTATTGTCCATAATCACTGTACCATTTTATGCCTTACCCAGATGGATGAAGGACTCTGAAATGGTAAAAAAAAAAAAAAAAATTACATGTTATACAAAGTACTAGAATAAGAACACTGAGGTTCTTAAAAATATCAGAAAGATGCCTTCTCTCCAAAAGGGAATGGGAGCTACAGGAATATAAATGTGAATTTTGTGTGTGCATCTGTTTGTTCACATTTGTGTGTGTGTGTGTGTGTGTGTGTGTGTGTGTGTGTGTGTAAATGAAACAATTGATCCAAATCTCAAGGATGTCAGGAGTATTATTAAAGACCTATCCTTTAGTTATGTGAAGAAAACAAGAATCTAGTTACCTTAGTTTCTTTCTGACTTTACCTAATCATGTTTTTGCAAGCAGGAGGCTGGCTTGATTTTTCTCCCTCCCCTTGAAGCATATCTCCACAGCCTAAGGACTTCACCAGAGCCTATAGGTCTTGGAGAAGAATAGAGGAAGTCAAATACTTTATCTTTGGCTTTGTCTCATTTCCGTCTTTGCTGTCATTTCCTCTTTGTTGCTGATCCTGTTGCTCATACCAACTTTCTGTCTTGTGTCCTACTTCTCCTGAGTCTCACAATCATTTAGCTAGTCAACAAAGCCAATCTTCAAGGAAGATGGATTCTGATGCCTTATTAAGGTCAAGGTAGTGCCATTAGTGATAGAATTTCAAGGAGATAATGACTGGTGCTTGAATCCTGAGAAGTGTTGAAGGAAATTTCAGGAAAGAGTTCTAACCCTTAGCATTCCCAGCTCTGCCTATGTCTGGGTCCATCTACAGATCACAGGTCAAAGATTTAAAGACACCTCCTCATTCCACTTTTTCTGCCATACCAACCTCCATCAAATACACTGACCCTAAAATAGATAAGCATGAGACATTGACTCCGAGATGTATCATGCCCTGTCAATAGAACATTTTTAATAGCTATAAATAACTTAGAACACAGTTTCCAGAAAATGGAAGATGGTAAATCAAAAAGCTCATTTTACAGTGACAGAAATAACATTTTAAATCAGATCAGATTGAAGCACTGACAACATTTAATACAATGTTTCTAAGCAACAGGGTAGAAGAATCAAAGAATTTCAACAGAGCTGACATTAACAGAATATAAAAAAGAATCCCGAAATAGCCTCTTTTTTCCCCCTTATAGGAAGCTCATTCTGCAAGGAAAAACAAACGCTTTCTAAAAATGTGGTTTATTGGACTTCTTTTCAAATGGTCCATGTATGGTCTTAGCGTGGAAGGACCACACCAGCAACCCATGTTTAATAAAAAGCCAGCCTGGAATACATAGAAAGGACACACTACAAAGCAATGATGATTTGAGATTCCAGTCCATGGCACACACCCTTCTGCACCCCTTGGTTATCCACATAACGTACAAATCAATAGTAAGTTCTCAGTATTTCATTATATATTCTTTGAGCCCATGTGGGTAAGAGGGTTTCATTTTCCACTTCTAGTAATAATACCCTAGCTTTGCCAGTCAGAACGGTGTTTTTTTTCCTCTAGAGAGAAATAACTGTCAATAATATGCTCCAACGATTGCTTAATAAAGTCTGGTCCAGAAGGAAATGTTATCTTTTCACATCACCTTAATGCTATGGACCAAAAATCGCTTTAATACTTACAGATCAATTTTCCCCACCATTGTGTCTTTGAAATGACAACTTAAGAATTGGCGAACGGTCTCATTACTTTAACCAGAAAATGAGTCCAGCCTGTGTGGATATCTCTTTCAGAGTTGCTACAGCCTGTAGAGTATTCTGGTGCTATGCCAATGGAGGCTCTTGGATTTGTTTTATACTGCAAACATACATGCAGATGCACACTGAACTCAAGGAGGAAAAGGAGATCCTAGTGCTGGTATTGGTTCATTCACAATTCAGTGCAGGGCATCCTCCTTCTCCATCCCTGCATAGATGTCAAGGGGGCCAAGCAGGTCATTTCAGAGAAAAAGAAACTGTGGGATACAGACATGTATTCATATAGACATACACGTGAGAAGCATAGTTTTTAAATTTCTCTCTATTATATAAAACTTTTGTGTGTATACACACACACACACACACATAAAGAGAGAGAATCTGTATAAAACAGTTAGCACAAAGTCCTTGCAACTTAAACACCTAAAATGCTGCCAACAATTCCTTCCATTTTCTGCTATAGCTAATGTAATGCTCTATGGGGTGGAGGAAGCTGTGAGCAAACGGGTAAGGAAAGGATGAGATCCTGTGTAAATCTGTTTCCGAATTACATAGAGGGTGCGCTCCATCAGAGGGAGCGATACAACTCACTCCGAGCTTGTTCGTATCTTTATCTGTCATTTCTTCAATCTCTACCGTTTCCTCATTCCCCAGTGAAGCAGTCAGGTTTCCAGGATAAAGACTTGCAGGACAGGGCAGCTGCCCCCAAGTGATTCTAACCAGCTCTGAGACTAAAATTTACTACAAAGAAAACATTCTTCTCCTCAGCTTCCATACCCAAGCTTCTGTTTGCTGAGAAACCCATGTGACATTTTGATAGTTTAATCTGATTTTAATTCAGACACATTTCTTTTACTACCATTGCCTCTTGCCTGTTTGCCATAATCATGCATGTTTAAATGATACCACAACATGCAACAAAATACTAGACCAACTACCATTCATGCCACTAAAAATTAGCCTGAACTGATAATAAAGAAATTAAATACAATGACATATTGGATTTTATCTTTGAGAATCACAGGGTAGAGGCATGTATTTCCTGGCCCTAGATTGGGTCCAAAATCCAGCTTTAGGACATTCAAACCTTAAATGCCAGTGCATGAGTTACTTCTATTGCTGACTTCTTAAAGAAGCCAGGCCTTCAGTTTTCACTTAATGAGAGATTCAAGGACCTAAAGATATGGCTCAGTTGGAAAATTTCTTGCTTGGAAAGCACAAGACCTAAGCTAGGATCCCTAGCACCCATGTGAAAAGCTTAGCCCAGGTCTCTGTGACCCTAGAACTGGGGAAGCAGAGACAGGAAGACGTCTAGGACTTGCTGGCCAGCCAGTCAGGCTGAATTGCAAATACTGTGATAACCAGCCCAAAGCCAAAGCAAGATAGAGAGCACTTAAGCAAAATATCCAACATCAACCCACTGACTTCCATGGGCACACACACCCATACATGTTTATTAACATATACAAATATGGACACAAGCACACACAGAGGGGGGATAATGGAGAGAGAGGGAGAGAGAGAGAGAGAGAGAGAGAGAGAGAGAGAGAGAGAGAGAGAGAGAGAGGAAGAGGAAGAGGAGGAGGGATAAATGAAGAGGAAAGGGGCTCAGTGCTACAAAACAAAGACAAAAACAGAAATTGTATCTACAGGCACAAGAGAGTTAGGCATAGTAAAGAATGCTAAAAACCTAGAGACGAGTTTTCACATCTCACCCAGCCCACAGTTATGTGAACACAATTTATACCACATTCGCTGACATTTATGATGCACAAAGTGGTTTTCGTTTGGCATATAAAACAAATTGAGGCTCCTAGTGTTACCTTCAACTTGAATCATTATGCTGCTCCAATGATCTCAGTGGCTTATATTGGTGTGATGCCCAGGCTGAAACCAGACAGCTAGTGCTTGAGTCCAACAACTGCCACCAACCAGCTGTGTGATCTTAGACAAGTTATTCAATCTCTCTGGGACTCAATATTTTAATCTTTGATTGGCCAATAAGAAGAGCTATCTTGTAGGGATGTTTTGAGTAATTTGAAATTGCCATGTGCTTAGAGATGGACAAGGAGTATTATGTATTTCCAAAAGGGAGTGGTACCTCACTTCAAAGCCTAACTTCATACCTACCTGGTTCACAAAGCTTTGCCAAGTAGATACCATCGTGTATTGCTGTTGATGGCAACACATTCTGAAATATTCATCATTAGATAATATCATCATTGCACCAACACCTTGGGGCACATGGTTATACATACACAAACCTAGATGGTGTATCACTATCACACAACTGTGTTAAACCTATCACTTTTAAATTGTTAGTGTATTGAATGCTGATGGGAGATCTGGTACTAGATAGATAGATAGGTAGATAGATAGATAGATAGATAGATAGATAGATAGATAGATACATACATACATACATACATATATATATACATATATACATATATATATACATACATATATACATACACACATGACATTAAAATTATCAAAATACTTTGTGAATAAAGTTAGTGTATTACTTAAGTTTTATAGCTGTAATCAAGTACCTAATGAAAACAATTTAAAGGATGAAAGAATGATTTTTACTGACGTTTTCAAAGGGCTCAGTCTGTCACTTTACCCCATGAGATTGGGCAGAGAACAATTGGAGAGTCTAAGCTCAATGCAAACAGAAGAGATAAGGAGCCAAGACAAACTGTCACTACCAGGACATGTCCACAGTGGTCTCTTTTCTCTCAATGGACACATCTTGTACTGGAAGTTCTTTAATTGCCTACATTATAAATCTATCAAGAGATTAATCAACTCATTAGTTCAGAGCTTTCATGATCATGACCTAGGCATCTGTAGGGACACCCTCACAGACACAGGTAGAATGCGGCTCCCCAGGATCCTAGGTACTTTTCCGTCTGCTGAAGCTGATAACCTTGATTAATCTTAACCATTGTACTGTAAGTGTCCATTATTCTTTAAGAATGATAGCCCAGATTCAAATAGTATGCAACAGCAAAGAGTATTTTTTCTGGAGAGAACTTGCATGCAGGGTTCTATCATACATCAAGATGGAAGACAGGGGTGTAGATTTTGCAGGGTCAATTTATAGCCTATTAGGATGGAAGTGGATGACTTTTACCTTTCTTTCTCTTGATTGATTGGCTCTGTCTCCAGGGGTATGGGGTGCCTTTGTGATTGGTTAAGGCTCTGGGGGAGATGATGGCTCAAGCTAGGTCACCTTTCTGATTGGCTGCCCCAAAAGGGTGATTTTCCCTGGAATTGACTTGTTTTGGACTTTTCCAACTCTGGGAACCAGAAACTTAGACCTAATCTCTTAAATTGTCAGTTTACAGCCTGTCATGGAGTCAGACTGGCTCTGGCCAACTCTGTCTTCTCAATATTTAGTTTACTGTAACTTTTACATTTCATCAACTTTCAGATTTTTCAAGAACTTTTTCAGGAGACAGGAGAGATGGCTTAGTGGTTGATAGCTCTAACTGCTTTTCCAGAGGTCCAAAGTTCAGTTCCAGGCTCACACCTACCTATAATTTCAGCTAAAACTGAATTTCAAAATACAACATCCTCTTTTGGCCATTGTTGGCACATGTATATACATATACAATATGCCAATACTCTCTAAGCTTTTTTCTTTTAAGTTTTTTTCAGTTGGACTTTTTTAAAATTTGATAAAAACTAAGACACTAACATATACATTATCCTCAGCCTGCGCAGGTCAGGTTTATGCATACATACTTCATGTCTCAAAAGAAGAGCCTTAGGGGGCTGGGACACACTTGTAGCTCTCAACCCCTATGACAGAAATATCCTCTTCTGAACCTGCCTGAGGCTGTTTTACAGTTTACTTTAAAAGTCTGAGTGGAAAGAAGATTCTCTAATATACCAATTAAAAGTGCGAGGCTTGAGGTTTAATCTCCAGAACTGAAAACAACAAACAACACAATGCCTACTGGTCAACATCGTCACTTATTATCCACATATTATAGATATTAACACAACACATTATGCGTAATCGTATTTGCTATGCTCTTAATGCTTGTGTTGCTTCAAACACATGTGTAATAATACATTGTAGTAAGGCACAAAAACTTGGACATCACTAGTGATGGGAACCTTTGAATCACATCACATTCTTAAGGGACTCCATCACAGATGTGGGCCATCATTGACATAAATACTATACAGCAATGCTTATATATAATTTAGAACTGTGGCATAGTCTATGTGTTAACTGTTCAAGTGTATTTATGTATTCTCTAAACAAGTGTGAGCTCACCAGGCATCCTTCCCTATAAAAAAATCTCAGCCCCTTCTTCTGGCAAACATCAGCGCCTTTTTCCAGATGTGGCCTACGTATCCAGTGCTCTTCCAAGTGCTGGATAGATGTAGGACCATATTTTTTCATGACAGTTTTTGAATGTCTGCAGATTATTTTGGCATTCCCCACATGGAGAGTTAAAGAGGGTCTGATGACGCTTAATACCATAGGGAATGGCAGAAGCCATACTTGGTGACCAGTACGACTATGTTATTGGCTGGTGAGGCTGCCACATCCTTGCATGAAGCCTGAATCAGCCCACTGAGAGGTAGCTTGGCTGTTCACAGAGACCATGAATTCACGCTCCCATTGGCAATCCTAACACGTCTCCCTGGTGGCATCTCAGGCCTTACAGAACCGTCAAGCTGGCTCCTCTCTGTTTCTTTTGTGCCCTCTCCAAATCCCTAAGCCACAAATCTGTGAGAATGACAAAATGATTGCTTTATGCCAGTGTGACTGGAACTAATTTATTACAGAGTAAAAGCAACCAGAACAAATTTCTGTGATCCTAAATACTCTGTGACTACCAACATTATAGGCTTAATCCGCACTGCAGAACAATAACTTCTTCCACTGGTCACACCTACTGGATGAGCTCCCCAGGGTTCTCTCAGCTCTTTACCTTTATATGTGAAGCTCCAAATGTAAAGCCTTGAGCTTGCTGACTGCATGATACGTCTGTGGAGCAAAGTACTTGTGGCATTGCACCAGATAATCGAATCACATCAAATAACATTGTATTACGTTTTAATAAAATAATCATTTGTAAGCAGTAGAAAAAATTATTTTGTTTTTAATTATGGAGGAAGGAGGTATGTGCACCTGTGAGCACACAGAAGTCGGAGGTATTGGAGCCCCTGGAAATAGTACTAGAGGTGATTGTGAACCATTAGCCCTGGGTGCTCTGAACGTAGTCCTCAGCAACATCAGTACATGCTCTTAACCACTGAGCCATCTCTCTAGACCAATCACCAGAAATTTGTATCTAGTGACTCAAGTTCTAAGACCGCTCACCACTAAAGGTAAACCTTCACATATGTGGGTACAAGCACCCATGAGAGTCCACAGACTCCACTCCAGTCCTGCACTCGTACTCGCTGCCACCTCACCAAGACATGTATAGATCCTCCCACCGGGTCATCTCAGTTTAAATCAGCTCAGAGAAATCTTTCCTTTCCTTCCTACCACTTAACCAGTGCCAGAGCAAAAGAGTTCCTTCAGACTGTTCTTGTTGAGCAGATCTCTGGCCTCTGAAGGCAGCAGGCAGACAGTGAGACTCTGAATAGATTCTTTCATGGGTCATGCGTACACCTGTTAACTGGCTGTGGCTTGCACACCTTTCCTGTGATTGACACGCACTGGATTTATGCAGCTGGAGTAAGCCAAGAATGGAGAGCTTTGCTTCCCTTGACAGCTTTCACATGCTGTCCGTAGATCTGGGTCACCTGCTCACATGGGTAAGTAAGATGGACATGTGCTCACACCAAGGGTTCTCCACTGATTTGTCTCTACTCAGAACTCTTGGGGATACATCAGAGAATTCTGTTCATTTGCTCTGCTGTTTGCATGCTCAGTGGAGTCTGAGCCAGCTCTGTGAAATGCCAAGCAGAAGCTTCGTGTTTGTCTGGGAATAATGAGCTCAGGGCGTGGAAGCAAAAGTTTATACTAGACCTGAATTTCTACTAAAAGTTTTAATAAAGGCACACTGTGAGTAAGAATACGGCAGATTAATTGAGAGGAGGAAATACGGGTGGGAGAGAGTGCATGTGTGAGTATTATATAGTTGAGAAGGACTGGGGTCCTTTAAAAACAATTGTTTATATAGTATATCGTAAGTTACTCGGTCAGACTCAGGGGAGTCAGGATCCGAGGGCTGATGAGTAGCAGGGTTGTTTGGAGCTGTTTGTTTTCTCTAGGCTTCATTCTAGCTGCATATATTTTCCTCAGTTGGAGGTGAGTCTTTGACTTGGTGAAAACATGTAAACCAATTATAATACTGGTTTTATGTCTAATTTTCTTTCTTTCTTTCTTTTTAGTATAGAGTTTATTCAGGGCATGGGATGGGAGCTGTCTTAGTCAGGGTTTCTATTCCTGCACAAACATCATGACCAAGAAGCAAGTTGGGGAGGAAAGGGTTTATTCAGCTTACACTTCCATGTAGCAGTTTATCACTAAAGGAAGTCAGGACTGGAACTCAAGGAACTCAGGAAGCAGGAGCTGATGCAGAGGCCATGGAGAGATGTTTCTTACTGGCTTGCTTCCCCTGGCTTGCTCAGCTTGCTCTCTTATAGAACCCAAGAACACCAGCCCAAAGGTGGTACCACCCACAAGGGGCCCTCCCTATTTAATCACTAATTGAGAAAATGCCCCACAACTGGATCTCATGGAGGCACTTCCCCAACTGAAACTCCTTTCTCTGTGATAACTCCAGCCTGTGTCAAGTTGACACAGGAAACTAGCCAGTACAGGAGCTAAGTGGGGTAGTGGAGGCAGAGAAAGGCAGAGAGAAGGAGAGAGTAGAGAGGCAGAGGCCGGCTATGATGATGTGGAGAGGGGGGGAAGGGGAGGGGAGCCCAAGAGGGGCAAGAGAGAGGCTGAGAGGAGTAAGAGAGTAAGAGATGAGGATATCTAATTTTCAAAACATCATTTAAGAGGCCATATACCCAACCAGTTATGTTGTGAGGAAGAGATTAAAGTCTACATGAAACTCACCTAAAACGTAAACCATAGCCTCGAGTTCAGAATTTTCTATGATTAGACTTGTATCACGCATGTCCCTTCATTGCATTGACAAGTACAATTCATGTGAATGACCATGGTTGATTAAGAAGAGGATTTTTGTTGCTTTTACTAGAGAAATAATGGCCTCCACCCAAGAACGGAATGGTCAGAGTGGTAAGCCTGAAGATGGGAACGGGCTGCAGCCCATCCCATTCTGCTTTGTTCCACGCACCCTTTGGAGCCCTTTCATTAACCACATTGACTTCAGCCCAGGTCCTGGTTGGCTACTGCTGAGTTCCCAGGTTAGTATTCAATGCTTTCAAGATATAGTTTCTCTTCATCATTATTTAAAATTCTACCTCCTAATTCCATCTCTATAGAAACCCTTTTTTTATAGAAGAGAATAGAAAACAGATCAAGTACCTGTTAGCCGTGGTTATGAAATTAGTGGCACAATAACCCAACCCAGTGTGGTTCTCCAACTTGCACACGAGCCAGGATCATGTGGACAGCCCTTGGCACGGACTAATATGTCTTCCAAGCTCAGTCTGGATGTGAGAATTCACCTTGCTGACACAGTTTCCGGGGTATTGCAGATGCTGCATCTCTGAAGACTTCACCCTGAGAACTACAGGCCCTCACTCAGCTCCAAGCTCCATCTAGAGCACCTCCCCTTCTCAGAACCAACGGCTATCCTACCAGTTTAATGAGACATGATCTCAGGTAATGAATGTCACCAGTGCCCAGGTACATTACATCTAGAATAGAAAAGACAGGCAGAGATAACAAAGCGCAGGAGAAGAAGAAAAAGAAATCACAAGCCCCGTGATGGTTTCTTTAAGTGATGGACCACATTAATGACAATGGCCCCACCAATTACAATGTAATCACACTTGACTCTCTTTTGAATCTGTTAATTTTTTGGAATTTTGCATTCAAGATTGATTAATTCGTTCAATAAATATTTGCTTGTAACTGTTATACACCAGATAGTGTGAAAAAGCATTACAGGTACAAAAGTCCATGAAATCAAGTAGTGTTAGAGACACATGACCGACAGAATTCTGCAGTCTAAGTTTCTCAGAGCTGAACCTAGCAGAAAGAAGGTTTCCCCAAACTTGTAATTGTGAGCCGGGTCTTACAAACTGAGTTGAAACATACTGGGGTACATAATTCAAAGCTAAAGAGTATTATTACTCTGGGACCAGATCACCAACATTCTAAAACAGCATGCTTTCCTAAAGGATTGGTGACTTAACACTGTGCAGTATGAATAGCTCCCTTTAAAAATTGTTACCAGTAAGTCTTATTTATGCTATGAATGACAAGAATTCATTGATGTCTATAAGGTAGGATCGGGGCTAAGAGACTGGTCTTGACCTCACAGGAGCTGTGGTTTACAAACTTCCTTTGGCTACAAGGGGGAAGGAAACACAGCAAGGCCGTTTTAGAAGCAGAGAGGCAGATGATCAGGCAAAATGACAATGGTGGTTAGAATAGAGTGACAGCAGAGGCAGGAGAAGGGTGGATGTGGTGGGTGTGGGGTGAACGAAAAAAAGGGGTGAAGAAGTATGAGGCTGAGCTTCTCGAGCAAGTAAGAAAGCAACTATGCTTTCCGGGATAGAGAGCACTGGCTGTAGGCTAAGGGAGTCCCAGAACGAAAGAAAGAAAGAAAGAAAGAAAGAAAGAAAGAAAGAAAGAAAGAAAGAAAGAAAGAAAGAAAGAAAGAAAGAAAGAAAGAAAGAAAGAAAGAAAGAAAGAAAGAAAGAAAGAAAGAAAGAAAGAAAGAAAGGAGGGAAAGAGAGAAAGAGAGAAAAAAGAAAGAAAGGAAGGAAGGAAGAAAGAAAGGAAGGAAGGAAAGAAAGAAAGAAGAAAGGAAGGAAGGAAGGAAGGAAGGAAGAAAGAAAGAAAGAAAGAAAGAAAGAAAGAAAGAAAGAAAGAAAGAAAGAAAGAAAGAAAGAAAGAGAAAGAAAAGAGGGAAAGAGAGAAAGAGAGAAAGAGAGAAAAAAGAAAGAAAGGAAGGAAGGAAGGAAGAAAGAAAGAAAGGAAGGAAAGAAAGAAAGAAGAAAGGAAGGAAGGAAGGAAGAAAGAAAGAAAGAAGGAAGGAAGGAAGGAAGGAAGGAAAGAAAGAAAGAAAGAACGAAAGAGAGAAAGAAAGAAAGAAAGAAAGAAAGAAAGAAAGAAAGAAAGAAAGAAAGAAAGAAAGAAAGAAAGAAAGAAAGAAGAAAGCTGGCGCTCACACAAACAGCTGGTCGTAGGTTTAAACAAATGAGAAAAGCTGGTCCAGAAAACACAACGTTGGGAAACCACAGCACTTCGGGAGTGATGAATTCCACGAAGCTGACCCAGGAGGAACTCTGATGATCCCCTTCAGCCAGTGGAGCCGGCACATGGACAAGAGTTATCAGAAAACAGGAGGCTTAGTGCAAGTAGAAGAAACCAGAGCCCATGTTGTGAAAGCCGAGAATGAGACAAATCCAATTTTCAAATTTTGCTAGAAATTCAAATAAAACTTAAAAAATTTAATTCTCTTGACTGATCCCTCGGTCTTACTGGAACTGTCTCCCCCACAGTAACCCATCCTTAAAGAACCTCTATTCTTACGTCTTCAAACTTTACTCTTGACCTCATATTGCCTCTTTAGATGACTTCACCATCTTAATCATGCATTTCTCCATTATATCCAGCATCGCTGGCCAAAAGTTCAAGAAAAACTCACAACCTAAGAAATATAACAAGCTGATGTCTGTCTGTCTTTCACTGTTATCTCCCTATTTTCCCAGTTAACATCCACCGCATACTGACAGCCCCAAAGTCCATATCTTAGCCATCTTCCATTCTTCTCAACTCACAAATCCTGCTTCCACTCTCAAACTCACCAAAGAACCCTACTTTAGCAGGGAGGTGGAGGCTGATTCATGATCCTTGCATGGAGACTTTCCTCCTACACACTTCAGAATTTCTCTTGTTTATTCACTTTCTCTGTATATTAAAAGTAAACAACAAAAACAGAAGCTCTTTTCCAAATGTAATTCACTTACACGTTTCTTTGACTCTTTTCTACCAACTCTCACTGACCAATTGCCTTTTAAGGTGGATTTTCTTTCTTGTGAGGCCATTGTTTTACAGTTTATGGTTAAATTTGTATCTTGAATCACATGGATTCAAATATGGACCCTACAAACTATTTCCTAATACTTAATATTTTTGTGTTCCCTGTGAGTTGCTTCTATTAATTAGGATAAAGCAAAGGTGATGTGGTATATATGATTATATATGTATGATTATGATAAATATGGTATGATACATATGTATGATTATGATCATATGATATATCATATCATATGATACAGACATATGATATGATATATATGATACATATGATACATAAGATACATGTACTTGTCTTATAGACATTCTTCCCTTCTAATGGCTTGGAGAAAACAAGTAGTTATATAGGGAAGGCCCATGTGGACATGGTCATATAGGAAGAAATGTGAAAATGGCATCTTGCCTCCAGGCATCAAAACTGTGGTCCAGAGTCAAACATCTTAGGAAACTGTCATATATGTGCCTTCTACACTTAGACCATCTCCTTGGAATCATGGTTCTGTGAGCTAAACTTCATGCATAAACTATGTGGGGATAAGCAATATCCTCTTCCCCAGTGCACTTCTCCAGTTGGCGACAAGGACTGACTTCTGCCACAAGTAATACACGTATCAGAATTCCTGCCCAGACAAACCTACAGGTACAGCCTCCCTATGCCCCAGCTCACACCACTGGGAGCTGAAGAATTACCTCTGTGAACTCAGTAAGCATCCACAGGTGTGAGAAGAAAGTAAATGATGCTATTATTTCATGAGTAAGATCGTTTACAAATACGTACATATGTGTGCAGGAGTGTATGGGTACACACAGAGATCAGAGGTCAACCTGAAGTGTCATTTCTCAGAAGCTCTCTGTTTTTGAGACTCTCTCACTAGCCTGAGGCACACTAACTATAGTACACAGGTATGCAGCAAGTCCCAGAGATCTTGACTCTGCCTCCCTGTACAGAGCCATTTTGGGGAGTCATGCCACATAGTAGGAACTTGACATTGGCCAAGGACAATCCTTGGCTTCAGGCAGGAATCTGAGTTGGACAATAGGGAAGTAGGTTACAGCAGGAATTTTTATCCTAGGGTGGAGAAGCTCAGAGTGAAGGTTAAGCTCAATGTTCCTCCAGGTCTATGAATTCCTGAATTAAGCAGGTGACCCACCCAGCCTGAGCAGTCAAGCCAAGGATCACCAGGTGAAGCGAGACAATTTCTGCCTGAACTCAGCCCGGAGTCTGGGGGGGAAGGGCTTGCCTAAACTGTTAAAAGGTATGACCGCCATTAGAGTTGGGGCCTTGATCGGTAAAATATCGCCCTGGCCTTCTTTCTTTTCGCCCCTTCCCCATCTATCCCTCAGCTTCTGTTCCAGCAACCCAGTTCAGAGTAGCTGCAGGCAGTTATAGAATATAACACCTCCCCAATATTTGATTCAAAGTATGTGCCACCATGCACAGCTCTTTTACATGGATTCAGGGGATGGAGGTAGAACTCAGATCCTCATGTACATAGCAAATACTTTACCCACTGAACTGTCTGCCCTGACCAAACAAGCTATTGACTTAAGGTACTGTTTGGCACTATTTCCTATACAGAAATTCATATCTAACACACTCCACACTATCTTCTTTACTTCGTTCATACTTAATAGGATTTGTAGGAGGCCACTGTTTTTGACGAGTTTCTACTATCTGTCCAACAACCAAATCAAACCAAAATGGAGTTACTCATGCTAATTAAATATGCACATCAACCAAAACTAAGTTGTTCATCTCACCTACTGGAAAATCAGGAAGGTATGAGATAACAGCCAAATCCCCAAATAAATCACTTTTAGCTAGCATCCTTAGGAAACACCCCTTTCTTTAACCTGTCAGTCCCCTTTCTGCATCTGTTCTCCAGAGCCCCTTTCCATCCTCAGCTCCAGATGCATCTGCTCAGCTCAGGGAGCACATGGTTATTCTGTCTAATAGTGAGGTGTTGCAAAATTCCAGAGCCAGAAGGAAAAGCCAGTGAAGATCTTCAAACTAAACTGATTTTATGTTTGTCTTTTGGCACAGGAGATTTCTCAATGACTTGCTCTAAAATTCTGTAGCCTCTTCTGATTTCTCTTTGCATTTTTCTTTCCTGACAGTGCCAAGGCACATGACACCAGTGACACCCTTTCTTTCTTTCATTTCTATGGCAGACTATAGGAATCGGTTCCTTTCGCGTTTGTCTCCACGCTCTCTTCCTAAGCAATCTCTTTCAGGGTCATGGTTTTAAATTCACTCCTGTAAAGATAATGGGAAAATCCTTTAAAAGCCAGACATTGTGATTATAAGTTCAAGGACTGGACAGAGGCCAGACAAGGGTTTTAATCTCGGATCTGTCCATTTCCAGCCATGTGACACTGAGAAAGTAGGTTGACCTCTCTAAGCCTCCATCCCCACCCCCCTATAAATCTGGATAACAATACAATCTTTTTCATACCGGTGTCACTTTAACCTGTCACCGAATAAGTACTTGGTTTCAGCATTTTTGCTTTTTGAGAAACTGCATTCATATGAAATTTGATAATAATGCTTGCATAGCATCTTAAAAAAAAAAAAAGCCATTTTAGCCAAAAAATGAGTGCTGAGTCCTCTGGTCACTCCAGCTTCTGCCAAGTCACTAGTCAACTCAATATTCAAGTCTACTATTCCTTACTGGTATGCATTTGGGAAGCTTTACACACACACACACACACACACACACATACACACACACATACATACACAACACACATACATACACACACACATACACACACATACACACACACACATACACACACATACACACACACACATACACACACATACACACACACATGAGAGAGAGAGAGAGAGAGAGAAGAGAGAGAGAGAGAGGAGAGGGAGAGAGGGAGGGAGGGAGGAGAGAGGGAGAGAGGGAGGGAGGGAGGGAGGGAGGGAGAGAGGGAGGGAGGGAGGGAGGGAGGGAGAGGAGAGGGAGAAGGAGTCCTAATCTCCTTCCAAGGCTCCTGGCCACATTACTCTGATGGAAACGATGGTCTCATCACCTCCATCCCTTAACTACTTGATGGTTCTCAAAGTGAGGCCACTGTTTAGCAGCATCAGCAGCATCCCAGAACCCATTAGAAAATAACCCTTCAGTCCCAATGCAGACCTACTAACTCAGCAACTCTGGGTCCCAAGCCCAGCAATGGGAATCCTCAGCCTGAAATGTGAGAAACAGTTCCCTACACTGGGTGATATAAACGCCAACTGTCAACTGCTCTTCCTGCTATTGCTCCCAGTTTGATTAGTCCCTTTGTCCTCCCCCACTGCCCATTCTTTCTCACTCTGCCCTCCTACCTGTCTTCCGGGTCTGACCAAAGGCCAATCCTGTGCCTCTAACAGTGGTATCTCTTATTCTCTCATTCCCCTTCTTGGCTCTGCTCCAATCACAATTCCCCTGAGAAGGAGCTAGCCCTATTCCTCCCAAACAAATTCATTTAAAAGCCAATTTGCCTAAGACCATCCCCCACACACACTATATTTAAATTAGAATAAAACAAATTCATTTAAAATTTAATTTCGTTAACTCAAATCTGCCCACGACTTTGATGTGACTTCTACTATTCCTTGTCTTTGTCCATACAGATATTCGCTGGACTGTTTTCCTAGGGTTCTTGCTTTGTTGTTAATTTTATTTTTCACTTAACGCTTGAATGGCCTGGAATTTGTTTTGGCTTTGGGTGCAAAGTGAAGGTCAAGTTGCCTGCTTGCTTACTGGAAAGCTTCTCATTTACAATGCTAAGTTCAGAGCTCTTCAGCCAATTCCTTCCCCCTCAAGCCAAGCAGAAAGATCAAGACAATGACCAGGAAGCTTGAAGAGCTGCACTGTTTCTCCACAAGAGAGCAATTGTCCCACTTTCTACATATAGCTGACTTTCTCCTGAAGGCTTAATTTCTTCTTGAATAACTTAAAGGATGCTTATTTGCTAAATTTGAAGCAGAAGTGTCCTCAGAGTCCAGTGGTTCTCAACCTTCCTAATGCTGCAACCCTTTAATACAGTTCCTCATGTTGTAGTGACCTCATCCATAAACCTATTTTGTTGCTACTTTATAACTGTAATTTCGCTACTGTTATGAATCATAATGTAAATTTCTGATATGAAGATATCTGATATGCAATAAGCAACTCCTATGAGGGATCGTTTGATCATGAAATTGGTCAGGACCCCCAGTTTAAGAACCATTACCTTAGACAAATTAACTTGAAAATTCTTTTTTTTCTTTCCTTTTTTTAAAAAAAGATTTGTTTATTTATTATATGTAAGTACACTGTAACTGTCTTCAGACACTCCAGAAGAAGGCATCAGATTTCGTTATGGATGGTTATGAGCCACCATGTGATTGTTGGGATTTGAACTCACGACATTTGGAAGAGCAGTCAGTGCTCTTAACCACTGAACCATCTTATCAGCCCCCAAATTTCCTAAATACTATTAATAATATTAGTGTATTTGGTTTTTAACATCTTCAGGTTGTGAATTCCTTGACTGAACAAACATCATATGGAAATGTGTCTTAGTTACTTTTTCATTGCTGTGACAATGAAAGGATAGAAAATACAGCCTAACTCTAATGACCCCAAGAAGTTAGAAGTTTAAAATGCTATCTCGCTCCAAAGAAGGTCTAACTCCAGCCTTCTAAGGAGCCCCAAACACTTCATATCCCAGAGCCTGCTCTTTGTCCTCTTTGTTAGAAACTAGGTAAAAGGTCACACTCCAAAGCCTGCCCTTTGTTAAGAGCTAGGCAAAAAGGCCTTGAATAGGTGATCCTGGCCCTATAAGGTAACTGGAAATGAGCTAATTATCTGCTTATCTTGCTTCTGTAAACTGCTTACACCATTACCCCCACCCAGGAGTTCACACAGCTATAGACCACCAAGAAAATAGGAAACTAATTGGTCCATAGAGCGTGGGCTCTGATAATTTAAACTGATTGGCCTAAAAACTATGGAGTGGTACAAATCGATTGGCTCACACTACGTGGGCTCTCGATGCTAAGGAATGATTGGTTTGTGATTCGAGGGCTTTGTTGAAAACTTATAAAAGCTGTCCCAATTCTGCACTCAGGGACCCACAGTCCTCTACCCCTGCGCGGTGTATGACTGTGGACCCCAGAGCCTCTAGAATAAAAATCCTCCTGCTATTGCATCAAGACCATTTCTCATAAGTGAAATGGGTGTCGCCTTCCGAGGTGTGGGGCGCTGGGGTGCCCTCGGTTTTGGAGGCGTCTTAAAATAAGATGCAATCAACAAAAAGCATCCTACAGAAGCAAGAGTTCATTTTGGCTTATGATTCCAGACATACAGAGAGACTCTATAAGGGCAAGGAAGGCACAGCAGCAAGAACAGGAAACTGAGAAACTGTAAGACCCCCCCAAAACCGAGGGTGCCCCAGCACGAGTGATATGGGTGTCGCCTTCGTGAGAAACGGTCTTGATGCAATAACATGAGGATTTCTTTATTCCAGAAGGGGTTCCACAGCCATACACCGTGCAGGGGTAGAGGACTGTGGACCCCAAGTGCCGAATTGCGACAGCTTTTATAAGTTTACAACAAAGCCCGAGAATCACAAACCAATCATTCCTTAGCATCGAGAGCCCACGAAGTGCGAGCCAATCGATTTGTACCACTCCGTAGTTTTTGTTTGTTTGTTTGTTTTAATTTTATTCGATATATTTTTTTATTTACATTTCAAATGATTTCCCCTTTTCTGGTTCCCCACTCCCCGAAAGTCACATAAGCCCCCTTCCCTCCCTCTGTTCTCCCACCCATCCCTTCCCACTTCCCTGTTCTAGTTTTGTCTTATACTGCTACACTGGGTCTTTCCAGAACTAGGGGCCACTCCTCAGTTCTTCTTGTACCTCATTTGAAGTGTGGATTATGTTTTGCATATTCCAGTTTTCCAAGCTAATATCCACTTATTAGTGAGTGCATACCATGATTGATCTTTTGAGACTGGGTTACCTCACTTAGTATGATGTTCTCCAGCTCCATCCATTTGCCTAAGAATTTCATGAATCCATAGTTTTTAGGCCAATCAGTTTAAATTATCGGAGCCCACGCTCAGTGGACCAATTAGTTTCCTATTTTCTTGGATGTCTATAGCTGCGTGAACTCCTGGATATGGGTAATGGCGTAAGCAGTTTACAGAAGCAAGATAACCTTAGCTCATTTCCAGTTACCTTGTGGGGCCAGGATCACCTATTCAAGGCCTTTTTGTCTAGCTCTGAACAAAGGGTGGGCTCTGGAATGTGACCTTTTACATAGTTTTTAACAAAGAGCACAAAGAGCAGGCTCTGGGATATGAAGTGTTTGGGGCTCCTTAGAAGCCTGGAGTTAGGCTGTATTTTCTATTCTTTCAAAACCATATCCCAACCCACACAGGGAGGAGAGATAGCAGACTAGACGTGAGATGAGTCTGTAAAACCTCAAAGCTCACTGCTAGCAGCAGGACCATCTACAGACAGCCAGAAGCTGTTTACAGCCAGCTCCTGAACACAGAGACAACAGCATTTCCAGCACTGCTCCTGCCACAGCACCCGTTGCACACACGCCCATGCCTTACCTGTGTCCCAGCTCTGATAAAAGACATGTACCCCGCCCATAGCTCTCTTCTTCACTTCTTCCCCCTCACCCCCCTCAGAGGCACCTCTGTAATAAAGTCTCTCACATGAGACCTGTGCTGACTTTGATGTGGTTTGTCCAGGAGTACTCTGTTTCACCTAACACTCACCCCAGCCAGGTACACCCCATGTAAGACTCCCCACCCTAAAAGTTCTATAACCTCTCCATATAGTAGCACCAACTGGGGACCAAAGTCCTCAGGCACATGAGGCTATGGGGTTCATATCATTCAAAGCATTTGCAGCTCTGGGGGTTTTAGTGCCTGAGGAGTGCAGAGGTTCTTGATGTTCCCCAGATCTGAGGGATGATGGTATAAAAAGACTAAATCTGCATTTTCCCTTAGTTTATCTCTTTGGTTTATGACTACCATGATAGAACTAGGAAAGGAGACAGGAAGAAGGACATAGAGTAGGAGAAGTTACCACCAGGTGAATGAAAGCACCAGGCCCGCATCTTCCACCTGCACACAGTGCATTTCAAAAGGTAGGGACTAAACAGCAAGGGAAATATACTTTATTCAACTTTCCCTAATTCATTGCTGGAGTTCTTTAGTGAAAACCAAATTAACAACAGGAAAGTAGTGCTCGCTTCGGCAGCACATATACTAAAATTGGAACGATACAGAGATTAGCATGGCTCCTGCGCAAGGATGACACGCAAATTCGTGAGGCGTTCCATATTTTTAATGGAGTACTTTTCAGCCATTAGAAACAATGAATTCATGAAATTCTTAGGCAAATGGATGGAGCTAGAGAACATCATACTAAGTGAGGTAACCCAGACTCAAAAGGTGAATCATGGTATGCACTCACTAATAAGTGGATATTAACCTAGAAAACTGGAATACCCAAAACATAATCCACACATCAAATAGATACAAGAAGAAGGGAGGAGTGGCCCCTGGTTCTGGAAAGACTCAGTGAAGCAGTATTCGACAAAACCAGAACGGGGAAGTGGGAAGGGGTGGGTGGGAGGACAGGGGAAGAGAAGGGGGGCTTACGGGACTTTCGGGGAGTGGGGGGCTAGAAAATGGGAAATCATTTGAAATGTAAATAAATTATATCGAATAAAAAATTAAAAAAAAAACAAGAGGAAAGTATACATACGTGTTTCATACCTTCATAACAGTGTTATAAGATATAAGACCTTTAAGAAATTAAGATCCAAAGAAGCTTGGAAATCATCGAATGAGCAGTAATACAGGAATGTGATTGGAGGACAGGAGGATGCTTCTTTTTTTTTTTTTAATTTTTTTTATTCGATATATGTCCCGTGCTACCGTCTCGCCAGCAAAACGACGCGGCACACTCAGGATCCTTCTGTAGAGAGCTTTAATGCACTTGAGAGGGAGAGCATAAGCTTACAACAACGGAGACTCCAACGGTCTGAAAAACCGTCCCTTATATAGGCTGGTAAGCCCGCCTAGGACGTGGCACTTCCTAATTGGTTGCAGCTCATCAGCCCATATTACGCCACGAGGTAGGCAGAGACCGAAGGACATTAAATCACTTCAGGCACGCGCACTGATTTGTTCGCCGGTTAATGATACATTTTAGCTAGATGCGAGCGCCATCTTGTAATGGAGTTTGCAGGAGCAACGAGCGGCCCCTCACAGATATAATTTATTTACATTTCAAATGATTTCCCCTTTTCTAGCCCCCCACTCCCCAAAAGTCTCGTAAGCCCCCTTCTCTTCCCCTGTCCTCCCACCCACCCCTTCCCACTTCCCCGTTCTGGTTTTGTCGAATACTGCTTCACTGAGTCTTTCCAGAACCAGGGGCCACTCCTCCTTTCTTCTTGTACCTCATTTGATGTGTGGATTATGTTTTGGGTATTCCAGTTTTCTAGGTTAATATCCACTTATTAGTGAGTGCATACCATGATTCACCTTTTGAGTCTGGGTTACCTCACTTAGTATGATGTTCTCTAGCTCCATCCATTTGCCTAAGAATTTCATGAATTCATTGTTTCTAATGGCTGAATAGTACTCCATTGTGTAGATATACCACATTTTTTGCATCCACTCTTCTGTTGAGGGATACCTGGGTTCTTTCCAGCATCTGGCAATTATAAATAGGGCTGCTATGAACATAGTAGAGCATGTATCCTTATTACATGGTGGGGAATCCTCTGGGTATATGCCCAGGAGTGGTATAACAGGATCTTCTGGAAGTGAGGTGCCCAGTTTTTGGAGGAACCGCCAGACTGATTTCCAGAGTGGTTGTACCAATTTGCAACCCCACCAGCAATGGAGGAGTGTTCCTCTTTCTCCACATCCTCACCAACACCTGCTGTCTTCTGAATTTTTAATCTTAGCCATTCTGACTGGTATGAGGTGAAATCTCAGGGTTGTTTTGATTTGCATTTCCTTAATGACTAATGAAGTTGAGCATTTTTTAAGATGCTTCTCCGCCATCCGAAGTTCTTCCGGTGAGGAGGATGCTTCTTAATGATAATAAACAGGCAAGATGCTTAGCAAGGACTGTTCATTCAGATTCTCCTTGGTCTTCGTGTAACTGTCCTTCCTGCTGGGCTTGGGATTGCATACTCAATCCATAAATGTTCAGAGGAGAGAAAAGGCCAGGGATGATTTTCCCAGATTCTATGAGCTGCTTCATCGCAGAAGGTCCAGGGGAAACTCAGCAGCCTCTCTGTTTCTGCTGGTTTTTCCATTTCTACATTTCTGCTGCCCTTTGTGGTAACGCTTTCCATGTCCATCAAGAGACAAGGCTCAGATACATTTAGAATGACTATTCCTTTCCAGGCTTATTTCCTGGAGATAGCCATATCACATAAAAGACAAAGGGGGTAGAAGAGGAGGGGATGATGATGTGGAGGACTCCCTACTGGCCAGCTCCAGATGAGGTGGGCATTGTGGCTGAGTGAAAGGCTGCAAAGTTAAACTGACAGAGCCCAGATTATCTGGCCCAGCTCCCGTGAAGACAGAAAAGGGTCTTTCATGTCTTGGGATGTAGAAGTCCAGTGAAATAAAGAGGGGTGGATTTAACCTAGGAGCTGTCAATTAGAGGGAAAATAACCTGCCAAGGAGTACCCAGAGAGTTTGATGGAGATGCCACTAAAATAAAGACCAATCTTTGGGATTTTTGAGGTAGTATCACATAGTACTGTCTTAGTTACTCTTTTATTGCTACAAAGAAACACTATGACCAAGGCAACTTATAAAAGAAAGTATTTATCGTGAGAATGCTTAGAATTTCAGATCTTATTTCCATCTTGGCAGAAAGCATGGCAGCAGGCAAGCAGGCAGGGGCTTCTGCACTAGTGGAGTGGCTTGCATGTTGAGACTGCTGTGGATGGGTGTGGTGCTGTTTGTATGTTGATGCCAATTCTGTTCTCCTGGGAGCCGCTGCACACAAGGACTGAGTCATACTCAGGTGACTTCTTGTGAACCAATCCCCTAATGAATAATGGAGCCAATCACTGGGCAAGAGGGCGGGACTTCCTGATTGGAGAGGGGAATAGAGGAAGTATGAGAGAATCCTTTTGGTCAGGGATAGTGTGAAGACAAGATATAGCTACGAATGTCTCGCGGTTTCAATGGCAGATCCTTCAGGATTCACCACCAGAGGGTTTAGATGTAATAAGGCTTACAAGATTAGGTTTTAGTTGTTGCACCCAGCAGTTGAGTTACCATAATTTCTGAACTAAGTTTGTGCTGTGTTTTCCTTCACACAGCAAGCGACTCACCTGGGTTCCAGAGAGAAAGGTGCAGCAACAAAGCATGGGTTTGCTTGAGGTGCACCACAAAGGTTGTGGGGTATTGAAGCATGGGGCTGAAATGGTAGCGGCCTGCCCGAGCTGAGAGGAGACATTTTGGGAGCTCCAGGCCAAAGAGTCCCCATGAGGTAATAACAGATGGCCCATTGCTCACCAGTACAAGGCTGGCCAGGCCGCTAGGGATGAGAGTTGCTGACACAAGTGTGAGAATGTGCTGGTTCATTTTTTAATATTTCCTGCAACAGGAACAACACCCACTAGGCCAAGAGAAGGGGAGGGGGAGGGGAAAGGGAGAGAGCAACTAGGTTTGGCAGGAGCTGTTGAAACTTCAATGCCCAGCCCCAATGACACACCTCCTCTAACAAGGCCATACCTCCTAGCCCTTCCTAAACAGCCAACTATTCAAACATATGATTCTATGGGAGACATTCTTATTCAAACCACCAAAGGAACCAAATGAATCTTATTGAGACCAAGAAGCAATTAAACATTTCCTCACTTTGTGTTAGGTCCTGGGCATCAGCCAAAAGTCCTGGGGTCAGAATAAGAGTTCCTCTTAGTGTGACTCCTGTACTGCAGGAAATGTCCCAATTCATGTGTTGGCTGCTTTGTGTTATGAAAATAAATATATCTTCAAAGAGAGGATTCTTTTCCTTTTCTTTTTTTCTTCTTCTTTGGGAAGGGGTGTTGTTTGTTTGTTTGTTTGTTTGAAACAGAGTTTCTCTTTGTAGCCTTGGATAGACGGGGCTGGCCTCAAACTCAGACTTTGAGATTTGCCTGCCTCTACCTCCTGAGTGCTAGGATTAAAGGCATGCACCACCACTGCCGGGCCACCATGGAGGTTTTATAAGAATGTTCTGGTATAAAACTGATCATACAACATAGGGATATTTGGATCTCTATCTCTTCACAAAACAGACCACCTCTGAATTCCAAAATAGCAAGAGAAGAAGCTGAGTATAAATTGAGACATCCCATAATCCTCTACAGTAATTCTTCCTATGGAAACCAGATCAATGGTCATTTAGTAATTGCCCATAAGTAGCAATGCCTTGGAGGAGGCTTTGGGTGCTCCTGTGTAGAAGGGTCAAATGAAAGCTATTCAGACTGAAAGCAAGTAACTCTTCTCAGCATGTGGCCTCTAGCACTCTCCTAATCACTTTTACAGGGGCTGGTGGGGGGGGGGGGTCATCCTAAGAGCAGGCATAGTCAGGAGATCCATGTTTATCATCCATGAGGGAAACCCATTTCTCCTCCCTCTTAAAAAAAATGACCACAGCGAGCGGTAGTGGCACACGCCTTTAATCCCAGCACTTGGGATGCAGAGACAGATGGATTTCTGAGTTCAAGGCCAGCCTGGTCTACAGAGTGAGTTCCAGGATGGCCAGGGCTACACGGAGAAACCCTGTCTCGAAAAAACAAAAACAAAAACAAAAACAAACAAAAAACGACCAGGTCCTTACATAGGTTCCTCGCATTTCTATTGTTTGTCTCTGAAGCTTCTGGCCTCTAACCATCTGAGAATTCTAAGTATGTACAGGGTGAGCAGAATCTAATCCAGTCGCTTACAGACTCTCTAAGGGCAACATCTATTGAACACAAATACTTGTGTCAGCTCTCCTCCCCAGTTCATGGCCATCCTCTGCACAGAAAGCTCCTCTTGGTCTTTGCAGAGTTTCTGATTCCATGTGTCCCAGCCGATCACACCTCTCCCATGGGACTTAGCTCAAAGCTTGATGGCATTGCATGCTGGTCCTTCTCTTCATTACATTTGTATTGCATTTATTCTCTTCATTACATTTATTCATTGTCAGGCATCTCTCCTTTTGTTAACGTGTGGGTGTAGCTCCTTGCTCCCATCAGGAAAAACATTCTGAGAACTCAGTGGCTTATTAATTGTTCTGACAGCACCCAACACATGCCTGTGATACACAGCAAAGCCCTAAGACTTGTACGTTAACTGCTTTGTCTAAAGCAAATGTCCATTCATGTACACATCTCCATCTGCTTTCCATCCCACTATTCCCTCCAAACCAGAGAGAGCTAATTAACTGGTCCTATTTCAGGGCACCTAATGTATTATATTTACTTTGAAGAAGTTAAACAGTACCAATTTAAGGCACACTATAATATGAGTGAGTAGTTTGATAGGCTGAGGCAAGAGAAAAAATTAAAGTCAGTCTAAGATAACTAGAAAAAGATAATAATAATCTCATTTCAGAAAAGAAAACAACAAAACCCAAACCCAGAGCTGGAAAGCTGACCCTGACTCCTACTGGTGGGTAGCATTGGATAGAACAGTGCTGGAGAGCTTGCCCTGTGGTGGGGATCTGGAAAGATGAGGCCCTGACCCGCTCAGCTATCCAGGCCCAGATTCAGTCCTCTTTGGAGTTGACCCATCCCAAATCTACCTCATCTGTGAATTGTTGGAGTGTGTGAAAGGGTAGGCCCTGCTAATCCAAAACTAGAGGCTCTCCATGACACAGGGCAACAAAAGGATAACCAGGAGGAGGCCAACACTGATGGTGTTACAGATGCCAGAGACCTCTAACCAGACCAATGAGTCATTGCAAGTGAAGATGTGTGGGCAGCGGGCTGTTCTGTGGGACACACTGTGACACAGTACAGATTATAATAGGATAAGATGTTTTCTATGCTTTGTTTTATTTATTTTTTGTTTGTATGTTTTTATTTTCCTTAGGGGAGGGGGTTACAAGGGTGAGCACAAGGGTACGGGGAGATGAGTGGGATTGGTTTGCATGGGAAACTCACAATTAATACAACGTTAGAAAAACACCCAAGCCATTCCTCTTCCCATCTGGAAACTGGCATGTGTTGAGGGATACAACCATGAATAGACTTGGAACCTCCTTTAAAAAGGAGCAGAGAAGTATATCAGCAAACAACTGAGATTATTTCAGTTAGGTCTTGGAGACCAGGCTCATTTTCTCTTTCCTGCATGGCTGTGTAAGCTGACTGATCACCATTTCTCAAGTTGCTTTACCATGTAACTATCTGGAAGAAAGACTGTAGAATTTAAATTCTCAAGGGCAAAGACAAAATAAGCATCCCACACTCTGCCTTAAATGACGTCAACTCCATCCTATACCATAGATAATGATGAAATGTTGATTGTAGTAGGGCCAAAGAAGATGATGCTAAGCCCCAAGATTTTTATTACGTAAATTTTATTGTAATTCTGTTTGTGTTCTATGTACACATGTAGATGTGTAGATCCAGAGGCTCGCCTGGTGGCCTGCCCTATCCCTCTGCCTTAATTCCATTGTCCCAGAGTCTCTCACTGAACCAAATGCTGAGCTGGTATCTCTGTTCCCCACAGTTGGAGTTAAACCAAGGATGTCTGGCTACACTCAGCTTTTGACATGCATGCTGAGGATTTGAACTTAGGTCCTCATGCATAACTCTCAGAACTCTTACGTGCTGAGCCATCACCCTAGTGCATCACCCTAGCAAGAGGTAATATTTTCATATATCTATCACAGCCATTATATTTTTTTTTCTATTTTTGTACATTATATACTATAAGAAGAAGCTGAAAAACATGCTTGCCCAACAACTGTCTCTTGAGGATTGTTTCGGTATTTACCACTCCTTAAGCCCTTAAGCACGTGGGCTTCCAGTAAACAGTATTGAACTTTTCTTTTTAAGGTTAGAACCTCCAAGGTGATCTTAATCTGTTGTCCTGTGCTACTAAAATTCTTTTCATGGAGTGATATTATTCAGGGTAGAGGGAACAGGTATCATGCTTAGGCCAGAGTCAAAAAGGTTGGCTTAGGGGATATAACAGAAGAGCTGAAAAAAAAAATGTGGAAGAGCAGGACAATGAACTACAGTGTCTTCTAGACACACAAGGCAGCTATGCTCATGAGCTCACAACACTTGCACAAGACCTGCCTGGGATTGGGCCTGTCAACAGTCCATCTTGGAAGAGGCGGGGCTTATGAGGCCTGTCCTCCTTGGGAGACTGATAGTTAAAGTTGATGGGAGGAGGAGCTGCTTGCTTCAGTGGTGTAGCTGCTGATCATTAGTCCACACTCTTTTAAGTAACCTCCATTCATGTTCATGCCAACAACTTTAATCAACCCAGTGACACACACGTAAGAACACCATGAAAACAAAAAGGAGAGATGTCAACCCAATCACAAAAGAATACACATGGAATGCAATCTCTGATAAGTGGATATTTATTAGCCCAGAAGCCCTGAATACCCAAGGCACAAATTGCATAACAAATGACTCCCATGAAGAAGTATGGAGAGGGTCCTGATCCTGGAATGGATTGATCTAGCATGGGAAGGGAATATAAGGACAGAGAAAAAGGAGGGAGGTGATTGGAGAAGGGATGGAGAGAAGAAGGTTTATGGGACATATGGGGAGGGGGGATCCGGGAAAGGGGAAATCATTTGGAATGTAAACAAAGAATATAGAAAATAAAAATATTACAAAAAAAAGGAGCAATGTCGGGAAGTAGGGTCTCAATGGGAAAGAGAGTGAAAGGGGTGGAAGCAGCCTTCATTACACACAGGTAAGACAGAAACTGTCAAATGTAAATGGTTTTCAAAAGTGCTTTATTGGCCACACAAAGATCCAACAAAGAAAGAGAACTTCAGACCAATTTCCCTTATGAACATCGATGCAAAAATACTCAATAAAATTCTTGCCAACCGAATCCAAGAACACATCAAAACGATCATCCACCATGATCAAGTAGGCTTTATCCCGGGAATGCAGGGTTGGTTCAATATACGGAAATCCATCAATAAAATCCACTACATAAACAAACTCAAAGAACAAAACCACATGGTCATTTCATTGGATGCTGAAAAAGCATTTGACAAAATTCAGCATCCTTTCATGCTTAAAGTCTTGGAGAGAACAGGAATTCAAGGCCCATACCTAAACATAGTAAAAGCAATATACAGCAAACCGGTAGCCAGCATCAAACTAAATGGAGAGAAACTTGAAGCAATCCCACTGAAATCAGGGACCAGACAAGGCTGCCCCCTTTCTCCTTATCTTTTCAATATTGTACTTGAGGTACTAGCTCGGGCAATTCGACAACATAAGGAGGTCAAAGGGATACAAATTGGAAAGGAGGAAGTCAAACTATCATTATTTGCAGACGACATGATAGTCTACCTAAGTGACCCAAAAAACTCCACTAGAGAGCTCCTACAGCTGATAAACAACTTCAGCAAAGTGGCAGGTTATAAAATCAACTCAAGCAAATCAGTGGCCTTCCTATACTCAAAGGATAAGCAGGCTGAGAAAGAAATTAGGGAAATGACCCCCTTCACAATAGCCACAAACCGTATAAAGTATCTTGGGGTGACTCTTACCAAACATGTGAAAGATCTGTATGACAAGAACTTCAAGACTCTGAAGAAGGAAATGGAAGAAGACCTCAAAAAATGGGAAAACCTCCCATGCTCATGGATCGGTAGAATCAATATAGTTAAAATGGCCATTTTGCCTAAAGCACTATACAGATTCAATGCAATACCCATCAAAATCCCAACTCAATTCTTCACAGAGTTAGAAAGAGCAATTATCAAATTCATCTGGAACAACAAAAAACCCAGGATAGCTAAAACTATTCTCAGCAACAAAAGAAAATCTGGGGGAATCAGTATCCCTGACCTCAAGCAATACTACAGAGCAATAGTGTTAAAAACTGCATGGTATTGGTACAGTGACAGGCAGGAGGATCAATGGAACAGGATTGAAGATCCAGAAATGAACCCACACACCTATGGCCACTTGATCCTCGACAAAGAGGCTGAAAACATCCAATGGAAAAAAGATAGCCTTTTCAACAAATGGTGCTGGTTCAACTGGAGGTCAGCATGCAGAAGAATGCGAATTGATCCATCCTTGTCTCCTTGTACTAAGCTCAAATCCAAATGGATCAAGGACCTCCACATAAAGCCAGACACTCTGAAGCTAATAGAAAAGAAACTGGGGAAGACCCTTGAGGACATCGGTACAGGGAGAAAGTTTCTGAACAGAACACCAATAGCGTATGCTCTAAGAGCAAGAATTGACAAATGGGACCTCATAAGGTTACAGAGTTTCTGTAAGGCAAAGGACACCATCAAGAGGACAGAACGGCAACCAACAAATTGGGAAAAGATCTTCACCAATCCTACATCAGATAGAGGGCTAATATCCAATATATATAAAGAACTCAAGAAGTTAGACTCCAGAAAACCGAACAACCCTATTAAAAAATGGGGTACAGAGTTAAACAAAGAATTCTCACCTGAAGAACTTCAGATGGCGGAGAAGCATCTTAAAAAATGCTCAACTTCATTAGTCATTAGGGAAATGCAAATCAAAACAACCCTAAGATTTCATCTTACACCAGTCAGAATGGCTAAGATTAAAAATTCAGGAGACAGCAGGTGTTGGAGAGGGTGCGGAGAAAGAGGAACACTCCTCCACTGCTGGTGGGGTTGCAAATTGGTACAACCACTCTGGAAATCAGTCTGGCGGTTCCTCCAAAAACTGGGCACCTCACTTCCAGAAGATCCTGCTATACCACTCCTGGGCATATACCCAGAGGATTCCCCACCATGTAATAAGGATACATGCTCTACTATGTTCATAGCAGCCCTATTTATAATTGCCAGATGCTGGAAAGAACCCAGGTATCCCTCAACAGAAGAGTGGATGCAAAAAATGTGGCATATCTACACAATGGAGTACTATTCAGCCATTAGAAACAATGAATTCATGAAATTCTTAGGCAAATGGATGGAGCTAGAGAACATCATACTAAGTGAGGTAACCCAGACTCAAAAGGTGACTCATGGTATGCACTCACTAATAAGTGGTTATTAACCTAGAAAACTGGAATACCCAAAACATAATCCACACATCAAATGAGATACAAGAAGAAAACAGGAGTGGTCCCTGGTTCTGGAAAGACTCAGTGAAACAGTATTTGGCAAAACCAGAACGGGGAACTGGGAAGGGGTGGAAGGGAGGACAGGGGAAGAGAAGGGGGCTTACGGGACTTTCGGGGAGTGGGGGGGGCTAGAAAAGGGGAAATCATTTGAAATGTAAATAAATTATATCGAATAAAAAAAATAACAATAAAAAAAAACATTCAAAAAAAAGTGCTTTATTGGATGTTTTCCTTCATATAAATAACTACCTTGAGAACCTCATCGGAAGATGTATCTTCTTTTAATATTTCCTAAAATGATCTAAAAACTAATAATACTTAGTTCCTAATTTCATTTTATAATGAAGATATTGCTTTCATATAAAGTTGCAATATTTTAATTTACATATATTGCATGGAACAGCCACCAGAAAAATCAAAGGCAGGGTTCTAGAGAGATTGCTCAGCAATTAAGAGTGCTTACTGCTCTTACAGAGAATCCAAGATTCTCAGTACCCACACCAGGCAGCACACAATCACCTGTAATTAATTCCTGCTCCAGGTATATAAGTTCTCAGGCAGATACATATACACACACGAATAATTAAAACAATAAATGCTTTTTTTAAGAAAACAAAAGAATCCCTAAACTGTGTCTATAGTAGAACAATTTTTAAAATAACTTTAAGATCATTTCGAGAATTTTAAATCCCCTAAGGGCTAATTCCAGTTCCCAAAAAAAGATTAACAATAGCAACAAAAACATAGCTGTCATTTTTAGATCTATTAAACCCTTAATAAACACAACAACCATTCAGTCACTAACACATTTAATATATCAGATGAAGAAATGAGTTGTCAAACCACATACCCACAACAAGATTTTTATAATTGAAGGTTATTAGAAGTTGGTAGGATTTGACACTGATTCAAAATTTAATCCCTTATAAGGGATTCTAAAATTTACATACAATCATGTGTATCTTTTTTTCTCCAACACTTTTAATAGTTGCCCTAAGCAAAATAATAGCATTTAAAATAAATTGGTATTAGCTCTTGCTATATTAGCAAAGACTTAGAAGCTAAGTCTGAAAAGGGGGGAGGGTAGACAAGACTCTTCAGTCCACGGGAAACAAGATAGAATGTAAGTTGTCCCCAGATGTTCAATGGTCTCCCTTAGTGAGAGAGTGCTTCCTGATGATTTGTTGCTGTTTCCTCCAACCAGCATGGGCTGCAGCTGAAGAAACCAAGGAGTTCCTGTTAGAAGTCCTGAACAAAATAAATCATTCATGAACCCTATAGTTGTAGTACAATGTCTTTTTGCTTTACCTACTTGACCCGGCAGAGCAGGGCTCTCTTTATGGCTGGAAAAGTGATGCTCCAACTTGTCACCAAAGGCTCAGAGTGAATATTTAAGGGCATTACAAGACTGTTAAAGCCTCGGTAAAATTCTAAGGCCTAGATGGAATTTTGAGACCAAGGTAAAATGTTAAGGTCTAGGTAGCTGTTACCTGGCTAGCCTGACATTTTGTATTGTTATTGATATTATAAGGAAATTTTCTCATATCTTGCTTCTGATGTTACTAGGAAACTTACTCATGCCCAAGCTGATTAAATATTCTGTTATGTTCTGTGCCCTTGGAAACCAACCATGCTAGAAGTCAGTAGAAGGGCTTTGAATAGTTATCCACAATAGGCTTGGATCCAAACCAACCACCCAGCAGCACTCCCTGCACCTGTATATACGTTTTTATGGTATGTGCTGGCCCTGGGATGGACCCCAATGTAAGAGAGACACCTGCACCAGTATAAGAAACTCTTTGGAATGAGACGTCTATATTGAGTAAGGGTCAAAGAAAGTTCCTAAGACCTCCGTGGGAACTGACATCCTACTTGGCAGAAAGGAGACATGCACACGGGTAACTGACACCCTAGTTGGCAAGCTAAGGCATGAGTGTTAGACAAGGCAAGTCCTCTGTCCCAATTGAATAGTAACCAATGGGAGCAAGATTTGTGAAGAACAAAGACAAGTTTCTAAGGAGACTTTCCCCATCCCTAAATCCTGATTGGCACAAATGTTTGTAGATCGCAGGCATTAAAAGCCCAATAGGATCTTGACACAATGTCAGGATTCAGCTCCCAAATCTGAAGCACGGCCCTGATTGATCAGTCCTGGGGTATATGCTCAATAAACTATCCCTGTCTGACTGAGGTTGGTATTCATGGAGTTTGTGAAGTGACTCTGCACCCCAACAGACATGATATCAACCCAGACTAGATTTGAACTTTCCCAGTGGGTCTGAAGTTTCTCCTTTCTCTGTCACTGGTTCAGATGCTTAATATCATATCCTGTATTGCTCTTTAGCACAATATTTTCCCTCCATTATTCAAACTGGAGAAACTCAGCATGTCCAAGTTTTAGCTGTTGATCCAAGAAGATCACCCTTTTCATCAAGCCTTTTTGAAGTGCTTCTCTTCATATCCAAGTAAATTTTTCAAAGACAGTATCTAAGACCCTGTGTAACTTTCAAATTAAAACCAAGTTCAAGTAAGGGAGGAAAAGAAGAGACTAAGACTTTTCCATGTTTACGTTTTTTTAAGTTTACAACTCAACTGCACAGCAAAAAGGAGTCATCATGTCAGTTCTTTTCTTGTGTAACAGAATACCTGACAGAAATGCCTGAAGGAAGGAAGCACTGATTTTGTCTCACAGCTCATCATGAAAGGGAAAGTCTGATGAGAGAGGGACTCTTGCTGTGGCAGTAGTGCTGGAGTACATTGTGTGAAGGTGTGTCTCTGCATAGCCAAATGTTAATTCTGTACCAGCACACAGGTCATCTGGCAGGATCTTCATTCATATTGTTATTTCTACGGCCCATCTCATAGTTTTGCAAATAACCGTGCTTCCTCACTATCCTAGAAGCAACTAGAATTATACCTGAGTGGTTGTAATAAAGATCTGACAGCCAATAGCTGGGCAGGAAGTGAAGAGCAGGAAGAGAGAGAATGTAAATGTGTATGTGTATGTGTATGTTTGTGTGTGTGTGTGTGTGTGTGTATGTTTGTGTGTGTGTGTGTGTGTGTGTGTGTGTGTGTGTGTGTGTGTGTGTATGTGTATGTGTATGTGTATGTGTATGTGTATGTGTATGTATATATGAAGAAGAAATGAGACTCAGGAGATTCACCAGCAGACATGAAGATGAATGATGAGACCAGAGTGGAGCAAAGAGATAGAGCTAACCATGTGGTAGGATGTAGCGCCAAGATTAGTTGGTTGAGGGTAGATACTTGGCTGGGAGACTGCCCTAGCTAAAGACCTAAGCTTTAAAAATATTAAAAAGCCTCTGAGTCATTATTTATATTGACAGTGGGTCCAATAAAGTCCTGCTGTACAGTACAAGCAGGAGGCAGTTACTCACAGTGTACCCATGGTCAAAAGGCCACAGAAAACAAATTCTGATGCCCAGTTCACTTCCAACTTTCTAGTTAGTCTAAGAGTATAGCCCATGAAATAATGTTGTCAACTTTCAGGGTGTGGGTTTCCAAAATGCCCTCAGATACACAGAAGGATGTCTTCAGATGATTCTGAATCGTCTCAAGATGCCAATCTAGATTAAATATTACAAGCATAGAACAAAAATCAAAGAAATGCTCACCTTATCTGTTGTTCTTGAGTTATTTATTTGAGACAGTTTTGCAGTGTAGTTAGGACTTATATCAAGCTCACTGTGCAGATCAGGCTGGCCTCAAATTAGTGATCTTTTTATCTTATATACAAGAGGAACGCCCTTTACCCCTCTCTCTTCCCCTCTTCTCTTTCCACCGCCACCTTTACCCTGTCCCCTCTCAATAAACCTCACATGGAACTGTTAAAAAAAAAATGATAGGGTTGTAAGTGTCCTTTGGGGGTGGTGCAGCGATGACTCAGTGATTCAGAGCACAGGTCTCTCTTCCAGAGGACCCAATCCAATTTCTAGCACCTACATGGCAGCTTACAACTCTCTGTAACTTCAGTTCTAGAGAATCTGGCATCCTCACACAGCCATGAAGGCAGAACACCAATGCACATAAAAATAAATAAATTTAAACACACACACACACACACACACACACGCACATGCAGTTCCCCAAGAGGCATCTACTGTTATGTACTTTTCAGCCTCTCCAAAGGAAGTAACTTCTTCAAAGGCCAGTCTTATCTACTAGGTGTTCCAGGATGTTGTTTCAATGTAATGTGTGTGGAAGGATCATTATGCAAAGGCGCCCACTCGGTGTCCAGCCATACATCACAGCTGAGTGGTGATAATGGGCCACTGGGGGAAGCATATGACATTTCCAGCTCAGCATGGAAGAAAGATGCAGATAAGTTTGTTCCTGGCTTTGATGGAGCATGGGGCTAGGCATTATCACTCAAGAAATGCAGCCACAAGTTCTTAGCTACCCCAGAGGAATAGCAGCCAAGAACAAAAGACCAACTATAACAACAAATAATCCTTAGCATTTACTCTATAAATACTAACTACATGCTCAGCTTGTAAAAATACTTGACTATGACAAAGAGATTTTTTTTTCATTCATTTCCGACTCTGGTTTGAGGCAGGAAAAGAAAAGTCATAATTATTTATCTTCTACACGGCACAAACAAGGTTGAAAGACCCAAGGTTGTAAAGCTAGCTGATGAGTAGCAAGAGCTTGAACCTACTTCTGGAGTCTTCTTACTGTGTTGAAAACATGCCCTCCTTCAAATGTAATGCCAAGGTCTCTGTGCTGCTGTTTCCGGGAACCATGATGAGCTATAAACAGCCCAGTCATCTCAGATCCTGTGACAGACATTGCTCAAAAGGCCAGTCCCAGTTGGTGGTTCGATCTATAAATGTGAGCTAGACTTTCTATTTAATTGGCTTATGTCAAGATCAAAGTCGTGATGTTGGCGGCATTAGCACCACATTCTGCCAGAATATTTTGTCTAGATCAGTGAAATAGTTTTATAAGCTTTTATCTGTATTCAAGCATCGATAAAAAATTTCATTTGTTTCTGTGGGTGGGATGGGTAAATGGCACCTGATGTACAACCTGTGGCCTTATACATGCTGGGCATACACTTTACAAATATTTGAGAAAAACAAAGCTATAATCTCTGACTGGAATGAGAAAAACGGCATTTCAATGATCACAGCAATTACTAAACACTTGTATTCTCTTGATATCAGGCTTGAAATGATATTACACCCTCGTTGCTGGCATCCATATCAACCGAAGAAGTATTTTCTAACCTTTCTCTCTGTTTTAATAATCTTCAAGAGCAAGACCCATTGGCTTCAAGTGTTCATAAGAGGGTATGCTACTTAATGGAAATGGAATGGGCAATAATGTCCCCGACTGAGAACAAAGACTTACACCCCTAGAAAACACGTTATAGTTGCTGCTGTTGTGTATTGCCTTTTATTTTTGTATATCTGTTATATATAGTATGTATTACATATAACATATATGGCATGTATGTGTGTTTGTGCACAAGCACATATACAGGTGGAAGTGAGAGGTCAATTGATGTTTTTCTTTATTTTGATTTTTTTTAAAGACAGAGTCTCTCACTGAACCTGGAACTCACCAAGCCTGGGCTTCAGGGATCAACCTGTCCCTGCCTCCTTCCTCCACCCAGTGCTGGGGTCATAGACTTGCTGTCATTCATGCTTTTGTGGGTAGTGGGGATCTGGGCTCAGGTCCTCATGTTTGTGTGGAAGACACTTTACAGTCTGAGCCATCTCTCTTACCCTGTGTGTCAGTTTAGCTTAAAATACTGATCTTTGTTTTCCTCCTGTAGGATTTATCTGATCTGCCTATTCTCTCATACTAAAGATGACCACGAGGGAGAAGATCCATGGAACCAAATATGCCTTTAATAATAGCATCCCTCAGTCCATCTTGGGTTTAACCATCTCAGGAATGAGTTCCAATCTGCTGGCAGGATCAAAACAGAGTTCACATTCCCAGGGCCCGGAACCCAACTCCTGTCCTGCTTCTTCTGATGGTTCCTGTTAACCAGTAAAGGATGTAAAGAGGGAAGATGCTGTTATCAATTACCTAACCTGAGATGCACAAGTCATAAACATGCTGCCTGTCTTGACGTCATTGGCTCCATGCAGCCTACCCACTCCTTTGCTCCTTCACCATCTAAAATTCAGGACCAGAGTCCAGAAGACCACCTGACTGCAAAAGCTGACTCAAGGACCTTGAAACCAGGTGACCTAGATAAGGCCAAGCCACCAGTGTTAACTTCATCACTTTGCTCCTTGTGTCAAAATACGATTGGTCAATGTAACTGCCCACCACCCCACATCCCTTGCTTTGTGTTCCCAGCCTATAAAACTGCTGTATACTCTTCCTTCAGGCGCGTGGTTCAGATGCCAAAGTGGCCACCTCCCTGTGCATGCAGAAAACAAAGATTTCCATTTTTTGAGCTTTGAGTGAGTTTTCTTGGCTTCCACCCTGAACCCATCAATTGCAAAGCTTGTGGCTGCAGATCATATGATACCTAGAGAAGCAGCAGGAAGATCAGTTACTAGAATCTACCTTTGGTTTCATCCATAGGCTGAAACCTATGATTCCCATCTGTTATGACAACTCGGTTTTTATGGTGATAAGGATGGGAGGAATGGCCCTGTTGGTTACCATAGAGAGGAAGTCTCTGGTTTCAGAAAGCATTATCAAAGTGTGTCCCTTCGTACTAGGCACGCAGTGTATAGTGCTGCCCTGGGATGCTGGGAATTATCAGAAGGCTAAGCATTGTTTCAAAGATCTCCCAAGCCTTGAATCATACAAACCTTACGTCAAGGCAGAGACATCAGGTGTGGAAACGTAATTCAATCTCTCTATTGGCCTAGAGGGAGAGAGAGGGCAGGAAATTAAACAAGAAAGAAAAAACTGGGGGAAACGCTGAAGTATTCAATAGTGTCACAATGCTCATCAATGCTAAGGCTAATATCTCCTGTTATTCAAATTAGACTGATATTCAAAATTAGAGTTAGCATGCTCTGAGCAGTGATTAATGCTTCCCACAAATGAATCATTTCATTTAATCTATATATAATCTATTAGGTACCATCATAATCATTTCCTAATGAGGACAGTGCCCAAGCCACATGTGCACAAAGTTAGGCAACTGTAGTCAACCTTGCATCTCCTCCCAAGGACAACAAGTTCACATTAAAATTCTGAAAGGGTGTGGTACTTTCGCATGCTTTTAACGGATTCACTATTTCTGCCATTTTTCTCACTTCCCTGGGAACCTGGAAGGTTTCTCTCCCATAGACTGTGTGTGAAGTGGGAGGTGAGCAGGGAT
The DNA here is from genome assembly GCF_947179515.1 of Apodemus sylvaticus. NCBI lineage: Eukaryota > Metazoa > Chordata > Mammalia > Rodentia > Muridae > Apodemus > Apodemus sylvaticus. The sequence continues at coordinate 58,202,350 of NC_067489.1, forward strand.
TGAATCCAGAGTCTTGTGCGTGCTGGTCAAGGACTGCCTCACACTGCATTTGTGTTGACTTGAAACAAATAGATGAAGCGAACAACTCAACCAAATGACTTTGTAAAAATAAAACCTGTGGCAGCTCCCCAAGAAGCAGCTGTCTCATCCCTGGGGCTACCCAGCATCTTGAATGTTATAGCGAAGAGAACCAGAGTCCATTAGCTCCTAGTCCACTTTCTTTAAATGTTGACAGATCAGTCAGCCAAAAACTGAAAGGAAGCACAAGAACCTCTCAGCAAAGCAAACAGAAATAAACATATATAATATTTTATATTATATACTCTATAATATATATTAAGTACATAATATATATTATAGAGTATATAATATAATATATTAAGTATATATATTATAGAGTATACTTTATATTATATACTATATAAGTATATATAGAGAATATCAAAAGGCTAGGCACTTATATATTTCTATATATTTACTTTATATATTTCTACATTTACTATATATTTATATACTTATATATAGAATACATATACTATTAAATATATGTATATATACTATATTTTTCTATATTTACTATATATTATAAATATATGTATTTGATATGTATCAAATTTTAAACTTTTTCACAACATTTCTCTAGGGTTCTATTATCTCCTGACAATACTGGAGACTATCTTACTCACTTTTCTCTTGCTGGTCATTGTTTCCTCTCCTTCTCTTCTCTTCCCCTCCCCCATCTTCCTCGCTCCCTTTTTTCCTCTCTCCTCTTATTCCCCCTTCCTCCCTCCCTTTCCCTTTCCCCTTTCCTCTCCTCTCCACCTTCTCTCTCTCTCTCTCTCTCTCTCTCTCTCTCTCTCTCTCTCTCTCCCTCCCTCCCTCCCTCCCTCTCCCTCTCTCTCTGTCTCTCTCCCTCTCTCTCTTTAAATCTTAAAGCAGACCAGGTATGCAGCTAATCTCCCTGTCTCAAGCTCTCAGGACTATTATAGAACATGGAGACCATGGGACAGGAAGCATTAAGACCAAGGGGAAATGGACAAGAGGCAATGCCTACAGTTCTACTACACTTTTACAATGGTTACTGGCATTGATGTCCATTTGCTTTTAAGTATTATTACACAACCTCTTGTTTGTATTTTATTGTATAGGTGACCTCACAATCAGTGTGCAACTATGCATTCTTTTTCTTTAAAAAATCACATTATTTCATCCCAGCATTAGGGAGGCAGAGGAAGGCAGATCTCTGGAGTCTGAGACTAACCTGGTGTACAGAGTGAGTTCCAGGATAGATAGAGCTACAGAGAAACTATATCTTGAAGGAAAAACAATCACATTTTACGTTTGTCAACAGAGAGCTAGCGATTTGAATAGAGCGTCCTTGTCTCCTCTCAGGGCTGTGTAAATTTCCTTGTTGCCTATGGCACCAGCGGCACTGTTTCCCTTTAAACGTGGCATCTGGCAAGGGAAACTTGGTCAAGTTTATTGATGCCAAAGCTATTAAAGAGGCTTTCAATGGCGATGGGAAGGAATTTTATGCACGTAGGCAAGCCTTATGGGAGTGGGTCATGATCCAAAGAAAGTACATCAGCCTCTAAGACAGCACAAGGTTGGCCATAGACTAAGGTACTCCAAATCCCATGACTTCTAAGGCTACACAAGAACTACAATCCTCAATTTTAAGAAATTTAAAATATTTTGGTAGCTATGAATTTGAGTCTAAAACAGAATAGGCTGCTGCTCCCTCTCTTCAAAAAGCTTACATAATTAAAGTTTTTCACGTATGGGGAGCAGCAAATGAAAGAACTTCGTTATGGCTAGTTTTAGGGGGACCGTGAATGGGGAGTTCAGAGACTATACTGAAGTAAACTACGCAGTTCAAGGATGAGTAACTACAGTTCGTGTCCACTCTTTACAAAGTTCGATCAATGTGACTGTGTTAGTTAGAGTTGCTGTAAAGTGACACCATGACCACAGCAACACTTACAAAGGAAAACATTTGAGTGTGCCTGGGTTACAGTTCAGAAGATTAGCTCATCTTTTTGCAGACATGGTGCTGGAGAAGGAGCAGAGAGTTCAATGTTTAGATCCACAGGCAGCAGAAGAGATGCCACAGTAGACCTGCCTTGAGTATCTGAGACCTCAAAGCCCACCCCCACCTCCTCCAACAAAGCCACACCTGCTTCGACAAGGCCACACCCCCTCACAAAGCCACTCCATATGGGCTAGGTATCCAATCACATGAGCCCATGGGGGCCATTCCTACTCAAACCACAAAAAATAACTCAACTATAAAGACTCCCACCTGATGTTCCTTTCAGGTCCAAAGGTCAAATTCCACAATGAACAATTAAAACAATTAAACAATTGTATTTTATCAACCAATTTAGACAAGGGCCATTTTACATGTATCAGCCATGGATGCCAGATGCTCCTTGGTACAAGCTAGGCAGTAACTCTCTCTCCCCAAACCATCATCTGCTATCCAGCCTTAGAAGACAGGTCCACATCCCTATGAGCTATGGATCTTATAAAGAGTTCTTTTTACTGTTTCCTAAGGCAAATGTAAATATGAAAGTTTGAGATGAGGATGAGGTCTTGTTTTAAAGGAACAGAGAGCCTAGTTCTAGTACAATGGCTGGATAGGAAGAGCACCCCAGACTTCCAAAAGGAGCAGTTTTTCATATTTACATGCCAGCTTGAGTCATGTCTGACCAGTAGAATGGTCGTCCACTTCCTGGAGGCCACAAAGTTCGGAGTTTTGACAGCATCTGGTGACTGTGCACCAGCCTAGCACTGTGATTTCTGCTGGTACTTCTGTAGGTTGTGTTGTGTTTTTTTTGTTTTGTTGTTGTTGTTGTTGTTGTTGTTGTTGTGTGTGTGTGTGTGATTGTTTATATTTTTGATTTTTTGAGGCAGGGTTTCTCTGTATAATTGTCCTGGCTGAACTCAGTTTGTAAACCAGGCTGGCCTCAAACTCAGAGATCTGCCTGCCTCTGCTTCCCAAGTGCTAGGATTAAGAGTATGTGCCACGACACCCAGCATCTGCCAGTACATTCTTAAGGTACAGAGTTGAAGACAAGCACAACGTACAGTGAGGTCTCACCAATTAAATCTCCCTCCAAGAGCCATCTACAAGTACAACCCTTCACCCAAACTCTGTGGGACCATTTGTTCCCTGAGACGGACACTACAATAAGGTTGTGTTCTAATCTCTACAGTCTACAATCACTGTTATTGGACCAAATGACACTGGGGTATTCAGCTTTCTGTTGCTATGACAAAATACCAGAACGTCTTCAGCTGAGAAGGAACAAAGTTGATTTGGGCTCATGGTTTTGGAAGTCTCAGTCCATGGCTGGTAGACTCTATTTTTTTGGAGTGGTGAGGTAGAGCATTAAAACTCAAACATGACCTCATGGCCACCAGCATGCAAAGAGGAGGGAGAGTTAGGGGTCAATGTATTCCCATTCAAGGCCATGTTTCCAATAACCCCACTTTCTTATACTAGGTCTATCTTGTAATGGACTGACAACCTGTCACTATCACCATAAGCTATGGACTTTTAACACAAAACATGACCCTTAGGAAGAGGCTCTAAATCTAACTATGGCAGCTATGTAATACCTTCTTAATTTTTAAAATTAATTTCATATATATGTTACGATTACAAAAGAGTTTTTGAGTTCACAATAGCATATAAATATCTATCTTCTCTGTAAACAAATAATAGCTCAAGTAACTATTAAATGTGGATCACATAAGCAAAAGTCACCTTTGCTGCTAGACAAAAGAAATTGTGGATACAAATAAGCCAAGGTGGACTTGATTTTCTTTGTGGAAAATCATGCCTTGCCTTTAGCAAGTTATAATTGGACTCTAACCATTCTTCATATTAATTGTACTTAGTGGTACATAAAATTATGTCATGTAAGAGCTATGATCTAATTAATAACCTCTCAAGTAAGTGTGTATTTATATAAGTAGTTTAACCTTCTTAATTAAAATTAATTGTCATCTTGATCAATTTAATAAAGTTGATCCCTATAAACTCAATAAGATAATAAATAGTGACTCATGCTCAGAAATATTAGAGATCCTGTAGTCTATACTATTCCTGCAGTAAATCTGACATTGGAAAGAATCATTGCCATTTATGAACATTTTCTGTCTTTCCTTCTTTCCTTCTTCCTTTCTCTTTTCTTTCTTTTTGTATCCCTTTCGTGTGTTACACATTGAAAGTACTCAATACATTTGTTTTGCCTCCCTGGGGCAAAATAAAATTGTTAAGCAAAGTCATTGCTGTGTCTCTCATCTGGCTCATTCTATCTTCCCTCCCTTCTTGGCCCCGCCTTGATCCTCAATCCTCAATCTGAATTGCTCTGCTCCAGGCCACACCTTTCTCTGCTCCAGACCACACCCTTCTCTGTTCCAGGCCACGCCCTTCTCTGCTCCAGGCCATGCTCTTTTCAGTCTCCTTTGTTTCCTCTCCAGCTCCTTCTCTGTCACACAAATAAACAATTTTCCTTCTATGAGTAACAAGACAGTGGTTTCTCTGGGTCCAGCTGTGGGGTACACTGAATCCAGTAATTTATCACTACATTTAATAATTTAACACAAGGAATAAACCTCTAACAAACCAAAACTGATCACTTCACTTCATCCATAACGATACAAAAGGAAAAAATGCAAAGCTTCCAATGAATGAGAAGGTTGAAACTGGTCTAGAATGAATTATTAAACAACAGTTTTGTCTGCTCTGCTGCTGGATTTATTGTTTCCCACATGGTGAGTGAGGCTGATTTAAACTTTTTTATTTTGCTAAAGTTAATTTTTCTCCACTAGCAGATTCTTTAAAGGTTAAGTTTGAATTTTGCTTAAATGTCCCAGTTGCTGAACCATAAAGCTTGTGTCATTCTGAAGCTGCGTTTCAGAAAAAAAACAACCGTGCAGAGCAATGTTTTGTTGCCACTGTCTGGAGCCTGGCTGGCAGAACAAAGAGTCTGAGGCAGAGATGGGAGCTTTGCCAGCTGAAATACCGGCACCCAGGGCAGGCTATTCTCCAGCACAACATGTTCTCCGGGGACGGCCCAATTACATTTCAGGAACAACTCAGGCTCCAACAGCAGTGGAACCATCTCACTTTTTATTGCCTAACTCACAGCTCTTCCATTTTCTTTTGTGCTTTAGAAGAGAAATTATAGTCCCGTGTCATCATGGTGATGACCTGGCCAAAACAAAGTTATATTGAAGACAGTGAAAGTTAATTCCTGACAGTAATGATTTCATTCCCATTGGATTTCTTCCCTGCCCAGCTTCCTGCATCACTTTTGGTCTCAGTAGCTGTAGAGATATACATGGATTAGATAACATATAGATGCTTAATAGGTAGATGATAGATAGATGATCATTATAGATAGATCATGATAGATAGATACATAAATATATACATGCCTACATACATATGTTGATAGATATATAATTAGATAGGTGATAGCAGAATGAGATGGGTAAGTCACAAATAGATATAGATAAGTAAATATGTAATAGATTATATTTAGACATAGCAAATAGATGATAGATAAATAAATAATAGATAAAGTGATAGATAATAGATGGATAGATAGATAGATAGATAGATAGTAGATAATTTTCATTTCCTCCATCTTTCCTCTTTTCCTGGTATAATTCATACCAAGACCACCACAGGTCTTTTGGACTTCCAGGACCTCAGCGAATATCTAGAAGATTTAGACACACCACTTAGGGTTAGGCAGATCTCATTATGAACAGCAGTAGCACCATCCCCAAGGAAAAGAAAAGAAATTCAGGAGCATGCAGAAAGCAAATCAATAAATTTCATGGTTTTGCTTGTTTCCCCTGGGAAGTAAATAAAATCTTCAAATCATGTAGTTAAGTGATTGATATTTGGGAACTAAATTTTCCTGCAGTTGTAACAGAAATTAAGGCACCAGGTCAATGACAAATCAGTGTATACCATTAGGGTATATTATAATAAACAATAAAGATGGTAACAAATGTACCCAGTACAAAGCAGTGAATCCTCCACCATTCCGCAGTGTATCTGCTGTTTCTCCTTCTACACTGAGTGAAAATATATTTACTCCACCCTATAATGGAGGTATTGGGTGTTAAGAAGGGGATGAGGGAAGGAATAAAGTGGGAAGAATAAAATACCATACAATAAGAGAGGAAGCAGAGAAGGAGAAAGAGCTATACACATACAAATAAATATGCTGGATTTCAGAGAGAAGATACTACTTAGCCATGGTCTCTTTGACATCTAGTGTCCAGACATACAAGTACCTGCCATTTCAGGTGGTTCTGAAATTTATTCTCCTTCAAGAATTGGGGAGGGAGATACACCACCAAAGACAGAGCAGTCTCAATAAGCGCTTTCAAAAAACATGCAAGAATGCATTTCTGTGTCAGTCCTCCTAAAATACTCTGTCCAAGCTGTGGTTGAGGAGCCATATTCTTTGTCATTCACAGCATGTATCATTAAATGTAGTAAGCATAATTCCAAGCATAGGAAATACACTTTCATGTTTATTAAGAACATGATTTCCCCCACCATATTCCTATCTTAAATGTAACCAGAGACATCACTCTAAGCATCCGAGGTCACTGTCATCAGCATAGCTATTCAAAGGACATAGATGATACAAAGGACAATGTCATATATACAGTGAATACAGAAATGTAGAAGCAGGGGATTTTTGCCAATATCTCATGAAAATTATAATCAATATTGAAAATCAGCTGATTTATTGAAAGGAAGATTTTATATCAGACATTGCTAAATCAGTGGTCACTGCAAAGTAGAGAACTTGGAAGCAAGAGGGAAAATAGTTCTTAAAACATTAGTGCCTGAAATTCCCTAGTCAGAAGTAATCTATATTTGAAATGTAAGTCCATGACTTTAAGTGACACTTGCTATGGGGACCATTGAAGTCTTACATGTTTTCATCCCCCATCTGAGCTCGGAGAGAGAATGTTGAAGGGCCAATATGGAAACATTTTTTTCAGGCTCTTTGGAAGTATTCACTAAACTCAACCATCTTTGGTGACCTTTTCCTCCTTTCTAGATGAACAGAACCAAATGCTAGAAACACTTGCAATGACAACACCAAGAACATTCACAAAAAGTTAAAACGTGATGTCTTTTATAAGTGTGTGCTTTGACTACTGAAAGGCAGTGAGTATGTAATATCTGTGTGTCTAACTTATTCTGTAAAAGACAAGAGAGTAAAAGCTATTCTCAGTCTTTTCCCTTCCCTCTTCTCTTTCCCACAGAAAGCACCTCACCTCTCAACCAGTGGAGTGAGTTGGCTTTGGGGAGAATTGGAATTGTCACACAAAGGTAAGAAGAAAGAAAGATTTGGATTCTAGAGTAGGGCAATCGGCGGCGGCGGCGGCGGCAGCAGCGGCAGCAGTGGCTGCTCCAGCTGAAGGGCCATCAGCAGTGGAACCAAGGCGTCACAGGGACCAGTTAGGCCCTGCGCCCACGACCACTGACCTTCGCTGACCAGCCGGACAGCAAGCAGCTGCAGTTGTGCGGCGCCTTTCCTGCACGGAGGCCACTTCAGAACTCGGCCTCCCACCAGTCAGGAGAGGAGGATCCATCTTGGTTCCGTACTCCAGGAATCAGACAGACTGAGGTACACAAACATAATCCGAGGCCAACACCGCGGTGGTCTGAGCCCGACGGGCGTTGGCCTGCACCCAGGCCCTGGGCGGGTCGGGGGGCCATCGGGGTGCCAACCCAACCAGGAGGTTTTTTGCCCAGGCCTGCGAGCGCGCCGCCGCCATTTTGCCTGCAGGACGACAGAGAGCTCAGGCGGGCAGACCTGTAACAGGCATAGCCTAAGGCTAACAAAGCGGGGGTCCAGGCCCCAAAAGGCACAGGACTGACCCCAAGAACTGGGCGGCTTGGTGGGCCATCTGTGAGTCAACCCGCCCAGGTGATTGTTAGCAAAGCAGACTCTCCAGGCGCTTTCAGGGAGCGCGGGCGCACACGCCCGCCATCCTAGTCACCTGGCAAACCCAATTAACAGTCAAAGCCGTAGGGGAACTTTGCTCGGACCTTGGCCTCCCAGGCTTTTGCCTGGACTCAGGGACTGGGCGGCCAGGCTAACCTTGTGTGCGATAGCCCGGTTGGCAGATCGGCTGCCCAGCAGAGTGAGCGGAACTCAGGGGAGGTCACAGTAGCATACACCGTCGGCACTCCCTGGGAGTGCACACGGGCTCCATCTGCTCCACAGACACAATCTGGGGCAAGGCCTCAGGCAGAAGCCCTTAGCTCTACTCTCTCCGCTTCCGGATCCAGATCAGTCTGGGCGGCAGCATTACATCTCCAAGTCCTGCAAGTGGCTAGCTGGGCTTCCGGGCGGCCAGCTGGGAGAAGTCAGTGTGCTCCAGTGAATCCAGCGGGCCCCAGCGGGAGCCTTCGGGTGCCTGCTTTGGGATCTGAACAGCCTGGGCAGCAGCACACTGTCTACAAGCAGTGCAGGAGGTAAGCTGTGCACCAGAGGCCAACTGGGAAGGGGCAGCTTGCACTGGTGAGTCCAGCACTGACAAGATAAACTAACACCAGTGAGATCTAGATGGCAAAAGGCAAACGCAGGAACGTCACTAACAGAAATCAAGGCAATATGGCAACATCTGAACCCAATTCTCCTCTACCAACATGTCCTGGATACCCCATCACACCAGTAAAACAAGATTTGGATTTAAAATCACTGGTCATGATGCTGGTACAGGAACACATGAAGGTCATACATAAAGAAATTCAGGAGACAATGGATCAAAAGGTAGAAGCCCTTGCAAGGGAAACACAAAAATCATTGAAAGAAATCCAGGAGAATACAAAAGCCAACAAGGAGGAAATGCAAAAAACACTTAAAGAAATACAGGAGAACTTTGCTCAACAGGCTGAGGTCATGGATTCTAGAGTAGGAATTTTAGATGCCACAGAAAAAGAATAGTCTTAAAAACCAAGTGCACGAGAGAGAAGGGGGCTTCAAAGGCTTCAGGTACTCGATATATATCTGTCAATCAATCCAAGCTTCAGGTGGAGAGGCATGGGTTCACAGAGGTCTAGACCATTGTTCTAAGAGAGGCAGGGAAAGTGAGAACTTATACGTTGAGAACCGATGTGACCAATAGAAGGAAAAAGAATGTATTTCTCAGTAGGTATATGTGTAAGACTCTTGCCTCGTCTCAATTGCCCAGAATAGGGGACAGGAGGAGAGGGGATGAGATAGGGGATTTTCGGTGGGGTAACATGGAAAGGGGTTAACGTTTGAAATGGAAATAAAGCAAATATCTAATAGAAGAAAAAAGAGAAAGAAGACTCTGGCCCCATTCTTGCTGCTGTGCTTCTCAGTCTCTGATGACAGTGTGATTATCTGTTCATGCCACTGCCTGCAGTCAGGTGGGAGAGGTGGGGGAGGGGCCAAATGTCTCCTTTCCGGGCAGCAGTGCTGCATGTACTGGTTGTGCGTCTTTGACTCCGCATTAGCATGCTCCTTCTGACTTGCCTTCCTTGTGTCTTCTGTTTATTCCACACAGCTCAGCAGCAGAAACAGCAGGGCTGCTCCTAAATTCACTCTAAGCAACTGACAGGAAGAATTTGGGCTGTACTATAGGTTTCCAACCAGAAAAAGAAAAGTCTGTGTTTAAGATACTGTTGCACGATTATAAGATTAGCACGGGAGAGTTCCTGTGAGAATTAATTAGATAACATGCCCGACACAGTTGACACACTTCTCAGCCTGTCAGACCTCTTTATAGTGTGCAATGGTTGTTACCACACTGACCACACTACCTAGGGACTGTTACCCACATGACTACTAGCCTGCCCCCCTCACCTCAGATCATAGATAAACAAGTATGCCTCTGTTTTGCCTCATTGATTTGATTTTCTTTTAGAGAAATATAATAATGGCAAAGTTCTTTGGCATGTATATCATTTTTGACTCAAAATAGGAGAAAAAAGTCAAAGTCCATTTATAGAGATAAATTTATTGGTCCATGTCTTTGCATGCCCTGAAACAATGTTTGCTTTTACTTCTATGAGGATTTTGCACCACATCTATTCAATAATGTGGATTAATCACTAACTTTCACATTTACATGAACACATAGACACATGTATGTATATATGTGTGCATGTACATATATGTGTATATGTGCAATTATATGGCCCACATAAGCCGAATGCTCTATTTTGAGTATGATACAAGTTGTAATTTTTTGATGAGTTTAATATTTTTAAAAAATACATGTCTTAGAGAAGAGGAACTTGGAGATTGCCCCCCCTCCACCAACCGCCCCCATACAAGGAAATTGGTTCTAAACAGTTGTAATAAATGGAAAACTCTTTAGAAAAAATGGAGTCACTGTCTTAATCATTTGTGGTTACAGAAGTGGAACACAGCTGCAGAATTCATAGGTGATGTTGTCACTAAGCAAGCAACAGCGGAGAGGGATCTGCATGGGTAGATCATGACTACAGAGTTTCTTGGTCTTTGGGAAGAGAGAATCTTTACTATCCTATATACCTGTTTATCCTTGCAAATGTAATATATACGAAAAGGCATGCAATGCTCTTCATTTAGAGCTGTGAGGGTCTTCTGAATTTCTTTTACTGAAGTTCATGTCTTCACAGGGTTTGGGGGATTTGATAATTAAGAAATAAGATTTTAATGAAAATTATATGGTATTTTAGAGCTGCTTTGCTAAAGCTTATTTTTTAAGTATGAGTTCTTTTTGGAGAAAAAAAGTGAAATTGTGTGATCTAAAATTTGCATTTTTTTGAGCTAGCTAAGAAACCAAACGGCAGTAAATCCAACAGTCTACCTATGTTAATACAGTTGGATGAATACTGGATTCCAATACTCATGTTGTCTATAGGGTCATCGCTGGGGAACAACATCACTTACTCTCTAAGAATGGAGTAGTAGATGAAAAGTGTTACTTTTTGCTCGTTCTCCTACCACGGAAGTCGGTGTCCCACGAGTATTTGTCTGAGCATCCCTGTCCTCCTCCAAAAAGAACATAGGGAGCCAGAGTAGAGAATGACCCTTGCTCTATGTTAGCCGTGTACACTGCCAGCATTCCCTCACGGACCAGTCTAGGGCTGGATACCTAAGAAAAATGTGAATTTAAAATTAGTCAGCTGAGTTTTACGCTGGGCTTATGTGGTGAGCTTCACCTGCCTGCCTGCCTTTCTTCATTCTTTCCTTTTTTCATTACTTCCTTCTTTCCTCCTTTCCTTACTTTCTTCCTTTTTTCCCTTTCCTTCTAACTACAGAAGAACACATGAAGGACTGCATCCTTTGCAAGTACTCTGACCTGTGATTGGAGGACTCCATCCTTTGTAAGTACTCTGAGCTGTGATTGGAAGACTCCATCCTTTGCAAGTACTCTGACCTGTGATTGGAGGATGCCATCCTTTGTAAGTACTCTGAGCTATGATTGGAGGACTCCATCCTTTTCTAATATTCTAAGCTTTGATTGGAGGACTCCATCTTTTGTAACTACTCTGAGCTATGTAGACCATCATCTTGGATGATGCTAACACCTCCCTGCCTGAAAACAGAACCTGAGGTTAGGTACCATCTCAAAGTGCCTTCAGTTCTCCTATGTTACAATTCTACTAACCACTTCAATTTTCCTGTAATTTACTCCTAATGCCTAATGACTACATTTTTCTTTGCTTTTTATTATTTTATTTATATGAGTACACTGTTGCTGTCTTCAGACACCAGAACAGGGCATTGGATCCTGCCACAGATGGTTGTGAGCCACCACGTGCTTGCTGGGAATTGAACCCAGAACCTCTGGAAGAGAAGTCAATGCTCTTAACCCTTGAGCCATCTCTCCAGTCCTACATTTTTCATACCATATAATGTTATGACATTAACCTAATGCCACATACTCACTTTACCTGTTCCAACAGCATTGACTTTGGTAACTGATCCAAAGACCTCTTCTTCCATTTTTGCCAACTGAATAAAAACCTTAAACCAAGGCCTGTCAGATGATCTGAACTTTATATCTGTATACAGTTCCAGGAACCTCATTCACCAAGCTTTTCCTTCCTTTGTCCACCTGTACAATTTCGTTATGGACTAATAAACTGCTAACCTTAGGAACTACATTAAGGATACAGGTGTCACCACATTTGAAAATGCTTTAAACTTAACTTTCCCAAACCCACTGTAACGCTCTGTCTACCTTACATCATTTCTCTGCCATATAAAAGATAAATTAGAATTGCCTAAAGGAAATTTACAATAGCTGACATGTCCCTAAAGAAAACTAGAATCTACATGGATTCTTGAAGTTTTGAGCCAAAGATAACTCCCTGACTGCCAGTAACTTACACACTGTTCAACTTTGCCTCTGAAGATCTTTTCTTCATTATCTTCTATAAAGTATGTGGATGTGGTGCAGTGAAAATAATAATTGTTATTATTGAGTGCCTCTTTATACCAACCCCACCAACAGATACACCAGAGTCTAGCTGAATTTTAGTATGGAAGCTGCAAAAGGCTACAGGCTTGCTTTTAACACAAAGCTTACAACCGAAGCAAAAGTATCATAAATCTTATTTATAGATGTAGAAAAGGGTCATGTAAGTGACTAGATAGATCAGGGTTGTAGGAGCAGTTAAGAATAGACATGGGTTGGAAGCAGAGGGTTCACTATAGGTAGGAACTCTGCTCCCTGCATGGGATAAAAATAAGCAAGAGGCCTGCCATTTAAAGACCCAGAAAAACAATCAGGGAAAACAAGACAGATTCATGTAAAATTAAACAGCAATGAAATATTGAGATAATAGCTCAAGTCAAAAGAGAAAAATTGTTGCATGGCAGAACATGATTAATTGCTAAATGGATATCAGGCAATAACTGGTATAGCCATTAGAGAAAAGGAGAGGGTCTATGAATATTTACAAGTTTTGGTAACCACAGTCCAAATATTTGAATTTCTTTCTTAAGGTCCCCCAAACTAGATGCGGCACAAAGACTGGCGTTAAAAGAGTTATGTGACTCTTTCTCCTTCCAGGTGCTCTGGAGACGAGAAGGAGCGAACACTTGTATGGAAGGCAGGAGAGAGTCTAGGGCAAGGCTGTCGGAACTGTTTTGAATGACTTCATGTGCTTTGTTTTCCTTAACAAGGTTTGGGTTTTAGAAGCAACTGAAAATCTTCAGAGCTTGGAATTTTAGAGGCATGAATGATACTCTTTGAATTTTGTTCTACAGCTTAATATAAAATTAGCTGTAAAAACTGTCAGTTTTTAAAAAGAATGTAAGGGTTATTTCTTAACCAAGAAGTCAGAGTTACACTGGAAACATCCAAACAATTACTTCCACCCTCATTCCCACATTAGTGGATGTGACAGTCAGACGCTGTGTTTGTTCCTCCAGGTCCTAGTCATATCAATAAAGGAAGGGGATGTTGAGCACAGGACACCTCTCTCTCTCTTAGATCAGCATTGCATTGCCGCTGGACACTTTTGACAAAGACCAAATGACCTAGGTCTTAAAAGAAGCCGAGATGTGGCAGGTCAAATTGAGATCTGGGTTTAGATTCCTTCCTATGTAAAAACAGTGATGCTTGCTTTGAAAAAAATCAAGTCACTTGTCTGGTAGAGTGCGCCACAATACTAATCAAAATTATGAAAATGGAAAATGCGTGCCCTGCCTGGCTACATAGGACTACTAGAGAAAAGTCCATACATTACAGACCTTAATGTGCATGTACTCTTGGAAACCACCCCTGGTGTAAATATTAGTAGCTTAGATTAGATGAGAAATTGGGCCCATCACAGCTAAAAGGTTTCTGAATATGCTATGCAGATATACTGAAATGCCAGTACACCAATTTTAAATCAAAAAGCTCTCCTCAGAATCTTGAAGTTGACTTTCTTTATAAAGTGTGTGTGTGTGTGTGTGTGTGTGTGTGTGTATGTGTGTGTGTGTAGAGAAGCTGAGCTCGGCAATCCCAGACAAGAGACAATCCCTGATCAACTAGTCTATAGACAAATCAGCAAGCTCCAGATAAAAGACTCAGTGAAACAGTATTCAGCAAAACCAGAACAGGGAAGTGGGAAGGGTTGGGTGGGAGGACAGGGGAAGAGAAGGGGGCTTACGGGACTTTCGGGGAGTGGGGGAGGCTAGAAAAGGGGAAATCATTTGAAATGTAAATAAATTATATCGAATAAAAAAAAGAAAGAAAAAAAAAGTAAGGTGGACAATAAATGGATAAAACATTCAATGTTCACTTTTGACCTTCACATACATAAACATACATGTACACACACACAAACACACGCGCACACATGCACACACACATATGACTTCTTTGTTTCAGTTTATATCTATGGGAAACTGAAGTAACATTTCTATGCCATACAGAAATTCAAATTGGGACTAGACCTAGATATATACAGAATGGAGGGGAGGGGATTTAGACATAAATCATTGGTAATAAAAAACCCTGGCTTTGGAGCCAGATCAGCATCTCACTAACAATGTGACCTCTGAGGAGTTGCTTGTACTCTCCAGGCCTCAGTTACCTCATTTATAAGAGAGGTCAACAAGACATAGCTCATGTAATGCTTGTGGCCATTACAAATGCTATCTAGCTGGATACTGTGCCCCAGAGGCTGAGGTGGGAAGAGCACGTGGCTAGGCTGAGCAACACAGTGAGATTCTGTCTTTAAAAACAAATAGCTATATATACCAGGAGGTCAGTTATTGCCTATAATTGACATATACTCAAGAAATAATAAATGGAAATCGGTTGCCATTATTTATAAAAAACATATGCTGGGTATATATTAGATGATGGAAATATATAAGGACATATAATGTGGTGCTTCTTCCTATCAATGCTACATTTTAATCCACATCCCTTCACACATTTTTAACCACAACACTCACTCAGTTTTAAAAACCAGGAGTAGAAGTGGCTCACCGGATAAAAGTAATTGCTGCACAAACGTGAGGAACAGAGAGTGGATCTCAGCACCACACCACAATCCAAGTATGGCCACACATACTTGCAATGTCAGTGCCACAGGGTGTGAAGATAGGAGGGTCCTGGGATTTGATGGCAGCATCTGACACCATGTTCAGTGAAGACCCTACCTCAAGGAAAAATGGTACAGAATAATAAAGCAAAACACCCATCCTCCTCTGACTTTCGTGAACATACATTCAGGTGCATATATATGTATGTGCACACACGTGTGAGCATACACACACACATACACACACTCCAGAAAAGTCTTTCATTTGTCATCCACACCCCCTGCAGTTAGATTGGAATACTCAATGTTCCTCATATAGACTCACATGTCTGGAGATTTGGTCTCCAGCTGATGAAGATATTTGGGGATACAATGGCATCTTTATTAGTGGAGCTATATATGGGAAGGAAATCACTGGGATGTGGGCCTTATGGATCATAGCCATGTCCTGATTCCTACCCATCCTCTGATTCCTGGTCCCCTGAAATGTAAGCAAACCTCGAACAACCTCCCTCTGTCACCACCCCAGCTGTGACCTCCTCAATGCCTTTCTGATGGTTGATGGCACAAAAGTTACTCACACAATATATGCATAAATTATAAATCAGAGACTGGAGAGATGGCAGATGGCCAAGCTATTCTTTTTTTTATTTTTTTAAGATTTATTATTATATGTAAGTATAGTGTAGCTGTCTTCAAAAACCCCTGAAGAGAGTGTCAGATCTCATTATAGATGGTTGTGAGCCACCATGTCATTGCTGGGAGTTGAACTCAGGACCTTCAGAAGAGCAGTCAGTGATCTTAACTGCTGAGCCATTTCTCCAGCCCAGCCAAGTTACTCTTGCAGAGGATCCAAGTTCAGTTCCCACGATCCACATCAAAATCACCTGTAATTCTAGTTGCAGGGGATCAGATGCCCTCTTCTGGTTCCTGCAGGCACCCACACATTCACAGACACATGAATAAATAAAAGTACATCTTTAATATGAATACATTATAAATAGTATGTGTATACTTCTATATAAAATTCATATACTTTATAAAATATACATAATAACAGCAAAAAAATACATAAAAACTTATGAAGTAGCTTTTATGCCTTCTTGTGAGATATATATGTATCCCTTTAGAAACTCTTATTTTAGGCAAGCATCAATTTTTTTTGTAAGAGAGTTATATAGTAAATATTCAAAATGTTTGAGATTATGTAAAAACTCAGCAGCATATCCTTTGCTTTCCTTTTATTGCAAACAGTTCTTCAATAATGTATACTGATATTGACTCCTGGGGTCACACAGAAATCGAGAAGCAGCTATAGTATACTCCTTGTTTTAGATTATAGCCTGCTCTAGAATAAATTACCCCAGGTGATGAATGAGGAAACATGTAAATAACCAATGAATCCTGAATTAAATCAACTACCAAATGCAATGAAGTGTGAGAGTGGGGAGGACAACTTTAGCAAAGAAAGACCCTCCGTGAGATCTCCACGAACCTGATACCCAGGAGTGGACATAAGCCAGTCACAGAAGAGCAAGGAGAAGTCCTCTTAGAGGGGAAGCATATAAGTTCCAAGCCAGACGTGAAGAAGAACTTGCTCGTTAAAAATTCACAGTCTTGTCTCCTGGAGGAGTTCCATGCGAGGACAAAGGAGCAAAATGCAAGATAAGATTTGGAAGTAAGATAAGAGACAGCAAGGAGAGCTCTGAAAGCAATTTCCAGGAGCAGGTGAAGCAGAAATGGAGTTAAGAAACATAAAAACCATCAGACCGTGTGTGCAGGAATGTGGGAAAAGTGAACCCGGCAGAGAACTGGGCCGCTTTGATGAGAGCCTTGGGCTGCTTGGATGATGATTAAACTGCTAAGTCCTTCGTTGGCATTCCGCCCTGAGACCAAGTCATCATTGAGGCACATGCTGTTCTGATTCTGACTTTTATTAACCAAGCCAAGCAAGTTGAGAACAAAGTTGATACTCCCCTTTTACGCCATTTCTTTTTATGTTATTCAAACTAAAATGTCATTAAAATATTGTCCTTGGAAGACCACCCAAGACATAAGCTCCACTATTTGCCCCCAGAGAGGGAAACTGGGTATCAGTGGCAAAGAGAAGGAAGGAAGCTGATATACCAAGTATTATTGTATGGAACTAATTATATCATATGAAATTAATCTGCTTTAAATTAAACATTAAATTTGTCCAACCTCTGGGTGAGATGGGGTGTGTGAAATACACCTCTGAAGATGTTTGAATAGTATAAATAAGCCATTATATCCATCCCAATATTTCCAAAATATGACTAAAGTGGCAGTTGGTAGTGTGTTTATACATGAAACAGAAAGGAATACTGGAAGTGTGTAAATTAATAAAAAATAACTATAAGAGATCACAGAAGCAGTGGAAGCAACAGTTTTTAACTGGAATGAGGAATGGGGGAGGTATCTCCATGGACAAGTGCTTACCTTGCAGATGTGAGGGTCAGAGTTTGAATTTTCAGAACCATGGAAAAGTCAGGCCATTGTGGGAGACATTTAATCCCAACTCTCAAGGCACAGAGATGAGCATTCCCTGATCAAGGTGACTGGTTATGTTAGTCAGAGTTGGTGAGCTCCAGATTCAGCAAGACACCTCACTTCAATATATAATGTAGGGGCAAAGGCAGAAATGAACCAATGTGAAGTTTAGGCCTTCAAATGCACTGCACACACTTGCTTATCTACATATATGCAGCCACATCATGCACATGCACATACACACACACACACATACAACCACACACCTCACACACAAATGAGTTTAAGAATAAATGATAAAAATAAAAATCAGATTCTACAGTTCATCACACCCTCTAAAAAGTTAAGAGTTAGCATATTGGCTTCTATGTCTACACCAAAACTTATACATGACTATCAACAGCCTCATTATTTATAAGAAAAACTTATAAAGCGTTTTCTGAGACGTGATGGTGCATGCTGCGGAGCTCTGTTCGGTCAATCTGCTCCATCCTGACTCACTGATGTTCGCTCCTGCTGAGGAACAAGTCATTCTGGAAGCTGTGCCTTAAACCATGCTTGGCATTTAAAGATGGGGGAGGGAGATGCCCCAAGGAGCACGAAGTGGGGATGGAGTCTCTGAATTCGAATCACACTCGCCAGCAGTGGCAACATGAAGTCATGAAGTCGCTGGAGAATGTTTGTGCAGACTTGATCAGAGGCACAAAGGAAAAGATTCTGAAAGTGAAAGGGCCGATGTGCACACCACAAGACACTGAGCATCACTGCCGGAAAAATCGTGGTGAAGGTTCCAAGAGACAGGATCGTTTCCAAAGAGGATCCTCAAGAGGCTCATTGATTTACACAGTCCTTCTTAGATTGTTAAAGAGATCGCTTCCATCAGTATTGAGCCAGGAGGGGAGGCTGAAATCACCACTGTAGATGTGTAAGTCTACAGTTCCAATAAATTGACTTAATTGTATAGACAGACAGACAGAGACATAGACATTGACATAGATATATACCATTCAGTTATCTACACACCAATGGATACCTACAATATGGATGAGCCATAAAATATTACATTAAGTGAAAGAAATTAATGGCAAAAGAGGACCTATTGTATGATTTTGTTTGTATAAAACAAACAAAATATCTGGAAGAGGATATAGCATTCCCAGAGCCAAACACTGAAGTTGCTGATGCAGTAAGGCTCCTTGGGGCCATAAGGTGGGAAGTGATAGTAAACAGACACTGGATTCTGTTTACAGAATAAAAATGTTCTAAAATTAGATGGTGACAGTGACAGAGCCCTGTAAGGCACCATGCCTCACCAGGATTAAACAGGTGGATTGCATGACATGCGAATTGCACTTCAAGAAGCAGAGTGTTTTTCCAAGTCAACTGACAAAAGGTTATTAACATAGCACACTGTACTTTACAATACAGGCAAACTGCTACTTACAATAACAATAGCCATCAGTCAGTACCAGTACGTGAACCCTTAGGTTTACTAAAATAAAGGCCAATGGGATTGTTGTTGTTGTTATAAAACACTCATTTGTTTTGTCAGTGGGCAGAAAATCTGATGTCCATGAAGTTAGCTGTTCTTGAACCCTTCAGATTGCCTGCAACAGTGTTCTTTCTTGATCTCCCTTGAATATACACAGTAGCAGGCTAAGGAGCAGAAATATCTCAGAGCCATTACTGCCCCGCAAACACTTAAGGGGCACAGCCTTAAGTGCCTGTGTGATGTGCCACAGTTCCCCTTCTGTATGAGAGAAAACAGATGGTGAAACCAGAGACAGTCTGCAAACAGGTGGTAGACTGTGAATAAGTGTTGGTGCCCAGAGATGGCTGAGTCCTGTAAACAGCCCCATCCCAGTTAGAGTCGTTCAGTGACAGCAGGTCCTCTTCCTCATAACTAGTCTTACTTTATACAATTTCATTTTTCCAATGTAAAACAAAACATCCATAAAAAAAAAATAGTTTTAGGGCCACCTCCTGTCCTTTCTATTGGGGCAGACTTTTGCCAGGACTGCCACAGTGAAGACACCATCTCCTGATAGATCATAGAAAACCAGCCACATTCAGAGCATTCGGTAAGAACACCCTCCCGCCTCTGGAGGCCCAGAGATGCTGCTGGGGGTCCAGCAGGACTCACTACTCAGCAACCACCAAAACCCCCGCCCTCCCAAATACCACTCCACTTCCATTCCTTCTGCCCCTTCTGCTACCTGTCCTCTCTGCTGGGGCAAATTCTTACAGGGTCTGCCACAGTGAAGACACCATCTCCTGATTCATCCTAAAGAACCCGCTGCACTCAGGGCATTTTGTCCCTCTGCAGGAGTGCAAAGAGGCCTGAGAGCACAAGTAAAACTACCCCTGTTGCTCAGAGGAAGCCTTCTGGAAGCCTCAGGTGGGAGCCTTCTGATTTGGGTCTCTGGCTGAGGATGATTCTCTGCCACAGTGTGCCATATCCAGGTGGAGCAGGGAGATAGCTAACCTCCCAGGTCTGTGGAGAGGCCTGAGAGCGCAGAGCTGATCCTGGGCCACAGAGCTACACACAAACACCACCACGGGAGAGCTGACCTCCCAGGAATGACTACATACCTGAGTGCACAGAGAAAATGGGAATTCCAGGAGTACAGAAACACAGGCTTGCAGGTCAGATAAGCCACAGTCAGAGACAGCAAGACCAGCTAACACCAGCAATAACCATATGGCAAAAGGCAAACACAAGAATATTATCAACAGAAACCAAGGCAACATGGCACCATTCAAACTCAGTTCTCCTACAACAGCAAATCCTGGATACCCCAACACACCAGAAAAGGAAGAGCTGAATTTAAAATCACATCTCATGATGCTGATAGAGGACTTTAAGAAGGATATAAATAACTCCCTTAAAGAAATACAAGAGAACATGAGTCAACAGGTAGAAGCCCATAAAGAGGAAACACAAAAATCCTTTAAAGAAACACAGGAAAAAAACAAACAAGTGAAAGAACTGTACAAAACCATCCATGACCTAAAATTGGAAGTAGAAATAATAAAGAAATCACAAATTCTGAGACAATTCTGGAGATAGAAAACCTTGGAAAGAAATCAGGAGTCATTGATGCAAGCAAGCATCAACAACAGAATACAAGAGATAGAAGAAAGAATCTCAGATGCTGAAGATACCATAGAAAACATTGACTCAACAGTCAAAGAAAATGCAAAATACAAAAAGCTTATATCCCAAAACATCCAGGAAATCCAAGACACAATGAGAAGACCAAACCTAAGGATTATAGATATAGAAGAGAGTGAAAATTTACAACTTAAAGGGCCAGTAAATATATTCAGCAAATTATAGAAGAAAACTTCCCTAACCTAAAGAAAGAGATGCCTATGAACATACAAGACGCCTACAGAACTCCAAACAGACTGGACGAGAACAAAAATTCCTACGATCATATAATAATCAAAACACCAAATGCACTAAACAAAGAAAGAATATTAAAAGAAGTAAGGGGAAAAGGTCAAGTAACATAATGAAGGCAGACCTATCAGAATTCCTCCAGACTTCTCACCAGAAACTATGAAAGCTAGAAGATCCTGGGAAGATATCATTCAGACCCTAAGAGAACATAAATGTAAGCCCAGGCTACTATACTCAGCAAAACTCTCAATTACCATAGACAGAAAAAACAAGACATTCCATGACAAAACCAAATTTACACAATATCTTTCCACAAACCCAGCTCTACAAAGAATAATGGGTGGAAAATACCAACACAAGGAGGAAAACTACACCCTAGAAAAAGCAATAAATTGATCTTATTTCAACAAATCCAAAAGAAGATAGCCACACAAACAGAATTTTGCCTTTGACAATGAAAAAACAGGAAGTAACAATCACTTTTCCTTAATATCTCTTAACATCAATGCACTCAATTCCCCAATAAAAAAGACATAGAACAACACATAGAACTGGATATGTAAACAAGACATAGAAAACACATAGAACTGGATATGTAAACAGGACCCAACAATTTGCTGCATACAAGAAACCCACCTCAGTGGCAAAGAGAGTCACAACCTCAGAGTCAAAGGTTGGAAAACAATTTTCCTAGTAAATAGTCCTCAAAAACAAGATGGAGTGGCTATTCTTATATTGGATAATCAACTTTTAACCAAAATTTGTCAAAAAAAGGTAAGGTGGGACACTTCATACTGGTCAAAGGGAAAAACCTACCAAGATAAACTCTTAATTCTAAACATCTATGCTCCAAATGCAAGGACACCCACATTCATAAAAGAATCTTTACTAAAGCTCAAACCACACATTGCATGCCACACAATAATAGAGGGAGACTTCAACACCCCAATCTCAGCAATGAACAAATCATGGAAACAGAAATGAAATAGACACTCAGTGAAACTAGCTGAAATTATGGACCAAATAATCTAACAGATATTTATAGAACATTCCACCCTAAAGCAAAAGAATATACCTTCTTCTCAGCACTTCATGGTACCTTCTCCAAAACTGACCATAAAATTGGTCACAAAACAGACCTCAACAGATACAGAAATATTGAAATAGTTCCATGTACCCATCAGATCACCACAGCCTAAAGTTGGTCTTAAGTTCAAACAAAAACAATAGAAAACACACTTACACATGGAAGTTAAACAATGCTCTACTCAATGACAGCTTGGTCAAGGGAGAAACAAAAGAAATTAAAAACTTTTTAGAATTTAATGAAAATGGGGACATATCATACCAAAACTTATGGGACACAATGAAAGCAGTACTAAGAGGAAAACTCATAGCTCTAAGTTTCCCTAAAAGAAAATGGAGAAAACTTACACTAACAGCTTGACAACACATCTGAAAGCTCTAGAAAAAGAAGTAAATGTACCCAAGAGAAGTAGACAGCAGGAAATAATCAAACTTAGGGCTGAAATCAACCAAATAGAAACAAAAAGAACTGTACAAAAAATCAACAAGGTCGGGCAGTGGTGGTACACGCCTTGAATCTCAGCACTTGGAAGGCAGGGGCAGGTGGATTTCTGAGTTTGAGGCCAGCCTGGTCTACAAAGTGAGTTCCAGGACAGCCAGGTCTTACAGAGAAACCCTGTCTGGAAAAAAATAAAACCAAAACCAAAACCAAAAAAAAAAAAAAAAAAAAAACCAAAAAACAATAAAATCAACAAAACCAGGAGCTGGATCTTTGAAAAAAATCAACTAGATAAACCCTTAGCCAGACAAACCAGAGGACACAGAGGCACTACCCAAATTTATAAAATCAGAAATGAAAAGGGAGACACAACAACAGAAACTGTGGAAATTCAAAAAATCATCAGATCCTCCTACAAGAGCTTATACTCAACAAAATTGGAAAATCTGGGTGAAATGGACAATTTTCCAGACCCATGCCAGGTGTCAAAGTTAAAAGAGGGTCAGACAAACCACCTAAATAACCCCATAAGTCCTGAGGAAATAGAAGCAATTGTTAATAGTCTCCCAACTAAAAAAAGTCCAGGACCAGATGGGTTTAGTGGGGAATTCTATCAGATCTTTAAAGAAGACCTAATACTAATACACTTCAAACTATTCCACAAAATAGAATCACAAGGAACACTACCCAGTTCATTCTCTGAAGCCACAATAACACTTATACCTAAACCAAACAAAAACCAAACAAGGAAAGAGAACTTCAGACCAATTTCCCTTATGAACATTAATGCAAAAATACTCAATAAAATTCTATCCAGCCAAATCCAAGAATGCATCAAAATGATAATTCACCACGATCAAGTAGGCTTCATCCCAGGGATGCAGGGATGGTTCAATATATGGAAATCCATCAATGTAATCCAGTACATAAACAAACTCAAAGAAAAAAAAAAACCACATGGTCATTTCATTAGATGCTGAAAAAGTTTTTGACAAAATTCAGAATCCCTTCGTAATTAAAGTCTTGGAGAGAACAGGAATTCAAGGCCCATACCTAAACATAAGGAAAGCAATATACTGTAAACCAGTGGCATTTCATTAGATACTGAAAAAGCTTTTGACAAAATTCAGAATCCCTTCATGATAAAAGTCTTGGAGAGAACAGGAATTCAAGGCCCATACCTAAACATAGTGAAAGCAATATACTGTAAACCAGTACCTAACATAAAACTAAATGGAGAGAAACTTGAAGCAATCCCACTAAAATCGGGGACCAGACAAGGCTGCCCACTCTCACCCTATCTATTCAATATAGAACTTGAAGTCCTAGCCATAGCAATTAGACAACAAAAGGAGGTCAAAGGTATACAAATTGTAAAGGAAGAAATCAAAATATTACTTTTTGCAGATGATATGACCGTATACTTAAGTCACCCCAAAACTTTCACCAGAGAACTCCTAAAGCTGATAAACAACTTCAGCAAAGTGGCTGGTTATAAAATTAACTCAAACAAATCAGTAGCCTTCCTCTACTCAAAGGATAAACAAGCTGAGAAAGAACTTAGGGAAATGACACCCTTCACAATAGTCACAAATAATGTTAAATACCTTGGTATGACTCTAACCAAGCAAGTGAAAGATCTGTATGACAAGAACTTCAAGCTTCTGAAGAAAGAAATGGAAGATCTTAGAAGATGGAAAGATCTCCCATGCTCATGGATTGGCAGGATTAATATAGTAAAAATGGCCATCACGCTGAAACCAATCTACAGATCCAATGCAATCCCCATCAAAATTCCAAATCAATTATTCATAGAGCTAGAAAGAGCAGTCTGAAAATTCATTTGGAATAACAAAAAGTGCAGGATAGCAAAACTGTTCTCCACAACAAAAGATCTCCTGGGGGGAATCACGGATCCCTGACCTTAAGCTCTACTACAGAGCAATAGTGATAAAAACTGTATGGTCTTGGTACAGAGACAGGTACAGACAACTATGGTCACTTGATATTTGACAAAGGAGCTAAAACCATCCAGTGGAAAAAAGACAGCATTTTTAACAAATGGTGCTGGATCAACTGGAGGTCAACATGTAGAAAAATGCAAATTGACCAATTCTTATCTCCTTGTACAAAGCTCAAGTCCAAGTGGATCAAGGACCTTCACATAAAACCAGATACACTGAAGCTTATAGAGGAGAAAGTGGGGAAGATCCTTGAACACATGGGCACAGGGGTAAATTTCCTGAACAGAACACCAATGTTCTTATGCTCTGAGAACAAGAATCGACAAATGTGACCTCATAAAACTGTAAAGCTTCTGTAAGGCAAAGGGCACTGTCAATAGGACAAAATAGCAACTAACAGATTGGGAAAAGATCTTTACCAATCCTACCTCTGATAAAGAGCTAATATCCAATGTATACAAAGAACTCAAGAACGTAAGATTCTGACGTTAGACTCCAGAGAACCTAATATTAAAAATGGGGTACAGAAAAAATGGGGTACAGAGTTAGAGAATTCTCAATTGAGGAAACTCGAATGGCTATGAAGCACCTAAAGAAATGTTTAGCATCCTTATTTATCA
This sequence comes from Apodemus sylvaticus, assembly GCF_947179515.1. Taxonomy (NCBI): domain Eukaryota; kingdom Metazoa; phylum Chordata; class Mammalia; order Rodentia; family Muridae; genus Apodemus; species Apodemus sylvaticus. The sequence goes on from NC_067489.1 coordinate 58,227,440, forward strand.
GGAAAATTCAAATCAAAACAACCCTGAGTTTCCACCTCACACCAGTCAAAATGGCTAAGATAAAAAACCCAGGGTACAGCAGATGCTGGTGAGAATGTCAAGAAAGAGGAGCACTCCTCCATTGCTGGTGGAATTGTAAGCTGGTAAACAATCTCTGGAAATCAGTTTGGCAGTTCCTCGGATAATTAGACATAGTACTACCTGAGGACCCAGCTATACCACTCCTGGGCATATATCCAGAAGATGCTCCAACATGTAATACGGACACATGCTCCACTATGTTCATAGCAGCCTTATTTATAATAGGCAGAAGCTGGAAAGAACCCAGATATCCCTCAACATAGGAGTTGATACAGAAAATGTGGTACATTTACTTAATGTAATACATTGTACTTTCTTGGGGCTACTGCAAAGCGACTTGAAGAGATGAAGATAACATGTTTCCCCAATGTTTCTTGAACTTCTAACTCCTAGTCCCCATTTACGGTAAGGACAATAGTCCATCTGTCATCCATATGAGTATATGAGAAAGATGACCAATATTTCTGGCAGTACGAAGACTTGGGTCTCCTCAGAGAGTCTCCAGGCAAATGTCATATGATGCTTCAAATTCATAAACACCTTTAATTTCCATAATGACAATAATCCAAGAGTAAAACTTAGTATTTAACACAGAAAATCACTAGACTTTGAGGATATAAACAAGATGAATCAGTCACAGCAGAGTGAGAGCCTTAGAAAGCCAAGTCCTTTGTCAGATAGAACAATTATGTTGGGTTTGGGGCATTGCTTTCCATTTTCTGAAGGCTCAGGGCAGTAGTTGACAGCTGCCCTTTTATTGCAGAACAGAATCCAATTTGCAATTTTTTCTTTTAACCTTTCTCTAAAACATATGTAAAACAAGAATTATGTTTTCAGTAACATTCTGCGTTGGCATCAGTTCTTTTATAGCTGCACAAATGCCCTATAATGTATAATTTCATCAGCAATAATCTTATTCCTGTAAAACCAATAATAGGAGCCCAGAAAAGTAGAGCAGCTCATCCAAAGCAAAACAGTTCATCAGCTTCCAGGGATGCCCACATGGCCAGCATCACACTTAGTGTGCTTGCTGGATGCTTAGTGAATAACTGGATTTCAGTGCAAGACTTTGTCTAGACATTGTTCTCACGAGCAACAAATAAGCGGATCTTAGGTAAGAGACTGGGGGGGGGGGATCTGTCACAATTAAATCATCTGATAAAATTAAAATTAGTAAAGATTCTTGTCATTGAGGTCAGAAAGTCATTGGCCACTCACGGAAGCATTTCAAATAACAGTTCACTGATTTTTTAAGATAAAATCGCATGTATAATGTTTCTCTGCATTAAAAGGGTTGTAGCCCAGCTATTTGTATAGCAATGTTTTCTTTTTTTTCAGTTTTTTAAATTTATTTTCTATATTCTTTGTTTACATTCTAGAAGCCTTCCCCTTTCCCAGTCCCCCCCATTATGTTCCATAAGTCCTCTTATCTCCACCCATTTTCCAATCACCTCCCTCCCTTTTCTCTGTCCTGGTACTCCCCTACAATGCTGGATCAAGCCTTTCCAGGATCAGGGCCCTCTCCTTACTTCTTCATGGGAGTCAGTTGATATGCTAATTGTATCTTCAGTATTCAGAGCTTCAGGGCTAATTAATATCCACTTATCAATGACTGCATTCCATGTGTATTCTTTTGTGATTGCATTACCTCGCTTAGGCTGATATTTTCCAGTTCCATCCATTTGCCTAAAAAAATTCATGAATTCATTGTTTTTAATTGCTGAATAATACTCCATTGTGTATATATACCACATTTTCTGTATCCATTCCTCCATTGAGGGATATCTGGGTTCTTTCCAGTTTCTGGCTATTATAAATAAGGCTGCTACATAGTGGAGCATGTGTCCTTATTGCAGTAGCAATGTTTTCTGAAGCAAGCCTTCTCCACTTCATTTTGTCTCTGTGCTCCCCACAGCTCTCTCCAAAGATGATATTCTCACATGCCATGCTTCAAACAGGAATAACTCAAGACTAATGATGCTCAGGCCTCCCAGCATTTACACTCTCACAGAAAACAGTACGAACTGCAGAGCACTAAATGATGTAGATTTTAAGGAAGAAAATAGTCTACCTGGCACATGGTAAACTGAGGGCTCTTTGCTTTATTTAACCATTACGTTTTTCTTCATTGGGCTCTTGAAATAGATAAATGGTATGTTCTACTCAACTAGGTCCTCACAATCATAATTTCAGGCATTGTCTCTCCAGAAAACATGCCGTGATTAGTATTCATTTCATAGTTTATAGGCTCAGATGCTTTTCTCTTAAAGTCCCCAACTGTCCCTGACCTTCAGTGCAACCAAGAATGACGAAGGAGAGAAGGAGATGCATATTTCAGGGCAATTACCCAGATAGGATCTTGTTCCTGGAAGGCCGAAGCATGTCAAAGACCAGAATCTCCAGAAGTTGATCAGAGATTGACGAGATATATCTATAAATACATTCTCATGTCCTTCTCTTAACTGGACCAGACCAAAGTCAAAACATCTTCTCTTCCTAAGAGAAGAGATGATATAGTATTTTTAAGTGAAATCAAGGGCTTGTGATTCTTTCCCTTGGACTATACCATTGTTCCTGGTATTTTTGTCTCTTGTGAATGGGAAGTCACCAGCTCCCTCCATACCCAGCTCATTCAAAGGGAAGGATCAGGTCACTTAACAGATGTACATAGCAAAGAACAAATGTTTGAAAATTCCAAAGCAAGTGAAAAGGTCTAGCTGTTGTTATTCATGGGTCACCTATACCTTGTGCCACAGACTGTCCTAGTGTCATGTGTTGAATGAGTATCCTTCCCCACAATCTACCATTATGTGTAATCTATTCAGTCAACAGACAGCGAAAGCCAGGTAGATGGATTAAGTAAAATTTCTAAAAGGAAATAATCTATTTTTTTTTTTATAAAAAACCTACGCCTGTTTTAAAAGTCATTTTCTGGAACTGAAGATGTAGTCCTGAGGTGCAGCACTTAGCTAGCAAATCCAAGGCCCTGGATTTGATTTCTAGTGAAGCGCGCGCGCGCGCGCACACACACACACACACACACACACACATCCTTCTTTAATCATTTGTGTCATAGAAATTCAATACAAGCCTGCTGTAAGCTAGGACCTAGTAAGAGAAGTGGGAGCTCCCATTCAAACAGAGGAAAAAGACAGTAAACAAATATAAGTGGGCATGTCTGTGTGTCCTACACTACATAGGGACAGACTACATGTATGATGATCCCTGAAGATTGTAATAGAGCTGAAAGACTTCTACAATATCCCAATTTATATTTTTTATGTTTAAGTATGCTTAGAGACAGTGTTTGTAGTTGTGTCTCTAACTGCAGAGCTCAACACAGTCACATGATATGTGGGTTGGTAGGATAGCTTTGGTGCAAGCAATATGTACAACCAAGGCTTGTGAAAGCAGGCTGTGATGCTCACATGATGACACTCTCTTAATGACTGGGTTCTCAGACTTCATCTCTGTCTTTAAGCAATGCATGCCTGTGCACGCATATGCACGTGTGTATAGCTAGATACATAGGTTAGTACAGTCAGGAGGTGAGATTCATCATAAAGAGCAATGCAATTAATATTTAGAAGAGTGACAGAAAAAAAAGAAAGAGTAATTTTTAATGGCGTGCCCTGGGAAGACTTCCCCTGAAAGATGACCTTTAAGCAAGACTAGAAACAAATATGTCAAAAGCCATTCAGGGGCCAGGAGAAACAGTATACACAGGCACAGGGGGAAAGTAATGAATTGGTATCTTAAAGTCACAGCACATAGACATAGCCTGGCTTGAGGCAGAGCAGAGGAAACAGGTAGGAGATAAATACATGAGGAACTTCAGGTCCATATCTAGGGGGATGGGGACATTTTCCCACCGTCACTGGGAACAAAAAGATATTTGATTTCTCTCTGCACCTGTTCCTGCATTCCAGCAGGGGAAGGTGCTCTGGGGAGCAGGGGTGACAGTGTGTGTCAATCAGACCACTGTCCGTGATTCATCCCATCCATGGGGTAGACAAACCGCTCCCTGGCATGTCTTGTGCCAACTTCAGGGAAACCTGTTGCTGTTCTCTCCTGTTTCCCCTTTCTCAGTCTCCAGCCCCTGCTGTATCATCTAAGGTCTTTCACCCTTCAGCTGTTAGCATGGAATCAAGCATGGAGTCTCTCTCCTCTAAAACATCCCATGAGCAGATGCGGGCCTACATAAGCCTCGGGCTTGGCCTCTCCAGTCATTTCTCCACCCGTTTCTCCCTCCTCTTTTAAGTAAGTTCTTAACCCTGATGGATTTCTGTGCCTCACACTTCTAGCCAGTATGTGTAGAGCGGCCCCGTGTGAGTTCTGTCCACTGACATGCAAGACGTTTGCCCAAGGTACCGGTAATTGGAATTGTTCACAGTCTAGATAGCAAAGAAAAATAACTAATATATTAAAAGATAAATATATATTATATATAATATATAAGTAAAAATATAATATAAATTTATATGTGGAATCTTCACAATAGTGACCCAGAAGTCAAAAAACTGTCTGGGAAAAAGCTTTGTGGAAGACGGAAGTTGAACTTGGAATGTTTGTGTGTAGGTGTACCAGGAAGTTCCGGCAGTAGTTTCCAAAGAGGCAAAAAAAACAAATTTAAAAAACATGTGTGGGAAGCTACAGAATAGACATGTAGGTGTTTGTGGTTCTGGTTTTTTTTTTCTTTCTTCTCTACATGGATGGAAAAACAGAATGGGGGATGACTGGCATCTTGAAGAGCTCAAGTAATTTAACAGAGAGATCCCTACCCAGCACTACCACTCTCCCTGAGCAAAACACAGAAACTCATCAGAAGGAAAGGTAAACAGAGCCAGAAGCACATTTAACTGATTGATAACTCCGCTGGTTCATTACCTCATGGGGGCTGTGTTTGTGGATGTCAGTCTGCCCACCAAACAAGCAGGAAATTCCAAAGACACGCGTATTCCCGGCTTCTCCCCTCTCCCTCCTTCACTGGGGACAAAAGGATATTTGATTTCTCTCTGCACCTGTCCCTGCATTCTGTTTTTGTATGCCACCTGTTGCGACAGCATCCCAGTAGACACACATAATCCCTGACTCATGAAACTGAAATGAGAACTATGCCAAGAACCGGACTGAAGACAGAGTCGCCGCCAGGATGTGTAGGCTGAACTGCAAGCAAAGCCCAGGTTTCTTTTGTGATCCTGACACCTACAGCCTCTCAGCCTGAAAAGGACTATTGTGCTTTTCTGGGCTCCGTGACTCACCAGTCTTTGCACATCACACAGACAGAAGGGGTTTGCACATTTGTTAGGGACGTTTAGGTGTTGAAAGTCTGGGAAGCTCAGGCAGTAGGAATTGCTAAAGCCTGTGCAATTGCCTAAAGAGAAGAACTAGGGCCTCGGAGACATTGTCCCAAAACGTCACTATTGACAACTGCATGTGGATTTTAGCCACCCCTTTCCGCTAGTAAATAACACCTGGAGCAGCTACAGCTTTAGAGCCCTTACTGTAATCAGTTCTGGAGGAGGAATTATGCTCGACAGGTAATTAAGAAAGCTGACAGGAAATAGCATTTGGCCTTCAAAAAGCAAACCGCAGTTTGTAAAAGATAATCTAATTTACCAAAGCCCCAGATGGCAGACCTGTGCATATCGTCGCCAAGGCCAGGAGTATTAAATTAATCCCTCTTTGCCTTATACTGTTCTGTAAACTTTAACTTTCATATGAGAGAAAAGGATGGAAATATTACAGACCCTGAATTAGGAACTTAGCATTGACTAGGTCACTGCTAAATATAAGATGCAAAAACACTGATTGGTCGGGATGGAGACGCTCCTGGATGGAGTGAAGTGGAGACCGAACAAGATGTCAGCTCTGAGATGCCATTCCCTTGTTTAAACCGGCTGAGTGTTAGAGGCAGTTTCCCGAGTTCAGCCATCTCAGGAATGAGTTCCGCCTTGCTGGCAGGATCAAAACTGAGTTCACATTCCCAGGGCCCGGAACCCAGCTCCTGACCTGCTTCTTCTGAAGTTTCCTGTTTGTCTGTTAACCAGTAAGGGATGTAGAGAGGGAAGACGCTGTTATCCTTTATCTAACCTGAGACTCACAAGTCCTAGAGTGTTGACAAGTCACAAGGGTGTTGTGGTCTTAATTGACTGCTTGCTGCCCGCCCTCTCCTTTGTTCTCTTATCACTTTAGATTCCAGGTCAGAGTCCAGGAGGGCGCCCGACTACAAAAGCTGACTCAAGGACCCTAAAAGTTAGCCTCAGGTGGCCTAGTCACTGATGTTAACTTCCCGTGTCTCAAATTTTGATTGGTCAACGCAACGCCCCACCTTATCTCCCTTGCTTTGTGTTCCCATCCTATAAAAATGTTATACAAACTTCCTTCAAGGACACTCTTCGGATCCCGAAGTAGCCGCCTCCCAGCGCAAGCAGAAAATAAAACTTTCATATTTTTTTAAGCTTCTGGTGAGTTTTCTCAGCTTCGATCCCGAACCCAGCATGCAAAAGGAGGATTTATGGCATTATTCCTAAGATTTTTAAGGATATTCATTATGCTAGAGAATGAAGAAAGAAGTTAACAAACACTAAGATTTAAAAATAAGGCATGCGGCGCTAAGGAGACAACTTAGGTGTTAAAAGCTCTGTGTAAGCATGATGATCAGAGCCAAGCACCCACCTAACAAGCCAGGCGTTGTCCCCCACACCTGTGGCCCAGTATCGGGAGGGACCTGGGGACAAAGACAAGAGAGTTTGTTGACTGCCAGCCTAGTTTTAAAATGTGAACTCCAGACTCAGGTTCAGGGAGAAACCTTGTCTCAAAGCAATAAAGTGGAGAATGATAAAGGCACGACAAGTCTTCTGATGAACTACCCATGTGAGTACGCGCGCACACACACACACAGGAATTCAACCAGGCTTAGGAATTTACTTTCAATGTCAAGTAAAGGGGAAAGAAATAAACGGTTTATCTGCAATGCCCTTTGGTAATTATTGTATGATTTAATGCTGTTGTAGAAGAAGAGAAGAATCTCCCTCTCCTATTTATTTGCTATGGTTTGGATATGGTTAAAATATCCTCCCAGGCTTTCTGTGGTAGAATTCCTCGACATAGCGAAGATACACAGAACAACTCATTTGCTTTCTCTTCCTTCCAAGAATTTGATGCCAAATTGGGTAAGCAAACAAGGTGTACCTAAGCTAAGACAAATTATACATTGTAACCAAGAGAAAAATTACACATTTACGAAAGACTGAAAAATCAACTCATCTTCCTTTGGACGTCTTTGTGGGAAAGACAGATGTCAGATGTCATCAGAATTATGGAAGCTGGCTTCCACGTACTTATTTCTGTATTACATTTTATGACCAGAAATGACACACCATCCTCTTTATGTCCGGATGTCAGAAACCATCTGTTCATCACCTTTTGTGTCACTTCTTTTTTTAAAAAAAAGGGGGGGGGGGGAGGAAGGAAGGAAGGAAGGAAGGAAGGAAGAAGGAAAGAGAGAGAGAAAGAGAGAGAGGAAAGAAGGAAGAAAGAGAGAAAGAAAGAAAGAAAGAAAGAGAAAGAAAGAAAGAAAGAAAGAAAGAAAGAAAGAAAGAAAGAAAGAAAGAAAGAAAGAAAGAAAGAAAGAAAGAAAGAAAGAAAGGAAGGAAGAAAGAAAGAAAGAAGGGAGGGAGGAAGGAAAAAGGAAAGACAGAGACATAGAGAAAGGAAGAAGGAAGGAAGGACGGAAGGAAAAGAATGGCGGAGTGTGGGAGTGCTAACAGTGCACCAGGTCTGTTAGCACAGTTATGTGCAGAACCTGAGGAGTCTCTCAGCACCCCCACAGTGCCCCGCAGATAAGCAGCTAGGTCTACAGGGAAAATCTAAGACATAAAACCAACCGTGCACCCAGTCTACCCTCCCCACCTCATGAAAGGTTACTGTGCGTTCCATCCCTGCTCCTCTTGCGCCTAAGCCCTGACTACTCTTATAAGTGGCTAAATGTAAGATTTCCTTGTCCTAGAAAGTGATACCAATTTGTCCTTTTGACGGTGTCCTTTGCCTTACAGAAACAGTAATTTTATGAGGTTCCATTTGTCAATTCTTGATCTTAGAGCATAAGCTATTGGTGTTCTGTTCAGGAACTTTCCTCCTGTACCGATGTCCTCAAGGGTGTTCCCCAGTTTCTTTTCTATTAGCTTCAGAGTATCTGGTTTTATGTGGAGGTCCTTGATCCATTTGGAGTTGAGCTTAGTACAAGGAGATGAGAATGGATCAATTCGCATTCTTCTGCATGCTGACCTCCAGTTGAACCAGAACCATTTGTTGAAAAGGCTATCTTTTTTCCACTGGATGTTTTCAGCCCCTTTGTAGAGGATCAAGTGGCCATAGGTGTGTGGGTTCATTTCTGGATCTTCAGTCCTATTCCATTGGTCTGCTTGCCTGTCACTGTACCAATACCATGCAGTATTTAACACTATTGCTCTGTAGTATTGCTTGAGGTCCGCGATGCTGATTCCCCCAGAAGTTCTTTTGTTGTTGAGAATAGTTTTAGCTATCCTGGGTTTTTTGTTATTCCAGATGAATTTGAGAATTGCTCTTTCTAACTCTTTGAAGAACTGAGTTCGGATTTTGATGGGTATTGCGTTGAATCTGTAGATTGCTTTTGGTAAAATGGCCATTTTAACTATATTAATCCTGCCAATGGATGGAGCATGGAGATTTTTTCATTTTCTGAAGTCTTCTTCCATTTCCTTCTTCAGAGTCTTCAGAGTCTTGAAGTTCTTGTCATACAGATCTTTCACTTGTTTGGTCAGAGTTACACCAAGGTACTTTATGCTGTTTGTGGCTATTGTGAAGGGTATCATTTCCCTAATTTCTTTCTCAGCCTGCTTATCCTTTGAGTATAGAAAGACTACTGATTTGCTTGAGTTGATTTTATAACTTGCCACTTTGATGATTTGTTTATCAGCTGTAGGAGTTCTCTAGTGGAGTTTTTTGGGTCACTTAGGTAGACTATTATATTATTTGCAAATAGTGATAGTTTGACTTCTTCGTTTTCAATTTGTATCCCTTTGACATGCTTATGTTGTCTAATTGGCCGAGCTAGTACCTCAAGTACAATATTGAAAAGATAAGGAGAGGGGGAGCAGCCTTGTCTAGTCCCTGATTTCAGTGGGATTGCTTCAAGTTTCTCTCCATTTAGTTTGATGTTGGCTGCCGGTTTGCTGTATATTGCTTTTACTATGTTTAGGTATGGGCCTTGAATTCCTGTTCTTTCCAAGACTTTAAGCATGAAATGATAAGGACAAATCAGCAACCAACAAATTGGGATAAGATCTTCACCAACCCCACATCTGATAGAGGGCTAATATCCAATATATACAAAGAACTCAAGAAGTTAGACCCCAGAAAGCCAAATAACCCTATTAAAAATGGGGTACAGAGCTAAACAAAGAATTTTCATCCAAAGGACTTCGGATGGCTGAGAAGCATCTTAAAAAATGCTCAACTTCATTGGTCATTAGGGAAATGCAAATCAAAACAACCCTGAGATTTCACCTTACACCAGTCAGAATGGCTAAGATTAAAAACTCAGGAGACAGCAGGTGTTGGCAAGGATGTGGAGAAAGAGGAACACTCCTCCAGTGCTGGTGGGGTTGCAAATTGGTACAACCACTCTGGAAATCAGTCTAGAGGTTCCTCAGAAAACTGGGCAGGTCACTTCCGGAGGATCCTGCTATACCACTCTTGGGCATATACCCAGAGGATTCCCCAGCATGTAAAAAGGATACATGCTCCACTATGTTCATAGCAGCCCTATTTATAATAGCCAGAACCTGGAAAGAACACAGGTATCCCTCAACAGAGGAATGGATACCAAAAATGTGGTATATATACACAATGGAGTACTATTCAGCCATTAGAAACAATGAATTCATAAAATTCTTAGACAAATGGATGGAGCTGGAGAATATCATAGTATGTGAGGTAACCCAGTCTCAAAAGATTAATCATGGTTTGCACTCACTAATAAGTGGATATTAGCCTAGAAATTTGGAATACCCAAAACATAATCCACACATCAAATGAGGTACAAGAAGAACAGAGGAGTGGCCTGGTTCTGGAAAGACTCAGTGTAGCAGTATAGGGCAAAACCAGAACAGGGAAGTGGGAAGGGGTGGGTGGGAGAACAGGGGGAAGAAAGAGGGCTTATGGGACTTTCGGGGAGTGGGGAGCCAGAAAAGGGGAAATCATTTGAAACGTAAATAAATATATCGAATAAAAAAATATTTAAAAAAGAAAGTGATACCAAAAGTACTTGTGATGGAGCCATGAAAGCTCACTTCTTTGAATACAAAAATGCCTCATTCCAGATCGCAAGGAAAGACGATATTCTAAACCACCGCCAGCAACTACCCTGCTTATCAGCTAACATACACGCATCAGCAGGTAAGAAAATCTACTGACAACCATGAACTGTGTGACAAAGAGCTTGCAAGGTGCAGAGGACTAAAGGAAGTATCCTGCAGGAGAGCAGAGGCAGGCAGCAAGCCACAACACAAAGCACAGGGCCTTACTCCATGCAGCTCGGATGACGGCAGAGCTGGACGGCTGTCAAACGTTGTCAGTATTATCAGCACTCGTTCACAAAACTTGCAGAAGTGATGGCATAGCGTGCCTGTTAAGGTCCTTTGAACTGTAATATTCTATTACTCAGTTTTGCTGTCAGGTTTAATCCTGAGACCAGCCTTTACATCGCTGCTCAGAGTTGTATTCTTTTAAATATATTCTATTTTTGAAATTATAACACAACTACAGCATTTTCCCTTCCCTTTCCTCCCTACAAACTCTGCCCAAACCGTCCATTCTCTCTTTCAAACTCTTCATCAACCATTGTTAAATGGGCGTATATGTTCTTAGGGCTTAAATACTCGCTGCTCAGTCTGTATATTGTTATCTGTGTGTGTGCTTAAAGAGCTGACCGCTTGGTACTGGATAACTAACTGGTGTGTTCTTCCTGGGGGAGGATTATCTCCCCCACTCTTTGCTTGCCTGTAGGTTTTAGTGCAGGGTTGAGGCCTGCTGGGCTTTCTTCCAGCTACAATGGCTGTTTCCCTTGCCACTGTCTATGGGTGTGGCCTTTGTCTAGTTCAGGTTCAGGCAGCCATGTTGGTAAGCCTTTATGTGTATTCCTTCTGACAGTCCTTAGAGACACAGTCTTAGAAAACTCCCTGTTCCTCTGGCTCTGAAGATCTTCCTGCCTCACCTTCCTCAATATTCTGTGAGCCTTAGGTACAGGAGCATTTTATCAATACACACATTGAGACTGGTCTCCTCCGCAACTCACATTTCCACTGGTTGTGGTTTTCTGTAATGATCTATTGCAAAGAGAAGTTTCCTTAATGAGGGGTTAGGACTACATTTATTTGTAGGAATAAGGACAAATATTTAAAGTCTAATTGGGGCTTATGCTAGTTTAACAAAGGGTTAGCTGTAGGTTCTCCTCTGATAGCTGTGACTTCACTAGACTTGAGTTTCCAGTGTATGACTTAGGTTTTATTGCATGGTTTGTCTCTTGTTGAGCAGCTGCTAAGTCCAATTAGAGAGCTGTTGGTTACCACCAAAGTATTCAAGACACTGCTGTCTGTTTCATGCTGGTTGTTATGGTGGTTCATGTGTGTTATAGCTGGGTATTCTGGCTGCCCTTCCTTGGAATGTTGTGTGGCATAAAAGCTAGCCCTCAAGTGGAAGGCCTTCCTAGTTGGAACCTCTGGACCTGGTTCTAAAATCCATGATATCTTTATTAGTAGGAGCTTACCTTCTACCTCTAAGACAGCCAAAGACAATAGCAGTAACTTCTACTGTCTGGGAAGTCTCTTATAAACCCCTGACCAACAACTCAGAAGAGGGCTCATATGCCTGGTGCTGGAGTTTTTGTTAGCTGGCCTTCTGCTTTTGGGGAAAACACTGTCAGTCCAAATAAGATAGTTTCATTTAAACTGTATATACATATTTATACAGACTTGCACATTGTATGTGCTACTTTTAAAAGGACATTGTTAATATACCATTTCTTAGAGTTTCTCATACCTTCCTATGGTTTTTACCCTCCTCTTTTTGTGCTGGTTTATGTCCTTCTTCCTTCCCTAATAAACACACTCAATGCTTTCCTAATTTCCCAATCAGATCACTTGTACCCTGATATTTCCTTCTCCATTGCTTCCTGAGCACCAACAAAGCCTCCGTTTTGCTTTCATGGTTTCTGCAGTTATTCCAAAACATGTACACATATTTGAAAATTTGGAACTAGGGGCCTCAGATGAAATAGAACAAACAATGTCTGACTTTACAGGGCTGAGTTTTCTCACTTAATATGATGTTTTCTAGTTCCAATCATTTACCTATAAAATTTATGGCCTCATTTTTCTTTATAACTCAATAAATTTCATAGTGTTTATACCCCATATTTTTGAAGTAAATCTACTACATGACCAAGATTTATATCACCCATTGATTGGCCTGTCTTTGGATAAAATGTAATATGTAAGTATAAGTACTTACAATCTGTATATTTTAAATATATCATCTCAATATACAATCCTTTAGAGAGACATTTAGTCTAGTCATTATTAATTTAGGATAAGTGATGATAAAACACCAAACTAGTTCCAGTTCCTGTGTAATCATTAGTTTTTTCTAAGTAGATGGCTGTAAAAATAGCTGCTCATTAAATTCAGGATATGCTCACCAACTATTAACAAGGTGTCTGGACAATCCTACTCTGGTGGACAGCCAACTTTCATCCTCTGGAATCTTTCATCTGTGCCATATGGGATTTTTACCAAAGGATTTCTGTGACAAGAAATTGACCTGTGTTGTCCCCATAGTCTACCCTGTCCTCTGATTATTTTGGATGCTTTTCCCCAGAAGTGTTATGAATACAAACATATCTGCTCCCCTGACATTTCTTCCACCAAGTCATTCCTTTGCCGAACGTGCTTTCCCACTCCTATTGCTCTTATAATTAAAAGAATACAGGCTTTAGACTCATACAAAACTGGGTTAGAATGCCCACCTGTCTAAGAGTTGGGCCTGTCGCTTCAGGCTCAGCAGATTGATCCTTTGTGTCCTCATCTAAGGAAGCAGCTGTTAGAGAGTGAGCTGACAACAATGCAGAGGTGGATCACACGCCCAGACGAAGGAAAACCATCCATGCACTTTGGTCCCCTTGGGGTCTTCTGCAACAGCCAAACACTTCCTTACTGCTGCCTTAGGACACTCCCCCCTTCCGACTTCTCCATTACCCCATTCACCTGCACTGCATTCTACGTCCTTCAAGAAAACAAATACACAAAGCCTTGCAGTTATTCTGAGCTCTGCTTTGTGTCTTTCCTTGTAATAAATGAGCAACTGGTGGCTTTTGTTCTCCTTAATGCAGTTAAGTCATATCACTAGTCCTTTTCTTAAGCTTGTTTTTTTCATGTATATTTCCCAAAAATATTGCAAGGAACGAGAGCTGACCTGTAAGCTTAGATTTTCAAAACCTACTTTTAATAAAGATTCTTAAACACTTCCATGTCCCATCTAGCCCACCACCCACCAGAGGTAGTGGAAAGGGAATAGAACAAAGGAGGATGTGGACCTGTGTAGAAAGATATCTATGGAGCAAATCCAATCTGTGTTGTCAGGATACCAGCAGTTCAGTTCACAGGAATCAGCAGCAGCAGCTCAAGCCACTTGCAAATACCATTCCCAAACCAGCAACCGCAGGTCAATCCAAAAGAAACCTCAAGGCTCTGCCAATCAGCCTCAGTCCTTGTGGAAGCGGCAAGAAGCTGCAAGAACACCACCAGAAGTTTTTTGGTGTGTGTCCCTCTATGAAGTTACAACAAATGATGACCAACAAAGGCGTACCAATACCACCCAGTGTTGTCAGCAAAGACCAACATCAGCAAAGCAACGATGATCAATAAAAAATAGCAAGGTGCACTAATACCATCCAGCACTGTCCATTGTCCGTTAAGCTATATTTATATCCTTTCCAAACATCACGTGTTCTTACAAGCATCCACTCTTGCAAAACATCACATGCCTTTCTTCCAGGCTTCCTCCAGAAAAACATGTTTCTATTCTTAACAGGATGTCTCCCCACATGTTTGCTTCAGCAAAAATATCTCATAAGACAGATTCCAGAAAAACAACACATAACACAAATGAGTCTTCAAAGAAACCAGGAATTTCCACTTCACTGGACCACAAAGATTCACAGCCCCAAAAAGAATTTAGCTCCAGCCAGCTAAGCATCTCTAACAAAGATCTACTTTTAGATGTGTAGGCAGAGATGAGAGAACCAGAAAGCATGGTGAGGCACCTAGAAACTAGCAACAGAAGACACCCATATATCCATGAGCTAGAAGACAAGATGCTAAGTAAAATTGGAAGTTTTGGCTGTGAAGATCCATCTACTGCCAAAGACCCAGGACCAAAGTAGTAAGGGTCACAGGGCATTGAATTGCCTGAACTTATTCTCCTCTGATACGTTGTACTTCTGCTGGTATTAGTTGTTCACTGAATCTATTCAGAAGCTCTAGTGATATAATTCCTAGATATGGCAATATGGAGCCAAGAAAGAAGGGAAAAGAACAGATCTTGACTGAGATTAAATGAGGAATCACCAGTGCAGAGCAACCTTTATTCTGGTGTCAACGAGTCTCCTAATGTGTCATGTGGCCTCCCAGCACAAAATTATAAGGTAGGATTTCTAAAAGACTGGCCAAAGCAAATAGATCCTGTATTAGAACAAGTCAGTGTCATGAGCCTCCTAACCTACTACACAAAGAAGGGTCTTTCTTTTGTATAATCCCTAGGAAAGAAACATAACCTAGCCATGTCAAGACAAACCAAGATGGAAGTACAGTCTACAGAGGATCCTTCAAGATCCTCTTATGTCAGGGTCATAAGAGAAAGAATGAAATTGCAGCATCTCCACATTAGAAGGGAATTAAAATAGGCCTGAAAATTAAGTTCACCCATTTTGGGGTTTGGAATAAAGTGACAAAATGTTATTATACAAATGACAAATTTTAATAGAACCTACAGATTAGAAAACTGCAGTACTCTCGCCTTGAGCATCACATCATGAGAAAGGAGGAAGACACCAGGCACCTTTTTAATGGTGAAAGGTATCATGCACTGGGAAATATTTTGCAACAAAGGCTCAGTGTGCACACTTTCCATTTACCTGGTTAAAAGGGTATGTTGTGGATGGAGGAATGGTTCAAAAATTAAGAGTGTTGGCTGCTGTCTTAGTCAGGGTTTCCATTCCTGCACAAAAATCATGACTAAAATGCAAGTTGGGGAGGAAAGGGTTTATTCAGCTTACAGTTCATCACCAAAGGAAGTCAGGACTGGAACTCAAGCAGGTCAGGAAGCAGGAGGTGATGCAAAGCCATGGAGGGATGTGACATATTGGCTTGCTCAGCCTGCTCTCTGATAGAACCCAAGAGCACCAGCCCAGAGGTGGTACCACCCACAAGGGGCCCTCCCCTCTTGATCACTAGTTGAGAAAATGCCCCACAGCTGGATCTCATGGAGGCACTTCCCAACTGAAGCTCCTTTCTCTGTGATAACTCCAGCCTGTGTCAAGTGGACACACAAAATCAGCCTGTACAGCTGCTGTTCCAGGGACCCTGGGTTTCCATCCCCAGTATTAAAGTATGTTGTAGGAGAGGCAGGGCCACACAAAGATTGAGTACACTGCTGACATGAAGTGCTCATCTGCCTGGAGGGAACAGTGAGTCCTCCCCAGTCTCGCTGGAGTCTCACCAAACACACACTTCTTAGATGGATCTAGGAACCCAGTGACTCCTGCCATTGCAGAGAAGATTCTCACCCTCTCATGGCCATCTGCCATGCTTTTAATTTTAAAGGTCTGGTCTCAGAGCTTCAACCGTAGAAGCTGCATCACATTCTTATTAGAAGTCAAATGATCACTTTGAAACTGGAAGGAATTAGGTGAGAAATAAAGGGTCCTGTGACGTCTTTGTTGGAGGGCTTAGCATGGAACTGGAATTTTCTGCCTCCTGTGTAAGGAAGTGAGTGAGTGATGAGCACAATATTTATGCCAGCCTTGCAGTTGGATTATTCTCCTCCTCCGAACAGAGCTAACTGGGAAGCTAACTAACATCACACTGGCTCTCTGGGAAGAGAGCGGTTGTTTATTTCCCCACTACACATCCTATCCCCAAAGCGGTTGTTTGAAAGACTATGATTGCATATACTGCACACACATGGCTTTCTGCACATCAGGAGAAAAAAAAAAAACAACAATCGCAATTGTTTTCACTCTGAGGAAAAGCTGGGTGTGAATCTAGCTCTAGGAAACTCCTGCAGGGACCAAGAGCGAGGACAGTCCAGTTGTTGAGTAGTCTTTGTTCCTTGTTTGGGGAATTTAGAGATGGGGAAGCATCCAAGTTTTTCAGCATGGATGAATCTAATCTTTAATCTAAATAACAGGACTCTCAGAACAAAAGAAAACAATTCTATGATGTCATCACAACATCGGCTCGAGGGAGAAAACCTAATATTGTTTTTTTATTAAGCAAGTATCACTTTATTAGATTTAGAGACCTAGACTCTTCTCATTAGCTTAACAGCTATTCCTCATGGCATAAGAATTTCAATTTATCTTCAATTTAACAAACAGATATTAAGTGCCTACTGTGTGACAGGCACAATGGAAAACTGGATTAAATAAAACTGCTTCACAGTTCACAATTTCTTTTTCCCAGAAAAATTAAAGGTGATGTGAATATGATATGGCATGTGTAGATTTCTATTAACATAGAAATTAATTTTATTACATTTTAATTTTACCTATTTATTTATTTTTGAGAGGTTGCATGAGTATCACAGGGATTATAAAGAGGTCAGAGGACATTTTTTGGAAATCGATTCTCTCCTTCCTCCATGTGGGTTCCAGAAATCTAGCTCAGTCCTCAGACTGCACAGTTCCTGACCAGGTGTTTCATCAACCCCCCAAGGTAGAACTTCTTCAAATAATGACACTTAAGGGAGAAATACTTCAGGGTGTTTACTAAGCAGGAATCTTGGTTGTTACTGAGAACAGAAGGACTGGTACATTCATGAATAGGCTAAAGAGTAGAAGTCTTTCAAGTTCTCTGAAATAGTTGGATCATACAATAATTTGTTTTGTTAAAGTCTATCATTTTGTTAAGCCAGAGTTGAATATCAGAACCACAATTTTGAATATTACATCTAGTTTGGTAATGCAAACTGAACAACAGAAAATCAAAAATAAATAACACAGTGTTCTATTGACTAGAACAATTGCCTTGTAGTGTCTTTGAATTTTTTGATAAAGAATAATATATTGCAAGACTCCAATCTTAGTCATAGAAGATTCCAGGTACATTTGTGACAATAGCCTGACATCATCAGAATAAGTTCACAGGTTCCTAAAGTGAGTACTTTCAAAAGCAACATGGTGGCACACACCTTTAATCCCAGTACTTGGGAAGCAGAGACAGGCAGATTTCTGAGTTCCAGGCCAGCCTGATCTACAGAGTGAGTTCCAGGACAGCCAGGGCTACACAGAGACCCTGTCTTGAAGAAAAAAAAAGCAGCATGGATTTGTACTAGTGGATAAATTTCACTGCTTTTACTGAAAGAAAGAAAGAAAGAAAGAAAGAAAGAAAGAAAGAAAGAAAGAAAGAAAGAAAGAAAGAAAGAAAGAAAGAAGGAAGGAAGGAAGGAAGGAAGGAAGGAAGGAAGGAAGGAAGGAAGAAAGGAAGCCTTACAAACATATAGCATCCTTATGTACTTGAGAAGACCTACAATAATATAATATAATCATTTAAGTCATTGTAGAATCTTTTTTTGAAAAATAATGTGAAAAAATGTTCATGCTAAAATGTTATGAGCTAGCTAACCTTCAAGATGGTGCCTGATTCTTCCTGGCATCAAAACCTTGTAGTTTCTTCTCCCACATTTAGCTAGTATGATCCATATAGTAGTCTAACACCCAAAATTGAACTTTTGAGATTTTGTAGAAGACTCTTTCTCTTCTTCCATCCTCCCCCTTCTTTCTCCCTCCATCCCTCATTCTCCCCTGTCCACTGTCTTTAAGGTCAGTTTCTGTTATGTGATGAACCCCGTGAGGAGATGGATATACATGGTCAGGAACTGTGCAGTCTCTCTGTCACTAGCCACATGAATGAAGATGGAAGCTCTTTATCAAGCCATTGGCAACCTCATGAGAAATATCCATCCAGAACCCTGGCCTAAGCCACTTCTGGCTTCTCGAGCTCAGAAAAGGTGTCAGATGATAAGGGATTATTATTTTAAGCACTTCTGCTTTGTGTTATGTACTTGTTATGCACACCTAACTTGCGCAATTGATAGGAACATGTAGATGCACATGATAGGAAGGTTGCCAAAAGGTTAACATTGACTTTCATAGGAGTTATGAGTAGGCAAGATGGCTCAATGCTAAAGGTCCTGAGACTGAGTTAGATCCCCGGGATCCACAAGGTAGAAGGCAAGAGCTGACTCCAGTGGAATATCAAAATCTTAATCACAATAGCTTATAATTCTGGCTCCATTTCTTTAAACAAGCAATGGTATAGTAAAGAAAAAATCCAGTGTGAGTAGTCCAGGATTCTAATCTTAACCACAAAGATTATAGCAAAGAAAATGGCCTTCAATTTCAAGAATAGCATGCATTGCCAAAGCCTAGTGTTATTGGCCAAACCAAATCTTATTAAGCCCGATCTCTAACAGAACAGATCCATTTACAATAGTAATCTTGTTATCTGTTGAATCATACCTTCAAGACAAAATTAAAACAACATTCAATATTCTCTGCCTGTGACTAGACAGTAAACAGAAATAAGAACCAGATAATATTTCATATAATTGAAATGATATGAAACAGAAGAGTTTTGCCCAATACTATGGGGTTTTTTTGAACTTCATCAAATTTCTGAGTAATTCAACTCTTCCCTATGCTGAGATTCCAGTAACTTCATTTTGTGTGCATGTGTTTGTCTCTCTTCCTCCCTCCCTCCCTTCTTCCCTCCCTCCCTCCCTTCTTCCCTCCCTCCCTCCCTTTTTACCTTCCTCTCTCCCTCTCCTCTCTGTTTTCGTCTCACCAAGAGGCTTGAGGTACATGAGAACTGCCAATGGCAGTGTTGAGAGCATATAAAATTAAATAAAGAAACACTTAGTCACATAGAAATTTTTTGAAAGATTCTAGAAAGAGCAAATTAATTTTTCATATTTCTCCATCAGTCATTCAGCTCCTCCTGTGTGCTAGTTATTATTAGAAGAACCAAAACTATGTCCATTGAAAAGCAAAGGCATCTTCCCTAATGGAATATGAGTTCTGCAAAGAGGAGGAAGATAATCCACTGCACAAATGAAGATGATTGCTTTAGAAATGGAAACAGACTTGGGAATGAGATAAATAATAACAGTGATTAGTGAGTGTTTTAGGTGTAGTGGTTAGAGAAGGATTTTATGAATAGGAATTGTGACCTAGTCATGGATAGGAGGGAGACTATCACACACACACACACACACACACACACACAAGCTAGTGTAAAGACAGTAAGATAAAGGCATCCCTGGCATATTGAAGGAAACATCAACAGGAGGAAGGACAAGACTTGTCAAGGCCTCACAAAAAGGGTTTAATTCAACCGATAAATAGAAACTTTATTATGACTAGTTCCTAGTCGCACCATTTTTCTTGGTGCCAACAGAAACAACTTAATTCAAGTGGCAACTGAGTTAGCTCAGGGTTCAAAGGGTCTCAGTCCACCATGGCAGAAATGGTGCAGTGGCTGGAGCAGATCAATTTTTGTGCATAAAACCAAAAAGCAGAGGCTTTTCCTCACAGAAATGGATCAGAAAGCGAAGCTGAGAGCATTCACTGGAGCCACAAGTGGCTGTAATCTTTGAATGCTGCTCCACTAACCTACTTCCAACAGGCAAGACAAAAAAGAATATCCACTGCACATAAGGGGAGTGCTCAGCCCCATGCAAATGGGAAATCGACATCAATCCTACCTCAAGGGACCAGGGACCATCAAAGAAAACTAAGAGCCAGGGGTCTGGGATTACTGGAGCAAAACAGTGTCTTCTAAACATGACAGGCCCATTGCAGTCACAAAGCCATAGCAGATATAGTTGCCTGAGGAGTATATGGAGTGCTAGGAATTTTAAGATTGAAACTATCTCTGGAAATTAGTCTGGCAGTTCCTCAGAGAATTGGACCCTGAAGACCCAATTATTCCACTCCTAGGCAAACACCCAAAAGATGCTCCAACATAAAACAAAGAAACATGCTCCACTATGTTCATAGCAGCCTTATTTATAATAGCCAGAAGCTGGAAAGAACCCAGATGTCCTTCAACAGAAAACTGGATACAGAAAATGTGGTACATTTACACAATGGAGTACTACTTAGCTATTAAAAACGACTTCATGAAATTCGTAGGCAAATGGATGGAACTAGAAAATATCACAAAACCAATCACAAAAGAATACACACAGTGTGCACTCACTGATAAGTGGATATTAATCCAGAACTTTGAGATGCCCAAGATACAATTCATAGACCACATGAAGCTCAAGAAGAAAGAAGGCCAAAGTGTGGATGTTTCGGTCCTTACTGGAAGGGGAAGCAATGGGAGGAAATGCAGAGACAAAGTGTAGAGCAGAGACTTAAAGAAAGGCCAGTCAGAGATTGCTTCACCTGGGGATCCATCCCATATACAGTCAACAAACCCAGACACTATTGTTGATGCCAAGAAGTGCTTGCTGACAGGAGCCTGATATAGCTATCTCCTGAGATGTTCTCTGCCAGTACCTGACAAATACAGAGGTAGATGCTCACAGCCAATCACTAGATTGAGCACAGGGTCCCTAATGGAGGAGTTAGAGAAAGGACCCAAGGTGCTGAAGGTGTTTGCAACCCTAGGAAGAACAACAATATCAAACCAGAGCTCCCCAGAGACTAAACCACCAACCAAAGAGTACAAATGGAGGGACCCATGACTCCAGCCGCATATGTAGAAGAGGATGGCCTTGTCAGGCATCAATGGGAGGGGAGGCCCTTGGTCCTGTGAAAGCTCAATGCCCCAGTGTAGGAGAATGCCAGGGTGGGGAGGTGGGAGTAGGTGGGTTGGGGAACATCCTCATAGAAGCAGGGGGGAGGAGGAATGAGATACAGGGTTTCTGGGTGAGAAACAGGGAAAGGGGATGATAGCATTTAAAATGTAAATAAAGTAAATATCCAATAAAAAGGGAGGAAAAAGACAAAAAACAAAATTGAAACAAACAAACCAAAAAAGACTAAAACTATTCTGTAAAACACTGTTGTAGGGAATTCATGACATTGTGATTGCCAAAACTCAGAGGACCCTGCAGCACAGAGAAGAAATGCTCATGAAACTATGGGCCCTAGCTCCTAATAATGTGTCAATATTATCATCAGTAACAATGGAAGCAATGCATCAACACAAGGCACCAGTAGAACTAA
This sequence comes from Apodemus sylvaticus, assembly GCF_947179515.1. NCBI lineage: Eukaryota > Metazoa > Chordata > Mammalia > Rodentia > Muridae > Apodemus > Apodemus sylvaticus. The sequence continues at coordinate 58,249,077 of NC_067489.1, forward strand.
CTGTAAGAAAGCAGAGATGGGTCCCTTCTAACGCTCCCTCCTCCTCCTCCTCCTCCTCCTCCTCCTCCTCCTCCTCCTCCTCCTCCTCCTCCACTACCTGCCCAGTTCATTCCAATGGGTAGAACCCTGCCAGTTCTGCCACAGGGAAGGCCCCATTTCCTGATACTTTCTAGAGAACCAGCAGCCTGCAGGGCATTCAACCCTTGCCAAGTCTGCCACAAGGAAGACCCCCATCTCTTGATACTTCCTAGAGAACTAACTGTATGCAGGGCATTTAAGAAAAGGGAAATCCCAGGAGTACAGATACACAGGCCTGCAGGACACAGAAGACACAGTCAGAGACAGCAAGATCAGCTAACACCAAAGATAACTAGGTGGCCAAAGGCAAATGCAAGATCATTACCAACAGAAACCAAGGCAACATGACATCATCCGAAACCAGTTCTCCCACAACAGCAAATCCTGCATACTCAATCCCATCAGAAAAGCAAGAGTGGGATTTAAAATCACATCTCATGATGCTGATAGAGGACTTCAAGAAGGACATAAATAACTCCCTTAAAGAAATACAGAAGAACATGAGTTAACAGGTAGAAGCCCATAAAGGGGCAACACAAAAATCCCATAGGGAATTACGGGAGAACATGGGTCAACAGGCAGAAGTCCTTAAAGAGGAATCACAAAAACCCATAAAAGAAATACAGGAGAACATGGGTCAACAGGTAGAAGCCATTAAAAAGGAAACACAAAAATCCCTTAAAGAATTTCAGGAAAACACAAACAAGTGAAGGACTGATCAAAACTATCCAGGATCTAAAACTGGAAGTAGAAACAATAAAGAAATCACAAAGTGAGATGTCTCTAGAGAAAGAAAACCTTGGAAAGAATTCAGGGGTCAAAGATGCAAGCATCAACAATAGATACAAGAGATAGAAGAAAGAATCTCGGATGCTGAAGATTCCATAGAAACCATTGACTCAATTGTCAAAGAAAATGCAAAATGCAAAAGCTTGTAACCCAAACTATCCAGGAAACCCAGGACACAATGAGAAGACCAAACATAAGGATTATAGGTATAGAAGAAAGCAAAGATTTACATCTTAAAGGGCCAGTAAATATCAACAAAATTATAGAAGAAAACATGCCTAACCTAATGAAAGAGATGCTCATGAACATACAAAAAGCCTACAGAACTCCAAAAAGACTGGAACAGAACCAAAACTCCTCCCGACACATAATAATCAAAACACCAAATGCACTAAGCAAAGAAAGAATATTAAAAGCAGTAAGGGGAAAAGGTCAAGTAACGTATAAAGGCAGACCTATAAAGAATTACACCAGACTTCTCACCAGAAACTAAGATCCTGGGCAGATGTCATACAAACCCTAAGAGAGCATAAATGTCAGCCCAGACTTCTATACCCAGAAAAACTTTCAATTACCATAGACCTCCCACTGATGCCCGACAAGGCATTCTTCCCCAACACTTGCAGCTGGAACCACATGTACCCCTTGGTTGATGGCTTAGTCCTTGGGGGCCCTGGGGCATCTGGTTGGCCTACATCATCTTTCTTCCCATGGGGCTGCAAACCCCTTCAGTTCCTCCAGTCCTCCCTCCAACTCCTCCATTGGGGACCCTGAGCTGAGTTCAAAGGTTGGCTGCTAACATCTGCCTCTGTATCTGTTAGACTCTGGCAGAGCCCCTCCAAAGACAACCATAACAAGCTCCTTTTGGCAAGCACTTCTTGTCATCCATAATAGTGTCGGGGTTTGGTGACTATTTATAGGATGAATCCCCAGGTAGGACAGTCTCTGGATGGCCTTTCCTTCAGTCTCTGTTTTACACTTTGTCTCCATAATTGCTCCTGAGAATATTTTGTTCCTTTTCTCAGAAAAACCAAAGAACCCCCACTTTGGTCTTCCTTCTTCTTAAGCTTCCTGTGGTCTGTGAATTGAATCTTGCTTATTCTGAGCTTTTGGGATAATATCCACTTATCAGTGAGTGTATACCCTGTGTGTTCTTTTGTGATTGGGTTACCTCACTCAGGATGACACGTTCTACTTCCATCCATTTGCCAAAGAATTTCATGAGTTCATTGTTTTTAATAGCTGAATAGTACTCCATTATGTATATATACCACAGTTTCCGTATCCATTCCTCTGTTGAAGGACATCTGGGTTCTTTCCAGCTTCTGGCTATTATAAATAAGGCAGCTATGAACATAGTGGAGCATGTGTCCTTATTACATGTAGGAGCATCTTCTCGGTATATACCCAGGAGTGGTATAGCTGGGTCCTCAGGTAGTATTATGTCTAATTTTCTGAGGAATCGCCAAACTGATTTCCAGAGAGGTTTTACCAGCTTGCAATCAAACCAAAAATGGAGAAGTGTTCCTCTTTCCCCACATCCTCTCCAGCATCTGCTGTCCACCGAGTTTTTCATCTTAGCCATGTTGACTGGTGTGAGGTGGAATCTCAGTGTTGCTTGATTTGCATTTGCATTGAATATAATCTTCAGGAGTGGTATAGCTGACTCTAAGGATGCTGAACATTTCTTTAGGTGCTTTAGAGCCAGGACTCCCAGGGACTAAACCATCAGTCAAAGAGTACACATGGTTCCAGTCAAAAATGTGGCAGAGGAATGCCTTGTCGGGCATCAGTAGAAGTGGTCCTTGGTCAGGCTGAAGTGATGAAGGCTCAATAGAGGCCCCAACAAAGGGAAATGGAGGTGGGAGGTGGGAGTGGGTCGAGTGGAGGGACATATACTTGGAGGCAGGGGGTGGAAAGAGGGATGGGGGCCTTGGGGGAGGGGGGAAATCAGGAAAGGTTTTAGCATTTGAAATGTAAGTGAAGATTATATTCAATAAAAAAGAAAAAAGGGAAAGATTGAATATATAAAAATTAAAAGTGACTGGTTTTCATATAAAAAAATAAATAAATTACAGATGGGAAAAAAAGAAAGCAGAGATGGTTGCGTGCACAAGAGCAACTGGGGGCACTTCATGTTCTCCTTTCTTAAATATAAGTACACTTTAACAGGAAAATCTATAAATAACATATAAAAGAGAACATTTCTGGAAGCTCTGTCATCTTTTGGGAAAGAATTTATTGGCCCAAAGTCTGGCCTGGGACCATCATTCTCCCATCCCAAGACTGGGTAAGGAATCTTTCCCTACTTGGAAATGCTGTTGAATTAAAGACATTCTGCCCAAATGCTGTTGAATTAGAGGATGACATTCTGCCCCACACTCTGGTATTGAGATCATCCCCATGGTATCCATGTACTCTGCAGAAGACAACATTGAACACACCTATCTCTACAACAAATATAGCATTCATTGGAAAACTTCCAAAACACTGAAAATACAAATCAACGATCACTCCTGAAAAGAAAGACGTTGTCAGGAAATTACAGAATATCTCTTTCCCTAAAGCAGAAGAACTGAAAAGATGAAACTCTTGAAAAGATATACTAAAGACTATAAGCATGAAAAGAACAAAATAAATAGGAGGAGGAACTTGACCATCCAGCCAGAGTTGGGAAAAAAGTTGCCCAACAGAAGCAGCTGCAGCTAGAACAGGAGCAAGAATTCTGTGCCTGTGAGGAGACAATCCAGAAGCAGGAGCTTGAAAAGGAGCAGCTAAACTTTTCCCAAGCATTTGGGAAGTTGGACCCTAGCCTCTGTGGGCCTCTGTGAGCCTCTGTGGGCCTCTGTGGGCCTCTGTGGGCCTCTGTGGACCTCTGTGGGCCTCTGTGGGTCTCTGTGGACCTCTGTGGGTCTCTGTGGACCTCTGTGGGCCTCTGTGGATCTCTGTGGACCTCTGTGGGCCTCTGTGGGCCTCTGTGGGCCTCTGTGGGTCTCTGTGGGCCTCTGTGGGCCTCTGTGTGCCTCTGTGGGCCTCTGTGGGCCTCTGTGGGTCTCTGTGTGCCTCTGTGGGCCTCTGTGGGCCTCTGTGGACCTCTGTGGGCCTCTGTGGGCCTCTGTGGGTCTCTGTGGGCCTCTGTGGGCCTCTGTGGGCCTCTGTGGGCCTCTGTGGGCCTCTGTGGGTCTCTGTGGGCCTCTGTGGGTCTCTGTGGGCCTCTGTGGGTCTCTGTGGGCCTCTGTGGGTCTCTGTGGGCCTCTTTGGGCCTCTGCAATCTGATATGGAAAAATGTTTTGTAGATGTGGTCCCTCCCCTTTCTCATCCACACAGACTTCAGACTATAACACAATCATGAGACCAGCTAAGCCACCTGTGGTGGACGGGTCCCTGAAACCAAGCACTGAGCATCATGGAAAATGTTCCCATCGTTGAAGGCCTGCAGCACATTGTGGTGACACGCAGTCTCCGGCTTGCCAGTGCCCATTCTCCCAAAGGCTTTGGAACGTGTGGAGTCTTTTCTGGAAAACTGATGAGAAATGAATTTATAACCACACATGACCTCTCCCTCAGACAAGATGGTGGGCCTGATTATTGTCATGCAAAATGAAAAAGAAATTTTCCTTATGCGAGATTTTGTTGGACTCCTCACTCTTGGCTGGATCCATATTCACCCAACCCAAATACCTTTTTGTCCAGTGTAACTCTGCCCACTCACTGCTCCTATGAAATGGTGTTACCAGAATCAATAGCAATTGTCTGCTCTCCCAAGTTCCAGGAAACTAGATTCATTAAGTTAGCTAACTGTGGTCTTCAAGAGATTGCATCCTGCTAGTAGAGAAACTTTTCACTCTTGTGGCAGAAATCACATTTGTTCTGAAACTCTGAAACTTCAGTCACTTCACTGTCAAAGACTGAATTGTCACCATCACAGGCCTTTGGGAAACCTCATCCATGGTCCAGGGAGATGACTCACTGGGTAAAAGCCCACCAAGCCCAACAACCCAAGTTCAATTCATAGAATCCACATAGTGGAAGAGGAGAACCAAGTTCTGCCAATTCACACTCTGACCTCCACTTGTGCACTGTGCTATGTGTGCACTACCCCTACACACACACACACACACACACACACACAGACACACACACACAAACACACGAAAGATAGATAGATAGATAGATAGATAGATAGATAGATAGATAGATGATATATATATAGATAGATAGATGATAGAGACAGATAGATAGATAGATAGATAGATAGATAGATAGATAGATAGATAGATGATAGAGACAGACAGACAGATAGATAGATAGATAGATAGATAGATAGACAGACAGACAGACAGACAGATAGATAGATAGATAGATAGATAGATAGATAGATAGATAGATAGATGATAGATAGATAGACAGATGATAGAGACAGACAGACAGACAGATAGATAGACAGATTGATAGATTGATAGATGATAGACAGACAGACAGATAGATAGATAGATAGATAGATAGACAGACAGATAGATAGATAGATAGATAGATAGATAGACAGATAGATAGATGATAGATAGATAGACAGATGATAGAGACAGACAGACAGACAGACAGACAGATAGACAGACAGACAGATAGATAGATAGACAGATAGATGATAGATAGATAGACAGATGGTAGAGACAGACAGACAGACAGACAGACAGATAGATAGATTGATAGATTGATAGATTATAGACAGACCAATAGATAGATAGATTGATTGATTGATTGATAGATTGATAGATTGATAGATAGATTATAGACAGAGCAATAGATAGATAGATAGATAGATAGATAGATAGATAGATAGATAGATAGATAGATGTAATTAAAATAAATAAAGCATAAATCTAGGAAAACCAAGAAAAAAGCAAGAAGTACAAACAGAAAACTAAATGCACAAATGACAGGAATCAATCTAACATCAGCAGTAGCCAGAACAAATATGATCCATTCATGCCTATGTTGAAAGATGCAATAAAATTCTGTGGTTATCCTTAAATAAGATATTTGAATTCAAGGGAATAGCTAAAAATACACAAATTAGTGCAGGGAAATAATGCAGAAGTGGTTCTATTACTATCAGGTTACTGCTTTAAAAATCCAAGAAAGGAGAGGCACATGCATGACTCAACCCCTGAGAAGCTATCGTCAGTTATTAACTTCTGGGGAAGGAAGAGTCAGTTTCCTTTACGGGCGTGGCCCTTGGCAGGAGCATCCTGCAGTGGATGGCCTCACATCCGCAAGTGTATGGGCAGTCCAAGCTCACTGTCTTATGTTCTCTCCATTTTTGACTCCTCACTCCAAATCCTCACGTTGTTAGTATATAACTTAGAGTAACCATAGAAACCAAGAAAGTAAAAGGAACCTCTAGGGGTGGGGAGAAGCAATAGAGAGGGGAATAGCAGTGTCAAAGAAATTTGAAGGGAAAAATGAGAAAAATATGAGCGAGATTAATTGAGAGGGAGGAGGGATACCAACACAGAAGAGAGGAAGGGAGGGGGGTAAAATGTTAGTATGAATGTTTGAAAAAGAGTCATATTATCCATATAATCATAATGTATTTATTAATTCACGTTACATCCTATTGCAGCCCCCTCCCACTTCTCCTCTGAGTGCCACCTTCACAAACCCCTCCCACCGCCTCCCCCTCCCCCTCTCCTCCGACAAAGGGAAACTCCCCATGAGTATCAATGTGACACATCCTGTGGCAACAGAACCAAACATATCCTCTCCCCTGAGGCCAGGCAAAACTGTAGGCCTGACAATGGATCTCAGGGAATAGGACCAATGCTGGCCTTTGCTGGTGTGACCTAGGTTGTCCCAGGCGGGGCCTAATCTGGATGTTCCTGGGCTCAGCAAGCCTCCTGGGTAAGGCAAGGCATGCAGAACCCTGGGCCTGGCCATAGAGGTCAGGGCTTCAGATTGCATTTATAGATTTAGGAATGCTAGAAGCCTAGCAGTAAAAATCCATAACTGTCACACACACACCGTGTGTGTGTGTGTGTGTGTGTGTGTGTGTGTGTGTGTGTGTGTGTATGTGTGTGTGTATGTATCTGTGTCTGTGTGTGTCTGTGTGTGTCTGTGTGTGTCTGTGTGTCTGTGTCTGTGAGTGTGTGTATGTGTGTGTATGTGTGTGTGTCTGTGTGTCTGTGTGTGTGTCTGTGTGTGTGTCTGTGTGTATGTCTGTATGTATGTGTGCCTGTGTGTATTGTGAATGTGTGTGTATTGTGTATGTCTGTGTATGTGTGTGTATATCTGTGTCTGTGTGTGTCTGTGTGTCCGTGTGTGTCTGTGTGTCTGTGAGTGTGTATATGTGTGTGTCTGTGTGTGTGTCTGTGTGTATGTCTGTATGTGTGCCTGTGTGTATTGTGAATGTGTGTGTGTTGTGTATGTCTCTGTGTGTGTGTGTGTGTGTGTGTGTGTAAAACAACTAAATTAAAAGAAGCCAGAGGGCATGAATTTGAAAAAAGTAAAGGTGGGGCACATGGAAGGAGTTGGAATGAGGAAAGGGAGAGGGAAAAATAATGTAATTATATATTTTAATTTCAAAATGTATAAAAGGAAGGCACAGCGTCAGGAGTGGGTGAGGAGGTAGGGTTGATGTGGAAGGAGTTCAGATTAGGAATGGAGTGAATATTATTAAATAAATACATTGTACCCACATATAAAATTCTGAAGGAATTACTGAAAATAGTCTATTTTAAAATCCAATTTGTTTATTTGTTTGTTTTTGTTTGTTTGTTGGGGTAGGGGTTGAAAACAGGGTCTCATTATGTAGCTCTGGCTGTCTTAAAACTCCCAATGTAGACCAGGCTGACCTTGAACTTACCTCACAGAAATCTCTTGCCTCTGCCTCCTGCCTCTTGAGATTGAGGTTGTGCCCCACTATGATTAGCTTTTAAACCAAATTTTAAAGGGGTAATTATTGACACATTTATACTCCACTAAAGTAACAAAATAACCATTAACAATTTGCACCGAGTCACATGGCATTTCACTGGAAAACTGGTAGAAAGTAGGTTACCATGTGGTATATCCAGAATCAGACTTAGATTTTAGCATTTGTTGTTCAAAGGTTTAAAGATTATTAGAAAGCAAAGCACACAAATGCTGGCACAGAAAAAGATGAGTCTGCACTATGTCCCTGACCAGGACCTGTCAGGGCAGAGCACCCCCCAAACTCTAGCTCAGATTCTGCACGCTCTTCCTCTAATCCTGTCCCATCTTCTTAACTACCTGACATTTTAAGGAACGTTTTGCATTTGATACAGATTTATTTATTTGACTCTGGAAGTAGGGCCTCATCTGAAGCTTTCAGAAACAAAATTAATTTTCTAGCCTTCAGTGGTTTCCTGGGAGTTATGGCAAAGAAGGAAGTATAAGAAAAAATGATTATGATGAAAATACATAGCTCCATGGTGGTATATTCACCTAAATGTGTGAATTCCTGGGGACAGCTTTTAGAACCACAATTAATATTTAATTAATCTATAACCAATTTAAATATGGAAGAATACCCTTGATTTTACCAATAGACTCCATTCAATGTATTGGAAGGCCTTAAAAACAGAATTGAAACATGCAGGAAGAGATTATTTCATTTGGGAACAGTGGCAACCTCTGTTCAAAGGCTGGATTCTGCCCTTCCTGCTGCCATTCATATTTAGACTGGCCTAGTAAGCCTAGCACTACAAGCCCATAACTGCCACACTATTCATATAAGCAAGTGTTTTAACATATTCTTCTATTAGTCCTCCTCTACTTAAATCATGACTGGTAAAATTAAAAATAATTAAATATGAGACTTTATATGGGAAATATATCTGAATGACATGAGTAGACATTTAAAAATTCATAATATTCTTAAGCAGTTCAAATCAAAATCAAATCTCAGGAAGAATTTTAGAGGAACTTGACAAATTTTTTTTCTGAAAAAACAGAAATTAGACTTAATTGGTGATGGTAGAGGTAGCAGCAACTAACCTATGCAGCAACGAAATATACTGTGAAGCCACAGTGATTTTAGTGTAAGCAGAGGAAAAGATAAATATATCAAAGAACCAAAACAAAGTTCAAAAGTGATACAGCTAAATGATAGATAGATAGATAGATAGATAGATAGATAGATAGATAGATAGATAGATAGATTTAGTGTATAAGTAGATGCTGTGGTAGTTTGATAGTTTTGGCCTCCATAGATTCGTTGTTTGAATGCTTGGCTACAGGGAGTGGAATTATTAGGAGGTGTAACCGTGTTGAATGAAATATGTTACTGTGAAGAGCAGTTTTGAGGTTTCATATGCTCAGGCTCTGGCCAGTTCAAAGGTTATCTCCTCCTGACTGCCTGCAGGAGACAGTTTCTTCCTAGCTGCCTTTGGATGATGCTGTAGAGCTCTTGACTCCTCCAGTACCAAGTCTATCTGCACAATGCTATGCTTCTCACCATGATAAGGGTCTGAACCTCTGAAACTGTAGGCCAGCCTCAACTAACTCTTTGCTTTATAGGAGTTGCCTTGGTCATGGTGTCTCTTCCCATCCATGAAACCCTAAGACAGATGGCATACCTACTGTTTCCTATTGAGTTTCCTATCATGTTGAAATTCAGCAGAGAAAACTAAGAACAGTTTACTTGAGTTCATGCTTTGGTGACAAGGCAATTGTGCTGGGGTGTACTGGGGAGACTTGGAGTCTAGGCCAAGCCCCTCTGATCCTGCCTGAGTTGTTCTCTCTGCTCGACCCCATAGTGGGTAGCTGGCTGGTCAGCAGCCTCGTGTTTTATGGTCTCATTTTTTGTGTCTTTTGATTGTTTGTGAAGAAGATTGTTGCAGGATTTTCCATGTTCAGTCACATTAAGGCAGTGGAAGGTCTGTGATTGGACAGGAAAAGGGAGGCGGAGCTAGGACCTGTGTGACATCTACTAGCCAAAATAGCTAAGTTTTTATAAGGTTAGAAATATTAGGATAAAGCTTTTATCATAACCAGTTGGCTCTGGAATTACAATATAGGCATCTTGTCATCGTGATTTTAAAATCACATAAATCTAATTAAGCATTAAGAGTCTTGTTTCTACGGGGTTAATGGGAGGTGAGCTGGCAGACCGTGGGATGTGTGGGCTTTGTGTGGAAGCGAACTCGTGGGACCCCTGCCAGAGAGTTGGCCCAGCACGTGGGAGGGGGGGTGGAGGGAGGGAGGTGCAGGGGGCGGGGAAGGGGGAGGGGAGGGAGAGCTGGGGAGGGGAGGGAAGGGGGTGGGGGGAGGGGACGGAAAGTGGCCAGGCCAGCAGATCATGGAATCGTGGGCCTAACCTGCAGAGAGTTTGCGAGTCCATTGGCCCCACTAGCAAAATCCCTGTGACCTGGCATGAGGTTTGAGGCTCGCCATTGCCTTGCTGGCACTAGCGCGGGAACATGCCGGCATTCATTTTTAATATTTCTTGCAACAGAAGATGGTACAGTAGACCTCCAATTTCATTTCATTGAGCAAGCTACCCGGGTCTGGTTATCTAGCAAGAAGGTCTAAGCACAAGGGGACAGAGATAAGCTCCAGTCCATAAGGGTCTCTTGTAATGGGCTTACCATCGACCCAAATCATATGCCAAAGCCCAGAGATGCTATAATTGAGAGGTGAGGCAAACCTGCCTAATCAACAATGTAGCAAGACTGAATCTCAAGTAGAAACCTAAACTTTAGCAATGAAATCTAGATGCTGGTTCGTTGGGAAGCGACTAGGAATTGATAAGGTCTTTACAGTAGAGCCTCCATGAATACTAATTGTTTTATCATGACAGGCAGAGAGGCTGAGCAGATACACAGCCATTTGTACACTCTCTAGTTCTTACCTGTGGTGCTCTGGGACATCTTGGGACCTGCCAGTTTCATCAACAGATGCAATTCTTTGACCTTTGCAGCTTAAGAACCACAAGACAAAATAAATCTCCTTGTGCTGTAACTTACACAGTGTCATTGGGTTATTAGCAACTGAAAACAGACTAAGGGATTCATGGAGTATAGCCCCAGAGGGCACATTCTCAAGGGAAAGGAAGCAACGACACAACCAATCAAACACGATGAATTATTCAATAAATGATGCTGGAAAAACTGTTAAGAACAAAATAGGCTAGACACCTATATAGCAACACAATAAATCCCAGTATTAAAAATTAAAGGTAAAATTACCATATTTCAATAAAAAGTTAACAAAAATGTAGAAAAATTATCCACAGTACACATGGTGATGGATTATAGGCCACAATGTTTCAAGAAATGCTTGAAATAAATCTAGAAAGGATAAAAGAGATGAGAAAATGGAAATAGATAATAATTCACCAAAGAAATAAATAAGCTCTGTATTCTATACATCCCTGTGGCATCTCTGAACCTGAAATTCCCATCAACTCTGAGTTATATTGCCACTTCAGAGTTACACGGGAGAGCTAAACAAAAATTTATAATACCTCCAAATCATTTAAGTCATCTGACTCGCTGAGTAACGGCAGAGCCCGTTTGAACACTGATAAATCATATCCTCTCTTTTCAGGAGAAAAGATTAAGCCAAGTTGATGTGGTGGGGGTGTTTCAGAAGAAGCCAAGCATCTAACTGCCTAGGCCGACCTGAGAAAATAGCTAACTCATGAATTTGGAATTTCCATTGTCACAAAGGAAATAAAAACTTCATAAGTAGTGCTAACTGAAGTCTAAATTCAAGGACATTCCTAAACAGGAAGACTTCTAGATAAAGAAGACACCCGTCAGGAACCTTCTTGACAACTAGGATGGGTGGCTGTTTTGTTTTGAAGATGCATATGAACCCTACAGTCTCATTCCCATCTCTCACACAAGAACACTGTTCATTTTCCATTTATGTGATGAATTTGGGGAGTTCTCTCACCTTACAAGACTGACCAAAAAAAAAAAAAAAAATGTGTGATAGAAAAAAAAAGAACAGATTGTGAAATGTGTGTCTACATCTGTTTCCCCTCCTGAAAAATAGACAAAATGTGATTTATTCTGTCAAGTGTTTTGCGTGTTAAATAAACCGATATACACACAGGTGGTAAAATGTTGTGGTATGTTAACTGCTTTTCTTTCCCTTTCTTTATAGTTAGTTTGTTGCTGTTGTTGTTTTTGTTTGTTTGTCTGTTTTGTCTTTATCACCGTGACAAATACCTCACAGAGACAACTTAACGTTTAAAGGTTTATTTTGGATCAAGGGGTCAGATGTTTCCATCTGTGGCCAGCGGGCTCAACTGCTCTTACACCTATGGTGAAGCAGAATAATCATGAAGGAGGGTGAAGTCAGCAAAGAGGTGCCCTTCCTAGGGGCCAGGAAGGAGGGTCAAGGGGGAGGGGACTGGAGAGCAATATATCCCAGTGACAATGTTAATTGCTTCCACTACTTTCCTCCCGGTTTCTACAACCTTCTAATAATAACATTGAATTAGGAATGCATTAGTGGAGCAACCCATTAATGAGGTCAGAGCCCTCAGAAGCAAACCCGTCTTACAAAGTCATCTGGGGAGTACATGTCATATCCCAACCGGAACACCTTCCTCTGTCCGTTCTTACTTCCCGTTGATAAAGTCTAGGCTCTAATCCGGCTGTTCATGCCTTCCTGTCCTTCCCCATTTCTCCAAATAAAACCTCGATGTGAGGTTGCACTTTCTTCCCAATTCATGCACCCTGTGCATTTCTTATTTGCTCAAAGAGGGGAGGACTTTTTTGCTTCAGGTAGCAATACAGCATGTGGTCTGGGATTTGCTTTGGAAGTTCCTCATTTTCCCATAGTATTTAGTGACATTTACTAAGGAAGTGTGAGCTTACATTTCTTGATTTTATGTTTGGTACCCAAAACATTTGGCTATTTCAAAGCTGATTTGTTCTTTTCATAATGCCACTGCCAATCGAAAGAACCCGTTTTCAACCTTTCCTCATGAAATGATACTTATACCACAATATTCCAAAGCTCTTTCTTATTTTTCTGTACAATTTAATATTTTATTCTATGAAGAAAAAGCCAGCCAAAAACAAGAAACAGTCTAGATGCATGTCATGGTTTGGCTATTGCTTGAATATGTAGCCCCTAAACCCAGAAGCACCTACTCTGGAATTACAGCCTCCACTGTACTGCTGAAAGACACTGGGAATTTTTAAGACGCTTACATATTATAACTACAGTGGTGAACGTATCAATGCTAACACCTCAGGACGAGCAGTGTCTCAGGAATGGGTTAGTTCCTCAACAGCACATGGCTTTAAAAAATAGAGCCCGGACCCTTCTGGTTCTCTTGCTTCCCTTCTCACTCCATCTGAGATCTTCCATATTTGCTTTTCCCACACATTCTGCATGGGATGCTCCCAACCACTCAGTCCGATACTTTGGTATGCTGGCAGATACTTTGGTATGCTGGCAGACAGGAGCCTAGCAGTACTGTCCTCTGAGAGGTTCCACATGACAGGTGAACTAAGCAGATGTAGAGACCCTGTGATCTGGATGCAATGTAAATTAATTAATTGATTAGTTAATTAATTAATAGGAAAAAGGAAGGAAAAGAATTTAAGACGTGAAAATATTAAGTTTATTCACGACATAAAGCATGGAACAAAGGATGAAGGACTCTTAATATGAAAGAAGCCAAGAATCAAGAGGAGAAAAGAAATGATGGTTTTTGAAAGTAGGAGTAAAGTTTTAAATGTTAAATAATCTAAACAATGCATTCACCCCAGTAAATATCATCTAAAAGTGTTGCCTTGGATGGGCGAATCTGACCACTTCATGATTTATATCAGTCAGCCCATCCATCCTTCTGCAGAGCCCTGAACAACATCACCCTGTGGGGCTCTAGAATGTCACACCAAGGTAACGGTAACAGACAGAGAATTTCTCCTTGAAAGGACAATGGGTTTGTGATGCTTGCCTCTTCTAAACTGTGAAGGTAGAGCCATGTTGCCAGGGAGACCAAGTGGTATCAAGGGCAATCCCTCATAAGTAGCCTGCATAAAAGACTCTTGTGTCAAGGGGGCTGTGCTGCCCGCATTAATAATTCCCGAGAGGCAATCTGAGCATGAATTACTGCAGTTGAGAGTTTTTCATAGCACATTTTAAAGCCGCCTAAACCCCGTTTTCATACACATAAGTTTCTGTCCTCTGCAGTCAGTGCTTCTCAAGGGCATGCCCCATGCTTTCTTGGTTTCCACACCGAGGGATCTCACCCAAATCTCATTTCATTACTTATTCTCTCTCATGGGCCCATGGGGATCTGGAGCTCTTAACTGATGGGTCAATTTGGAAAGCGTAACTCTGTGCTCCCTCCCTGCTTTCTCGCAGAGGAAGCTTGCCCTTCCAGTATGTGTCTGCAGACCTTACAAGCTGCCTGTCTTACAAGACAAAGCTCAGTGCTCAGAACCCACATTAGAAAACATCTTTACATAAAGGCGTTTCACACATTTGGGTATTGCCTCAGCTGCCAGAGAATAAACATTTCTTAGAGATTATCAAATTGTTGTGAAAATTGGGGAGGGCGGGTGAAGGTGCTATTAATTAAAACTACCATCAGATGCCTAAGGATATTATAATATGGTGGATTTAGTTTAACTCTAGCCCAAATACTACATCATTGACAGGGTCTTAATTGAATGTGTTGTGTGTGCTTTGAGATGTCTACAAACCCCCAGGCATATATGGAAATATTTGTATATAGATGCATTTTTCTATCCCTAAGAAAAGTTAAACATTTGTCCAATTCTTGGTAGAAACAAAATTCTAAATAAATGGTAATGTTAAATATTTTCAGCATACCTACTTAGATTTTTAGAAAAATTTACTGATGTGAGTGTATGTGTGTGTGTGTGTGTGTGTGTGTGTGTTTTACCTGCACATGCATGTGTGCATATGGGCAAGGTATGTGCCAGGTGTTCAAGAGGTCAGAAAAGGGTGTCAGATCCCCTGGATATAGTGGTACAGATGCTGGGAATCAAGGTGTTCTTCAAGAGCAACAAATGCTTACTTAACCGTTGAGCCATTTCACTAGACCATGCCTGAAATTTTAGATTATCCTCATACTTTCTATGTTGTAAAGATATGTAATACAAATATCTGACTCTATTTGTTCTGTTTATGAATGTGAGGCTTAGCTGAATTCTTCATGCAGGAAAGCTACTTACAATCCAAGTTATAACAGCCACTTTAGTTTGATTCTCTTTAGGCATGGCTCTACGGCCAATTCATTAACACATTCAACAAAAGTTTTCAAAGACGCTTTTCTTTAAATCCTAAGATTCTGATAGTTTTTGTTGTGTTGTAAGAATAGATAAACATTTATTATCTTCCTTTATTGAGGATGAAGTTCCTTTAGAGAAGTAACCAGATAGACCACATACCAGGTTCAAGCTGTCATGGCTACCAGAAACCACAAAGACTCAGCTGTTCAGACACTGAGTACCCCAAGGGAGCAGCAACTATTTTAGGCCTTATCTTTTTGAGAAAAGCTATTGGAGAAATAAATAAGCCAGCCCTACCCTCTCCTTGCACAGCACCTGTCCAGGTGTGGGGCTCTGTGCTTGTGGCACAGATTCCTTTCCCCCACTTGTTAGCATCCCTACAGTCTCTTTGCCTACTAGTTTGCTGCTGTCCACAGCTGGATGCTGTCACCTCAGCTAACTTGGCTAAAGTTCCTTGGAATGTAGTCTCCAAGGAATAGCTTTCTCATTCTGACCTCTTCAAAAGATTTAATTTCCTTTACAGGAACTCCTTGACCATCATAAAGATCTAGAAATGGCCAAGGTGCCTCTACTGAGAATTCAAGATCCTGCTGTGATGGCCATGGCATTTTTAAAACACTAGATAAATAAAACCTCTAGATAATTACACTCACTAGAGTGAGTAAAAAATACTAGATAATTAAACCTCAGAAAAGAAAGGTAAGTATTTAACAGCAAGTTAGTTCCCGCCAGTCAGGAGAGACTCACCTCCATCTTGATTCCGGGCTCCAGAGATCGGACAGACTGAGGTACACAAACATAATCCTAGGCCCAACACCGCAGGGGTCTGAGCCTGACGGGCGTTGGCCTGCGCCCAGGCCCTGGGCTGTTCGAGTGGCCATCGGGGCGCCAACCCAGCCAGGAGTTTTTTTTGCCCTGGCCTGCGCACGTGCCGCCATTTTGCCTACAGGACCCAGAGTGCTCGGGAGGGCAGAGACTGCTAACAAACGTAGCCTGAGGCTAACAAAACGGGGGTCTAGGCCCCAAAAGGCACAGGACTGACCCCAAGAACTGGGCGGCTTGGTGGGCCATCTGTGTGTCAACCCGCCCAGGAGGTTATTAGCACAACAGACTCTCCAGGTGCTTTCGGGGAACGCGGACGCGCACGCCCGCCATCCGGGTCACCTGGCAGACCCAATTAACAGTCATAGCCCTAGGGGAACTTTGCTCGGACCTTGGCCTCCCAGGCTTTTGCCTGGACTCAGGGCCTGGGCGACAAGGCTAACCTAGTGTGCGCCAGCACGGTTGGGGAAATCGGCTGCCCAGCGGAGTGAGCGGAACACAGGGGAGGTCACAGCAGCATACACCTTCGGAGCTCCCTGGGGGTGCACACGGGTTCCATCTGGTCCACAGACACAATCTGGGGCAAGGCCTCAGGCAGAAGCCCTCAGGTCAACTCTCTCCGCTTCAGATCAGCCTGGGTGGCCGCACCACATCTCCAGGTCCCTCAAGAGGCTAGTGGGGGCTTCCGGGCGGCCAGCTGGGAGAAGTCGGTGTGCTCCAATAAATCCTGCGGGCCCCAGCGGGAGCCTTCAGGTGCCTGCTTCGGGATCTGAACAGCCTGGACAGCAGCACCCTTTCTACAGGCAGTGCAGGGTGTAAGCTGTGCACCAGAAGCCAACGGGGAAGGGGCAGCTTGCACTGGTGAGTCCAGCACTGACAAGACCAAGTAACACCAGTGAGAGCAAAAGGCAAACGCAGGAACACCACTAACAGAAATCAAGGCAATATGGCAACATCTGAACCCAATTCTCCTCTACCAGCATGTCCTGGATACCCCATCACACCAGTAAAACAAGATTTGGATTTAAAATCACTGGTCATGATGCTGGTACAGGAACACATGAAGGACATACTTAAAGAAATTCAGGAGAAAATGGATCAAAAGTTAGAAGCCCTTGCAAGGGAAACACAAAAATCATTGAAAGAAATCCAGGAGAATACAAAAGCCAACAAGGAGGAAATGCAAAAAACACTTAAAGAAATACAGGAGAACTTTGGTCAACAGGTTGAGGTCATGAAAGACGAAACACAAAAATCTCTTAAAGAAATACAGGAGAACTTTGGTCAACAGGCTGAGGTCATGAAAGAAAAAACACAAAAATCTCTTAAAGAATTACAGGAAAGCACAAACAAGCAAGTGAAGGAGCTAAGCAAAACCATCCAGGATCTAAAATCAGAAGTAGAAACAACTAAGAAAACTCAAAAGGAGACAACTTTGGAGATAGAAAGCCTTGGGAAGAAATCAGGGGACAGAGATGCAAATATCAACAACAGAATACAAGAAATAGAAGAAAGAATCTCAGATGCTGAAGATTCCATAGAAACCATGGACTCAACAGTTAAAGAAAATGCAAAATGCAAAAAGCTTGTAACCCAAAATATCCAGGAAATTCAGGACACAATGAGAAGACCAAACCTAAGGATTATAGGCATAGATGAGAGTGAAGATTTACAACTTAAAGGGCCAGCAAATATCTTCAATAAAATTATGGAAGAAAACTTCCCTAACCTAAAGAGAGAGATGCCCATGAATATACAAGAAGCATACAGAACTCCAAACAGACTGGACCAGAACAGAAAAACTTCCCAATACATAATAATCAAAACACCAAATGTTCTAAACAAAGAAAGAATATTAAAGGCAGTAAGAGAAAAAGGCCAAGTAACATATAAAGGAAGACCTATCAGAATCACAGCAGACTTTTCACCTGAGACTATGAAGGCTAGAAGGTCCTGGGAAGATCTCATGCAGACTCTAAGAGAACACAAATGCCAACCAAAACTACTATATCCAGCAAAACTCTCAATCACCATAGATGGAGAAACTAAGATATTTCACGACAAAACCAAGTTTACCCAATATCTATCCACAAACCCAGCCCTACAAAGGATAATAGGAGGAAAACACCAATACAAGGAGGGAAACTTCACCCAAAAAAAAGCAAGATAGTAACCTTTCATCAAACCCAAAAGAAGGTAAGCAATCAAATTTAAAAAATAACGTCAAAAATGATAGGAAGTAACAATCACTATTCCTTAATATCTCTTAACATCAATGGACTCAATGCCCCAATAAAAAGACACAGACTAACTGACTGGATACGTAAACAGGACCCTACATTTTGCTGCTTAGGGTGTGCTAAGAGGAAAACTCATAGCCCTGAGTGCCTCCAAAAAGAAAATGGAGAGAGCATACATTACCAACTTAATGACACACCTGAAAGCCCTAGAGCAAAAAGAAGCTATTTCACCCAGGAGGAGTAGAAGGCAGGAAATCATCAAACTCAGGGCCGAAATCAATCAAGTAGAAACAAAGAGAACCATACAAAAAATCAACAAAACCAGGAGCTGGTTCTTTGAGAAAATCAACAAGATAGATAAACCCTTAGCCAGACTGACCAAAGGGCACAGAGAAAGTATCCAAATTAACAAACTTAGAAATGAAAAGGGAGACATAACAACGGAAACTGAGGAAATCCAAAAAATCATCAGATCCTACTACAAGAGCCTGTACTCAACACAACTGGAGAATCTGGAGGAAATGGACAATTTCCTTGACAGATACCAAATACCAAAATTAAATCAGGACCAACTAGGCCATCTGAACAGTCCCATAAAGCCTAAAGAAATAGAAGGAGTCATAGAAAGTCTTCCAACCAAAAAAAGCACAGGACCAGATGGTTTCAGTGCAGAATTCTACCAGACCTTCAAAGAAGAGTTAACACCAATACTCTTCAAACTATTCCACAAAATAGAAACAGAAGGAACACTACCCAATTCCTTCTACGAAGCCACAATTACGCTAATACCAAAGCCACACAAAGATCCAACAAAGAAAGAGAACTTCAGACCAATTTCCCTTATGAACATCGACGCAAAAATACTCAATAAAATTCTTGCCAACCGAATCCAAGAACACATCAAAACGATCATCCACCATGATCAAGTAGGCTTTATCCCGGGAATGCAGGGTTGGTTCAATATACGGAAATCCATCAATACAATCCACTACATAAACAAACTCAAAGAACAAAACCACATGGTCATTTCATTGGATGCTGAAAAAGCATTTGACAAAATTCAGCATCCTTTCATGCTTAAAGTCTTGGAGAGAACAGGAATTCAAGGCCCGTACCTAAACATAGTAAAAGCAATATACAGCAAACCGGTAGCCAGCATCAAACTAAATGGAGAGAAACTTGAAGCAATCCCACTGAAATCAGGGACCAGACAAGGCTGCCCCCTTTCTCCTTATCTTTTCAATATTGTACTTGAGGTACTAGCTCGGGCAATTCGACAACATAAGGAGGTCAAAGGGATACAAATTGGAAAGGAGGAAGTCAAACTATCATTATTTGCAGACGACATGATAGTCTACCTAAGTGACCCAAAAAACTCCACTAGAGAGCTCCTACAGCTGATAAACAACTTCAGCAAAGTGGCAGGTTATAAAATCAACTCAAGCAAATCAGTGGCCTTCCTATACTCAAAGGATAAGCAGGCTGAGAAAGAAATTAGGGAAATGGCCCCCTTCACAATAGCCACAAACAGTATAAAGTATCTTGGGGTGACTCTTACCAAACATGTGAAAGATCTGTATGACAAGAACTTCAAGACTCTGAAGAAGGAAATGGAAGAAGACCTCAAAAATGGGAAAACCTCCCATGCTCATGGATCGGTAGAATCAATATAGTTAAAATGGCCATTTTGCCTAAAGCACTATACAGATTCAATGCAATACCCATCAAAATCCCAACTCAATTCTTCACAGAGTTAGAAAGAGCAATTATCAAATTCATCTGGAACAACAAAAAACCCAGGATAGCTAAAACTATTCTCAGCAACAAAAGAAAATCTGGGGGAATCAGTATCCCTGACCTCAAGCAATACTACAGAGCAATAGTGTTAAAAACTGCATGGTATTGGTACAGTGACAGGCAGGAGGATCAATGGAACAGGATTGAAGATCCAGAAATGAACCCACACACCTATGGCCACTTGATCCTCGACAAAGAGGCTGAAAACATCCAATGGAAAAAAGATAGCCTTTTCAACAAATGGTGCTGGTTCAACTGGAGGTCAGCATGCAGAAGAATGCGAATTGATCCATCCTTGTCTCCTTGTACTAAGCTCAAATCCAAATGGATCAAGGACCTCCACATAAAGCCAGACACTCTGAAGCTAATAGAAAAGAAACTGGGGAAGACCCTTGAGGACATCAGTACAGGGAGAAAGTTTCTGAACAGAACACCAATAGCGTATGCTCTAAGAGCAAGAATTGACAAATGGGACCTCATAAGGTTACAGAGTTTCTGTAAGGCAAAGGACACCATCAAGAGGACAGATCGGCAACCAACAAATTGGGAAAAGATCTTCACCAATCCTACATCAGATAGAGGGCTAATATCCAATATATATAAAGAACTCAAGAAGTTAGACTCCAGAAAACCGAACAACCCTATTAAAAAATGGGGTACAGAGTTAAACAAAGAATTCTCACCTGAAGAACTTCGGATGGCAGAGAAGCATCTTAAAAAATGCTCAACTTCATTAGTCATTAGGGAAATGCAAATCAAAACAACCCTAAGATTTCATCTTACACCAGTCAGAATGGCTAAGATTAAAAATTCAGGAGACAGCAGGTGTTGGAGAGGGTGCGGAGAAAGAGGAACACTCCTCCACTGCTGGTGGGGTTGCAAATTGGTACAACCACTCTGGAAAGCAGTCTGGTGGTTCCTCCGAAAACTGGGCACCTCACTTCCAGAAGATCCTGCTATACCACTCCTGGGCATATACCCAGAGGATTCCCCACCATGTAATAAGGATACATGCTCTACTATGTTCATAGCAGCCCTATTTATAATTGCCAGATGCTGGAAAGAACCCAGGTATCCCTCAACAGAAGAGTGGATGCAAAAAATGTGGTATATCTACACAATGGAGTACTATTCAGCCATTAGAAACAATGAATTCATGAAATTCTTAGGCAAATGGATGGAGCTAGAGAACATCATACTAAGTGAGGTAACCCAGACTCAAAAGGTGAATCATGGTATGCACTCACTAATAAGTGATTATTAACCTAGAAAACTGGAATACCCAAAACATAATCCACACATCAAATGAGATACAAGAAGAAAGCAGGAGTGGTCCCTGGTTCTGGAAAGACTCAGTGAAACAGTATTTGGCAAAACCAGAACGGGGAACTGGGAAGGGGTGGGAGGGAGGACAGGGGAAGAGAAGGGGGCTTACGGGACTTTCGGGGAGTGGGAGGGGCTAGAAAAGGGGAAATCATTTGAAATGTAGATAAATTATATCGAATAAAAAAAATAACAATAAAAAAAAAGAAAAGAAAGGTAGATAGATATACAAGGCAAGTATAAAAAAAAAATCATTCCAAAAAAAAATCGTAAGAAAGTTTAGCTAGTCTGAGCATATGTATATCTAAGACAATATTACAGATTTTTCAACTTAATTTAATAATCAGCAGAATTTCAAAAACAAATCGATCATAGGCTCAGATATCTCTCTCAACAATAGCAACAAATATGTCAAGATCAATTACATATAAAAATTGAAAAGCACAAAAGTCACAACCCCAAATCATCCTCTTACCCTTCTGAGGAACTTTGCATAGACCTCAGAAAGCTCTGGACTCACAGGGACCAGCAGAATGAATCCAGATTTATTTTCCAAGTCTGAGAAAAGAGACAGACACACCTTAGGAGGAAAAATCTCAGAACCCAGCTTGACCCTAAGTAAGACCTTTACATGTGCAAAGAGTAAGTCTCCAACTAAATACCCAGTGACTCCAGGTAACTACGTTTACAGACTCTTCATAGGGCTAGGCATGTAGATGAAGGCCTCCAAGTGACTGTGCCAGCCCTATGAAAGTTTGCCTAGAGACTCTCTGGGTGAGTTCTATAGTCAATTTAGACTCAAGTGGGTCGCTTGAGTAGAGCAGTTTAAAGATTTGTAGATCAGATAACAGGATACCTTCTATGTTCTCTATCCAGGGTTCTAGGACACAATCTGCTCTCACAAGGTAGAGATTTAATACTTACACACCATGGTCTCCCTCCTCCCTGGTTCATCCAACCAACCTCTGCCTCCAGCCTAGAAGTAACAGAATCTTTAAGAGGTAGGTATGAATCGAAGACAATTGTGATGGTGCTGCTTGGTACTACCCTCTCCTCTCTCTCTTCTTCCCACTTCCCTCTTCCCTTTTGTCTCTTTCTCTCTCTGTTTGATTCAGCGAGATGGTCACCTGGGAAGGTGTGGGGGGTGCGTCCTAGGAAACGCAAACCTCCTTAAGTCTTATCTCCAGGCAGAAGCTGTCATTTTGTGTAAGGCAAAGGCAATCATTCCAGAGCTCAGTCTTGCCCTGCTGGTCAGCCACATCTCTGAGATCTGAGATTTGTTTGTCCTTCTCCTCTCTCCTTGACCCTCATTGTTATCACTCTGGGAAGGCAGATTCTGACACTTTCAGGATGCTGAGTTTAGTGTGGGTCTGCTGTAGTCCTGAAGGCAACACCAGAGCAGGGGAGTTAACTCTGCACAAGCTAAAGCATTATCAGTGTGCACATGCTGAGCTATTTATAATGTGATGTGTAGATTGCTTTCTACAATATAAAGTATGAAAGTGTCCTCAGAGCAAATAAAGCTCCCCCACCCCATGAGCCTGAACAAACATTTCCTATTTGTAATTTGACTCTTTCAGATGGTTTATCCCAGTAACAGAAAGCTGGCCAGCACTCCCAGAATACCTCAACTTAGAGGTTGCTCTACTCTGCTCTGAGACAGGCTCTAAACATGTTTAAATTAATAAGTCAACAAGATAGTTCTGTTGTTAAGGATCCCAGTGACATGGTGCGGTGCCGAAGGCATTCAGATGCGGGTGGGTAGGAGCCGATGTGGGGACTCTGCTCACACAGAGGCTGTGAGATTCGGTGTCTGGGTGAACTGAGCACTCTCAGTCAAGACTGGAACTCGGGCCCCAAAGCCACTACCATCCTTGTCATCTGCAGCCTTTTGCTCATTTCTACCTCATGAAATTTGACAAATGAGTCACCAGGCTGACACTAAGGAAGAGATAAAAGAATGCAGGCTGTTGTGAAATATTTCCCCTTATGGAAAATCAACAGGTGTGAACGCTAGCTCCCATGGATGATGTCCTGCTTTGTCCTGCATTCAGAGACAAATTATGTCAAAATTAAACATAGTTTGAGTACAGATGACTATTTTTCTATTTTTAATTCTCCTACAAAAGCCGCTGCTTGAAGTGTTCGATCACGAATCCATCAATAAGTCAATGCAGAAACTGCATATTCTGTCACATCTGCTTATAATTCTAATAATATACGACAAAAGTAAATTTCTTTTTTTTTAAGAATCAAATAAAATTAAGACTGGGAAAGTAAATAACTCAGTCCATAAAGTTTTTGTCACATTTCAATGTATCACATGATGTGGGGTCATACCTCCTACTTTGCACCAACACACACACACACACAATAATAATGATAAAATACAATTTATATGGGCCAAGTGTGCTGCCTCACTTTTTTCACTGTAGCTCATAAGATGCTGGGGAAGGAAGGATTGCCAGGATTTCAAGGCCAGCCTGGGCTACAGGTCTACAAAGAGAGATCTTGTCTGAAAACAAACAAATAAAAAAATTAATTTCAGAAAAGTAACCACTGCACTTATTTCTTCTAAGAAAGACATAGATACGCTTGCTGTAGCCATGTCTTGTTTGCTGTAAATTCACTTTTATCTGTGTGCTCAGTTCTGTTACTTGTTCTTTTTATTCTCTGTAGCAAAGACAGCAAAGCTTGTCTATAAAGGGCCAAACAGTAAATACTTGTAACTTTCTGGGCCGTACTCTCTGCCCCAATTACTTGGTTCTGTTACTGTAACAGCAGCCGGGATAGTAGAAAACTCATGTGCATAGCCAAATGTGGGCCTGGGTGTAACTGTCCCTCCTCTTTTCTAAATGACACACACCTTGCTGTGTGGTGACATTGGATTACCAGGCATATAATGTTTGTTTTATGAGCATATCGGTTGATTGACATTTATGGATCTAGTTAAACGTTCCGCTGCAACTTACTAGCATGCTTTGTTTCACTGTGGAGACTATAAGCTTTTTAATAATGGGGACTGTGGTGATTAATATTGATTGTCAACTTAATGATATTTTAAATTACCATGGAAACAAATCTCTGGGCATATCTGCTGGGGGATTATCTAGATTGATTGAACTGAGAAGACTCACCCTCAGTGGGAGGTACCATTCCACGGGATGGAGTCTAGGATGCATGTGACCAGCTGCTGCAAACTCCTGCTGCCAAGAAGGATTGTAGCCTCAGACTGCTATCCAAGATAAGCCTTTCTGTGTTTAAACTGTTTAGAGCGGATGTGTTGTACCATGCAACAACCCAGGAACAGTCTTCCAGAATGCCACATAATACGTTCTAAAAGAAAGAGCATCTGTTTAAGCATCTATGAGATCTGAACTCAAAGTCTCACTTGTTAGTTATCAGCTGTATGACATTCAACGTTTTCTTCATTCCATACATACTTCACCCTCTGTGAATCTGGACTGGGGCAGAGATGCCAGGAGATAAGACATGTAAAGAACATGGGAACCCAGGACCTGGATCCTAGGTGTGACCTTTCAGACCTGACTGGGCAACTGTAAGGCTTCATCAAAAAAAGCCACTCTACCAGACTCATGCATGGTTGGTGCTTTAGCTTTCTGAAGAGAGTTAGAATACAGAACCAAGCCTACAGATCCCATACCAGCCAAGAAAATGTCCATCTGCTTCCTAGGAGTCTCCATTTGGAAGTCTCTTCATTTTTTTTCCCGTATATTTCCACCAAGACCTTGGTACCAGGAGACCTAAGCTAAAGCGACTTTCTTCCTCTCTCCTTCTAGCCCTGTTCCCTCTCCCTCCTTCTCATCCTAGGAGGTCCACAGAATCCTTCCAGCTGATGCTTGTCACATGACCCTAACTTGTCATTCTTTTGTGGGTCCTAGCCTCTGCCTCTTGTTTACTCAGTTACAATCAGGAACTAAAGGCTTGGCTACTGCTTTCGCCTTGGCTTATTGCCTTCATAGCTACTTCTGCCACCCAGCAGCTGTATCTGAAAACAAAGGTAATTTGCAACAGATCCACTCTACGCATCAATTATTACTCTGGTGCAAAATTCCCACCCATAGGACTTACTAAGGGTAAGTCCTTAGTAAGTATAACAGTGTCTAATATCTGTCACAGGTCTACTATCTGACCCAGGACCTGGGTCTCGGTGGTGGCAGAGGATGATCTGTAACTTTGAACTTCTGCTCGTATCTTTGCATAAATACAAATCTACTTTAAAATGTCAAATTGTGTTCTTTTTTATTCTCTCTATGTTGCAATTTATGAGGTTAAGAGTATACATGATTCAATATATCAGTGATTTCACGTACAGTACAAGCTGAGAAACATTTGCCATATTAAAAATTCAGGTTTCTATCAAACTTGTATTGATGTAGCTAAAAATGAAATATTAATTGGAGACTGAAACTCTTCTAGACGTTCTTGATGAGACCATGAAAAAAATCACAGTGTTCATCTTAACGGTCTATGCTCAGCTTAAAATGGTTCATCTCTGTCCTAGTTAGCGTTACTTTTGTTGTGATGAAACACCGTGACTAAAGGGAAAAGGGGAGGGAAGGGTTGATTTCCTTCACCATTCCAGAGAACAGTTCATCATCAAAAACAGTGAGGGCAGGGCCTCAAGCAGGGCAGGAACCTGGAGGCAGGAGCTGATGCAGAGCCCAGGAAAGAATGCTGCTTCCTGACTTAGCCATTCCGGCTTGCTCAGCCTCAGAACCCAGGACCACCAGCCCAGGGAAGGCACCACCCACAGTGAGCTGGGCCCTCCCATGATCACTAATTAAGAAATTGCCTTAAGGCTTGCCTATCTTGTAGGGGCATTTTTCTCAAATGCGGCTTCCTCCTCTCTGATAACCAGCTTGTGTCAAACAGACATAAAATTAGCCAGCATAGTCTTTAAGCCAGGGCGCGTGCCTGCCTGTAATCCCAGCACGTAGGAGGCTGAGGCAGGAGATTCCATAGTTCAAGGACATCTTGGCTACACAGCAAGTTCAAGACCAACTTGGATTACATGAGACTGTCCCCCAAAATATCCTGGTGGGGAGAATTGGGGGGAGTAGAGGGAGAGGAAACTGTTGTCAGGATATATTTATTATTTTCTGGCTGGTGATAAGTTACCATATGCAACCTTACAGGAGCTGCATGTGATATGTAGCATGAATTATTTTCAAATATGTTTACTGATGAAGGAAATCGAAAGGCTCTTCCTCCTCAGGAGCCCTATAAGGCTACCCATGATTGATAACTCTCTCACTAAACATTATCTGAAGGGTAATCCACCTCGATTTCCTTTCTACAAAGCTGTAACATCTTCTGTCAGCTATAGCTCTCCTAATGGTCTCATCTCTCAGCAATGAACTATAAGGAGCACAGTCAAGTCATAGCAAGGAACAAAAGCTTCTGACTGCGGTCTGAGAAGAGGGGTGATTCCTTCAAGCCCCACATAACCCAATACTCACAATTAATTTTACGGTATATTTTTTAATTTATTAATGTTTATTCAGATAATATCCTAAATAGTTACAAAAACATTTATTTATTTATTTATTTATTTATTTATTTATTTATTTATTTATTTATTGCTGCAGTCGATGGAAGGGGACTCTATTTGGTCCCGGGGTCACAGGCCAGGTATGGTCCCAGCTTTCTTTGACCTTCTTGGGACACAGGTTGTTGGTATGTTCTTGCTTCAGTAGACTGCACAAGGGTGCAGGCGTGCGTAGCACTTGAAACAGATCATCTTGTCACAGTTGTACTGCTGGGCAAGCTGACGTGACGCCGGGATGGCTCGATGACGCCACCGCGCAGACGCAGCACCAGGTGCAAAGTGGACTCTTTCTGGGTGTTGTAGTCAGACAGGGTGCCGCCAACCTCCAGCTGTTTGCCAATGAGTGTCAGCCTCTGCGGGTCACGTGGGATGCCTTCCTGGGCTTGACCTTCTTGATGGTGTCACTGGGCTCGACCTCAAGAGTGATGGTCTTGCCTGTCAGGGTCCTCACAATGATCTGCATGTTGGTGTCTGCTCGTCCACCTCTTTCAAAAAATATTTATTCCTAAGGTGCAATGAGAGGCTGGGCATTCATATGCAGAGCTGACAACCTGAGTTCACCTCCATATCTCACTAGAAAGTACTGATTCCTGAGACATAGCCAGTGACCTCCATTCGTGTGCCCATGTGCCTGTACATATGCAAGTGCACATGCACGTGCACACACGTGCACACACACATAACACCAACAATACAGATATAAGTAAATAATTTATTTTTAAAATTATTTATCTATTCATTCATGATACTGGATAACAAACCTAGAGTGCAAGCCTGCACTCTACGTATGCCCTCTTCCACTGAGCAACACCCCCAGTCACGAAGCATTTTTATTTAAAATAATATGTCCTGTTATTAGTGTGCTAGATCAGCTGATACCATCTAAAATACTAAAATATTTGTTTAATATATAATTTAGAGTAAGCATTGTCATTAAATTTTGAAGTAGCCAATGTTATTGATCCCGTGACTCAGATGACAGAAGTCTACCACTTTTCCCCACCAATCTTTGGGGAGCATGATACTGGAGGACAAAGCCAGTATCCAGTCAGCAAGTGTGGCAGTGCAAGGTCCCCTCAGCTCCATTCCTCTTAGTCGGTGTTACTGGTCGAGGCAAAGATCCCATTCACATCCACCTAACATTTGTTTGACAGCTAAGATCATGTGATAGATGCAGCCTGTCATTTTAAAGCAAGTTACTAGTTTATCACAGGCTTGAGGGGTAAATGCAAACTTAAGGCCAGCATCTTTGGGGTGCACCTGCCTAACGAGGCAGTAATGGGAGGAATTTGTTCTACGATAATTACTGAGCTTTACAAGGAGTCTCAAGTGTATTTTTACGATTTATTATCTCAGTTGTTCAGGGTAGGAAGCAAGCAGTTATCAGGGCGCTGTTCCAAGCTTCTTTTTAGCACTGGTTGATTGTTAAGGCCATTACGCAGCTAGTATTTCTCCTTACAGAAGTCGAAAACAAACAAAATGCCCTTCAGCATCCAATGCTCTGGATCTGCATTAGTTTCTTTGAGATCACGAAGGTCTACACTCCAGGGTCGAGATCGAAGGTCACGCTGTCAAGACATGAAAGGGACAGCTTTAAAAGGATATTGGGTCGATGGGAGCTGTTGGCTGCCCCTTCCGTTTTCTCCTGGGGGTCACAAAAGAGAGAAAGTGAAATCTGAGAAAACAGAATCTCCTGGCACCAGTGAGGGAAAGCATAGCATGTGGTACAGAGGCTTAAAGGGTCACTGAGGTCGTTGCAGGCTGGAAGCTGCCAGGGGAAGGGGTGGAAACTTTGGGTTCAGTTTTGCTAAGATGGCAGAGTTTATGAAAAATAAAGAGTCAGGGTAACCCACAGACGCTTAGGTATGTAAAGGAGAAAGACTTGAGAGATAATCAATTCACGTAGAGAAATGTCACTCTCACTGAGGCTGAATTCCCTGAGCACTTATGCATGAGCTACACCAGTCTTTGGCTTCCACCCTTACCAAACAGGCCACCAGAGACTGCTGAGGAAGACGACCTAAATCCTATAGTAACTATAGTTCCTACATCCTATAGTGGTGGGTAATTAGAAAACTAAGTCGTGGGGCTGGGGGAGTGACAGGCGATGCATTGTACATTAAACATAAGCGATCCTTGCCGTGCACACTCCCTGGTTTGCATTCTCTGGGTGGAGTCTGGGAGCTTCCGATGCATATATAAATATTGCTCCTGTCAGAGATCCGCCCTCAGTGATAACGTCTACAAGCACCTCGGCCCTTCCATTTCTTTCATTCCCTCTCCATCTCAATTGCTCAAGGAGCATTCTGTGTCCATTTAATAAACGAGGAAAGTGAGCCTTGGAGAGATTTGGAAAGCTGGCCAAAGACACAGAAATAAGAAGCTCGCTCTGCAACCAGGTCTAACCCAAGGCTGTCAGCATCAAAATCTCTGCGCCTTCAAGACTGTCCCACGATGAGCTAATGGCTAGTGTTTGTCACAGAGTGATGTCAACTACATTTTTTAAAACATTACATTTTTAAGATCCTTGCCATGGCTTATGCCTTTTGTCCCAGCACTTGGGAAGGCAAACGCAAGAGTATCTTTGTGAACTTGAGGACAGTTTGTTCTACATACTGAATTCCAGGCCAGCCAAAGCCACACAGTGAGACCCTGTCCAAAAACAACATAAAAGGACAAGTGAACTGTTATTTACTTGGTTGATAAGAAATCCAGTGTGATGTTTTGACAGTTTCAGGGGGATTCTCTTAAAAATTCTTATCATATATTAATTGTACATAATAATGAGTTTCATTATGACATTCGCACACATGCGTTTATTATACCTTGTGTGTGTGTTGACTTGTGGGTAGGAACTATGCAGGGAATAAGTGCTTCGGAGCTGCATATTAACGCCTGCTCAAGAGTATTTTAGAAGGCTATAAATTGTATTAAAATACTCATATAGACTATATTTAAAAAAATACAAAAATTGGGAAATTGGGAATTTGTTAAGGAGACTTGGGACAATGATCTGACTTCCTTCCTGATCCCATGGATCCCATGGCCCTGTTTTCTCTGTACACAGCAGTCTTCCTCCACCTCCTGGTGACCACCTCCTGGTCTCCTCAGAAGACTGCAGCCCATGCACCCAGCTAGGACCAATTTTACAGTCTCTTGCATTTCTCTCTAACTAACCTCTGCCCGACACAGAATTTCCATTCTGAGAAACCAGGCCATGACTAAGGCAGCAGCCTCGTCTACATTGGGAATTGACTCACCAGTGGAACATCAAATAGACTTAAAAAGCACAGTGTCTGTCACAGGAGTTAGGAGAACCGGTGTCTTCCTGGGAGTGCCCAGCCCTTGCTGGATTGACTTGTCCTTTGCCCTGCCCAGGACCTCACTTGTTTTTCTTGCTCAACTGTTGTTGTGATGCTGAGGGAAAAATGAGGTCAGAGTAGGCATGGGAGGCTCTAAGCTTCACCCTCACCCTGGCTTTTCTCAGAAGCCAGGAGCTCACCGTGCAGTGATGCACAGATTCTAAACAGTGGGTTGGCATCTCTGTCCTCACTTTGGGGCGTTCTGACTCTTGATTATCACCATTCAGCTGTTTTAACAGCTTTTTAATTTATTTATCTATTATTATTGTGCCCATTCTGTGGTCCACTTGTGGGCAGAAGACTCATAAAGCCCATTCTTATAAACAATGTCACTTGAGCTTTACAATGAAAATTTAGTGACTTCTGTTATCCTAGGGCCAGGCCATTCCTGACACCCACAGGCTTTATTATGCTTACCTCAGTCAAGATCCCTAGACCCTAAATCTTGGGCAGCAGCTCTGATTCAACAGAACCTATTCCTGTGAAGGAAGCCAGACATAGTTTGGAAAGAATCTCACTGTAAGCATGTCTTTAACTGATGTGTACATGGGACCAGGTTAATTGTTATCTGAATATGTTTTTCCAACAGTGTGCTGTGCTTAAATATGACTAAAGTAAGATGAACTGGGCCAAACCCTAGAAGTCCTAGGCCAGTCAGTGCTAGTTACAATAAAATCAGGCTGTGCAGAGTTCTAGTCTAACCTCACCCTGACTGATTTTCCCTGCCTGCTGTAAAGCCTGCAGGGGAATCACACTAACCTGCATATTTTCATTATAATGAAGTTGTTTAGGAAATTTAAGAACCAAAATTCATGCATGCTCAATGTTTCAAAAGTCCAGAATCAGTTGTCTTGCAGCTGACACCACCCCCTACACGTTCTCAGTGTATACATCGGACAGATTACATGTTACTAAAAAGTCTAGATCTCATATACTCCCAAATCTGAAACTCTCCAAACATAGACACCATATCACAAGAGGAAAGTGTGGAATATGACCCCAGGTAACCAGACAAACTGCAGACACACTAAAACCATGGTGTAAAGCTATCTTCTGGATATGAGTATCAGGTCTCTATAATACAAAATAAATCTCATGTATTAAGTCATGCCATCAACAAGATTACATATATAATAGGTAATATATACATATGTGTTGTATTAGTTAATATATATAGATAATACATATGAATATATAGTTAATACATATGAATATATGGTTTTGCTTTTTATTTTATTTTAATTGGATATTTTATTTACATTTCAAAGGTGAATATATAGTTAGTATATATGAATATATTAACATATGTACACCCAATAATAATGATAAATATTCCAAAGTTTTATGACAAAATAAAAAATAATCCTATCCTGACGCATCAAATCAGGGTGACTGTAGTGTATTGTAGAGGGCAGTAGTTCCGACTACTCCACTACACACGCACTACAAGGCTGAATGTGAGTTTCATAGTTTTGATCTTGGACAAATCCAAATTCCTCTGGGCTGAGGTAGCTCCATCCATCAAATGGGGTCTACAAGTCATCTTCACCCCATAGAGCTGCTAAGAAGAAGATAACAAGAGAATCCATGTGAGGTGCCAATTTGGGCCTAGCATTTGAATGCTGCTTCCCTGACTTCTAAATGGCTGTTTCTAACGTCTCTGCTTGTGAGAGGTGCAGGAGCCATGCCATTGGGTTTTTATGACTATTGGATAATAACTGAAGTTTTTTTTTTATAAAAGGGTTTGATGAACACGACATGCTTCCCAATAAACAATGCTCTTTCTCTGAGTCACTTGGAGACAGACTTTGCCTAAGGGACAGATGTTTGCTTTTAATTCTGTAGTGATCCCTCCCAGCTCCGTGAAACCAAGTCCCTGTGTCCTTCGACCCTAGAAAGCCCTTTGTTTATATGATGGAGAGCTCTTTTGTTCTTTAGCTGGAGACTGTGCTTAAACTATTAAAACCCCCATTCTGCCTCAGTAGCAGAAGCACTGCTGATGTCTTCCTGTAAAGCCAGCCCCAAGTCACCACTCTCAGTGAACAAGAGCTGTGAGCCCAACACAGGAAGAACTGTGTCCTTTCTTATCAGACTGAACATTAAGAAAAAGTGACCTGTATTTGTACCTTATTATCCCTACTGAATTTGGTAGAAAGGCGTTCCATCTTTGCCTTGCCACACAACAAACAAAAGAAGAAAGTCTGGCAATCCTCTAAGAGTGGGAGCAAGGGTATTATTGACTCAGTAAAAAGATCCAAGATATTCTCTGAGCCAATGCCAAGTCCCTTGTGTTAGTGAACGTGTGTTGACAAAGGCGGAAAGAGCCTGAGGCTGGCCAGGTTATGTGAGCAGGATGGGGCATGTACTACCCGGTGGAGCAAACAAGGACAGAACAAGAAACAGCTAGGAGGCAGCTGGGTCAGACTCATGGGACCACGCACTCCGAACCACACAGGTCCTCACACATTCTTTTTTTTTTTTATTTACATTGCAAATGATTTCCCCTTTTCTGGGTCCCCACTCCTTGCAAGTCCCATAAGCCCTCTTCCATCCCCCTATTCTTCCATCTACCCCTTCCCACTTCCCTGTTCTGGAATTCCCCTATACTCTTGCACTGAGTCTTTCCAGAACCAGGGCCCACTCCTCCAGTCTTTTTGGACATCATTTAATTTGTGGATTATGTCCTGGGTATTCAAAGTTTCTAGGCTAATATCCACTTATCAGTGAGTGCATACCATGATTGATCTTTTGAGACTGGGTTACCTCACTTAGTATGATGTTCTCCAGCTCCATCCATTTGTCTAAGAATTTCATGAATTCGTCCTCACACATTCTTGATTCATGAGAGCACATAGATTCACATGCGCTACCAGCCCTAACTTGTGCAACAACCACACAACACCCTGGTGGGCTCTGATAAAGCTTCCCAGAAAGAAGCTCAATTGTAGAATCTTAATGTCTCACAAAGGCTAGGAGTGGGCAGGAACACTTAAGGATATTTCCAAAACAGGAATAACTGGGGTGAATATGTATCTTTTGTGTTGTTTTGGGTTTTTTTGTTTGTTTGTTTTGCATGTAACTAGGTTTCATCTACTGGTATAACTTTAGATACTGTCTGAGCAAAAACAATGAGGCTTTGAACTTTTAGTTGAAACAATATCATACACAATCTTGTATACGAGATTATGTTTGATATCTCTGTAATTTATAACACACACATACGCGCACACACATATGCACATACACACACACATATGCACACACACACACACACACACAAAACTTTAAAAGGATATATCTTAGATAAATCAAAGAACACACAGAGTTAAGTAACAGGAAGACATAATGGTTTCAGAGCATCCAGAGGTTCAGTACAAATCTAATTAGCAGATCCCCAAACCGTTCAGCCTCTAGCTTTACTTCTTCCATGTGTTCCTTCATTGCTATCTCCTTGCCCTGCCCCTCACCAGCTCCTGCTATGGTAGCATTTGTAAAGAACAGCTGCTTTGGAATTAGGTGCCCTCTGTCCTACTAATTAGATCAGCGATGTCACGGGTTAAGAAGAAAAATGCAGTATCAGGGTTCATTTTTCAATAAAAAGTAAATTTAAATTCAATTGTCCTTAGCTCCTGCTAACATCCTTTGAGATGATTTCCAGTCGACAAAGACACGTTGGAAATCACAGGTAGAGTATAAATTGACTGGGCACCTTTCTAAATTTGTCTTTCAAAGGAAATTTCTTCTGGAGGGTCAGGGGGAAACAATTTAAGTGTTGGCTCATGTCAAAATCCAAAGAGCTCTGAAGTGGCTCTGTACAACAGAGGCAGCATAATATGATCTTAGCTGAACTCAGTTAAAGGAAAAAGCTTAACCTGGATGGCCATACACCTATTTATAGTTTCTGTTTTTCCTACAACACTGTGCAAGTGTAAAAACACTTTGAGCAGAAGTATTAATGAGTATTCACATTAATTTCCACATATTGTCCCAGACCACCCACATACACATCTGTTGTATATTACCAATCTAAAACCTGAATTCTGAAATGCATCTGGACTCAAAAGTTTCAGAATGGGAATTAGAGTTCAGTAGATACTCGTCCAACAATTAAACAAGTGGACCAGGGACTAATGAAGGCACTGGGGAAAACTAGTTCTATGCGCCTTTTAAATAGGAAATAAATACACTAGTAAGTCTTTTTTTTTTTCTTAAATGATTTATGTAAAGAGAAATAAAAAAAACTTCTACAAATTTTTTCTTCTCTGTTGTTTTATGAACTCACGGGGAGGGGCCTCTCAGGAGCCAAAGTATTAGCTTTGACCTGCCCCACCCCCTGCAGCCCCTACCATTGTGATGGAGAAGTCTTGTCCTGTGAGTTCTGATGGCATCGATACTACCTCAGTAAAGGCAGAGGGAATAACCACGTGCTGTAGGTGAAGAGCAAATGCCGATTTGTCAAGCCCCTTTTACTGTTTTCATTTAAGGTGTTGACATGATGTCTTGATGCGCAATGTGAAATGCTTACTGCTCTTGGTGCAAGCTCAGAAACTTTCCCGGGAAGGAAGCACATACTCAGCCTTTGGCAGGATAGTATTAAGAAATGATTATTCTCATTTCCTTAGCCTGAAAACTCCATCTAGTTCACTACTGACTTCAAAAGAACAGGGAATGAATGATAAGTCGTTCATGTCACACATATGCACACACACACACACACACACACACAAATAAAAATAATTTAAAAAGCAGAAATTTGATACTTATTCTCCAGTGCCCACTTGACACTGTTGGTTAAAGGTATTATTTGAATAGACTCTTTAATCCAACATATTAGTTTTTAGTAGGCTGCCTAATAGTCAAAAGTCATAGGGAAAGAGTCTTCTCTATAATCAAGGGCTTGCTCCAGACTAGC
Source organism: Apodemus sylvaticus (assembly GCF_947179515.1). Lineage (NCBI taxonomy): Eukaryota > Metazoa > Chordata > Mammalia > Rodentia > Muridae > Apodemus > Apodemus sylvaticus. The sequence continues at coordinate 58,284,221 of NC_067489.1, forward strand.
CTGCCAATAAAGGCTTGCACCCTCAACAATCTGTTCCTTCATATTTTTACAGATCTACAAAGGTCCACACCTGAGCTTTTACCTCAACCCCTGGCCTTCTGCCCCTGGAGAAGTGTGATGACGACATTTCTAAACATAAGCCCATTTGTATAGACAAGCCAGACAATGCTACAACACCATGGGAAGTAATCAAACATGCTTAGCACCCAATAGACTCACTACAGCTAATCTCCTGCCAAGTCAGAGACCTCAGTCTTTGGGTGGTACTTTGCTTGTACAAGCAATGCTTATTTTTAAATCCCAGGACTCCCAGGTCATTGATGCTGAGATGTTTGAATCTGTGAGATGTCTAGCTGAATTTTTCCCTGCTGAGACCTGAACTAGTTAAGAAACACTTAAAAGAGTCAACAGCTAGAAAGAGGGGAAAAATCATACAGTGAATCAATTAAGCCTAGGTTAAGTGACAGATTCTCTCTGCAGACAAATAGAATTTCTAAGATATGTGGACCAACATGTGATTCTGATCTCTGGGTCTGGTTTACCTCACTTAATGCAATGTCCTTCAGTTACATCCATTTTGCTGTAGTAGACAAGATTTTGTTTTTCTTTATGGCTAAATACTGGTAATGTGTGTAGGTGTGTGTGTGTGTGTGTGTGTGTGTGTGCATGTGCGTGTGATTGTGTACACATGTGTGTGTCTCACATGCTCTTTGTCCATTCATCTGTTGATGGCCACCTAGCCTGACTCAGTATCTTTGATATTTCAAATATCTCTTTGCTATACTGATTTTCTTTGTCTACGAGGTCAGTAGTGGGGTAGATTGCTAGATTATATAATATTTTGATTTGTTCAAGAACCTCTAGTTACAATAGCTGCAGTAGAGCCAGCCAGGCAGAGGTACCACTAAAGGCCATATGGATGTCAGGTTATCACTAAAGGCCATATGGATGCCATCGTCTATGCTGCAGCCTGAAGCCACGTTGATGTCCACAGGCTGTGCTGCCACCAGGGGACATATTGATATGAGTGGCCTGGACTCCCACCTAAGGCCATGGTCATGCCTGGGTCTAGGAGCTACTGAGGCCCATGTCTGGGACCAAGGTCCTACTTTGGCTAGAATATGTGTTGATGTCCACTTCATGGTTCATTTACCACTGAAGGCTACATGGATGGTCTTGGCCTGAGCTGCAGATTGAAGCCATATTATGTCTGTGTGCTGTGCTACCAGAGCCCATATTGATCTGAGTGGTCTATACTGCCATAGAAGGCCGTGGTGATGTCTGTGATCAGGGATGCCTCTGAGGGCCTTGTCTGGGTCGGAACTCCTACTGCAGTCGGGGGCCTTGTTCCTGGTCTGTGCTGTCACTAGACACAGTGTGGAAGCCCCTGATCCCTGCTGCAGCTGGCTGGGAAGAGCAAGGAAACTACTTTTGTGTGATACTGATGCTTGCAGACACACCATTGAGAAAGACGGATGCGAATAATGCCTACCCCCACCTCCCACCCATCCAAAAAGAAGTAACAATCTAGACAGCAATTCTATTGCTATCGCATAAAACCTTTTTTAATCGATATATTTTTATTTACATTTCAAATGATTTCCCCTTTCTGGCCCCTCACTCCCCAAAAGTCCCATAAGCCCCCTTCCCTCCCTCTGTTCTCCCATCCACCCCTTCCCACTTCCCTGTTCTGGTTTTGCCCTATACTGCTTCACTGAGTCTTTCTAGAACCAGGGGCCACTCCTCCATTCTTCTTGTACATAATTTGTGTGGATTATGTTTTGGGTATTCCAGTTTTCTAGGCTAATATCCACTTATTAGTGAGTGCATACCATGATTGATCTTTTGAGACTGGGTTACCTCACTTAGTGTGATGTTCTCCAGCTCCATCCATTTGTCTAAGAATTTCATGAATTCATTGTTTCTAATGACTGAATAGTACTCCATTGTGCAAATATATCACATTTTTTGCATCTATTCTTCCATTGAGGGATACCTGGGTTCTTTCCAGGTTCTGGCTATTATAAATAGGGCTGCTATGAACATAGTGGAACATGTATCCTTATTACATGGTGGGGAATCCTCTGGGTATATGCCCAGGAGTGGTATAGCAGGGTCCTCTGGAAGTGTCATGCCCAGTTTTCTGAGGAACCACCAGACTGATTTCCAGAGTGGTTGTACCAATTTGCAACCCCACCAGCAGTGGAGGAGTGTTCCTCTTCCTCCACATCCTCGCCAACACCTGCTGTCTCCTGAATTTTTAATCTTAGCCATTCTGACTGGTGTAAGGTGAAGTCTCAGGGTTGTTTTGATTTGCATTTCTCTGATGACTAATGAAGTTGAGCATTTTTTAAGATGCTTCTCAGCTCTCCCAAGTTCTTCGGGTGAAAATTCTTTGTTTAGCTCTGTACCCCATTTTTTAATAGGGTTATTTGGCTTTCTGGGGCCTAACTTCTTGGGTTCTTTGTATATACTGGATATTAGCCCTCTGTCGGATGTAGGGTTGATGGAAGATCTTTTCCCAGTTTGTTGGTTGCCAATTTGTCCTTTTGATGGTGTCCTTTAAAAAGAGTTCTGAGGAGGGTGAAGTATTGTTCTCCACAGTTGACAGCTTTTGGCGGGAATGAGGGAGGGGAAGGAGCCAGTTCTATTTAAGAGGCAGGCTGCTAAGAGTTTGACCGTGCTCCAGGGAGTACATAGACAACATAAATTGTAACTTGTTTTGGGGGACGGGAGTTGGGCTTTTTATTTATTCTTATTTTTATCCTTTCTGTTTTTGCAGGTGTTACAAGGGAAGGAGAAGACTCGGAAATGAGCATGATTGGGGCGTATGACGTGACATTCCCAGGAAATCAATAAAATTGTTATGTCTTTAAAAATAGATTCACAGGCCTGGAGACGTTAAGAGCACTGACTGCTCTTCCAGAGCTTCTGAGTTCAATTCCCAGCAGCAACATGGTAGCTCATAACCATCTATAATAAGATCTGGTGCCTTCTTCTGGTATGCAGACACGCATGCAGGTAGAGCACTGTATACAAAATAAATGAATGAATAAATAAATAAATCTTTTTTTAAAAAAAGAAAACAAAAAAAAGGAAAGACTCTAAGTGGAAAAATGGCTGCCGTTATTTATTCTCACATTAGCAGTATATAAGAATGCCTGCCTTCCGCATCTTTACCAGTATTATTCTGTTGCTATTATTTTGTTTTTTGTTTATTTTATTTTAATATGCTGTATGAAGCACAGTAGCGGGGCCACCGTCTAACCTCCATGCAGTTCATCCCCAGGTACTACTTACCAATTCTATATTCCATCTTGGCAGTCTTGGACCTAGCTGGGCAGATGTCTGGGCCGTGCTTTCCTGGCTCCTTCACATGGAGGCCACGCCTCTCTGTTCTGCACTCATCTCAGGCATGATGTCTTTCCTGTCCTCCAGACTCTCCCAGCATAGCAGGCCTTCTCTCTCCTTGCTCCTCTCCATCCCAAGCCCAGGAAATTCCAAAACCCCACCTCTGTCTGTCCTTCCCCGCTATTGGCTGTTGGCATTTTTATTTACCAATCAGAATCAACTAGGGGCAGGTTCCCAGATACTCACAAGTAAGCAGTGTGGGCAGGTGGATCAATGGAACAGGATTGAAGACCCAGAAATGAACCCACACACCTATGGTCACTTGATCTTCAACAAAGGAACTGAAAACATCCAGTGGAAAAAAGATAGCCTTTTCGGCAAATAATGCTGGTTCAATTGGAGGTCAGCATGCAGAAGAATGCGAATTGATCCATTTTTATCTTCTTGTACTAAGCTCAATTCCAAGTGGATCAAGGACCTCCACAAAAACCAGACACACTGAAACTAATAGAAAAGAAACTGGGGAAGACCCTTGAGGACATGGGCACAGGGGAAAAGTTCCTGAACAGAACACCAATAGCTTATGCTCTAAAATCAAGAACTGACAAATGGGACCTCATAAAATTACAAAATTTCTGTAAGGCAAAGGACACCGTCAAAAGGACAAAACGGCAGCCAACAAATTGGGAAAAGATCTTCACCAACCCTACATCTGACAGAGGGCTAATATCCAATATATACAAAGAACTCAAGAAGTTAGACCCCAGAAAACTAAATAACCCTATTTAAAAATGGGGTACAGGGGCTGGAGAGATGGCTCAGTGGTTAAGAGCACTGACTGCTCTTCCAGAGGTCCTGAGTTCAAATACCAGCAACCACAATGGTGGCTCACCACCATCTCTAATGGGATCTGATGCCTTCTTCCAGTGTATCTGAAGACAGCTAGAGTATACTTATATAAATATAAGAAATCTTTTTTTAAAAAATGGGGTACAGAGCTAAACAAAGAATTTTCACCTGAAGAACATTGGATGGCTGAGAAGCGCCTTAAGAAATGTTCAACACCATTAGTCATTAGGGAAATGCAAATCAAACCAACCCTGAGATTTCACCTTATACCAGTCAGAATGGCTAAGATTAAAAACTCAGGAGACAGCAGGTGTTGACAAGGATGTGGAGAAAGAGGAACACTCCTCCACTGCTGGTGGGATTGCAAGACGGTACAACCACTCTGGAAATCATTCTGGCAGTTCTTCAGAAAATTGGGCACGACACTTCCGGAGGACCCTGATATACCATTCCTAGGCATATACCCAGAGGATTTTCCAGCATGTAATAAGGATACATGCTCCACTATGTTCATAGCAGCCCTATTTATAATAGCCAGAAGCTGGAAAGAATCCAGATGTCCCTCAATGGAGGAAAGGGTACAAAAAATGTGGTATATTTACACAATGGAATTCTATTCAGCCATTAGAAACAATGAATTCATGAAATTCTTAGACAAATGGATGGAGCTGGAGAACATTATCCTAAGTGAGGTAACCTGGTCTCAAAAGAATATTCATGTTGTGCACTCACTGATAAGCAGATATTAGCCTAGAAGTGTGAAATATCCAAGACACAATCCATATATCAAATGATGTCCAAGAAGAAGGAAGGAGAGGCCCCTAGTCCTGGAAAGGCTCAGTGCAGCAGTATAGGACAATAGAACACCAGGAGAGGGAAGTGGGAAGGGGTGGATGGGAGAACAGGGGAAGGGAAGAGGGCTTATGAGATGTTCGGGGAGGGGGGATCCAGGAAAGGGGAAATCATTTGAAATGTAAATAAAGAATATATCAAATTTAAAAAAAAAAAGAATACAAGTAGCAACAAGCAAACAAAACCCACTACAGGTAACTTGTCTGGATTTGCATTTCCCTGATGGTTAAAAGAACTGTTCCTTGACTATCGGTATTTGTAAAATAATTATTTTAAAACATTATTTATTTTCTTTTCTAAGCATAAGTGTTTTGTCTGCAACTATGTATGTGTACCAGTGTACCAGCCCGGTAGGTACCCAAGGAGGCCAGAAGAGAGATTCAAATTCCCTGAAACCGGAGTTATAGCTGATTCTGATCTACCATGTAGGTGATGGAAATTGAAGCTGTATCCATGAAAGAGTAGCAAATGTTCTTAACCACTGAACCACATTTCCAGAAAAGATAAAATATATCTACAGTAAAGCATTGATGCATCAGTGAAGAGCTGTGAGCTTCTGGTTCCAGCATTCCACCAACCAGCTGGGTGCTTACAGGACAGACCCAGTCTTCCTCTTGTCCTCTATGGCCTCCTCATTGATAACTTGAGTTTATCTTAAGTTGTTTAACAGACTGTTTCAATTCTTTGATTTAGCACAACAGGTGACATAAAGTCCAGTTTCATTTTGAATCCTGGCTTTGCTAATCAACTACTGGCCATGGCTTCATTTAAACATCTCTATATGATAATTTTGATACTATAAGAATAACAAATAACTGCATTGTGTATAATTTGGATATGTAATAGAACTATAGCAGTCTACAGTATGGAGATAGAGCAGTGTTTTCCAAGCTGGCTCTTTAGAAAATGAAATTTGTGGTAATAATTATTTACACTCTGGTTTCTATTTTTTTGTCAACCCTTGTCTGTCATAAAATCAATTTTCTGTCCTGTGGATTATCTGGGGGAAGCTCAGGGCTTTTTATCCCAAACCTACAATTAAGCTGTGACTCATCAACAGTAGCATTAATCTAGTAAGTGTGGGAAACGTGAAGTGCTATGAAGAAAGCTGTTGCTAGAAAAAAATACATTTCATTAGCCTTTCTGGAAGAAAAAGAAGAGAGAGTTATTGTAACAAACAACAGGACCCTAAGTGGAAATGGCCTGCATTTGGAGGACACTGTTTACTGATTGACATTTGAGGAATTTTATAATACTAATAAGGGATTTCTCAATACCTTTCTCCTTGACCTGTTTCTTAATTCCAAACCTCAAGGACTTCCTAAATAGCAAGTTTGATAACTCGTATCTTTAAACTCTAAGGGTGCTGGAGATGTGGCTCAATATGGTGGACTTGCCTATCATGGCCTCAACTCTGTGTGAGCAGGATTTGTGTGAAAACAAATCATGAGCCAGACACCATTTTAGATAAAGAGTATAGTTTAAACAGTGAACAACAGACAAAAAAGTCATTCTTTGGAACTTAAAAATCAGTGGTGAATGTTAGGCACTCTAAGATACCAACACAAAGACACAATTACTTAACCAGTAAATATCCTTTATTCTTTATTCTTTTTCATGAGCCTTAATATCTCATGTATCTCAAGTAGATTCTTTCAGATGGAGATTTTATAAATGTGCCCTCTTAATGCTAATGTTAGAACTCCATTTTATGCTAGGTTATCTTAACAATTAAGAAGTTAATCATTCCTCTGGATAATAACATGTATGCATATATAGACAGGTACATCTTAATGCATTATAGGTCAAGAGGCAGTTGTTCTTTGCTGTGATGATACACTTCAGGCTACAGACATAACCATAGACTGCAGAAACAACCAACAGAAAGCCAACTATTCTCTAAAAAGTTCTTGCAGTAGTTATAATTACTGCTGCTTTATAGTCTCAATGACTGAGGGCAGAAAGGCAAGACAGTCCAAGATTAACCATCTTAAAGAGCCATGTCTCAAAATTCAAGATTGTGACTTCGTTACTCCAAGTCTCCCAACCCTATCTCTTACAATGTAGAAATGGCATATTGTATCCACCCACAATTCTCATGAAAATACAAGCTCTAGTGCAAAAGACAGGCATAGAAGAGGTAACTGATCCATCTATTCGTCTGTCTACCCACTCTCTTATCCATTCACCCATCCATCCATCCATCTACCCAACCATCCCCCATTCATCCATCCATCCATCCATCCATCCATTTGTCAAATAAACATGTACTGGGAAAACAAATCATGAGCCAGACACCATTAAGTCTTGGAAAGAACAGGAATTCAAGGCCCATACCTAAACATAGTTAAAGCAATACACAGCAAACTGGTAGCCAACATCAAACTGAATGGAAAAAACTTGAAGCAATCCCACTAAAATCAGGGACTAGACAAGGCTGTCCTCTCTCTCCATATCTTTTCAATATAGTACTTGAAGTTCTCACTAGAGCAATTAGACAACCTAAGGAGGTCAAAGGGATACAAATTGGAAAGGAAGAAATCAAATTATCACTATTTGCAGATGATATGATAGTATACTTAAGTGACCCAAAAACCTCCACCAGAGAACTTCTACAGCTGATAAACAACTTCAGCAAAGTGGCTGGTTATAAAATCAACTCAAGCAAATCAGTAGCCTTCCTATACTCAAAGGATAAACAGGCTGAGAAAGAAGTTAGGGAAATGACACCCTTCACAATAGCCACAAACAATATTAAGTATCTTGGTGTGACTCAAACCAAACATATAAAAATCTGTATGAGAAGAACTTCAGGTCTCTGAAGAAGGAAATCGAAGAAGACCTCAGAAAGTGGAAAAATCTGCCATGCTCTTGGATTGGCAGGATTAATACAGTTAAAATGGCCATCTTGCCAAAAGCAATATACAGATTCAACGCAATCCCCATCAAAATCCCAACTCAGTTCTTCTTAGAGTTGGAAAGAGCAATTCTCAAATTCATCTGGAATAACAAAAAACCCAGGATAGCTAAAACTATTCTCAACAGTAAAAGAGCTTCTGGGGGAATCAATATTAGATGAAGAATATAGTTTAAACAGTGAACAATAGACAAAAAGTTACTCTTTGGAACTTAAAATCGGTGGTTAATGTTAGGCACTAATCTAAGAAACAAACAATAAGTGACAAATACTTAACTAGTAAGTATCCTTTATTCTTTTGGGGGTTTTGGTAGTGGCATTGAGCCTTAATGTCTCATGTATCTCCAGTGCTTTGCCACTGAACTATATCTCTATCCCTTAATGTTAGGTACCTTAAATAAAATGAAAATAAAACCCAGGATAGCTAAAACTATTCTCAGCAACAAAAGAAAGTCTGGGGGAATCAGTATCCCTGACCTCAAGCAATACTACAGAGCAATAGTGTTAAAAACTGCATGGTATTGGTACAGTGACAAACAGGAGGATCAATGGAACAGGATTGAAGATCCAGAAATGAACCCACACATCTATGGCCACTTGATCCTCGACAAAGAGGCTGAAAACATCCAATGGAAAAAAGATAGCCTTTTCAACAAATGGTGCTGGTTCAACTGGAGGTCAGCATGCAGAAGAATGCGAATTGATCCATCCTTGTCTCCTTGTACTAAGCTCAAATCCAAATGGATCAAGGACCTCCACATAAAGCCAGACACTCTGAAGCTAATAGAAAAGAAACTGGGGAAGACCCTTGAGGACATCGGTACAGGGAGAAAGTTTCTGAACAGAACACCAATAGCGTATGCTCTAAGAGCAAGAATTGACAAATGGGACCTCATAAAATTACAAAGTTTCTGTAAGGCAAAGGACACCATCAAGAGGATAAATCGGCAACCAACAAATTGGGAAAAGATCTTCACCAATCCTACATCAGATAGAGGGCTAATATCCAATATATATAAAGAACTCAAGAAGTTAGACTCCAGAAAACCAAACAACCCTATTAAAAAATGGGGTACAGAGTTAAACAAAGAATTCTCACCTGAAGAACTTCGGATGGCGGAGAAGCATCTTAAAAAATGCTCAACTTCATTAGTCATTAGGGAAATGCAAATCAAAACAACCCTAAGATTTCATCTTACACCAGTCAGAATGGCTAAGATTAAAAATTCAGGAGACAGCAGGTGTTGGAGAGGGTGTGGAGAAAGAGGAACACTCCTCCACTGATGGTGGGGTTGCAAATTGGTACAACCACTCTGGAAATCAGTCTGGCGGTTCCTCCGAAAACTGGGCACCTTACTTCCAGAAAATCCTGCTATACCACTCCTGGGCATATACCCAGAAGACTCCCCACCATGTAATAAGGATACATGTTCTACTATGTTCATAGCAGCCCTATTTGTAATTGCCAGATGCTGGAAAGAACCCAGGTATCCCTCAACAGAAGAGTGGATGCAAAAAATGTGGTATATCTACACAATGGAGTACTATTCAGCCATTAGAAACAACGAATTCATGAAATTCTTAGGCAAATGGATGGAGCTAGAGAATATCATACTCAGTGAGGTAACCCAGACTCAAAAGGTGAATCATGGTATGCACTCACTAATAAGTGGATATTAACCTAGAAAACTGGAATACCCAAAACATAAGCCACACATCAAATGAGGTACAAGAAGAAAGGAGGAGTGGCCCCTGGTTCTGGAAAGACTCAGTGAAACAGTATTCAGCAAAACCAGAACGGGGAAGTGGGAAGGGGTGGATGGGAGGACAGGGGAAGAGAAGGGGGCTTACGGGACTTTCGGGGAGTGGGGGGGCTAGAAAAGGGGAAATCATTTGAAATGTAAATAAATTATATCGAATAAAAATAAATAAATAAATAAATAGATAGATAGATAAATAAATAAATAAATAAATAAATAAATAAAATGAAAATACGTAATGACTGCCACAAGTCAGGTTTAGGGCTGGAGCCGAGAGTGAGAGAAAGAAAGTGCTTGTGACTCAGAGGATCAAGTTATACTAATATTTATTCATAAGCAATAATGAACAAATATAAAGCGAAAATGGATGGCATTCATTCACACACACATACACACACACACACACACACACACACACACACACACACACACATCTGGTCTGGTAAATGCTGTAGCCTAGTTCCAATGCAATGTTTCCTCACTGGGCTTAGGATCCCTGCTGGAGCCTTGTTCCAGAGTTGAGGTGCCTTGAATCCAGTGGGCTGACTCCGGGAATGTACTGGCTAGTTTTGTGTGTCAACTTGACACAGGCTGGAGTTATCACAGAGAAAGGAGTTTCAGTTGGGGAAGTGCCTCCATGAGATCCAGCTGTGGGGCATTTTCTCAATTAGTAATCAAGTGGGGAGGGCCCCTTGTGGGTGGTTCCACCTTTGGGCTGGTGCTCTTGGGTTCTATAAGAGAGCAGGCTAAGCAAGCCAGGGGAGGCAAGCCAATAAGAAACATCCCTCCATGGTCTCTGTGCATCAGCTCCTGCTTCCTGACCTGCTTGAGTTCCAGTCCTGACTTCCTTTAGTGATGAACTGCAACATGGAAGTGTAAGCTCAATAAACCCTTTCCTCCCCAACTTCCTTCTTGGTCATGATGTTTGTGCAGGAATAGAAAGCCTGACTAAGACAGGGAATGAGTCAGTCTCAACAGGAAGAGTCTCCATGGGAGCGCTCGGGAATGAGCCCAAAATCTTAGCTGTCAGACCAGGGTTTTTATGTCTCTTTCAGCTCAGCCTGCAGCACCACCTAATCTAACGCTAGGCTTATCTCTCTCCACACACACTCCAGACTTGGTCTTCATGTGATCTTTCTAGTCAATTAAAATCGAGGCATTCATTGAGTCAGGGCACTTACCTCTATCACATTTCACACTTGCTGGGCTGGGTTACATTTGTGATTCCTTTTATGTTGCTTACATTTATTCCTTACAATGACTAAAACTACTTGGGCAGAAGGGGCTACTTAATTTATATAAGGTGGTTAGTTAGTGAAGACATTTCTGAGAAGGTGGAATTTGAGATTAGTCTTAAGTAACAAGTGGACAAACACACTCTAAGTTTGGGGGAAGAAAATAATTAAAAGTGAGAAGCCCTAACATGGGATGATATGAGGCATAAGTATCATTTAGAGAACTGAAAAGAGTGAGAAAAAACTCACAACAGTGGGCAAAAACCAGGTTATGGATGGCTATGGGCAGGAGCTTGTGATGGAGAATTTTAATAGGAGATGATCTGATTTCTATTCTCCTAGGTAGAAAAGGAATTGAGAGGTGAGAGTAAGTACAAAATAAGAGTTTTGAAGGCTGCTACAGGATGCAAGCAGGAGTAGAAGGCGCTCAGATTTAAGGTGTATTTTGAAGAAAATTGGCTGTGGGAATGAGGGGGAAAGGAAATCAAAGGTCCCGTCATAGTTTGGATTCGCGTAAATGGAAAGATGGTGGTGGTATCTACTGAGAGGAATTAGAATGAGGAAACTAGAGGTTATGTATAGAGCATAAAATATTTGAGATGGCTGTTAGTTATCTATCCAAGTGAACGTGTTAATTAGATAACTGGGTTATCTGTCTAAAACTCAATGAAGAGCTCAGCCCAGGACATTTAAAGGTCATTAGTACATTAATAAGTTTTATGAACATGAGCGTTCTTAGGAGGCAGCGTGTGTAAAGAAGAGAAAAGAGAATTCACACTGTGATTCCTCACTTTTATAGGTTTATTAATTTCCTTGAGGAATTTTCTATTTCTGATCAGGAAGGAGTACCTCATGGTTGAAACCCACAGAGTATGCCTTTTGTCATTTGATGCTAAAGACACTTTCTGAATGAATCATTTAATCACAATTTTGATGAGTCGATGTTTTCAGCCCTTTTGCTTTAATTAGATAATTCTATAATGTAACATCTACCAATGAGAAATAAGACAAATAGATAAATGTTTACTTCCCCCATCCTTTTTTCTTTTAAATCATTGGCTTTTCTTGATTACAGCCAAATAAAATCAAATGCTAGCAAGCTGACTCTCCATAATTGGATGCAATTATGAAAAGCATGATATATTTAGTATGTTAGTGCAGAAGAACCTGTTAGATTTATGGTAACTATAGTGCATCCTCAGAAGTTTTGTTGTAATCATGAGAAAGTATAATTTTCCCATTCTACTCCTTTTAAAAACAAATACAACAGCCAGGCGGTGTTGGCACACGCCTGTAATCCCAGTACTCTGAGAGGCAGAGGCAGGTGGATTTCTGAGTTCAAGGCCAGCCTGGTCTACAGAGTGAGCTCCAGGACAGCCAGGGCTATACAGAGAAACCCTGTCTCAAAAAAAAAAAAATCCAAAACAAATACAACAACAGTAGACAAATTATTTTGTGCTATACTGCCTCTAGGAGGGGGGGGGGGAACTTTACCTTATTTTGATTTGACAGGAGCCCACGATTCAGAAGCTTTGGACTTTTTAAAGACATTCGATTTTTAAAGAGATTTTGAGCTTTTAAAGTGTTAAAATTTTTAACAATTGTGGGAGCTTTTGAAGTTATATTATGTTTTATAACGTGACATTAGTATAAGATCATAAGAATAAACAAGAATGGAAAAGTTATCTGATGTGACATATTTGTGTCATGTTGACAAGATTAGTTTTTAGACAACTTGAAACAAGTTTCAATGTTCTGGGAGAAGGGATTCTCAACTTAGGAAAATCGGATCTTATGCCTGCATAAGATTGATCTGTAGGCAAGATGTCTGTGGGGCATTTTGTTAATTGATGACTGATGTAGGGGGACACTGCCCACTGTGGGCGGTGCCATTTAGGACAGGTGGTCATCACACGCAGAAGGAAGCAGCCCCGGATAGGCCCCTGTTGGCAGGATTGATACAAGCCTGCCTGAGGTCTCTTGGTTCCAGAAACCCAGGCTTGGCTAGGTTAGTAGTGCACGCACTTTCCCTGGGCCATGCCTCCAGCATCACACAGCAAGAACAACAAGATGAGCTTGGTGAGCTCCAACTCATCATTTTTGGTTGGTTTGTCAAAGAGCAAAGAATAAACATACCCCATAGAACAAGCGTGTTTCTCCTCCCTTGTTGGATGTCACATTTTACCAGATCATACCCCTGGGGATTCTTAACACTAGCCTGAATATTCAAAAGAGCTGCTAACTGAACAATCAATACAGATAAATTGACATCTGGACACTTAGCTGACCATAATCATTGACCATCACCCATGGTTCCTTCCTTGTGCTGGCAGGATTCTAGTTTGATGAAAGAAATCATGATATTGAAGTAGCTCAAAAGAAAATATAACAGCTGTTTCCACTCTCCTCTCAGAGGAAACTAATAGGGTCTGATTTTTACAAGGATATTAATGTGGAGAACCTAGAGTGGCAATGGTTTTATAATTAAGCATACCTCAGAATGTAAAACCTTGAAAAGGAATGTATTATAGAACAAAAGTACTCACAATGGTGATTGAAACATTATTGTCTATGTCAATTTGGCTCTTTCTAGTAGGTTTACTTAACCTACAATCAGCAAACATGAGATAAATTGGATTATTAGTTCCAAGGACCACAGACCCAGTAGTTTCATGAAAGCTCTAAAGCAATAATGGCTACATGGAATTTAGCTTAGAGGCAATGAATTGATTTCTTTGGGGGTGTTTAGTTTAGATGGTAATTTGGCTAGAGAGTTACAATGTAAGAACCTTTCAAAGGGGCCAAAAGAAAGTGTATTTATAATGCTTGTAAAAAAAAACAAAACAAAACAAACAAAACAAACATTGACAGGCAGAGCATCAAAAAGTAACACATTTTCTCAACGAAATTCTTCCCCTACTCTAATCCCATTAAAGCAAAAGTTCAGAGGTTTTCCATCATGAAGAAGAAAATTAAATGAAGAATAAAAATTTTAATATTTTGCGCCTGGATTTTGTGTCTTCCTACATTCATTTTGAATCAACATCATCTGGTACCATCTTTATTTTTATATCATGGTGACCAAATACCCAACAAAAAAACAGCTTAAGAGAGGTTTATTTTATTCATAGTTCAGGGAATACAGTCCATTGTGGTAGGGAAGGCACAGCAGCAGTGCCCTGGCATATCTGGTCATATCTTGGCAAATCAGGAACCAGAGATTTGTTGCCACAAGTAGGTCCAGGCTGTAACCTAAAAGGCCTGCACGTTGGGGCTTGTTTTCAAACGCATGCTCCCTACCACCATGTGGCCCACAACCTTCCCAAACAGTACTCTCTCCCATTCACCATGTTGGGACACTTCAGCCGGTGGAAGATATTTCACATTCAAGCCCTAATAACTAGATTGAAATTAGCTTACCTATAAATAAGACATCTATAAATCCACTCCCAATCTACCTGAAAGCACTCATAGATGTATCTTTCAGAAGTGACAGCAGAGACACTGACCTGACAGTTATCCACGAGTCTCTGTTTGTGCTGTTGATGGAGAAGGAAAGAGACTTTTTTTCTATGCATGATTAGTTTAGGGAAACTGGTCTTTCACTTCTAACTAGCTTACACAGCTCTCCAACAGTCTTCATTCTCTAGTTCGAATAGTACTCTGGATTTATTTGCTATTTAGATAAAAAAAACACTAACCCAATGTTCTCATAATCTTTACAAAAATCTCCACATCTTAGTTACAATAAATACATAAAAGGCTTATTTTTAAAAGTTCTTTGGGGTTGTAAACCTGTTACCAAGGTGGCTATCTTGAATTCCATCACTGCAACTGGATTTCAGGAATGCAGTTGTTAATATCATCTCGTTTTATGTTTTTTTTTTAAAAAGTACAAAAAACAAACAAGCAAAAATTGGTCCCTTCACTTTAGTTTTCCTCAAACAGTAGCCCTCAAAGAGCTGCCTCCAAGTCACACACAATTGTTGCAACATGGGCAGGCTCTTGGCCTCAGTGTATAAGGCGCCAGTGTTTCTGAAGACAGAGTCTGAGAAGCCAACTGTGTATACAGCTCCCAGGAGAGACCCCACCTGGGATTGACTTGTCCCCGCTCATTTTACCATTTCATTCACTTAATGGCATTAAACAAAAGCATCTTCAAAACTATATTTAAACTCCAACCTCCTTAGCTTCTCATCTGTTCAACAAGAGTTCATTTCATGAGCATGTAATCAAGGCACCTGGCTCAATCTCTGGAGCAGCATCGGTAGAAAAAAATTTTAGAAGTCTTCATTAGAAATAAAAAGATTTTTAAAGAACTTTCAGTAGAAACTATACTCTAATTCCAACATGGACAAAAAAAAAAAACCCAATAAGTAATTTTATTATTTGCTCAATTGCAAATATTGGAATCATTGAAATAACAGCAAAAATAATTTTCAGAATTGCTCAATTTCAAATATGACAGGGTCTGGTATAATGTGTTAATACCAGGGACACCAACTCACCCTAGAGGCTTTGGGCTCCTGCCTGCTGTAGGAAGGGCCATCCAGCTGAATGGAGACCTGAATGGAGAGCCATCCAGGATTAAGGGGACTCCAGATAGAGGGGACATGAGCCAGAGCTAGGCTGATTGCTCCATCGGTGGCAATACTACAGTACAGTACACTACAGCACAGTCTGTGGATGAGGTCAGATGATCTGAGTCTTCTGGGTTCTGTGGAGAAATGCTGGCATTATCCTGAGAACAATATGATTCTACTAGAGAGTTTCAAATCCATCTGCTGTCTGTCAGTTCTGCAACTGTGGAAGGAAGGCCAGAGAAGAGGCCTGGGCAGATCACAGAGGTGAGTTAGGTGGGGTTTTGCCTACTAGCAATGGGGCAGGACAAAGGAACTATGCAACAGGAATCCAGGTTCAAGTGAGGACGTCTCCACTATAACTGGGGAGGGCGGTGGCCTTGAACATTCTAAGGACTGTAAAATTTTAGCTACTTAGTTTTGCCACTGGAAAAACAACCCTAACAAAGTATATGATGAATGGCAGTCATTCAAATGAACGAAACTAAAAACACAAAGGCTCGCCCAAATCATCCACTCTGCCCTGTTTCACAGGACTTGTGCAGTTTTTAATGTCAGCTCTCTGCTTCTCCGGGAAGAGTTGTGGTTGATTAGGCCCTTTGTAGGCCAGAAGCACCCATTCATACTAACAGATGAATTGTAATCACAGTGGGGTTGAGGAACCCAACTCCCAAACCTGGAGCCTGTTGTTCTATAGGGTTAAACACAGGTTTACGTCAAAAAACAATGTATCATTTCAAAAGATGTGTCAGCCACCACTTTAACAAAACTATATAGTAAGTCAGAATAAATAGAAAGATGCTTCAAAGGCAACAGCATGAAGTCACTGTAAAACTGAAGTCAGTCTCTAGGTTTTTATCCCAGTAATAATAAACTACAAAGGCCATACCCCCGGGGCATCGAGAACACAATTGGAGCCTTTAGCTCGGATTCTGAGCTGTAATCGCTGTATTTTGAAAACGTTGTCAGCTATCATTGATGTGCTTTAATGACAGAGAAGGACTTTTAAAGACAAATTAGAAACCTAACATCATTTCTATGAATACCACCAAGTCAAAACCTCCGAGATACAATTAGATCTGAGGTTTGTAGTAGGAAACTTCATTAGGCAAGCCTACAACATGAACAAGACTGGAAAATGAATGGGTAAACAAAACCCATAAAATATGAACCAGGAACAGTGGTCGCAATTAGCATGCTTTTCTCAGGTGCCTGTTTATTTAAAGCAGTAGAGACAGGGAAGTCTCTAATAAGGTCCATGAGTAATTGGGGACATACACATATACCCTCTCCTGTTGTCCTAGCCATGTAATCTATTGTTCTGCTTAACACTATATGCATAATATAAACGCAAACATGTTGTGCATTGCTGTCTGTAGTTTCTGCTCCCTCAAGAGGGCTGCCCTGTACTCATGTGAGGTCAGGTGAAATTTTAATTGGTCAGATAAGGCTAGAGCCTGTGATTGGGCAGTGGACGGAAAAGGCGGAGCTGTAAGTTTTAGAGAGGGGAAGAAGAAGGACAGAGGAGAGGAAGGGTAGAGGGAGAGAGAGATGGAGGGAGGAGGAGATGAAGATGGAGAAGACCCACATGGCCTGGAGGAGCCCCGAGTAGCTGGGGATTCCATAGCTGGTCAATAGAGTAGTGTAGTGTACACTTGCCCAATCTAGGTGTGTAGCTTGTATGTATATTAATTGAGTTCTGTGGTTTTTGCATGGACATTTTGGAGTTGAAGACTTACTGTTATAAATCTGGCTGGTATATTATAAGTCTCTAGTGTATTCATTTCACGGGGCTAAGGGGATCTGCATGAGTGGTAGCTGGCTTTCTGCAGGCCAGCCACAGGGGCTCCAGGCAAGAGAGACTTCAAGAAAGACTGGTTCAGTCAGCTTAGCAAGCAAAGATCAAGAAAGCTAGCTTGGGAGTGGGGTTTTGACCTAAGCGGCTTGGCACAGGCTGGCCAAGGGAACCAGGGCAAGAAGGCCTCTTGGGGCTGGCCATCAGGGTGGGCATGACCGCTGAGGCCAGCAATTGGCCAGATTTAGTGTGGTTCATTTTCAAAACTACATGCAACACAATATATACAAATATATACATATAATTGGCCCTCAAGATCCGTGAGTTCTATGTTCAAAGGTTCAATAAACCACAGACTAAGAACATTAGAAAAAAGTGGCACCTAAACTTAATATGTAATTATTCCATAAAGTAATAATTCCAACATATATTTATATAGCATATATGTTAAGATAGTTGTAATAGTCTAGACATGATTTAAAGTATACACAGAGTTGTACAAAATTTATATGCAAATACTATGCTACTTTACATAAAGGTATTTTGTATCATGAATTTTGGTATTTAAATAATGTCAAGAAATTAATCCCCTAGTGAATGCTGATAGATGACAGACCATGTGTGTAGCCACATGCATGCACACACATATATGTTTATAACTATCATGAGTATCACAAAGAAATCATCAGTTTTTAAAGAATTAGACAACCAAATATAGTGGTAGAAAATTTACCTAAATGTAATTTAATCCTCTATCTTCATGTTTTAAATTTACATATGGTTGGAAAATGGCATTCAGTTCTTTGAGCTATAACACACACAGGGGCTTATAACCATAACCTTAACTGGATTTCAAATGATCTGAAAATTCCAAAGACCTAATTCAGAAGAAGGGTCCTCTTGGAGGACCCCTCAACCATAGCAAGAACCAATATGTTTTACCTATAGGATTCATACATATTTGATGTTGTATAAGTGGCCCATGCAGTATGCAGTCTTTGGAATCTAGCATCTCTTCTGACACAATGCTCTTGAGATTCATCTTCACCATTGTCCACATCTTATTCACATGAGTTCCTAAGTAGTGTTCGAAGCCTGTCATATAACTGATATGAACATTTATACATAAAGAAACACACATGCACAAAGTATAGGAGATGGTAACAACTAACTCTCTAACACAACATGATCATTTTTATGTGACCTCGGTATCACCCAGATTGGCCTTGGCCACTAATTTTTTTTCTTTAAAACATGTCATTTTAGAGGCTGGACAGATGGCTCAGTGGTCAAGAGCACTTGCTACTCTTGCAGAAGAGCAAAGTTCAGTTGCCAGCACCCACATCAAGACAGCTTACCACCACTTGTAATTCTAGATCCAGGAGAGCAGATGTAAGTGCCTACTTCTGACCTCTGTAGGCACTTACATGCCTATGCATATACATATGCATATGCATACACATACACATATACATATACATTACACATACACATGCACATACACATATACATTATACATACACATAGACATATATAGACATACACATACACATTACACATACACATTATACATACACATAGACATACATGTACACATACACATGCACATATACATACACATATACATTATACATACACATAGACACACACACACATAGACATACACATACACATAGACACACACACACATAGACATACACGTACACATGCACATGCACATACACATATACATTACACATACACATAGGCATACACATAGACATTACACATACACATATGCATATGCATACGCATGCACATATACATTACACATACACGCATACGCATATGCATACCATATACATTACACATACACATACATGTATACATACACATGCACATATACATTACACATACACATAGGCATACACATAGACATTACACATACACATATGCATATGCATACGCATACACATATACATTACACATACACGCATACGCATATGCATACCATATACATTACACATACATGTATACATACACATGCACATATACATTACACATACATATAGACATACATGCAGACTAAATATGTATAAATGTCATTCTAGTCTAGCCACTATAGAAATGAGCAGGCAGTTTACTTAAAGGAATAAATAAACAGAGCATTCATACCGCCCAATTATCCCACTCCTGTGTATAAATTCAAAGCAACCAATAAACTAGTGACACCCACAGCCCTTTGTTTATTGTAACATTATCCCCAATAACCAAGATGTGGGGACAACCTAAGAAACAGAAGACTATGGTGGCTGGTCTTGATGATCAGCTAGAGTGGATCAAGAGGTACTCAAGACTGGTAAAGTGCAGCCGTGTGATTGGGAACCCATTTCTAGAGAGGACTACCATGAGGGACAGTGATTGGCACCAGGAAGACCTGCCCTGGATTTGGGTGACCTGGATAAAAAAGAAGTCCAAGAGAATGTGGGTTATGGGATGGCAAAGGCGGTGTGACAGCCAGTGGGCAGAGGAGATGATGCGCCAGGTCAGCCTTCCTGTGAATCCTTCACCTGTGTCCAGATGGTGACCACACCTTCCAGTGGGACTCCAGGGGTGGCGTGTGCTGCCAGTTCTAGGCCAATTTGCCCCCAGAGCTAGAAAGTAAGATTGATGACAACAGTTCCTAAATGCAATCCAAACTCTAAAAATCCCTCAGGCAAAGCAGAGAAACTTGGGGGCAGGCATTGGTTAAAGACTCTTTTTTATTTTTTTTTTATTTTTTATTTTTTATTTTTTAGATTTAGACACGGTTGCTGTCTTCAGACACCCCAGAAAAGGGCATCAGATCCTATTACAGACAGTTGTGAGCCACCATGTGGTTGCTGGGATTTGAACTCAGTATCTACAGAAGTGCTCTTAACCACTGAGCCATCTCTCTAGCCCCCTTTGGCTTTTTAAACAGCATCTTCATCCACATGGCAACTGTGCTGAGAAGACATTCAAGAGCAGACTGAAAATATACATGCTCCCTAAGACTTCCTCACGATAGACCCCACTGATAGGGGGCTTCCTGGTGCTGACATTGCCATCCATGAAGACAGGGGTGTGAGCAGTAGCATATGAGCCATAGAATTAAAGATATCTCATTAAACTAGGAGCTTTCAACTATCCATTTGCTATGGAAAGGTGTTGCTATCTCCTCTCTAGAACCTCGCTTGTATCTGTTGCAGAGTCAGAATACCATGTGCTTCAAGGACTGTCTGAAGTTCTACACCTGGGGTAGCAGTTGGTGACTTTGAGTTTGCTTTGTGTCTCCAAGTTGTCTACTGCTCCATAATTATCCAATTTTTAAAAAATCCACAATGAAGCATTTTACTTTTCTAAATTCAAAGACATCTAAAACTTAAGTGTCTGGTCAGCCCAGGGAGTTTATTTCTTCTCTGTCTTTTGCACCACTCTTCCTTGGGGTGGTTTCCTAGTGCATTCAGATTCCAGCAAGTCATAGTTTGTCTCCATTATTTAAATCAGTAAAACCATTCTCTCCAGGTGAGGAGTATGTTGGCTAATGCGTGTCTCAGATTTTAAATAACTGGCATTTTGTCATAATTAGACATTAGGATGTACTCCTGCTGTTCAGTTTAACTGAAACTTACCAAACAATATAATGGATAATGTTATTCATTTTATTATTATACTCATTACTTATTAAAACTGTAGTTAATGAATTCAGGTTATTTTCTTTAGAGATGCTAAAAACTGTAAATATTTATTATTTTTATTTTATGCAAATAGATATTTTGCCTGCATGTATGTCTGTCCATCCTGTACACATCTGGTATCTGTAGGCCAAAAACTGGCATTGGATCCCCTGGAGTAAAAGAGAGATGTGAGCTACCATGTAGGTGCTGGGACTCGAACCTAGGTCCCCTGGAAGAGCAGCCAGAGCTCTTGGCTGATAACCTATCTCTCAGGTCCTCTTTGGAGACTTTTTTATATTAGTATGCACTACCTCAAAATGTCAGGAAGACGTGGTGCTCACTGGACAAATGAGTGAATGCAATAAGTGGGTGCTTAGGCAACAGCAACACACACCTGTCCCTGCTCTGCTCTGTGTAGATGCCAAGCAATGTCACTAAGAGTCTAACTAGAGTCGTGTCATTGATACAAAGTAGGAGACACATTTGACAAAAATAATACTTTATCTTTGTAGTTTTTAATTTTTACTTATTTTGTGTTTTATTTATTTTGTG
Organism: Apodemus sylvaticus; assembly: GCF_947179515.1. Taxonomy (NCBI): domain Eukaryota; kingdom Metazoa; phylum Chordata; class Mammalia; order Rodentia; family Muridae; genus Apodemus; species Apodemus sylvaticus. The sequence continues at coordinate 58,305,789 of NC_067489.1, forward strand.
TGTTATGTGTGTGTGTGCGTGTCTGAGTGAATAAATGTGCATTCATGAACCTATAGATGTCAGAAATGGGCAGTAGATGCCCTAGAACTGAAGTGAGCTGCCACATAGACACTGGAAAGTGAAGGCAGGGCTTCTGCAAGAATAGTCAATGCTATTAGCTGCTGCCCCAAGCACCTTGCTAATTTTTAACCCTACTGACAAGTTTTATGAATCATAAACTCCTCAACTACAATATTCAGTGTACAAAAATCTCTTGATTGGTTCAAACAAAGTAAGTTATGACCCCACATTTACCTTGCAAGTTTAAGTTGCTATGTCCAACTCTTCTCCTCCAAACTTCCTATTAAAAAGTACTTTTTTCATACAATGTATTCTGATAATAGTTTCTGCTCACTCTATTTCTCCCATCCAGATTCATTCCCCATGCCTCTCATTTGAGAAGATCAGGCTTCCAAGAGATAACAATATAACATAACAATATAAAATATGATAAGATAAAACAAGAACCATCACTTCAAGGTTAGACAAGGAAAACCAACAGAAAGGAATGATCCCAAGAGAAGGCATAAGAATCAGAAAACTTCTTCATATACTCAGGATCCCTAAAAAAATACTAAATTAATATATATATATATATGCATATGTATATGTGTGTATGTATGTATTTATGTATATAGGTATGTATGTATGCATGTATGTATGTACACATGTATGTATGTATGTATTATACAGAGGACCCAACACAGACCTGTGTAGGCACTGTGTTTATTTCTTCAGTCTCTGTGAACTAAGTATGAACTTTGCTCAGTTAATTAAGAGGGATTTGTTCTCCTGGTGTCCTCCATCCCCTCTGAGTCTTATACTTTCTCTCTCCTCTTCCATAGGGGTTCCCTGAGCTCTGAGGGAAGATATTTGATGGAGACATCCCATTTAGGGCTGTGTGTTCCAAGGTGTGTGTGTGTGTGTGTGTGTGTGTGTGTGTGTGTGTGTGTGTGTATCAAAAATAACAAATAACCCAATTTAAAAAGTAGAGCACAGCTCTGTACAGAGAATTCTCCATAGAGGAAATCAACTATCTGAGAAATGCTTTTAAGAAATGTCCAACATCCTTGGCCATCAGGTAGATGGAAATCAAAACCACTTTGATATTCCATCTTACATATGTCAGAATTTCTAAGATCAATGACACAAGTGATAGTTCATGCTGGTGAGGATTTGTAACATTTGTCCATTGCTGGTGGGAATGCAAACTTGCACAGCCAATTTGGAAATCAGTGTGGCAGTTCCTCAGAAAAGTGGAAATTTGTCTACTGCAAAACCCAGCTCTACTATTCTTGGGCGTACACCCAGAGTATGCTTCGTCCTCACACAAGGACACTTGCTCGTGCACTTCACTGCTGCTCTGCTCCTAACAGCCAGAAATTGAAAACAATCTAGATGTCCCTCAACAAAAGGGTGGATAAAGAACACATTATACATTTACAGAACTAAGTATTATTCCGTTAAAAATGACATCATGAAATTTTCAGGCAAATGGATGGAACTAGAAAAATCATCTTGAGTGAGTGAAGTAACCCAGAAAGAACAAACTATGGTATATATCCACTTATAAGTGGATATTAGCCGTTAAGAAAATGGTAGCCAAGCTGCAATCTGTGGACCCATACAAGTTAGGTAGCATGGACACATGGAAATCCCTGAGAGGGGAAATAGAATAGATTTTATGGGTGGACTGGGGGCGTGTGAATGGGAGAATTAGGTAGGCAGGAGAAGGGGAGGTTGGGGAGACTGGCTTGAAGGAAGTAATGTGGGAAAAGGCACCTAGAATTGAGGAGCATTTGAGAGGTGGTATGAAAACCTAGAATAAAGGAAACTCCCTAAAATATATGTGGGTAATCCTCATGGAGTCTCCAAATAATTGAGCAGATGGAATCCCAACTGGCCATCTCTTGTCACCCAATGAAGCTTTCAGTACCTACTGTAGGCTACATCCAATTGATTTGGTGGCCTAATGGGTCCTATGGAAATCACCAAACAACCCAAGTTCTTGCCAATTGAATAGATTGCTCTCCACAAGCTGACTGCAAGGCCCCAGCGATGAAAACAATACCTACACAACTCATTGAACATGGAGAGGTTGAGCTGCTGCCTATTTAGAATCTTTACTCAGATGCCCTAGTGTCTTTGGTATGAGATGGTACTCTGCAGGCTACCAAAAATGAAACACAAACACCAAACCAGCCATAAACCCTGTGATCTACAATGCTGTCCTCTCAGCAAAGTGTACAAGAGCAATGGTGGTGTGAAGGTTATAAGAATAAGCAGCCAACATCTGGTTGACTTAAGGCCCACTTCATGAGAGGGAACTCATACCCAGCATTGCTTGTGCAACCAAGACCAAGAGACTAGATAGCCCAGACACCTAGAGTAAAACCAATGCTACTGTTCTCTAAAAACAAAACCAACAAAAACAGCGATAATGTGACTCCTGATGACATCCTGCTGTACTCATAGATCAATGCTTGCTCAGCTGTCATCAGAGGAGCTTCCTCCTGCAGCTGATGGGAAGAAATAACAGCAATCCAGTTCTTTAATCTGGATGCTCTTTGTATCGGAAACTCTAATGCTCTTCGTGGGGGAGGGGGGAGGGTATTTGAAAGTATTTGGGAGAAAATTGAGAAATATATTGGAGAAGATTGAAGCCCTTAAAAGTTTAATTTTCAGGAGCTGGAGGATGGCTCAGCGGTTAAGAGCACTGACTGCTCTTACAGAGGTCCTGAGTTCAATTCCCAGCAACCACATGGTGGCTCACAACCATCTGTAATGGGATCTGATGCCCTCTTCTGGTGTGTCTGAAGACAGCTACAGTGTACTCATATGTATAAAATGAATAATTCTTTTTTTAAAAAAAAAATTTAACTTTCAAAGTTGTTATAAATGCTAATACTGGATTTCATCTTATATATTTGCTTTGCTTTCTGGGTCCTGTAGTTATTTAGTAAGTCCCCCTGGGTGTGTGTAGTAATTTAATTATAGAACTCATTTACTTTGCAGCCCATAATAGTGTCCGTCTAACTTCACAATCACTATACTGAAATACTAACACATGTATTAGGAAAACTTTATTCTTAAGCATGCACAAAGTTCAAGGCAAAGCAGTATGAGAACATGAGAACCTGCCTTCTTTCTGAGCAAGTGTCTCTCTTGAGGCTGCTGGGCTCCTGCCCTGACTACACACTCAAAATTTTTTGGATTTCAAATGGAATCAGAATCCATGTCCCTCTAGGGTCCTTCTGAGCTGAGCTTCCTGGTTGGGGAAGGACCTGCCTCTGTGCCTCACCAGCATGCAAATGACCAATGCTGCGATATCCTGCTCCTGTCCTGTAAACTAAACTAATAATCCCAGTAGATAGTTCTGTCTCCTGCTGCTGTGATGGCAGGGAAATAGTCCATCACAGCAGGGAGGCCATGCCTGCAGGAGCTTTAGAGAACTGGTCTCTGCATCCACAGCCAGGAGAGGACAAAGACCTAGGGAAAGCAACGAATCGACTTACTCTCTCCACTCTTTAAAAAGTCGTATTTGTTTTTATCTTGTGGGCATATGGTAGTGTTTTCATGTATGTATGTGTACCATGCACTTGCCTGGTAGACCAAAAGAGAGCATCAGATTTCCTGGTTCTGGGCCTGTGGGGGGTTGGGAGCCTCCACATGGGAACTAGGAACCTGAGTCCTCTGCAAGCAGCAAGTACTTTTTAAAACGACTTGATTTTGTTGTGTGCATACGAGTGGTGTGCATTCATGTGTACATGTGCACTACATATGTACCTAGTGCTCACAGAGGCCAGACGAGGGTATTGGATCCCTAAAACTGGAGTTTTAGAGGATGGTAAGATATCATGTGTTGACAGAAATTGAACCTTAGTCCTCCATAAGGGCAGCCAGTCTACTTACCCAATAAACCAACTCCCCGAACCCTGTTTTCTCCCCTCTTCTACCATGCAGAATCCTCGTCTCAGGCAACAGTGCCACCTGCTACAGCTGGGCCTTCCCACAACAGATAAACCCCATAGACATGTCCATAGGCCAACCTAATACAGACAGTCCTTCACTGAGGCTTCCTGCCTCTGTGAGCACTAGGCTATGTCACACAACAACTCAAGACCAACCATCACAGACACCTATACCACGGCAGGGTTTCTACTATACCCAAGAACTGGGACTCTTGGTCACTGCCTTGTGTGTGCTTTCAGAGGACAGATACATCTCACCTTTTTAAGACACAGAGCACATCCAGCAATTAATAAAATAACACTAAAAACTTATGTTACAAATAGCTGTCTGGTCCTAGATTTTAGGGCCTAGAAGATGAAAGAGAAAAGAGTAGGCATTTGACTGAAAAAGAAAAAAAAAAAAACTCACATACCCAGTTCATACAACAGAAGCTATTTTTCTCAGTTACAATTTCTATCATATGCCTAGTATAAAAAAAGCCACACAGTAGCGATTTCTGGAGGGGGGGGGGACCTAAAATTGTGACAGGATTATCCTAAAGCTCCTGGTATTCTGTCTTCTGTCAAACAGGAGAGCTGTCCATTTAAGACTCCTTATCTCCCAGACAGCCACACGTGCCCTCCGGATGACTCATAGCAGTCTTCTCTGCTGGGGTGACTCACAGAAGCGGGCTGGTGACAGAAGCAGAAATATGGCTGTGAATTATCTTCCAAAACACCATGGAGCAGCTGGTCAGCAATAGCTGTGAATCACTCCCCTCCCTGGAGAATGCGATTGTTCCTCCCTTCCGGCTGCCATATAGACACCGTACAGATGAAATGGCACCACATGTCTCCATCTTGTGTGGAGTGCACCGAAACCCTCCCTGCTCCACCACTTCTAGGGGTGGCCATCACCCACCCACTCAGGTGCAGTTATGGAAGGAGTAGTCTAAATTTCAAAAGCATTCTGAACTGTAGCATTTGAGGTATAAGCCCAGCCATTTCCCCCATTTTCTAATGTTACATCAAGCTCTGCAAAATTGATACACCTTTCCTCTAGATCAGCCTCTCTGTCTGTCTGTCTGTCTGTCTGTCTCTCTCTCTCTCTCTCTCTCTCTCTCTCTCTCTCACTTACTCACTCTCTCTTTCAGCTAGACACTTGTGAAAGCAACAACACAGTATTCCCACAAAACTAACAATAGTTAAGGGAAGTGGGTTCTACGTCCAGTCACAGAGCCTAAAAGGACTCACCAGACTCCATCTGTCTTATGTCCTTGTCTATAAACTGGTCATTGCATTAGATGGAGGTGTCACTCTGGTTCAAGTATCTTCTAGGCCTAATCTTGAGGCACCAGCCTTCCAGACGATCTCCCAGGACATACAGATACTCACATCTGCCTGTCATTCTTGCCTTCCTCCAGTTTCCTACCTAGGCCAAGTATAGGGTCTGGGTCTGGGCTGCTTCCCCTTCTCTGAGCCTCCACTGTAACAGATCATCTAGGAGTCTCTGTTCTGATAGCCCAACGGAACAATCTCTGCAGTAAATAATAAGATGGAAATAAAGGTTCTATTTCTTTCTAATCCTGCTTTTGATGATGATTTTTTTTTCAAGTGAGGAAATTGATGACAAATAAAAGCCTCATCAATATTGCAGGCACACAGCCCTCAGTAGCTACAGGTGTCAGTGGCCATGGACCTCAAATATCTCAGCTGTTAATAGATAATAAAATTGTCTGACCTTGAATTTATTCTCACCTGCCCTTCAGACACAACCAGGACCTTGAGGTGGATAACTACTCTCTCTGGCACTCAGGTCCTTCCCTGGGGGAATGCACCTCTTGGGAATCCTCACTGACTGTGAAAAGAATCTCTGAGGGCTGGGGCTGTTCCTGTATCCCATGAGGGTGCACCCTTTTCTCATCCCAGAACCTTTGGGCAGTGAGGTTTCTGAAGCTTCAAACTGGTTGGGAACATAGGCATGTAACCAGCCCAGTAGTTACAGACAACAAAGGCTCTGTAAGCCCATACTTGTGAGCCTTCATGCCTAACCACCCCAAGAGTGGATTTGATGCCTTAATATAACTGAATGGCTTGACTTTGGCCAATTCACTCGCTCTTCCTGGATTTACAGTCTTTGAATAAATGTGTAAGCTCCATCACAAGTGCACACAATCCAAACATGGAAAAGAAATCTATGTAACTCTCTCCCTCGCTCCGTTTTTCCCTCTCGCTAGCTCTATGTCTGAGGACCTTTCAGAGATTATAGGACAAAGTATCATCTCTTCACACTCTACACTCTTTGAAAATAGACAGATGAAAGAAAATGTTCCTGAGACATACAAACCACTATTCTCTCCAAATTTAAGTAAAAAGAACAGCAATATAAGCAACATCAATAGCCAGCAATATAAGCAATATCAATAGCTAACATTCGCAGAAAATGTATTCAGTTACTGCTGTGATGGAAGGTGTGTGTCTCTCCAACATTCACATGCTAAAGGCTAACTCCCAACACGACAGCATAGGTTTAGCATTCCGTAATCTGAGTCCCTCCCCCGGTGCTCCCCCCCCCCATGCTCCCAAATGACATTTTGAGTGTCAATGAGAGACCACTAACAATTAGCCTAGACACAGTGCAACTTAGAAAACTGTCAGTCTTAAGATAGCACTCCTGTCAGCTTCAAAGACTGGCACTCCCTCCAAACTCCCTCCGCTGCAAGGAAGAGCACTCCCTCCAGCTGCAAGGGTGAGCACTCCCTCCTGGCTTCAAAGAAGGAGCACTCCACTTGCTTCAAGGACCAGTGCCCCATACCCGCTCAAAGTAACTGTGTTTACCCAAGATAACCTGTAACCTTCCGCTGAGCCATGAATTGCCGCTGATCTCCCCATTCCTTATGACATAGATCACAGCCTGAGCATCCCCTCCCCTTTTTCTTTATGGTCTGTTTCTTTAAAAAAAAAAAAAAAAAAAAAAAAAAAAAAAAAAAAAAAACCAGTGGCAGCTACACAGGGTCGAACTCCTCTGCCCCTGCTCGGGACAGGAGAGCGGCCCAGTGCACTGGAGAATTAAACCTCATGTATTTGCATCAAGAACGGTCTCTTGTGAATTTTTTGGGGGCGTCGTCCTATCCCAAGACCTGAGTGAGGATTTCCCAGGATTCGGGAGTCTTTCATCAACATCATGTTACAAGTGGAAGATTCCAAAATCCCGAAAGTGAGCCCAAAGATATCAACTCCTCTGGCCCTAAACCTTTCTGGGAAAAGTTTCTCAACCTATAGTAAGAGGATTTTCAGGAAGTGATTACATGATGAGCCCTCTGCTCTTAGGAAGGGGTCACTGCTCTTAGACAAGGAGATGAAGGGAGCACCCTGCTCCTCTTTGCCCTTCTGCCATTTCAACCACAGGAAAATGTTGCTGGAAGGTTCCACCCCTGGGGCAGACCCTCGACAACCAAATGAACAGGTGTTACATTCCAGAACCACAAAAACTAAATTTGTGTTGTTTATGAGTCATCGTAGTCTGGATCGATTGTCTAAGACAACCACTTAGCACTTCTGTGCATTCCGCCACGGACCGTCCCAGCCGGAAACTAAATCCGAGGGGGAATTCTGAGTATCAGGAGAGGAAACAGGTCAGGCGGGTGACAAACAGACACAACCACAGAGGTGGTTTGAATCTGAATGTATTTTTCTGGGTACCTCCTAATCCAGTCAATATCTCAAATTAAACATCACATTCATTAGTTAAAGCTTCCGTTTTCTCGGGCAGTACAGGGTGTTTATCCATAGTCCAGCCTGGCCTCTGGGATGGGGGAGGCAGCCTTGAGGCATGCACCAGCTCAAATGTAAATTCTTTCTACCTTGCCCAACACCCACTTGCATGGCAAGGACACTGTACAAGGTTCTTCAGATGTAAATATCCCCAGTCTCGGCCTATTGTTTCGAATCCATCTGCTCTGCAAGGATGACTAAAAACAAGAAAGAACCTGTGACTTAGAGTTCCTGGAAAATTCTTCAGCCTGCTAAAAATGCTCTTTCTACCATATCTGGAGCCATACTACAATATATCCTGTTGGGAGGTAAATGTAACCACATAAACGATTGGAGCAAAGTGTTGCAGAACTTTTTTGGCTACAAGATGGATTCTTTTACATCTTAATATGCTCGGTATTTCTTAGTCCCGGCACTAGGAAGGACAGTTTCAGAAGTATAGTAAATTCAGCTTCTGTACTTACAGGGTGGTCCACAGATGTTCCCAGGAGACATTTCTCGCCTCTGTAAAATTTTGTTTTACAGATATCACTGGGCTACCGTGGCACATTTGCTTACTATAATTCTGTCAATGGGCTTAAGAGGTGCGTGGATCCCATGCTGAGAAACTGAGAAACTAAGCACAGAGAAGCACACAGGGCTTCCCAGTAACCTGGTTCTTAATTGCTAAGTTCTGGGTGATGGTTGATAAGGAATCAGAATGTTGGGTAGTCAAATTTACCAAACGCAAGTCCAGCTCATCCTGATCTATTTGAATATCAGATACGGAGTGAGTACTGCTTAATACAATATCACCAGGAGATATTGGGTACTTAAACTGAAAAAGCTCTTGTGTCGTTCACCTGAAATTTAAATATAGGTAAATTCCCTATATTTAAACTGGCTCTAGTGTGGCGACAAGGCCTATGGGGGATAGCCAACGGAGTAGAGTTGACATAACACCGCAAAGAATCAAGCACCAGAAAATGCAACTGAAGTCTAAAAATCTCACGAGATAGCATTCCTCCAACTGACTTATCCATAAAGGTCCATGGGCCTGCTCCCAGAATTGTCACTCTGAACCACAGGATGGCGAGACCAGGACTTTCCACAGGACATAAACCTCATTCAAACCACCGCCAGTAGGAAAGCACAGGGATTTTATGACACTATTGCTTCCCAACCTTTCTTTTTAAAACGCTTTCTTTTCCGTGCCCGGCTCATTAGGAAACCGTGACTGGAGACTGAGGAGACAAAAGAAAGGGTGAGCATTGTGTCTTTGGTTTTTATGTTTTGAATTTACGTTTTTCAAAAACAAATACTCCAATAAGAAATACCAATGTTTCCTAAGGCTAGGAGGAGGGCGGGGGTCAGGGGACGGGGGAAGGTACCCGAGACCACCAACAATCATAAGAAGGCTGCGGAGCCTCTGACTCCCTATATCCTTCAGCCCCAGCCTAAGCGCCCAGCCAGGAAAACTAGATTTAACATTCTTTCATAAACATATTTGAACACTTGTTTACAACACACTCAGGTTCCAGGACTACTTAGTCAAATTATTTTGGAAGTAATTGCTTGGGACATTTTGGTGGCTTCTCTTTATAACATTAGATATTGCCTGATTTTTTTTTATGATTCAGGTAAGTCTGTCTGTATTCCCATAAAGCCTGACATCACACGAGTGAGTCAGCAGAAGCCATCCTCTTTCCCACACCTCCTATTTACCGACAGTCATCCTAAACACAGGAACCCATTCCACGAAGCACTTTATGAGACAAAGAGATTTTTTTTTCCCAAAATAATATTTCTATTGATTCTTTGGGAACTTTACCTCCTCGACCCCAGCCACTTCCCAGTCCTTCCGTTTGCTCTTGAGACTTCCTCCCATTAAGGAGACAATAAAAAGAAAAGAAATGAGTCCAATTTGTGTTGCCCTTGCACCTACTAGAGCATGGGTCAGTGCCTAGCCTCCTGACGCTAAAGAAAACTGAGCGCTCTCCACCTGCAGCCCGGCTGAGGCCATCAGCTGTGGAGAGCCGCGCCTCAGCATCCTTATCCTGGTCTGTAAGAGCTCTCTTCCATGGCTTCCTTTTCTGGCTACTACTTTGTGTGGTGGGGGCGGGGCATGGGGGGGGGGGTCAGGGGCTCTCACAGAAGCCAGAAGCCTTTCACGTCCCTGCCTGTCTCTCAGTTGTGTATCTTCCGTAGCTTCCTTTTTACTTGGACTTGAGAGGAAGATAATCATTTTTTATAAAAAAAGAATTATTTAGTTTATGTGAGTACACTGTTGCTGTCTTCAGACACACCAGAAGAGGGCGTCAGATCCCATTACAGATGGTTGTGAACCACCATGTGATTGCTGAAATTTGAACTCAGGACCTCTGGACAGGCAGTCAGTGCTCTTAACCGCTGAGCCATCTCTCCAGCCCAAGGAAGAGAATCTTATCTTGGCCAAATCCTGACGTTCAAAATAAGGACAGCTGTAGAGATTTAGCACCTTACCGGACAAGAAGGATTTTATCCCTGTCACTGGATGATTTGATTCAGCCAGATCTGCCAACTGAGACTTCTAAGTGCCTCAGAAGAGAGATGTTCAAATCCTGGCCCCCTCTCTTAATAGCTTTTAATCTTGTGCAAGTCACTTAACTTTTCTGCTCTCTCATCTTTGAAATGAAAACAGTAGCGGCTGCCTCCCAACATTGTAAGGAATTAATGACTTAGTCGAGGTAAAGTGCTTTAAGCAGTGTCTGGCCTATATAAACAGCTATTACTCCAACTGTTAATGTTGCTCACTGAATCTACAGTGAGCTCTCTCTCTAGCCCTTAGATAGAAAAACATATCTCTAACCTTGAGTCATATCCCTTCAGACAATCTAACTACATCTTAGGTACCAGGAAGACTGGCAGATACAGCCACTGTACAATTGACTCATGGTATATAAATGTGTATATAATTACATCTTGGTGTTCTTTGAAAAAAAATCAGTCCTCTAGCCATAATTAATACATCTCTTTTTAAAATCTAAAAATTACATATATTTAAAAATCACATACACTAATTGCTAGAAGTATTTTTAAGCTATTTCTTCATGAGTCTGGGTAATCAGAAAATAAGTAAATAGAAATAAGTTTATTTTGAAAGAATTATCACCTATTTTTCACCTAAATGAATTGCTTATATTTTTTCCACACAAAGCTAGACTTAAAATTAGATTTTAAGACAAAAACAATTCTCTGCCTTTAATAGTATCATTTAAAATGCAAATTGTGTTGCAGATGAGAAAAAATGAAATTTTCACAGCATAAAAATAAATGGGATTCCAGAGTCACTATCATATAAATAGGTGTCCATCTGGCCAACCCTAGGATTGCCAAATCCTTCCTTCAATTGTTCCCCCAAGTTTAACAAGAGTTTAAACAGCGCCCTCTTGTGGCTGATGAGATCACTGGCAACCTTTAGTCTATCAAGTTAATCTGTTATTTTGTAATTGACTGCACGTTCAATTTTTGCATCACATATTTTGTATTTGCTAGCATAACGAGGAAGGAAAACTAGAGGGCACTTGAATGCTGTTACATGAGTGTACAGATGTAGCCAGCTTTGCAGTTTCACAGTACCACTCTGACACAGAAGGCTGTGCTGCTTTTACTTTGGGGAGCATGTTCGTCTACAAGGCCAGAAAGAGCTTTGCTCAGAACAACTCATCGAGAGAACGGACACCTACATTTCATTATTTCAACTACATAATGAGAATTCTTCACATCCAATCTACATATCTTCAGTTGAAAAGCTTCAGATCCAAAAGAATACAGAACGGGACCAGGTGAGGTGATACACACCTTTGATCCCAGCACAAAGGAGGAAGAGGCAGGAAGATCTCTGTGCGTTTGAGGCCAACCTGGTCTACAGTGAGAGTTCCAGGACAGCCAGGGCTGTACAGACAGAGCCTATGTTTAAAAAAAAAGTGAGTGAAAATCCTCTTTTGTCTAACCCACATTTCCTGGTAAATCGTACCATACTCCTTGAAACTCTACTTTCTTTACTTGGTTCCAGAAATATCTTTGGAGCAGTGATCAGGTGCCAGGCCCTGTGCCGGACACCGAGCACACAACAGCAATGAGAACAGGTACCTCTCTGTGAAATCAACAGTGGGAAAACAAGCACCAGCTGAACAGTCAGTCAGGGTGGAGCTGGATGCGGCAGTCGCTGTTAATGAACACGACCGGCAGATTTCGTGTAGAGGGCTACATTAGGGAGGTGACCTGAGACAGAATTTACCAACTTAAGGCGGGGTGGGGAACTATTTCAAGTAAGAAAAATAAAATATACAAGGGTTGGGACTCTGTGCAGTAGAAAAGGTGGCAGACCGTGGATGTAAGCCAAGTCGGCGTGGTCCACGGGGCACAGGGGGCAAAGGTGGCTGTTAGACAAAACTAAGCTTTATGGGTAGAACCCAAGGTTCATGGATAGAACCAGCGTGCGTCACATGAGTGCCTATATACGTTCATACACACACACTCAGAGAGAGAGAGAAAGAGAGACAGACAGAGACAGAGAGAGAGAGAGAGAGAGAGACAGACAGACAGACAGACAGAGACAAAGAGAGAAACCACGTCATTCCGGGCTCTGAGGACCACAGGTGGGCTTCAAGCATTGTCTTAAAGGCAGTAGGAACTCGTGAAATGAATGCATAGCTATCATGATAGAGTATTCTTTTGTATAAAAAAAAAATCTCATATTGCCTCTGAAGACAGGCTTGAACAGAAGCAGGCATGGCAGTGTGGATACTAGGAAGAACTGCTGGCTAGAACCTGGGTGGGTCGGGAGGGAATGAGGAGTTGGCCAGAGGCTGCAGAACCCTACATCTGTTTGAAGATGATGCTGATGAGATTTGATGGTGACATTTTTTAAAAGTGGTAAAGGAAAGGAGGTTTTAAAGTGCTGCAACAAAACACATGAGCACTCTCCAATTATATGCATCTCACAAATGATGCCGAATTTGTAAATGCCAGAATTAAAAAGAAAAAAAAAGCCAACTACATAAAACAAATGTATCCCTGTAGCTCCCCTCTTTGTAGCTCCTGGGCCCCGGTAAGAGGGCTTACTTTGTAGCAGTGGCTTTCCAAAGTCAGGCCAAGAAAAATCTTCCTGGAAAAACTGAAAGCCCATTAATTGAGGCACAAAAGGCAGCCAACCAGCGCAGAAATCTATCCTCAGCATTGTGTCTATTCAAGGTTCTGAGCAGAACATAAATATAGCACACGCTTCCAACAATATATTCAACAGATTAAGGGAAGTAAAAAAAAACCGAATTCACACATTTTTAGGTAAAAAGGAAGGGGTGTGAATATACACTGGAATATCTTAGGAGCCACACAAACCACGAGAAATGTTACTTTGAATTCTCTGCTTGCTTCATACCCGTATCCCAATCACTAGCAGGAAATAAAAATAGATTTTTTTTCTGGCTTCAAAGCAGAAAGAATCATCTAGTCTGTAGAACAAATGCCAGCCTTTTGAATTGTCTGAGAGCTAAAATTAGTTTGAATGAGGAGCCTCAGTCTTTCAGGCGAGGGAGACAAGCGAACGCAGAGGCCAGCTGAGGACGCGGCTAGAGAATTTCACGTAGAACTGCCTGAGACATGGGAAAAAAAAAAACCAATGTCCATTTACAGGAGAAACAAATATGGGGAAGGGAAGGGGGACTTAGATGTAGTTCATTTCAAAGCAGATGACAGGACAGTATTTGACGAAACTGATTCATCTCTTTGGAGAGGTCCACAAGTCTTTACCACCTCAAGGTCACAAGGGCGAAAATTCTTTTTATCGGGAAAATAAAGGTAGTGTTGAGTTTACTGTGTTCAGCTCTAGTCCATTGGTCTCTTTCTCTCATTTTGGTTTCTAGGGAAATGCAAGAATGCAAATCCAGGGCTGGGGAGATAACTCAGTGGGTAAAAACAAGAGGACCTGAGTTTAGACCCCCAGCACACAGGTAAAAAGTCAAGTCCAGTGCGTCTATCATCACAGTGGTAGGAGGTGAAGACATGCAGAGTCCTGAAACTCACTGGAAACCCAGTCTGCGAGGTCCCCGTTCAGCAAGAGACCCTGACTCAAAACAAGGTGGAGACCTGCCTTAGGGTCTCCATCACTGTGAAGAGACACCACGACCAGGGTAACTCTTATTAAAAAAAAAAAAAAAAAAAAAAACGTTTGATTTGGGGCTGGCTCACAGTTTCATAGATTCAATCCATTATCATCATGGTGGGAAACATGGTGGCAGGCAGATGTGGTGCTGGAAAAGGAGCTGAGAGTTCTGCATCTGGATCCACAGGTAGCAGGGGGAAACACTACGTGCCACTGAGCCTTGGCTAAGCATCTGAGAACTCAAAGCGTGCCCACATAGTGGCAAACTTCCACTGGCAAGGCCACACCTACTCCAACAAGACCACACCTCCTAATGGTGCCACTCCCTATGGGCCAAGCATTCACACACATTAATCTATGGGGGCCATACCTATTCAAACTATCCCAGCACCCATGGATCTTGGCCTCCACATAAACAAGCAGGCACGCATGTACACACACACACACACACACACACACACACACACACACACTTTTAAATGTAATTTAAAGATTTAAAGACTTCATTAGAACCCCACCGTTACACCTTTTCCTCCTCAGAGTGTAAATCTTGAGTAGGTACCAATGACTTTCCTGCCTACTGACAGCCATTTCAGAGCCTACTTCCCAGGGAACACATTGAAATCACCAGACCAGGCTGTCCTAGAACTCACTCTATAGATCAGACGCTCTCTTGTCTATTTTCCTAGAGAGAAGGAGGAAGATTCCTAGCTTAGATGCTCAGTTATCTTTGATCTTTCTTTTCCATGAGAATATGAAAAGGCGAACACAAGAGGCTCCACTTACAAAACATTCAAAACCAACCTTGTGTGGCTATAAACCACTGACGATCTTCAGCCTTTCCATTGCTCTCTCTATAAAAAAAAAAAAAAAAAAAAAAAAAAAAAAAAAAGGAATCACACGGCTGTGATCTTGTGAGGGCCTTCCATTCCTTGCATGGGGTTGGGAGGGACTCATGAGGCCCCACCCCTCCCCTAAGGATCTAGAGATAGTTAACGTTTGCTAGGTAGGAAGGGATGCAGAGGCATAACCACTGGTGGGTGGCCCATGCTCTTGTAAGTAACTCTAATAAAACTCATGGGGTCAAAATTGAGAAGGGAAGGGACTGGGAATGAACTTTGGGTGACCTGGAAGAAAGACTCTTTGTGTTTAAGGAACTACTTTACCTACGGGTATAACAACTAGAAAAAAAAGTCACAGGCCTCACAGAGTTATAGTCATTATAGTCATTATAGTCATTTTGGGGGGAGGGGGTTGGTTTTTTTGGATTTTGTTTATTTCGAGATGGAGTTTCTCTGTATAGCCCTGGCTGTCCTGGAACTCACTCTGTAGACCAGTCTGGCCTCGAACACAGAAATCCGCCTGCCTCTGCATCCCAGAACATTTCTTTTTTTTTTTAATTAGATATTTTCTTTATTTACATATCATATGTTATCCCCTTTCCTTGTTTGCCCTCAGAAAACCCCCTGCCCCATCCTCTCTCCCCCTGCTCACTAAACCCACCCACTCCTGCTTCCCTGTCCTGGCATTCCCTTACACTGGGGCATGGAACCTTCACAGGACCAAGGGCCTCTCCTCTCATTAATGTCCAACAAGGCCATCATCTGCTGCATATGCATCTGGAGCCATGGGTCCCTCCATGTATACTCTTTGGTTGGTGGTTTAGTCTCTGGGAGCTCTGGGAGTGCTGAGTGGCTCATATTGCTGTTCCTCCTATGGTGCTGCAAACCCCTTCAGTTCCTTGGGTCCTTTCTCTAGCTCCTCCATTGGGGAGCCTGTGCCCAGTCCAATGGTTGGCTGAGAGCATCCATCTTTGTATTTGTCAGGCACTTTCGAGGCTATATGAGGAGACAGTTGTGGGGGAAATCTGATTCTTGGTTGTAGTCTTGAAACACACGTAGCATGTGCACAAATATGGAATAGGAATTATACAAGTATGTGTCTGGCATTTGCTTGATTAGCAAAAGTTTAGTCTAGATAAAAAAAAAATGGGCTAAATGAGGTGTGTGCCCTGTGTGCATTATTAAAAATCTCAAAGGCTGTGTTCCAATGGATTCTTTTCGGCCATTTTAGTCTGTTTTAGTGCACTAGCCTGGTTTCACCTTGATCTATCAGGTCAATCACTGCAGTCTGCTTATTTTTGCCATCACTGCTCTTGCGTGCACAGATCTGAGCTTAAAGGCAAATCCTTGCTTTCTTGTAGTTACCTCTCCTATTCATCTTCAACCTTGTGTCAAGCATACCGACAAGGAGGCTTTGTCTATCCTCGGATGCAGAAGATGCTCACCTTTTCATGGGAGGCTTTGAGGCGAGCAGAGCAGAGGGACTGATCCTGTCTGACCTCTGAAATGGCACGGGAGCGAAGAGGATTTGTGTGCTGCATGAGCCCTCAAGACGTTTGTATGAGGCTCTGCTGTTTACGGAGCCAGTTAAATATTGATTAAGTTTTTATTACATTTTTGGGTTCTGCAAACATTGCAGATATGTCAAAGAATCATATATCATGGCAAGAGTGTCCTCACCCTAAAAAGATGACCATCTATGAGGAAAGGTGATACTAGCACATATGATCAGCCAATTAGAGAGCAGTTAAGCTCTGAATTCATAGGCTGCTGAGCATAGGTCTACTTTGACTGAAGAGGTCGGTGCTCAGACTCCAGGGGCCACCTCATTTATTCAACAAGCAGCACACAAAGAAAGCGTGTCCAGGTCTCCTCATGTTTCCTTAACATTAAGATGACACTTATTAGAGTAAACTACATCGTCAGCAAGCACAGAGGTGCCAATCATTGCTCTGGCGCTACCTCAGCTTTCCTAACAATACCCATGTTCACATTCTCCATGACTCTATGTGAAAGTCAATAGATAAAGATTTGAGGCAGCATCCACGAGACCAAACCACAAACTTGAAATAACGCAAATAATTAAATAGTTTCCCAGCCTGGTTTCTTATTCTCCTGGATGTTTAAAACCCAGACAAGCGTGTGATACAGGAAGAAAATTGATCTGTTTCCTTATCCCTGGTTTTATTATACAGGCCTTTGGCTGCTGTAGAAACCCCTTAGGCTTATTGAGAACTGAAGGCAATGCCTCCTGGGTACATCAGCAAGTCTCTCTCGTTCTGTTCCAATTCTCTTCTTGGCACTAGCTGTCTCGCTGGCACTGGTGCCAGACACCTTCTCATTACATTCATATCCTCATGACCAAAATACTTGACAGAAACAAGGGAAGAACAGCTTGACTGCTTATCCAGAGCTCAGACCGTCTTAGCAGGGAGCAAACAGCAGAGACCCTTCCAGCTGTGTCAGGGTCAGCATGCAGCTGTGGATGCTCACATTCTGAGGGTCCAGAAAGCAGTGAAGGGCTAGGTCACTCTAAATGATCCAATACAATAAGCAGGCTCCACCTCCTGAGGTCCCCCAGCAGCAGCTGGGGGTGGAGGTGGGGGTCAAACATTCAAACTGGAGCTGTGGAAGACATTACTGATTCAATGACAGCATCCTCCCTCTGTGAAATCCCAACCACCTCCCGCCATCCTTGGAGAAGGAAGCCTGGAGCTCCTCCAGCTCTCAAGCTCGGGGTCTTCACTGAACCAGTTCGATGTTACTGGCCTCGAGGAAATAGGTCGGCTGCTCTTTTCCCCTCTCTGAGCCAAGTCTTTTCAATTAGGACAACACACGGTGGTGCCCACACATTGGGTTGCCTACAACCTTTTCCCAATCCCCATCCAGCTCAGAAAGGGACAAGACATGGGATAGTATTTAAAGCTGACATGTAGGTAGAACGTGATGGGCATGGGTACCATTCTAAGTAGACTATTCATATTAACTCAAAACACCCTTGAGAGGCTCCTAACTACAATTAGCACCATTTCTGAAGAAGATGGCCCTCAAGCAGCTTGTGCAGCAAGCTACCAGCTACGAGAGGGACTGGGCCTTGATCGTAGATCCCTGGCCACAGAGTCTGCACATTCAAATACTCCTTGTCTGTTCTTTACAGTTTGGCCTTTCTCTTGGGCACTCACTCAGAAACTACCCGCTCTCTCCAGGCAAATGTTCATCAGTCTTTGGGACAGTGGCTCAAGCTGGGACCTGCCCTACATAAGCATCTTGCCAAGTTTATTTTTTCCAATGTAATGTAAACATAGTTCTCTTGAGACCAGACCGTGAAGATGCTCACCATGAAACCCCACAACCTGAGACCCATCTCTGTGACTCACACAGTAGAAGAGAAGTGGGTCCCTCGAGTTGTCCTCTGGCCTTCACATGCATGCTGTAATATACATGTGTACACACACACACACACACACACACACACACACACACACACACTACAGGGGAGGGGGAGAGAGGGAGAAGAGGGGAAAGGAAGGAGAAAGAGTTTGAGCCCAGTTCTCTCAAGCCTCAAATGGCATTGATTTGAACATCCGCTTCACGTACACCTTGATCTGTAAGGGCTCTACAGTGAGGACTGAGGGAAGCAGCAGAGACCACACCATCAACAATAAAGCCTGTAGCGAGGGAAAGGTAACAGGATGACACACAAACATTCTGCTTTCTTTCCCCTGGATGACCTGTTGCCCAGCTGTCAGGATACAACCGATCTTGCTTTCTGTCTTAACCCGACATCCCTGGGCTTTACCAGCACTGCCAACACCACCACCAACAACAACAACAACAATATTTTACTCATCTCTACCTGACCTCGAAGTGTATCTTTCTGTCCCCAAGACTGCCCTGATAGAAGCTCGGGAGTTCACAATTTCATACACAATGACTTGTGAGTTCTTTTCTCAAGTGGCTTTCTAGCGCGCCTAATATAAATCGTAAAATCTCAAGGGCTTTCCACCTGTGGTTATCAGAGCAATTCATTCTGTGACAGACACTGTAGGATGATTCCTCTGAAAACATAACCTGGAATAAAGGGTTTCTGTTTGCGCGGAATACCATGGCAACTGACAATTGCATCCTGATAGAAATATTTTTTTTTGATCTAATACAGAGTTTAAAGAATCAAAAAAATTCTCCTGAGAGCCTGCCAAGTAGAAATACTTTCTCCTGGCTTGTGCTACAGAACACAGGAAGCCAAAACTGGGCTGAAAGTGACTCAGGGTGGCAGTTTTGCAGGGGATGTGGTAGGAGAACGGTTGAAGAAAACATGGCGGGCTCAATCTGTGTCCATGCAGCATTCCTGTGCCGCAGCGAGGTGGGGCAGCTGCTGGTTGTGCACCACTGTATTCCCTCTCTCTGAGAGGGGTAAGTTATCCTTTTATGACTACCTTCTGGTGCTGTTATTCCTCTCACTGCTGTCCAATGGGCCAGCACTGACACTAAGTTGACCTCATAAAACCATTCCATTAGTAGCGGGACTTCTTGGCTGATGTCAGAAAGCAACCTCCTTTCCCGACTTGGTTATTTATCTGAAGCCTCTCCTTAGGGCTGATTGTTTCCACTGAAAACTAAAATAGAACGCACAGCTCTGAGTCACTCTCAAATAACAAGAAGTCGTCTGGCAATGTCAAGTCACTAAAAATTACTATCCATCAGTCATGGGAATGTCCTGCCTGGTCAGTAATTAAAGTTGCAATCTTCAGAGCTTGAGAGGGTGATAATGTATATGCTTAGCACATGTGAGGGCCACCATATGCATACACACACACACACACACACACACACACACACATCTATCGTCGTTGAAAGGTAGAGCCCTCCCCCCTGGTTAGGTTAGCCATGGGAACATGTGTTTTAGAGGGAGGGCCTCCTGCTTTTCCATCCCCTCCTCTCCCACTGTGGTTCTCTTAGGTGCCTCTGGCTCTTGAGACAAATTCTCCAAATCAACTTTTCCTAATATTCTACATCACACACCTGTAGGCTTGCTATATCAACAATAGATTCAAAGCTGAAAACCTGTAACCAGGGTGCAGCCCAATGGAAGGGCACTTGCTTACCTGCAAGGAGATGCTAGATACAAGTCCTACGAGCACACATACTAAAGCTAAAATGAAGTTTTTCATTCAGTCAGTCAAGTCATTAAAATAGCCACTTTGCTTTTTGGTTTGACAAGTATTTACCAGATAGTTGCTGTATAAAGAATACCGTATAAGGGCTTGGAATGCAGTTCAGTGGTGGATTGCTTGCCTAGCATGTACAAGTGCTTCGGTTTAATCTCTAGCAAAACACACACACACACACACACACACACACATCCATATCACAAGACCACATATACTAAAGGCCTTGCTGGTTCTGAGGGTGATCAGCAAAGGAAACAATTCCCTCCAACAAGAACTGTTAGAAACAACTCTAAGAGGAAGTGGGACTCATAATCTCAATCTAACATTTTAGATGTGCATTCTAAATCTCTACAACAACCTTATGAGGTAGGTAGAGATGTCATATTCAGTTATAAATTACAAAATTTAAACAGAACGATCTTAACTTACCTAAGTGTGCATAGATAGGAAAAGAAACAGCGAGGATACAAAGCGACATTTTCTAGACAAGTTCCCACCTTAGGAAGAGACATCCCAGTGCAGGACACAGAGCTAGACAATCACATGTACCAGGAATCAAAGATAGGGCAGGTAAAAGACAGCCATGGTATGGACTAGTCCACTGAAGAGGATAATCTCTGACACTGTTAGACCAGGCAGTAGGAAAGCAATTGTCTCCGATTCTAAGCAGCTGTTAAGAGCCATTCACCCAGCCAGGTGTGATGGTGCATGCCCTTAAGCCCAGCACTTGGGAGGCAGAGGCAGGAGGATTTCTGAGTTTGAAACCAGCCTGGTCTACAAAGAGAGTTCCAGGACAGCCAGGACTACACAGAGGAACCCTGTCTCTGAAAATAAACAAGCAAACGTTCACACAAGAGCACACCTTACATACAAAGGCATATTGTTATTTTCTCTCTCTCTCTCTCCCTCCCTCTCCCCCCTCTCTCTCTTTCTCCCCCCCCATCCTGTATATACATGTACTTAGTATGTGCCTGGGTGCACGTGCACACACATGTATACAGAGACCTTTGGTGTCATCTCTCAGTCGTATTCACCTTGTTTGATGTGGGAGTGTGTCTTGCTGATCTGGAACAACTCAGTTAGCTCGGGATCCGGGGATCCCCTAGTCTCTATCTCCTCAGCACTAGGACGCCTGGCTTTTTTGAGTGCTCTGGGGGGTTGAACTTGGGTCGCCATGCTTACAAAGCCCAACACTTTGCCAATGGAGCCACCTCCCTAGCCCTCTTTAATAGATTTGATATGATGACCTGCACTCTGTGTGATTTCTCTCTGTGCTGTAGTGTGGTTTGGTCCTGAGGTGGCTCTCCTTTGCCACAATTCAGATGGATTAAAAAGTGCCAATCCAAAGCCTCCAGAAGCAGGGCTGGAAAGATGGCTCGGCAGTTAGCATCACGTGCTGCTCCTACAGAGAGCCCAGGTTGGACTCCCCAGCACCCAAGTGTGGCTTTCAGCCATCTCTACCCCCAGCCCCAGGGGAGCTGATGCTCTCTTCTCCCATCCAAGGGCACCAAGGATGCACATGGAACACTTACACAGACATGTAAAATGAAAGAGAAAACAGGTCCTGGAAGTGAGATTGCTTCCACTTCACCTTCTGTGGGGGGGCAGGGATCAGGAAACATGAGAGGCTAGAAAAAGTAGTCAATAATAGGGAGTAAAATATCAGATGACCTGAAGGGTCAATCTATTAAAATAATAGAAAAACTATCTGATTAAAGATATTGCAATTTTCAGTAGGGTCTTCGGAAGTGTGTTCTAAACTGTTGTTTAGCCACAAGGATGACCTTTTACCTAAAGAAAAATGACATTGTTATTTATTGCTATTTTTGGTGATTTATATAGTAAGGTCCTCACAAATAGATGGTTATTTATTATCTTTCTTAAATGAAAAAGGCTAATGTAAAAATCAGACCCCAAAAGTGACTGTCTTAGGGTTTTACTGCTGTGAAGAGACACTTACAACTCTTATAAAGGCAAGCTTACAGTTTCAGAGGTTCAGTCCGTTATCTTCATGATGGAAAGCATGGCAGCCTACATTCAAGGTTGGTGCTGGGGGAGCCAAGAATTCTACATCTTGATATGAAGGCAACCAGGAGGAGACTCTTTTCCTCACTGGATGGAGCCCAAGAATAGGAGACCCCCGAAGCCCACCTACACAGGGACACACTTCCTTCAACAAGGTCACACCTCCTGATAGTACCACTCCATGTGGTCAAGCATTCAGACATATGAGACTATGGGGGACAAAGTTATTCAAACCACCACAGAGGCTAATGTATATTTATCAATATTTCCATCTTTCTGTTCTGATTTTGTTTATGTGGCCCCTTCTAAGAGAGACTTTTACAGAAAGTCTTTTGAGTATATAATGATGAAGAGCCTAGAACCCAAATTTGACAATATCTTCTTCAGCACATGTCAAAGTCTGATCTTTGAATCACACACTGAAAGAGTGGAACACAGATGGCAAAGGTAAGTTGGGTAAGTACCTACTTTATTATGCAAGGTGTAGTGTTAAATAAGGAGAGGAGGGTCATTATTTGGGACCAGCTTCATATGTTAGTCTGCAGGAAAGCAAAGTAGAATGCAGTCACTGCTATTCTGCACAATTAAACTGAACTTTAAAGCAAGATAATTTTAAAACCAGAGACTCCAGTCTACTATAGTCATGGCAATAAAAAAAAGGGACCCTTTGCTTTAATCCTGTAAGGAAGTTAATTTTGAGAGAAATAAATCATTTTTAGGTCTCTTATTTCTATTTTAGCCCTTTTCAACCAAGCCAAAATCCTCTGTGCAGTTCATTTATTCTAGGAGCACAAAGACTTCTAGAATACAAACACTGAGTCCCGCTTGGGGAAGGTGACATCCAGTCCCCTGTGCTCTTTGGCTGGTATTCAGGAGGTCTGTCAAGGATTAAGCAATTCCAGTTTGTTTATTCCAAAATAAAGACTTCTGTGCACACAATTTCAAGCATCAATTGCATTTTATGTTTTACTAAGACTAGAAAACCTTTCCTTCTCAGGACAAATTGAGGACCAGTTTCTGAAAATGGCTTTGATTTATAAGTGAGGATATCTACTGAGGAAACGCATTCTGTCTTTTGAGAGTGAACTGAGGGAACGCATTCTGTCTTCACAGTGAGTACTGACACAATCGTTGACATCAGGCTATGTCTAAATGGCAGTGCACATAATTCATCCTAGTTGAGAAAATAATATCTGCCTTTTTATTTATATATCTCCAAAGGTCATTGTTTATGTACATTTCTCACTTTAGTGGGGGTGAGCGTTAGCATATTTGTTGACATTGCTGTTTATATGTTCAGAGAAGAAGCCCCAAAGCTTGGAGACTGAAGGTCACAACTGGGACAAGACAGATGTAACTAAACAGATAACACCATGGGAACCTTTTTTTTTTCTAAATTCTTTGTTTACATTCCAAAAGCTTTCTCCTTTCCCAGTTCCCCCCTCCTGTCCTGGTACTCCCCTACAATGCTGGATCAAGCCTTTCAAGGATCAGGGCCCTCTCCTTACTTCTTCATGGGAGTCATTTGATATGCTAATTGTGTCTTTAGTATTCAGAGCTTCTGGGCTAATTAATATCCACTTATCAGTGATTGCATTCCATGTGTATTCTTTTGTGATTGGGTTACCTCATTTAGGATGATATTTTCCAGTTCCAACCATTTGCCTAAAAATTTCATGAATTAATTGTTTTTAATTGCAGAGTTGTAGTCCATTGTGTAAATATACCACATTTTCTGTATCCATTCCTCCATTGAGGGACATCTGAATTCTTTCCAGCTTCTGGCTATTAAATAAGGCTGCTATGAACATCGTGGAGCATGTGTCCTTACTGCATGCCAGGGAATCCTCTGGTATATGCCCAGGAGAGGTATAGCAGGGTCCTCTGGAAGTGTCATTTCCAGTTTTCTGAGGAACCTCCAGACTGATTTCCATAGTGGTTGCACCATCTTGCAATCCCACCAGCAGTGGAAGAGTGTTCCTCTTTCTATAATATTGGAAATTAGCCCTCTGTCGGATGTAGGGTTGGTGAAGAACTTTTCCCAATTTGTTGGTTGCTGGTTTGTCCTTTTGACAGTGTCCTTTGCCTTACAGAAACTTTGTAATTTTATGAGGTCCCATTTGTCAATTGTTCTGTTCAGGAACTTTCCCCCTGTGCCCATGTCCTCAAATGTTTTCCCCAGCTTCTTTTCTATTAGTTTCAGTGTGTCTGGTTTTATGTGGAGGTCCTTGATCCACTTGGAGTTGAGCTTAGTACAAGGAGATAAGAATGGATCAATTCGCATTCTTCTGCATGCTGACTTCCAGTTGAACCAGCACCATTTGTTGAAAAGGCTATCTTTTTTCCACTGGATGTTTTCTGCTCCTTTGTCGAAGATCAAGTGACCATAGGTGTGCAGATTCATTTCTGGGGAAGACCATCAGAATCACACAAGACTTCTCACCAGAGACTATGAAAGCCAGAAGATCCTGGGCAGCTCTCATGCAGACTCTGAGAACATAAATGCCAGCCAAAACTGCTATACCCAGCAAAACTCTCAATCACCATAGATGGAGAAACCAAGATATTCTGTGACAAAATCAAGTTTACCCAATATCTTTCCACAAACCCAGCCCTACAGAGGATAATAGGTGGAAAACACCAATACAAGGAGGGAAACTTCTCCCTGAAAAAAGCAAGATAGTAACCTTCTTTCATCACACCCAAAAGAAGATAACCAATCAAATATGAAAAATAACATCAAAAATGACAGGAAGTAATAATCACTATTCCCTAATATCTCTTAACATCAATGGACTCAATTGGAACCTTGTAATAGAAGCTAATGCCCATGTTCTCCTCCCAGATCTTCACCTTAGCTGCTGCATTTGATGCTCCCTGCATCATCAACTAATAGATGTGCTTTGTGTTAACTGTGTTGGCTCCCTGCAACACTGTGCTTTGCTGTGTCAGTTGTGTCCTGCTGATAGTACTGCTTGCTTGGAATTTTAGGTCTATTTGACTTTGTGGTATTCAAAGTATAAAGTGAGCAGAAAAGGTTATTCTCATTGTTTTGCGTCTGCCAGCTTGCCTTCCGGGACCCAGAAGTCCTGCATATTCTTGACACCCAACAATTGGCCCATGGCTTCCTTACCAACATATCAAGAACCAATTGAAGAACAGGACCTTAGCATCAGCACCATCCCTACAGAAAACAGGAGAATCCCAGAAGCTCACAGACCAGCTAGCCTGATGTATACAGCTGCAAATAAAAATTCCTGGTCTCAAAAAGATGGAGGACAAAGCCTAACATCTGGCTTTGTCCTCTGATCCCACTTGTGCATCATACTATGCAAACACCCCCACTGACACACATATCAAACACACAAACACGCACACACACATACGCACACACACACACACACACACACCACTGAACTTTAAAATAATCAGTGAATTTCTGTGTTTTTCACCCACTATAAATATCAAGACATTTGACACTCTTTAAAGATGTCTGGATGCAGTTTTTATCACTATTGCTCTGTAGTAAATCTTGAGGTCTGGGATACTGAATCCCCCTGAAGTTCTTTTACTGTTGAGAATAGTTTTAGCTATCCTGGGTTTTTTGTTATTCCAGATGAATTTGAGCATTGCTCTTTCTAGTTCTATGAAGAACTGGCTTGGGATTTTGATGGGGATTGCATTGAATCTGTAGATTGCCTTTGGAAATATGGCCATTTTAACTATATTAATCCTGCCAATCCATGAGCATGGAAGGTTTTTCCATTTTCTGAGATCTTCTTCGATTTCCTTCTTCAGAGATCTGAAGTTCTTGTCATATAGATCTTTCACTTGTTTGGTTAGAGTCACCCCAAGATACTTTATGCTGTTTGTGGCTATTGTGAAGGGGGTCATTTCCCTAATTTCTTTCTCAGTCTGCTTATCCTTTGAGTATATAAAGGCTACTGATTTGCTTTAGTTGATTTTGTAGCCAGCCACTTTGCTGAAGTTGTTTATCAACTGTAAGAGTTCTCTAGTAGAATTTTTTGGGTCACTTAAGTATACTATCATATCATCTGCAAATAGTGATAGTTTGACTTCTTCCTTTCCAATTTGTATCCCTTTGACCTCCTTATGTTGTCTAATTGCTCTAGCTAGAACTTGAAGAACTATATTGAAAAGATATGGAGAGAGGGGGCAGCCTTATCTAGTCCCTGATTTTAGTGGGATTGCTTCAAGTTTCTTTCCATTTAGTTTGATGTTGGCTACCGGTTTGCTGTATATTGCTTTTACTATGTTTAGATATGAGCCTTGAATTCCTGTCCTTTCCAACACTTTTAGCATGAAAGGATGCTGAATTTTGTCAAATGCCTTTTCAGCATCTAATGAAATGATCATGTGGGTTTTTTTCTTTGAGTTTGTTTATGTGGTGATAAAAACTGCATGGTAAGGCACAAATCGCATAACAAATGACTCCCATGAAGAAGTATAGAGAGGGTCCTGATCCTGGAAAGGATTGATCTAGCATTGGAGGGGAATATAAGGACAGCGGAAAAAGGAGGGAGGAGATTGGAGAATGGATGGAGAGAAGAACGTTTATGGGACATATGGGGAGGGGGGATTCGGGAAAGGGGAAATCATTTGCAATGTAAACAAAGAATATAAAAAATAAAAATATTTTAAAAAGAATATAAATTAAAAAAACTGCATGGTATTGGTACAATGTCAGGCAAGCGGATCAATGGAATGGGATTGAAGACCCAGAAATGAACCCGCACACCTATGGTCACTTGATCTTCGACAAAGGAGCTGAAAGCATCCAGTGGAAAAAAGATAGTCTTTTCAACAAATAGTGCTGGTTCAATTGGAGGTCAGCATGCAGAAGAATGCGAATTGATCCATTCTTATCTCCTTGTACTAAGCTCAACTCCAAATAGATCAAAGACCTCCACATAAAACCTGACACACTGAAACTAATAGAAAAGAAACTGGGGAAGACCCTTGAGGACATGTGCACAGGGGAAAAGTTCCTGAATAGAACACCAATAACTTATGCTCTAAGATCAAGAATTGACAAATGGGACCTCATAAAACTACAAAGTTTCTGTAAGGCAAAGGACACTATCTAAAGGACAAAACGTCAACCAACAGATTGGGAAAGGATCTTCACCAACCCTAAATCTGACAGAGGGCTAATATCTAATATATACAAAGAACTCAAGAAGGTACAACCTAGAGAACCAAATAACCCCATTAAAAAGTGGGGTACCGAGCTATACAACGATTTTTCACATGAAGAACTTTAGAGGGCTGAGAAACACCTTAAGAAATGTTCAACATCATTAATCATTAGGGAAATGCAAATCAAAACAATCCCGAGATTTCACCTCGCACCAGTCAGAATGGCTAAGGTCAAAAACCCAGGAGTCAGCAGGTGCTGGCAAGGATGTGGAGAAAGAGGAACACTCCTCCACTGCTGGTGGGATTGTAAGATGGTGCAACCACTTTGGAAATCAGTCTGGAGGTTCCTCAGAAAACTGGGAATGGCACTTCCGGAGGACCCTGCTATACCACTCCTGGGCATATAACCAGAGGATTCCCCAGCATGTAATAAGGACACATGCTCCACTATGTTCATAGCAGCCCTATTTGTAGTAGCCAGAAGCTGGAAACAACCCAGGTGTCCCTCAACAGAGGAATGGATACCAAAAAATGTGGTATATCTACACAATGGAGTACTATTCAGCCATTAGAAACAGTGAATTCATGAAATTCATAGACAAATGGATGGAGC
This sequence comes from Apodemus sylvaticus, assembly GCF_947179515.1. Classification (NCBI taxonomy): domain Eukaryota; kingdom Metazoa; phylum Chordata; class Mammalia; order Rodentia; family Muridae; genus Apodemus; species Apodemus sylvaticus. The sequence goes on from NC_067489.1 coordinate 58,333,487, forward strand.
TGGGGAACATCATACTAAGTGAGGTAACCCAGTCTCAAAAGATCAATCATGGTATGCACTCACTGATAAGTGGATATTATCAGTAGTAGAAACTTGGAATACCCAAGAAATAATCCACATATTAAATGATGTCCAAAAAGAACAGAGGAGTGGCCCCTGGTTCTGGAAAGACTCAATGCAACAGTATAGGGGAATAACAGAACAGGGAAGTGGGAAGGAGTAGATGGAGGAACAGGGGGAGGGAAGAGGGCTTATGGGACCCAGAAAAGGGGAAATCATTTGATATGTAAATAAAGAATACATCTAATAAAAAACAAATTAATTAATTAACTAATTAATTAATTTAAAAAAAAGATGTCTGGATGCTCTAGCTGGTGCTAACTGAAGGCTGTATGATCCTATCGATCGGGCTTAAGCATAGTGGAGCAAAACATCTTACTCACTGCTCCACTGAATAATTTTTCAGGGTCAAGAGTCCACAAAATAGGTCAGATTCTGGGGTCAAAGATTAATGCATCCCTTCAGAGTTGAAGCACCTGAGATCCGACCTGAATGATGTTTCTGCAAAGTTGTTTTGTTTTTTTAAAGACTTATTTATTATATGTTAAGTACACCGTAGCTGTCTTCAGACGCACTAGAAGAGGGCATCAAATCTCTTTACAGATGGTTGTGAGCCAGCATGTGGGTGCTGGGATTTGAACTCATGATCTTTGGAAGAACAGTCGGTGCTCTTACCCACTGAGCCATCTGTCCAGCCCCTTCTGCTAAGTTTTAATGTGGAGGGTGTTAGCAAAAATTCACTCTCCTCAAAGTTCTATTTCCTCTGGATAGGACATAATCACCCATATTTCCGGTGAATCTGAATGCCCAGGCCTCTAGGCTTTTTCAACATTAGTGCCATCATTTACACATGGGCACTTGCCCAAGTCACAGGGACTCATTTCACTCCTGATTGCCAAGATGAAGGTCTCTACCACCCAGAGCTTTTATGCTGAACTATCGCCCATTACACACGCCCTATGCCATGGGTCATCTTGCCCTGAACACACGTCAGTGCTGAGAGTCTGGTACCCAGCAGCACCTGGGGTTATAAGTGAGAAGTTGTTCTGCCTTTAGTTTTCAGCAAATCTTGAAACAAATGCTTATTTAAGGTACTAAATATAGATTTAAAAGAACACAAACTATCAGAAAGAAATATTCTTTTAAAGATTTTTGTTCCTTTAATCAGAGCTTAAAATTAGAGGTCTACTAGAACCAGTCTTTTAAAGTATTCATAAAATATTTTTGCTAGGGACTGGAGAGACGGCTCAGCGGTTAAGAGCACCGACTGCTCTTCCAAAGGTTCTGAGTTCAAATCCCAGCAACCACATGGTGGCTCACAACCATCTGTAATGAGATCTGACACCCTCTTCTGATGTGTGTCTGAAGACAGCTACAGTGTACTTATATACAATAAATAAATAAATCTTTAAAAAAATTTTTTTGCTTAGTCGCATTATCTATCCTTGCTGCTACTGAAGTTTTCAGGTAGTTAGAAGAGTATTTTTCTATCAGAGTTCAATATAATTCCACATGGAGACTCTTTTGGTAGCAAGGTGCTTTAGGTCTTCATCACCAAGCACACTTGGGGACATCTAGATAGGATGTAACTGCACACGGCACCCCAGAACAGTGAGATTTGAAATGTATAATTTGTTACTCAGAATACAAAAGGGGATGTGTGTCCACATGCTCACATACCACAGAGACATACACATATACAGAAGCACATGCACACACACACATGTCGGGGATGTAGAGGTCAACCTTGTGAAGGAAAAGCTGGGATGGGGAGTCAGGTGACACAAGCTCCTGTGACTCCTCAAGGAGTCCTGATCTGCCTACACGACATTAGATCTAAGATGGCTCCCAGAACAGTGGCGAGGCAACAAAAGGAACTGTAGCCAAGGCCGTGGCTGCTTCTCCTGTCTTCATGGAAGTCCTGACTGATGATATACTACCCAACCCCCGGCTCCTTCTGAGTTATTCCATCAGACAGGGCTTTCATTGGGGCACAGTGACAGTGTGTTGAGATATGATTGGCTGATGGTTTAGGAACTTGGGATTGGTTTGAGCACTGTATATAAGCTTATGGACTGAGGAATAAACTCAGATCTGAACCCTGAAAAAATTTTTTTGCTTATCTTTTACAATTCTCCAACATTCCACCACATAGTAAATCCAGTAGCTTTTAGGAATAAAATGTGTTGTGGGATGTGTGTTGTGGTGTCAGTGTGTGAATGCAGTGTATGTGTGAATGTGTGTGTGTGTGTGTGTGTTGTGTTATGTATGTATATGTGGTGTAGTGTGAGTATGTGTGAGTGCGGGGATACTCTGGTTAGAAAGATGGCTCAGTGGGTAGGTTAATCCCTTGGCGAATTCATTTCAATAGCATTACCACCATTGGAGTGGTGGAAACTGGAGAAGCTTGAGGACACGGGTCACGGGGGATCCGCCTGGGAAGAGCTCATCGTGTCCCAGAACCAGCCCACTTTACCTAGGCTGCCATGAGGCAAGAAACTTTCTCCTACTCCCATTTTCTGCCATGATACACTGCTTCACTACAGACCCAGAAGCACAGAGCTGAGTGACATGAACACGTAACCAGGAGCTTCTCCACCCGCACACAGGATCCCCAAATAACAACTCCGAGGCCGAATTACTTCTTAATAAATGCCAAGGCTATAAGCGAGGGCTCCTACCCAGCTTGTAGTTTAATTCACTAGTTTATTCTGTTCTGTGAATGCCACAGGGCTGGTTACCTCTTCTCAGTTTCATGCTTCTGCCTCCATTAACATTGGGGTGAATCCCTTCCCTCATCGGACTCTCATCCCAGAATCCTCTCTCCCTGCGGGAACGCCCTTCTATTTCCCGCCTAAGCCGAATAGGCTAACAGCTTTTTCTTGACAGCTGCTGCTTCCACACCGCGCACCAGAGATTCCCTCTACATGAATGGAAAACCTGAGCCAAAGGAAATCCCCTTCCCTCTCTCTAAGCTGTTTTTCTTGGGTATTGATGTCATCATGGAAAATTCATGTACTACAAAGTTCGTTAGTATCACTCCAGATGACAATGCATACTCTAAAGCATGTAAAATACAGAATAAAACAGACTATCTTCATATGTGCGAATGGGCATCATTAGGTGCATTCAGGGTGTGGATAAAATAGAAATCTTTTTCTCCTTTTCCTCCTCCTCCTCCCTTTCCTTCTCCTCCCCCTTCCTCCCCCCTCCTTCTTCCTCCTTTTCCTCCTTCTCCTCCCCCTTCCCCTCTCTTCCTCCTTCCCTTTCTCCTCCCCCTTCTTCCTCCTCCTCCCTCCTCTTCCCCCCTCCTCCTCCTCCCTCCTCTTCCTTCCCCTCCTCCTCCCCCTTCTTCCTCCCCCCCCTCCTCCTCCCCCTCCTCCTTCTCCTCTTGCTCTTCCTCCCTTGCTCCATCCCCTTTCCCCAGCCAGAGCTCTCCAGCTTTGTCATCCTTCTTTCCTGTGTTCAGTGATCATAGTTTTCATTCCTATGGCCTGGAATCTACTCTAAGCATCAGCATCCTGGATTCCAGAACTTCAAACTACAGAAGTAGCTTTATTAGATTCCCAACTTGGAGAAAACTTTTTGTGCGACTTCTCAACCATCACGTGAACTGCATAGATGAATATACAGACAAAGATGGACAGACAAAGAATGAGTCTATGAGTTATTTCCCTGGAGAACCTGTGTCCATGGAGGACACACTATGAGATTATTCAGATTTCCAGCCTTTCTTCCATTGGGCTCCAAGGAGTATACTCAATACAAACACAAAGTGAGTAATCAGAATGATATTATATTTGGGGTTTTTTTGAGACAACTACATAATGTATGTCTTTAGAGGTAAAAAGAAGTTGTGTATATGAAAAATAAAACCTGTATGCTGCTATAAGAAGAGCATCTTTTGCAGTTTATTTTTACTTGCATGCATCAGTGTTTTGCCTGCTTCACACATGTATGTCCATGTGAAGGTGTCAGATCTTGGGGTCACAGACAGCTGGGAGGCTCCATGCGGGGGCTGAGAATTAAACCAGAGCCTCTGCGCATTCAGTGCTCTTATCCAACGAGCCACCGTTCAAACCCGAAGAACATTTTTTTTTAAACACACCAAATAGAGTTACATCTAGGTGTGGTAGAGCACATCTTTAATCTCAGCATTTGGATGGCAGAGGCAGATAGTCTTTGAATTTGGGGCCAGCCTGATCTACATAGCAAGTTCCAAGCAGGCCAGGGCAACACAGTGAGTCCCTGTCTCAACAAAGAAACAAACAAACAAACAAGAAAATTGGAAGTATAATTTAAAAGATATGTGAGACTCTGTATTCAAATTCTAAAACAACTACCACCACACAAGGCGGGGCTCACATAGAGAATAGAACAAAGATGAAGAAAAAAATAGGACTGGGGTAGGTAAGAAAAACATTGGACAACTATAAATGACTAATTCCTGGAAAAGAAACAATTCCATAATGGGACATTAGAGGTAATTATCAAATACATCATGCCAGGAAATGTGCATTATTATGTGCATTATAAGACTATATATGGCCAACCTATTCAAGGCTAAGAAAAAAAAGCCACCCCCCCAATACATTCAAAACACATAGAATTAGAACACTGCAAATTGAAAGAACTGAAAACTGAGGCAAAACAAAACCAGAGAACAGGTGGGTTACATATAAGGAAATTAATTACCTGTAAAATAAAAAAGAAAGCAGTGTTATTCGATTTCTTGTAAAGTCTTTTGCCTGCTCTTGGGACCCTCTTCCTCCTACTGGGTTGCTTTGTCCAGCCTTGATATGAGGATCTGTGCCTAGTGTTATTGTATCTTGTTATGTCAGGTTTGGTTTAAATCCCAGGGGGGTCCTGCTCCTTTTTGAAAGGAAACTGAGGAGGAGTGGATCTAGGGGAGAGGGGAGTTCCTGGGGAAACCGTGGTCAGGATCCAGTCATTAATCAAGAAAATGCCTCACAGACTTGCCTACAGGCAACTTGATAAAAGCATTTTCGCAATTGAGGTTCTTTATTCCCAGATGACCCTAGCAGGCAGCTTATGTCGAGCTGAACAAACAAACAAACAAACAAACAAAAAAACAAACAAACAAAAAAAACAGGATAAGAACAAGATGTACTTTAGTGTATTTTTGTTTACAAAAATCTTTTTTATAGAGATTTTGAAATTACATTGTTCAAAGGATATAATTTATAACCAGCCTCAAAGATTAAAGTTTTTAAATTAAACATAAATAGATTCACTTATTTTAAAGAATCTCATCTTGTAAATGAGATTATAAAGTATTTTCAGAGGTATGCTGATTAGGTTTATGAATGAGACAAAGGTTAATATTGAAGGTCATATGACTCAAAAACAAACATTCTGATCCTAAGTATGGGCTATTGGCTGTTTTCATACTGTTTCAAATAGCTCTCTCAAAAGGTTGTAGAGTCACCTGAAGACTTTAACCTATATTATTAGTCTTTTCAAATATTGTTAGGTGCGTTGAAATTCTTTCAGCTGGTGTGAAACATGTACCAGATGCGTGGGGCAGGAGGATGGAGGGAGTGTTGCCTTTTGGTCTTTTCATGTTCTCTTTCACTCCTGCCTCAGTTACAACAAGGAAGCAGCTGTGCGCCTGGTTTGAAGTGCTCCTCAGAACCTGAGGAGAAGGCTCAGTGGTTAAGAGTAACACACCGTCCCTGCAGGGCACCCATGTTGAATGCCTCACGGCCACTTATAACTACACACACACACACACACACAGAGAGAGAGAGAGAGAGAGAGAGAGAGACACCACATCTATAGGCACACATAACTAAAAATAAGATAAATTTAAAGTCAAGGATATGTTCCACAAAATGAGTATACAAATTATGAATAGGAAAGAAAGTAGGGGATAGGACATTGCTGGGAATGTGGTAGAGGAGTGTGTCTTCCAAACCGTGTTATTCCTGAGAGTCAGATTCTGATTTTTAAACCCTGGGTAGAGCCTGTCAGTGTGCCTTTTTATCTACCTTCCTGGTGCTGCAGCTGCTGGAGGTTCAGCGTTTACACTAAGCATAGCAAAGATTTGTAAAAACAAAAACAAAACAAAAAACTAATTGTATTAGGAATGAAGGAGAAATGAGAAGAGAGAAATGAGGAGAGAGAGAGAGAGAGAGAGAGAGAGAGAGAGAGAGAGAGAGAGGATGTGAAGATAAAGGAATGGAAATAGAGGGAGGGAAAGAAAAAAGATTAGTTTAGTGTTAGCCAATAATTAGTGCAATAGGAAGGGAAAGGGGTGGAGTGCAAAAAATATCAATTCTTTAAATGAGTAGAAATAAAGAAAACGAAAAGGCTGAAATGAGGCAACATCTTAAAGCTTTCTCTCTTGTCAGCCAGTATCCATGAGGACGAAGTTTGTAGCTCCTTAAGGCACTGGTTCTCCAGCACAATCAGCTCTAGCGCTAAGCAATGGGCGGGGCCCCGGCTGTAGCTCAGGGGGCGGTGCTTGCGCTCGGGGGCGGGGCCACTCCAGGTCTGTGGGCGGGGCCTTGCGACCTCCGTTTCAGAGGCGGAGCCTAGTCTCCATATTGGCGCCGTTGAGTGGCTGAGAGACAGGATTGGCGGCTTTTGAACCCGGAAGCAGTAGCGTACGGTCGGAAGCGGCGGGAACGCTGGCCTAGGCGCGCTGCGGCTGCGGGATGGTCGGAGGTGGCGGGAAGCGCCGGCCGGCCGGGGCGGGGCCGCAGGTAAGCGAGGCGGGGTGCACTGGGTGTGGGGATGCTCTGGGCGGTGGCGGAGCCGCGGGCCGCCCTGCGGTGGAACGGCCCGGGAAAGTTGTGCCTTTCCAGCGCCAGTCAGCTTCTCTGGGCGCAGTTCCCGCGGACGGCGGACGGACCATTTATTCACTCACTCACTCATTCATTCACTTACTGACTAACCAGCTGGTGGAAACTGGAGGAGCCGCCAGGGCAGCGAGGCACACGCGATCGAACAGTTCTTCAGTTTTTTGCTTGGGGTTAACGCTGGTGTGTAAAAGAAAGTGCTGGATATAACAAGTCCTGGAGTTGTTAAAGACGACTTTTGTTTAAGATAGTCTGTGTTGTAGCCCAGGCTGTCCTGGAACTTAATATAAAGATCAGTGTGTATCCTGATTACTATGATATAAAGATTAATGTGTAGCCTCCAAATCACGGAGATCCTCCTGCCTCTACTTCCAGGTCGTGCACCACCACCGCCCGACCCCTTAGGTTTGAAAGTCGTTCTTGATGGCAGAAGAAACATAAGAGAATCCCCTAACATGGAAGTGTACGGGATATGGGTTCGCAGATGAGTGATAGATTGGCAGTCTGGACTCTAACATGATTTCATGGGTTTCCTAAGCATGCAGTAGCTAATGGGAGGAGTTAAACAGGGAAAGGAACCTTTAACAAAAATTACTCCAGATATGTTTTAAACTGGGTAGGGCGAGGCGATTGCTAAGGCTTAACGGTCAGTGGATGATGGACATATACGTATTATTCAAGTCGTGTTTTCTCACAACACCAAGTTAAAAATGTGCTCTAAAGAGAACAGCTGTCTTAAAATCTAATTATTAGGGATTTGAGGATTCTGAGGCACCTTGAGTTAAAGAAGAGCTGAGAAATCTCTTTGAATGTACTGTGGGCTGCTTTGGCAGAATAATTGGCTTAACTGGAAATAAGTTGGAGATGACCCAGTGGAATGTTTATAGCTGCCAATCATAGCCAGCATCAGCTATCTGCGAAGACTGTTGAAACAGAGCTATTCTGTATTTAACACAAAATCATGCTAACAGGCACTACAACGTGTCTTTAGTGTAGATGAGTACAGAACACAGAGAGGTTAAGTAGCTCACCCTAGGTGACAGCTGGAAACCATGTTGGGAGTCAACCCAAAAGCCAGAGTGTTGGCACACACTTGTAAGCCCAGCCCTTGTCAGACAGAAGCAATAAGACCAAAAGTCCAGTGTCATCCTTAGCTACATTGCAAGTTCAAGGCCAGCCTGGGCTACAATAGACCCTTTTTTAAACAAAGTCTAACTTGATGACCCAGGATAATAGTCCTGATGGCTTGAATTCAGTCCCTGAAGTCTTGTGAAGTTAAGGGGACAGTGTGACCAAATATGTAAAAACACTACCACAGTCACTGTAGCTATCGCTCTGAATCTGGAGGGTTCCTTTGCCTTCTTTTAGAGTTTGTTATTTCCTTAAAAAGCTTTTATGGTACACCGTGTCTTAGTATTCTACTGCTGTGAAGAAACACCGTGACCATAAAAGAAAGTGTTTAACTGGGGCTTGATTACAGTTTCAGAGCTTTAATGCATTATCATCATGGCTGGGAGCATGGCAGCGTGCAGGCAGGCATAGTGCAGGAGGAGCTGAGAGTTCTACATCCAGACCCGAAGGCAACAGGAAGGAAGAGACTCGGAATGGGTTTTTTGAAACCTCACACCCTATCCCTAGTGACACACTTCCTCCACCAAGGACACAATTCCTAATCTTTTCAAATAATGCCACTCCTTGGTGACCAAGTACTCAAATTTATGAGTTTTGTAGGTGCCATTCTGTTTAAAACCACACACATCTAATCCTGGGGAGATTTCTTAATTGGTTATGATACTAAGATTGAGCCATGCTGTCTAGCTGTACTTCTCATTCTTTCATTTAGTTAGTGTGCCCCAGTGTTTGAAAGCCCTGTAACTATCTATTTTCCTGTTGGCTGGCACGTCAACCCCTTGAGGATGGTGCCATCAAGTACAATTCTCACTGTCTGATTTGTACATATAGCATATAGTCTTTGAATGATAGTTATCAATACATATCATTGATACAGACTGTTGAGAAAATGTAATTATCAACCTCTAGGCAAGCAGTGTCAACTCTAGCGTGACCGGCTTGCTGAGGGCAGCTCTCCTGTGCGTTGAATGGTGCTGAGCATTACCCCCAGGCCACTGCACCACTAGGTGCCACTAGTCCCCTGGGGTTAGAATGTGCAGCGGTTCCCCTGGATTCAGAACCACAAGTCTGGGTGGAAAGGAGAAATGGCATAGAAATAATCTACTCCAAGGGATCTAGGAAAGGATCTACGTTCCCAGAAGGAAAAAGATTGTACTTAGAAAACAAGACAGATAACCCAAATTAAGCATGTTGCCTTAGTAGAAATGAGGCAGCTTTCTAATAGCATCCTTTAACCTGGTGCATTTACATTGCATGGGTGGAGATGCAAGTCTGAGCATTACAAAGCTTTTTCTGAAATAAATGGGTTTTGTTGAGAGGTTATCCCCATTTTATTAGCTACTATTGATCCTAAACTCTATTATACCTCTCCTCTTTTTGTTTGGAATGTCAGAAGTAAGGTATCTGGTTTTAAAGGGAAGGGTAGTAATGATTGTGGTAAGCAGTTCAGACATAACTATGGTTGGAGTTCTTGAAAACACAGCTTTCCCCCCATTATTATTAATGTTTTAGGTTAGAATACAAAGTAATTGGTTTCATCCTGCCTTATTCATGCATTATGTACCATTGTACATTTGTTTTGTCTGTTCTTAAAGATGGTTCCACTGTATCCCACAATGGCTTTGCACAGGCAGTCCTCTTAAGTGCTGCGATTGCTGGATAATGCCATTACAGATGTGTGCCCCTATACCTGGCTGAAACAGCTTTTATCTGACAAATCCTTTGTATCCAGTTACTTGTGATCATTTGCTTCTGGTGTGTGTGATAGTCTGTTTAAATGAAAGGCCTGATCATGTGATGGGATCTTGGTACCAAAACAGAGCAGAAACTTTTATGCCTTTATGACAACTTTACATTTTTCCTTTGTTTCTTTTTTGTTGTTTTGTGTTATGGAGAAGCGCATTTAAAGACATGCTTTGTGTGGGTATTTTTTTACCACGGTGTAAACAGTTCATTCTTTGTTCAAAAGATTCCCTGGGAGTTTGCTTCAATATCATTAGCTCAGGCTTTTGTTACTGCTTTGGTTTGTTTTTATAGCAGGTTAAGATGGAGGTGGGAAAGCAGCGCAGCAGCGAAGAGGATGCACTGGGCTTGCAGAGGGCCCGGGCAGCTCCCCTATGTCGGGCAGCTCTCTGCTCCAGCTCCAGGGACTCAGTGCTCTCCTCTAGCTTGTCCAGCAGCCACGTGCCCCACCCTAGAGAGACACACACACACAAACGCATACACACATCACAAGACTATGAGTAAATATTTAGAAGAATGTGTGTGGCGCCTGGACCAGTAGGCAATATTGGTATGCAGGGATGGTTGTTGAAGTTTCCTTGGGAAAGCTAAAGTTTCATATGCCAATTTCAGTGTGAAAAGACCGTTGAGGCGAAGAAGAGTAAGTTTTCTGAAGCTGATGTCTCCAGTGAACTTCGCAAAGAAGTTGAAAATCTTTATAAGCTTTCCCTGCCTGAAGATTTCTATCATTTCTGGAAGTTCTGTGAAGAACTTGATCCTGAAAAACCAGCTGGTGAGTGTGTCTACCATCTTTCTGCTCCTGTGACTGGAAGAGATGACAGGAAACTGAAGGAAGGACAGAAACAGCTCAAAGAGAAAGTGTTTTCACCACTACACATGGTGACACATGCCTATTACAGTCTCAGCAATTAAGATACAGGTTTGAGAGTATCAGGTTTCAGGGTAGCCTCAGATTCACAGTGAGACCATCGTGAAAGAGAAGAGAAGATAAAAGGGCATTTCCACTGTTCTTTCTAGTAAGTGAGGTGTGTTGTCGTCAGAGAACAAGTTAATATTTTTGTCCATCAGTTTCATGGCTAGGATGTGAGAAAACAGCCGAGCAGGAGGACAGGGTCATGATCTCACCCAGCAGGAGCACGGGGTCATGGTCTCACCCAGCAGGAGCACAGGGTCATGGTCTCACCCAGCAGGAGCACAGGGTCATGGTCTCACCCAGCAGGAGCACAGGGTCATGATCTCACCCAGCAGGAGCACAGGGTCATGGTCTCACCCAGCAGGAGCACAGGGTCATGATCTCACCCAGCAGGAGCACAGGGTCATGGTCTCACCCAGCAGGAGCACAGGGTCATGGTCTCACCCAGCAGGAGCACAGGGTCATGGTCTCACCCAGCAGGAGCACAGGGTCATGGTCTCACCCAGCAGGAGCACAGGGTCATGGTCTCACCCAGCAGGAGCACAGGGTCATGGTCTCACCCAGCAGGAGCACAGGGTCATGGTCTCACCCAGCAGGAGCACAGGGTCATGGTCTCACCCAGCAGGAGCACAGGGTCATGGTCTCACCCAGCAGGAGCACAGGGTCATGGTCTCACCCAGCAGGAGCACAGGGTCATGGTCTCACCCAGCAGGAGCACAGGGTCATGGTCTCACCCAGCAGGAGCACAGGGTCATGGTCTCACCCAGCAGGAGCACAGGGTCATGGTCTCACCCAGCAGGAGCACAGGGTCATGGTCTCACCCAGCAGGAGCACAGACAGGGTCAGATTAGAGGCTTCTGTGGTTAGCTGGCTCTATTGTCTTGGGGTCCGTGATACCTTATGCCATAAGGATGTGTCAGATGTGCCTACCTCATGTCAGACAGGAAGCTGAGAGCATTGGGGAGCAAGAGTCCTCGAATAGGATGTACCCTCTAGTGACGGTCATGGGGATCGTGCTCTCCGTCCATGAGCTGCTTTGGTTTAAGGTCATTATACAATGCTATAATATGTCACTGTCACCTGTTGGCCAAGGCAAGCAGTTTCAGAACATTCCTTCATTTAATGAATAAAGAATGAAGGAAAATGAGCAGGTGCATATATTGTCTTTTCTATAATCATGTCTTATGGACTAGGTAAACTAAGAATTTTCATCAAGGATATTTACTGGAGAGAGAGATAGGCAGACAGACAGAGACAGACAGACAGACAGACTGGGGGGGGGGGTGTTGAAGAAATGGCTTAAGTGCTTGCAACCCTCGTAGGAAAGCTGCAAACACTGCAGTTGGAAGTCTAAAGAGCCTGCAGTGACAGCTGACGAGAAGGAAAAGAAACGGTTCTTTTCTTCTCTCTCCTTAATCTATGTTGTCTCCTTAGTCTGTATGTTTGTAGCTATAGCAGATGGTGGTGAAGCAGAGTAAGTGTGTGGCTCTATGTCTGAGCACGCAGAGCAGCCTGGCTGGGGCTACCTGAGGTGGTAAGCTAGTGCAGTAGTCAATTTAAGGGCCAGTCCTAAAGTTAGTGCTACATTTTTGTTCAACCAATTTCTTTTCCCTTGAGTAAAAGCATTTTTACAGACTTTAAACGTGTTCTTTAAAATAACTGCTTAAGAATAATTTAGAACTGGTAGGCAGAGACGGGTGGATTTCTGAGTTTGAGGCCAGTCTGATCTACATGGTGTGTTCTATAAGAGCCAGGGCTGTATAGGTTAAACCCTGTCTCAGAAAAAGGAAAAGGAAGGAGAGGAATCCTTTGGAGCTGGGTATGATGGGGTCTGCAATCCCAGCACAGATCACCTGGATCTCTGATTTCTAAGCTAGCCTAGTCTGTATAAAATTCTAGTCTAGCCAGGGCTAATAGTGAGACCTTGCCTCCAAAAGGGGAAGCAGGGTGGAGAAAGAAAGGAAAAGAGTCATAGTGGTGAAAGGCATAATTTTCTATTGCCTCTAGAAAGTGTTGCCTGATAACCTTATTTTCCTCATAGATGCACTTGCTACAAGCCTGGGTCTTCGGTTAGTGGGTCCTTATGATATCCTTGCTGGGAAACATAAAATGAAGAAAAAACCCACAGGCTTGAACTGTAATCTTCACTGGAGGTTTTACTATGATCCTCCTGAGTTCCAGACCATTATTATTGGAGATAATAAAACTCAGTACCACATGGGGTATTTCAGGTAAAGGATCTTCTCTTCTCTAAAATACAGCTGCTCTGCGATTAATGAGTCTTAGACCCTCACGCGCATCCCCCAAGCTGAAAGACTCCTTTTCCTTACTAGTGACTCCATGTCCGTTCTATTACTCTGGCTACCTTTCACTTCTTTAGCCTGCATAGGTTGGTGAACTCTTTACACCAAAGTTCCCTGATTTCTTTTTTTCTTTTGAATATAGAGTTTTTGGGGTTGCTTTGCTTTGGGTTCAGAAGAGCTTTGCAGCCCACGTAAGATAATGTCGAGCAGCAGTTTGACTTACGCCAGGCACTTCCAGGGGCTGGAGGACTCACAGATTGGTCCTGCCGCTTATTATCTTGACGGCAGTATGCCAGTCAGTGGTGACTTTCTGTGACTCGGCTTCTCTGGAACTAATGGGAAGAATAGTAGCACATATTTATTAGGAATATTGTGAGAACTAAGTGAATACCCACAGATGCTGGAGAATGGGAGAGATAGGGAGATAGGGAGGGTTACGTGAGAAATACCCTGTCCACTTCCGGAGGGAGTGCTGGGTCCTGAAGCTGAGGTGGAATGCAGAAGAAAGGGTGAGGTGTGGCTAGGGAGAAGTGCTCACTGCACAGAAGTCTGGGGCCCTGGCAGCCTCACATGGCTTTGTTCTTGGCTTTGGCTCTGATGGACTGCTAGAACCTTAGCCAAGACCCTGCCTTCTCTCCACTGCTCTCTTCAGTTTAAAAGGAAAGGGTGGGACACAGACATGAATCAGATGCTTCCGTGTTTCATATCTGTCCTGTTTCCTTTCACTTTTACTCCACTTGTCTCTCTTGCACTTTTTTAATACTCTAAAATGAAGGTGATCAGCAGGTATTTGTAATAATCTGTTGACAGCTTCTCTTTCCTTATTTCTCATTATTTGAGTAAAAATTAACTAGGTACTAAAAGCCTTAGCTGTAGGCTCTGACGTAAGAGTTGTTGTAGACAGTCTAAAGACACCTGGAGAGTAAACCTAGTTACAGGTATGAATTTATCTGTAGACCTGATTTTTCTGCTTGTTAGCATTATAAATTATGGATAACTAAACTTTTATCTTTTGTTAAAACAGGGATTCTCCCGATGAACTTCCTGTATGTGTGGGTACAAATGAAGCAAAGAAAAATTGTGTAATTATTCAAAATGGAGATAACGTGTTTGCTGCCATCAAGTAAGGAACGCTTTTGTTTCAGTTCTCGTAGCTCATTGTCCTTGCACAGTTTTGCTGCTTGTCATCAAAAGCTTCTGGACCTACTTATTTAATGAACATATTGCTGGATCCTGGGCTGAGCTCTGAACCTGAAGCAGATCGTGTTCTTAGCATGTCAAAATCTCTCTGCTTCATCCCCTGCAGTGCAAAACATGTGTAAGCGGTGTTTGATCTTAATTTCAGATGCCCCATGGAAAAATCGGGGGTTTGTTTTGTTTTTTTTTTTTATCTCCACTAGAGATCACATTTAAACAGTGCCATTAAGAGTTCATTATAAGATCCAACAACAGGGATGGAAAACTCCGGAAAGTTTTCAGGAGTAAGGAATTTAGAGGATCCTTGGAAGGACTGCTGGGACAAGCTGAGCCTCCAGGGACAACAGCTGTGTGGCTACTTCTCATCAGTGGCAGTTGTCTCTGCTGTTGACCCGAGGCTGGGAAATGAAACTGCTCTGGGGCCATAGCATTGCTCTGTAGTTCCACCAGAACAGTCGCTGCCCTGCCCTCTGCCCTACAGCTTATATGAAATGGAAAGACAGAAGCATGGCTGCTACTTCACATCCCTTCTTTCAGACTTGAAAGATTGCTTCTGCTTGGGATCAGCCAGGTCTCACGCAGAATCGGCTAAAAATAGCAGGAGAAATGCACCAGTTTTCATGTAGGAAGGGGTCAGAACCCAGCTGAATGAACCAATTGGCATTAGCCACAGACATGATTTGAAGTCACTTGTTAGTAGGTATGCAGTTTACCTTGTAATTCAACAGGTTAACGTCCCCCTGACGTAATAGTATAATTTATTATTAAAGAATTCAAACCAAGTCAATCCAAGGTGACCACTGTTCTGTGATGTATATACACTGATGTATCTAGATGACAGCGACATTCTGTTCTTTCTCTTGTAAGACTTTTGTATTTTACGTAAAATTTGCTTGGGATTTGTAATTGGCATAAGTTTTCTTTCTCCCTGAGGTTGTTGGTTTTCTATTGTTTTGGTTTTGAGTACTGGGACTGAACCAGGGTCCTGAGCATCCTAGACAAGTGCCTACTACTTGAGTTATATCCTTGGTCTCAGTAACATTCCTTCTAAGGAGGAATTAAGTTGAATTATCATCCAACTTAAACTGACAGTGTCTGCTTTAGAAACTGTAGTTGTTTCCTGGCATATTGTCTGTCTCCTGCGCTAGCATGTAAACCCCAAAGGACAGGGGTTTTTTATATCATGCTATTCCCTAGTTCTAGAAGGTGCTTAAAAAAACACAATAGCATATAAATATATCTTTTTAAATTTCTAGTGCTGGGGACCAAACTCAGGGCATTATTATTAGAAATCATTTATAAAAGCAAATTCTAGAAACTACACAATACATCTAGCAATAAGGAAGATAAGGTAAATAAATGCAAAAACATTTATTTATAAATAATATTTAAATATATCAAATATAAATTATATTTATGTAAATTATAAAAGCACTATAAATGCCATGATTGTTATTGTTATGAAGAGGGCAAGTAACTGAATGTGATGATTCTGACTTTTCCTGTTTAATGAATACATGTAGAAAATAATCTATATTCAAAATTTTTAGTCTTTACACAACAGGAGTGATGTTTTGTCTTTCTTTTGACTTTCCTTCCCTAAAAGTAACTGCTACAGTAATTTTGAACTTATTATGGACCCATGGTAGTCCACACCACCTTAAACACAATGTAGTAATTCAGTGGGTTCTGAGTTTGCGTGTGTTTCTACATGAGTGGCACAAAGGTGGGTAGAACTGTTGGCACCTTTATAAGACTCAGCATTAGTGACACTAAGGTAGCGGAACTGCATTGCTCACTGTTCTGTATATGCAGGTCTGTTTAAGACCTCAGCAATGCATGCCTCCAAGTGCATTAGGTCGTTCTCTGCAGCCCAGGACGACCTGCATGATAAAATGGCAAATGGGCAGGAGGCACTTCTGCACATTGAAGTGCGTAAGTTGTGAGCTGAACTTTCACTGACTTTTGCTGACGGGTAGTGATTGACAGACTTTATTTGGGCACAAGGTTTTGGGAGCAGACATTTTCTCAAACCTGTGGAATTGCCAATTATATTTGGTATCATTGCTAAATTGAAGGTTTAGTCAATGTGAGCTGGGAAGGCCTGGTAACCACCCGATGAGCTTGGCAGCTTTTCACTACAACTCCCTGATAATAGTCATGGAAGGGATGTTTTTCGTGTTGCATAATGGGACGAACCTGGTGTAATGAGAAGTTGCAACATGAGATTTACATAATTTTGTGAACCAGTATATTCTAAATAATCACTACAGAAGGCTGTAAAAAACTGCACGGGTAAAGCTTGACTCAGACATGCAGGCTTCCACCAGGCCTGACGGAGTGGCTGTGGTCCCCACTTCGCCTGGCTTGTCGCACGCCTTCAAACATCGTCCAGCAGCATGTTTAGTAGCTTTGAATGAGATGATCACAGCAGCCTGGTGGACAAAGGGTCTTGGTGACTGCACAGTATCTTACATGGAAAACGGGGGAACTGTCTTCTGAGAAGGACAGTGTACATGGAACTGTGTCTAGGGAGAGACCCAGGGCACTTGAAGGCCTCCAAGCCTCCTCAAGAGAGCTTGAGGAAAGGATTCACTCACGTTTTTGACAGGACCGGATCTAATGGTTAACAGATCTCTTGATGTACGCAGCCCCTGGTAATTAAATTAAGCAATGAGGAGGGGCTGAATTTTGTCGTTTGGGTTTCTATCGTTGCTACTCTTTGTGCCCCAGTTTCCTGATATATAAAGAGGAGTAAAGTGTTGTGGTCTGAATGACTACTTCAAGTTCCTAGTGTAGGTTGCAAGTAGTGTACTCCAGGGGTCTGCGTCGAGGGTGAAGGTGTGTTTGTGGACAGCACACTTGTGTTTCCCTCGAGTCAGCCTTCTCCAGGCAGGATGCCGTCTCAGTGTCCAGCAGTACAACTTAAACTCAGCCTCTCATGTCTGCACTGAAGATACACGGTCCAGGCGTGCTAGCTGTGTGTGTGACTGGCGGCTTCGTATTGGTTCTGTCATTCCTTGTTTGACTCTTACCTGTGAGGACTTGGAGAGGACTGCATGAAACTTGACATTTTTGTCTCAACTCCTTGACTTCTGTGTATAAACAGAGGCCAGCAGTATAACAATAGCTTTTGCTTCTTTTCCAGATTATTTTTGATGAAAAAACTCAAAGAAGTAACAGATAGAAAGAAAACTAGCATTTTGAAAAACATAGATGAAAAACTCACAGAAGCAGCCAGAAAACTAGGATACTCACTGGAACAGAGAACCATGAAGATGAGACAGAGAGAAAAGAAGGTAGGGTCGCTCATGTGCATCTGACTGTTGTGCTCTGCCCTTGCTCCTTGCCACCTGCACCATACACTTTTCTCTAGCCCCGTCCTAAGGACAGCTGTATCCCCCAGGGACTCTCGGACAGTTCCCTAACCGGGCTCAGGTCGCTCCTGCATGTGCACGTTGGCATGCCGCCTGAGTCCTGTAACTGGAGCACATTCCTGTGCTTGCAGAATGCATTCTAGTCTTTTAGTCTTGTCGTATTGACCATTGTGTAAAGGTAGAGAAAAGCAGTTTTTGTTTTAATGCAAGTTATCGTAGTAGTGTAGTTCTGTGCTTCTCAGAGACTTACCCAAGACCTCAAAAGTGGTTCTCTTTCTACAGACAGTATGGGTTAGATTTGCTTATTTTCTCCTGGATCATCCTTGCTCTATCAGCATGCCTCAGGGCTTGCAGTGTAACAAAGTATTTTGTAAAAGAGCAAGTACTTCTCAGGTTAGCATTCTTGGTTTTCAGCTATGAATGTCACAGTAAGTCTACGGATACATGAAAGAACTCCTCTGTGGGCATTCCTCATGACTACTGGGCAAGTGAGGGCTGCTGTTCTCCTTGTTTCTTCTTCCATTGTTGTCTTCTAGAGCTGTTTGGTCTGAACATGCTAAGCCATACATAGTACTTGTTATTCCTGAGTGAACAGGTACTGTGCAAAGTTCTTAGTACTTAGTTACTGAAGACCTGCTTCGTTCTCTAACCTTGATGCAGCGGCAGGCATGAACCACTGCCGCTGAAGTGCTGTCTTTAGTCCTACAGACCAGAGATAGTTTCTAAACATGGGTTAATTACAGTGTCATTTAACATTTTATATTCTTCTTTTACCTTACTGGTTCTCAAGGAAAATTCTTACTAGAAGAAAGAGACATGTATTCTGAAAATGTCCTAACTAGATTGAGCTTCTGTGGATGTAATGGTCAGCAAGTTCTTTGAGAAGACCCTTGTTTTATTCTGTTGACAGCTGTAATTTAGTTCAGAGACCTTACTTCTTTTCATGTGTAAACATGTTTCCTTCATGATTGAAACTTCAATTTCCTGTTGTACTTATTTTGACACTCCCGAGTTTATATTCAGTGTTTGTTTTTCATTAAAAGATAGTAACATAAATACAAGGTCAACCATTTAAAAAATTTTGACTTTTCTCCTTCTCTGTTGACAGTTGTTTTTTAGATCCTTTTTAAAAAAAAAGATTTATCTTATGTATATGCATACACTGTCGCTATCTTCAGACACACCAGAAGAAGGCATCAGATCTCATTATAGATGGTCGTGAGCCACCATGTGGTTGCTGGGAATTAAACTCAGGACCTCTGGAAGAGCAATCGGTGCTATTAATCGCTGAGCCATCTTTCCAACCCTTTCAGATCCTTTTACATTTTTGATAATTTTTAATGTTACTGTAAGATTAACATTTAATGCATGCTTTCCTGTTTCTGAAAAACTCAGTTCCAATAGTATGTTAGTGACTTTGACCTACATCTTAGTACACAGAGTGCAGCGTATGGTGCAGCAGTGCATGGTGCAGCAGCGTTTGTGAGTACTGGTACCTTGGAGTACTTTGAAATGCAAAGTCTGTATGATCCTGGTATTTGCCCTACAGGAGATCTGTACAGAATGGAAGAACTTTCCCTTTTCTTCTAGTATTTTAGTTTTCACATTCAAGACTGAAAGCCAACCATAAGATAATCCTGTGTAAATATTAAGACATAAGGCTATAAACTATCTTTTTCTAACCCATTCTCTGTGTCTGTAAATTCCTTCTTCTGAACATTCTGCCCTCTGGGGTAGCTTAGCAAAGGATGAGGAAAGAAGCGGAAGCGGAGGGAGGGCTAATGGGAGAGCGGGAGGGAAGTAACCTTAACATACCTGGGCTAGGGGAAGACTCAGAAAGGAGAGGTCACTTCTGGACTGTATTTTTCTTCTGTCTTGGAAACTTTCACTAGAATACACAAGTGGAATACTGAAGATATTTTACTAGAAAATACTGAGACCCAGTATGTCGACGCATGTTTGTAACCCCAGCACTGAGACAGGCAGGAGAATCAAGAATTCCAGCTGGGGGGATGGAGAGATGGCTCAGCAGTTAAGAACACTGGTCCTTCCAGAGGACCAGAGTTTGAGTCCCAGGACCCCCATGGAGGTTCACCGTCATCTGTAACTAGATCCAGCAGATATTTTGCCCTTTTCTGGCTTTCCCAGGCACCAGACATGCAAGTTATTATATAGATACACATGCAAGGAAAACACCCATATACATAAAATGAACAAGTTGAAAAAAAATTTAAAGCCACCCTAAGATAATGCTAAAAAAAATAATAATAAAGTAGAAGTAAAGAAAAAGGATCTAAAGATAATGCTAAAAGAATGTTCCTCAGGCTCGATTCCCCAAAATAGGGGAATGCAAGTGAGAAAATTGGAGGAGGGGAGATGGGATAGGGGGGTTTCAGTGGGGTAACATGGAAAGGGATTAACATTTGAAATGTAAATAAAGCAAATATCTAATTAAGAAAATTGTTCCTCATAAGGGTTATGATGGTGTGCTCCTAGCCCTGGGCCTGCTCTCATCTTTGAAGATGAGTAATTAAACTGGCCGTGTGATTTGTCTGTAAAAGCACTGTTTAGAACTATCCTGCTTTGTGGGAGTTGTGGGAATTTTCCAGTTTAAAAAGAGGAGTCTGAATTTGGCAGTGTTGAGGAGTTCTGTTGTTTTTCTAAAGATTCTACTCTATTCTATCTTCCTTTCAATCCCGGAGTCTTCATGCTTTCTGTCTAGCAAGGACTGCTATGCTGATGTGCCTCCTGTAACAGTTGTGCTTGTTTTCTGACATGTCAGACAAACTTGTAAATGTCTAACATGATTCATTTAATCCATTTATTTTATTTTATAATTACTTCAAATGCTTGACTTCTGGTTTTAAAACATAGTCTCCCCATGATCCAGATTTTCTGAGATAATGTCCCTGGATGCTGTTTTGACAACATCCAGGGTTTATGTGTGCTGAGGTGGGGAGGTAGATCTTTTGTTCTTTGGGGTCTCTGCATGTGCTCTCTCTCTCTCTCCTCTCTCTCTCCTCTCTCTCTCTCTCTCTGGTCATTTGTTTTTGTTTTTGTTTTAATTTAGGTTGTGACAAAGACTTTTCATGGTGCAGGCTTGGTTGTTCCGGTAGATAAAAACGATGTCGGTTACCGAGAGCTCCCTGAAACGGATGGTAATGTTTTCCATGTGTAAATATGCATGTATGTAAACAAGGAGAAAGCTTTCTCTTGTGTTGGGAAATGGTGTTAAGAGCAGACCCAGGCTTCCCTAGCCTCATCTCAAGCAGGCTGTTTAGTGTCACTGAGCCTTGTCTTTTTCATCTGCAAAACAGGCAGTGATGTTTCTTTAACAGAGTAAGTATCTGGGACATGAAAGGATACAGAGTACTTACTGTGATGTCACATAATGCTCCAAGCAAGGTGAATGCTTTGAGGAGTTGAAGGGGCTTTAGCCCATTGCACAGGTTGGTTCTTTCTAACCTGTTTTAGCTCCTTTGACCTAGTAATGATTGCATATGGTGCAGTCACAAAGCACTAGTCTTGGTGAACATTTTAGTTTTCATACTCCTTATACTTCATGCAGTCATACAGAAATACTTAGAAGGTAATTACACAAAATGTAGTTAATACTCTGTTGAAAAGAGAATCATCTGTCGTTCTGTTTCCTTACTCTGAGCCCCATCCCCACTGGCATTCTTTATGTTTTGTTTCTGTGGGCATAAAATTTAGAGAATCCAATCTAGTCTCTCCTCAAAGAAGAAAGAAGCAAGTACTCCTGCTTCATGCACATGGCCGCCTGCTCCTTAGGACAGATGAGTCTTAGTAATTTCCAATCTTTAATTTTTATGTGGTGTATCCAGCCAGTAAGTTGGGATGTGTTGTGGGACAATTTGTATTTCATTGTTTGCTACAGCTTCTCTAGTCCTCTAGGAATTTATAGGGAGAACTGATGCTGGCTGAGGTGTCTATAAATGGCTCCTGAACACTTCACATGTGGCTAACGCCACTGACAAATGGCATAATTTAAATTTGTTGAGAATTTTGTTTAAAAGTAAAACAGAATTTTGTTTAAATGTATAAGTTAAACCAGCGTTAAATATTTTTATAACATTTTTATATTGATTATATGTTGAAATAGTGCTATATTAGGAATACTGGGTCAAGTTAGTTTCATCTCTTTTTTAGTTGGGGGGACAGAGTGGGGGAGGTGTGAGTGGGGGAAGCGTGGAAGGCAGAGGGGAGAGTGGGAACGAGAAATGAACACATGCCATGAGGGACATATGGAGGTCATAGGATAACTCTTGGCCGCTGGTCCTGATGCTGCCTCATGAGATCTGGTACTCAACCTAGGTGGCCAGGCCTGCGTACCAGAGCCTCTAGTCCATGGAGCCCCACCACCAGCCCTCCTGTTACCTGAAGCCAGAGATAATCAGTCTCTGTGGGAAAGACTGGGGGCTGCAGCTCCTGTGGTCCAGGCTTCTGCTTGAATCAGAACAGAAGTAACATGACAGACATTTCCTGGCAGATTAATAAGGTAGCATCAGTAGAGTTAGTAGAAGACATACAGAAAAGCCTTACTTAAAATCTACCATTAAAGATGATTGTGTGATTTTGATAGCTTTGCATCTTTTTTTTTTTTTTTTCAGCTGACCTTAAGAGAATCTGCAAGGCAATTGTTGAGGCTGCAAGTGATGAGGAGAGACTGAAAGCCTTTGCTCCCATTCAGGAGATGATGACTTTCGTGCAGTTTGCTAACGATGAGTGTGATTATGGCATGGGGCTGGAATTAGGAATGGACCTCTTTTGCTATGGCTCTCATGTGAGTAAAAACTCCTCCTTTCCCACATTATGTATACACACTCACAGTTACTTATCTTCTCAACTTCCAGCTGGCAAGATATGGATCCAGCTTGTATTTCCAAACCTTTGAAAGTGATATCAAAGTAAAAGTTCTAAAACCATTTGAAATCTTATATTCTGGCAAAGGTGAATAAGCAGAATTGTTTCCTCAAGTTGATATTAAACTAATTCTGTGTGTCAATATCCCAGGGGTATGCCCTCTTTTGGGTGTCTGTATGGGCTTGTGGATATGGATGTGGAAATGTATACACCCCTTTCTTTTGTTTCTGTTGGTGTGGGTGTCATCTACTACCATGTCCTAAATACTATTTTCAAGTATTTTAATTAAAATATTGGAGCTAGTAATCTAGCATTATTCCCTTTCCTACCTGTAAAATTAGCTCATGTGTGCATGCACGTTCCTCATTGTACCTTTGGTAAGTCACTGGTAGAGCACCTTCTCCAGGATAACACCAGCAGCCCCATCCCAGTGTCCAGGAGTCACAAACTGCAGATGCTTGGGATCCACCTGTAGCTATTATTGATGCAAACTGTCTGAATAGGTCAGAGATGTGGCCCTAGCATTCCCAGGTGGCAGGAATGCCATGTCTTTATAGACTAGACTGAGGACCTAGACTAAGCCAGTGTGTGTCAGTTATCTAGAGGGCTTTGTCAGATTAGTGTTTCCTTGTCCCCCACTTTGAGTTATGGGGAGGGGTCCTGACAAAATGATTTGACTGGTGAGAAACTGACTGACTGAGAACCCTTTTTAAAGCATCATATGGCTTCTCTCTGCCTGGCTTCTAGTTATCAGTAAAAGTATTCAAAGTGGTAAACAGGCAGAATGATGTAGTTGTCACATTTACAGACCTGGCCATAAATGCCATTGCTGAAGTGTAGGTATAAAAGCAAAACAAACTTGATGGTGTGAGAATCACGGGGAATGAAAACATTTGGAATATTATATAAGTACTTAAATAAATGCTATTTCTCACAAAAAGAATGTTACTGGGTTTCCTGTTAGGGTGTGTGTAAAAGCAATGCTGTGAACCCATTCAGTAAGCCTGAGACTGAACTCTTAGCAGGGAAGAAATGCTTCTAGTAGAGAATGAGCCCAAGAATAAAGGGGAGGAGCTGGAGAGATGGCTCGGTGGTTTAGAGCACCCGAGGGACCTGAGTTCCATTACCAGCATCCACAGCCGCTCATAGGTGTCTGCAATCACAGTTTTAGGGATTTGACACTCTCTTTGGACTTCCTTGGTCATATATGTGGTGGCGCATAGTTAGGTAAAAGACATATATAAAATTTTTTAAAAGTGATTTGTAGCCTCATATGTTTTTAATAGATCTATTACAAGGTCTATTAAAAAATCTTAATAAAAATAGTTAAAGTACTTAATGGCCATTTGGAACAAAAAAGTTCATAAAATTAATGGACTATTGGCAATTTAAGTTTGTAATGCTTCTGAATTCCCTTCAGGATATTTTCATTTTTTTGAGGTGGGCAATAGTCCTTGTGACAGAACAGCAGAGATACGTTGTCCTGTGTCCAGTACAGATGGTGGCTATGCTGCACAGGTGTGTCCCATGTATTTTTCAGCTGTACCTGCCATTTCCTCACCTTGATGTTATGTTCTTTGCTTTTTAGTATTTTCACAAAGTTGCTGGCCAGCTTTTACCTCTTGCGTATAATCTATTGAAGAGGGATCTGTTTGCAAAAATCATTGAGGATCACCTGGCAAGCCGAAGTGAAGAGCACATAGACCAGCTGGCAGGGTGAGCGGGCTGCCGGCACCGCAGTGCTTTGAGGGGACCGGCGGCCGGGCCTTTGTGTTTAAGGAATGGAGAAATAAATAATGGAAACTTTATTAAAAACTTTATAATACGGCTCTTCTGGTGTTTCTTTCACATGGTAGTGGCACTGCTTAACATTTTGGAAACTCTTTAGTTTCTTAAGTTCTTTTCTCAGTATAGTCCTCAATATTAACTTGCTCATAAGAGTGCTTATTCAAAATCAAATAACCATTAACTAGAAATACTAGGCTAATTAAAACTAAAAACACTTGGGATTGAAGAAATGGCTCAGCAGTTAAAAACACTGACTATTCTTCCAGAGGACATGTTCATTTCACACATGGAAGCTCTACCTCTGGCATCTGACAACCTCACACATATAAAAAAGAAACAACCTTTATCCTTCTAGTGATGTAACAGTCTCAAAGATAAGAGTTTTTGAGAAATAGGCTTTTTATATTCCATGGGACCAATATGAACCCCAGCCAAGATTTATCAAGATCAAATGAAAGGGAAGAGCCAGCTTTTCATCCATGCCACACTCAAGCTGTCCTTCAGAAGCTGGGCTACCTTATCAGAGCTAAGTCAGGAAGTGGGTTATCTGTGGAGCCGAGGATAGCCCAGCCATAGAGCACTTTGTCTAAGGTGTGAGGCTCGAGGCTTGACTCCAGAACTATTTACACAGCAATTACAACTGGGATGTCTGATTTATGACACATCACAGTATGTCACAATTACTGTGAATACAGTAGTGGGGACAATGAGATAACTGATCTTTCAGTTACTAAACACTTTCATTAAAGAGCAAGATCCCTGTTATAGAATATGAAGCCTTCCTTTCTCACCATTTTCCTTCACTAAAGGCAGTGTGAATTGAAAACTGCATATTAACCTAGGGGTCTGACTGGAACACATTTTAAATGCCTAAGCACATTCATGAATCACCATGACCCAATCAGGATTGTTACCCAACTTAAATCCATTTTCTTACTTCTTTGGGCCCAATGATGTTATTTCTATGTTAACCTTTCAAGCATTTATGTTGAACCATGCCCAAGGACATGGAATGCTATGAAAGAGATTTTATAATGACATAAACTCCTCACATTAGCTCAAAACTGCCCTTGTAATGGTATTGTCTCTATCTTACCATAATTCTTTCACTGATGCACTGTACAAACCTCAGTTCCCAGACTGTTTTCTAGACTAGGGTTTGACAAGCCTGGAGCTGGTCAGTACCAACAATGAAACTTCATCACAGTTCTAAGCACCATACTGCCTAAATATTGCCCTAAACACTCCATCTTCCTCTAGTAACCCATTTTTCCAATCTGACTATAATCTCTTTCACCCAGCCTTTCGGTTCAATTTTCATCATCATGCATCCCTCAGTTATGTTGCATTTATGTTAGTACCCAAAACCAAATGAACTACATTTTACGTGAATTCTCCTCGTAACCAAGTAGCTACGAAAAAAAAAAAAAAGCCATGTCATACTAAGGTTATTTTAACCTCAGATGGCTATTTTGGATACCCATGGGATCTCATACCTACTTTTTCATCTGTGTTCATCCTCAGTTAATGTCACAGCAATCAGAACATGGCACACCTTTTAGATTTGTCTGTTTTCAAGATGTCATCCTCTTTAGCCTACACAAGGACCCTCCCACACAGGGAGCATTAATTTCCCCCTCACTCCCATAATTTGAAGCCCTACACATCTTAAAATCTGATCTCAAACTATTCTCTCAGGCATTGCTATCACCAACAGGAAAAGCTATGTCCTGCATCTTATTTCCTGAAAACACAGAAGAATCCCAACTCTCCTGCCTAGCAGACCCATTCCACTTCCACAATCGGTGCCATATAACACTCAGGCAGGCAGGTCAGCAGGATGCTCACACTGGCCAACTCTCAGGGGTTGCTTCAGGTGTCATTAAATACCTGCTGCTGAGGACTCCTTCAAACTCCTTTCTTTTGCTTTATATCACTGTTTCAATGGTACCTTTTGACCTCATTGGCAATTCTTTTGCTGTCTCATTTCACCATTGATTCTTCTGCCTCTTCTATGTCTAAACTTAAATCCATGTAATTTCATCCTGTTTCTGGAATGTAGTACCTCTCATTTAGTTCTTAACTTGAATCTCACATATCTATCAGTTCCTACTTGTAATCACGTTACTAAAAAATAATGTCTTTGCTGGAGAGTTAAAGAGGAAAGAAAGGAGTGGGGGAGGGAAGGAGAGACAAAGAGGAGAGAGAGAGGGGGGGGAAAGAAAGGAGTGGGGAGGGAAGGAGAGACAAAGAGGAGAGAGGGGGAGGAGAGAGAGAGAGAGAGAGAGAGAGAGAGAGGTAGTTCCAAAGACACCTGCAGTCACTGTGAATAAACACACAAAATAAGGGACTGGAGAAATGGCACAGTTGCTAAGAGCATGTATTATGTATTACTTTTAATAAAGAGTCAAGTTCAGTTCTAAACATAGATGTATTCACAACTGCCCATTAACTTCAGCTCCAGAAGATGTGACATCTGCCCTCCTTAGGCACCTGCACACATTCAGTTTAAATTACACACACACACACACACACACACACACACACACACACACACCAAAACTAACAATAAAGCCCTTAGTATTGGGCTAACAAGATTGCTCAGTGGGCAGAGGAACTTTCCAGTAGGCCTTACAGCCCGAGTTTGATCTCTGGATCCCACATGTTGGCAGGAGAGAATTGGCCACTGAAGGTTGTCCTCTGACCCCGGCATGTATGCCCACACACACCCCTATTATATATGCACAGAATAGACAACCTAATGCCAAAGCCCCTCAGGTGGCACTGATCTACTGTCATCATCCTAAAAAACCTAAATGCACACCTACTGCAGAGAACTCCATAGAGCTCTCTTGAGCACATCAGTTTGTACTCACCTGCCCTGTCTCTGGAGTACCGTTTTCATCACAGTTAGCTTCCAATAAGCAGTAAGTGGAATATACACGGTAAATGCTTTATCCCAGCCCTGTGCCGTGTTCCTCTTAACTAAATGCTCACTATCAGAACTGAAACGTCAAGTGTCTCTTAACCTATTTTAAAGCAGGTCTGTTTATGTATTTCTAAGGTGGTTGTTTTTAAGCGTGTAAAGTCATTCTCCTCGTGCAGACAGTGTAATTTTTCTTCTAAAAAAAACCTAACATTTTCAAACTGCACTAGAATCTTTTGTGGTGACACCTGGGAGCCCCGGCCTGTTGCTAGTGCAGTGTGCATGCATTCTCAATCACACATCTCTGCTTCTTCTGGCTCCTAGCTCACAACGCTCAAAAGTCAACAGCTGTAACCCGACAGCAGCACTGCAGGCTCCTTCCTCTGGAGGCAGCAGTGCCAGGCACGCTGGCTGACACTGACTGCACAGTGCAGCTGCGCAGAGGGAGGGCCGCTGGGACAGGTGCAATCAAAAGCCAAACCACACATTGAAGTAGAGATTTTAATAGATCTTAACTCATTACAGTAATCATTTTTACTGTAATGATATGCAGCTTTTACTATACTAGTATAAATAAAAACAGATAAGTACAGCTCTAGGCAACATCACAGATTAACAAACTAAGCATTCTTCATGAACCAAAACCAAAAAACGATTATTAACAGATGCTGACACACTTGCCTATTGTCATCATACCTTTCAAGAAGGGTACTCAAATAAGGCGCTGCACTTAGTATATTGGTCAATAAGTTTGCCAATTAGCTAGGCACATGTAGTTCATGGTATCCACTATCTTATTTGGTTGGAAATCAACCAAACCTTTATGCAGAGAAAAAAGAAAAACAAAATCTCAAAAACCTCAAACCTCTGAACACATTAAAACCACAGCAGTTTTCATGTATTTCAGCAGTAAGACACATCGGATAGAAAAATGTGACCAAAAAAAAAAAAAAAAAAAAAGAATGCTTTAATATGTATCCTGAAATGTCAGTCTCTGAAGATGGGTCATGAAAGAATATGAAATAAAAGGAAATGTGGAAAATAAAGTCATGTTCAGTTTCATCATGTCACACTACAAAGAAACTGGCTTCTCCTTTGAAGACTTGGAACCCAGAAGGGCTGAGGCACCAATCAGCCGTGCTGAAGAATTAGTGCCACAGCAGTGCCCCGTACCGCAAGTATACGTTAAGAGCTACAGAACTCTTATCATTAAAAATGAGTTCATTCTATTTAGCCAAAGAACAACGAAGAATATTGAAATCTGCCGACAGGAGTAAAAAGACAAAATATTGTTGGCAGATAGCACAGCTGGGAAATCTACAATTTTGGTGAACTTTGGATCACTCTATATGGCTTCCTGACCTTTTAAGCCTTCAAATTCATACAGATCTAAGGTGATTTCACATTTATTAAAAATGGCTCATTGCCAGTTGTTTCAGAAAATATCTGTCTCACAAATGCATTTGCCTTTCAAAAATGCATACTTGAAGACTATCTGGGCAGTCTAGTGAATAAACATCCTTTGCCAGTTGGGAATTAAGAGCATGATTAAAACAGACATTGCCAATAACAATTCCAAATACTCTGAGGTACATTATAACTAATCTGCAAAAATGTGCACCATAGCTATTCAAATCATCATGGAGCACACTTCAGGTATGGCTGTGACCTACCTAGTGATTCAAAGGTTATAACCACATTGTGATTTTATTTTCATTTTTGACTGATTTTTCTTAAAAAAAAAAAAGTTTGGTTTTAATCTACTACTAGTAATTTATAGTATTTTCAACTTTCTAGTTTGTGGTCAGAATGGAGAGGTCAGAGGGCATAACCCCGGAGATGGCAGTGAGACATCAGAAGGTATCAAGTGTACTCTGGATCACAGATGTGACCACCTCTTCTTAAACCCTTGGGCCCTTGGTAAGCTTTGCTCATACCTCCATATTTGTAAGTCAGAATTAGTCTATGAAAATAAAAGTCACATTAAAAGGTAAAATTATTTAAGTGCAATATTAACTGATCTGCATTTTATAAATTTTAATCCATAAAAATATAAATAAAAATGGTAAATTTTTAAGAAAAGAAATATACATTTAGTGCAAGTTATGAATTACAGTTCATCTCCAGTGTCAGCAGTGAAACATCCTGAAATAAAAGAATGATCTAATTTGAAGAAAAAAGTTCCAGTGTTTAACATGCAATTAATACCAGGACAGCTAAACAGAATCCTTCCTTCCCTTCACGGTCATGGCAGCAGCATTTGCTTTAATTATGCTGAACAGCACTTTTCTGTCATAGTAATTTCAGAAGTAGAAAATTTGCATAAGACTAGGTCACATTATCCATACAGTCTGAGAGGAAAGAATAAAACTGATTTAGAGTCAAGTTTGTTTTTGATTCTGAACCACACAGCGCACAAGCTGGGGGATTTCGCTCACACCCCCAGGCTTCACCTGCTAGTCCAGCAGTGCCGTGTGCACACCACCAAGCCTTTGTGATGTACACAGTTTACCTGCTAGTCCAGCAGTGCCGTGTGCACACCCCCCAAGCCTTTGTGATGGTACAGTTTACCTGCTAGTCCAGCAGTGGCATGTGCACACCCCCAAGCCTTTGTGATGTACACAGTTTACCTGCTAGTCCAGCAGTGCCGTGTGCACACCCCCCAAGCCTTTGTGATGGTACAGTTTACCTGCTAGTCCAGCAGTGCCGTGTGCACACCACCAAGCCTTTGTGATGGTACAGTTTACCTGCTAGTCCAGCAGTGGCATGTGTACACCACCAAGCCTTTGTGATGTACACAGTTTACCTGCTTGTCCAGCAGTGCCCAAGCCTTTGTGATGGTACAGACCACATGGTTAATGGCACAAGAAACATCCCCTTCTTGTGATGAAAGGTCAGTAAAATCACAGCACATCTCAATATGAGAAAGGACTGCTTCAGAAGGACACACCAAAGAGGTTTTGTTACAGCTCAGGATGGGGCGGGGGAGGAGAGAGAAGCTCTTTTGGAATGTAGAAAGGTGATGCTTAACTATACAATTCATGAGTTAAACAGAACAGTTCTGATAGAAAAGGGCAAGACCTTGCAGTCTTAATAGATGGCTCAATTCAAAGTAATCCCTCCAGAAATAGGGACTGATAACGTGTCTCTGTGGTGCTGACGTAACAGCCAGATGCGAGGATTCCAGTGAAGGCTCCAGGGAGGCTCAAGCCTGCAGTTCACTGCATAGCCTCAGTGAATGCAGACAGTGCACAACAACATGAGATGAGTTCCTGTTCCAGTTAGTTAGGGAAATACCTCACTCTTTTCCTTCTCCCTCCCCCAACAATCCCTCTGTTCTCCCAGCATGATTTGCAAACCGGGTTGCAAAAGCTCGTCTTGTATTTCTTCCATTTTTTGAAAGAAGAAAAAAGTGGACGAGTCCTGCAGATTAAAGAATTGTGCTATTCAACAAACGCACTTCCTCTTCTGTCTCCTCTCTGTCCTCATCTACAGGGCTCAGTTGAACATTATTGAAGCGGGGTCTTGGTTTGCCGTCTGGGCCATATGACGGAGGATATCTTTTTTTGTTATAATGCCAAGGAGGCGTCTGAAAAGGACAAACAGAAAGAGTTATTAAAATAAAAGGGAAAATACAAGAGGAACTAAATCTATGGATAAATCCTTTTTGTTGACAGGAATAGAGAGCAAAGCAAGCAACCTGATATGCATATTTTAAAAAGTGTTTTACTGCAAAGACAATGAAATTACCCAGCAACTGTCCTCTGACAAAGTACCGTGGCCACTCAGAGTGTGAGGTCCTTCCCACTGGGACTGAGGACTGCAGGCCTCATTGAAGCAGAGCTATTTTGAGTCAAGTATGCCAACAAAAATGTAGAGATGTTTGAACAGAAAATAATACTGATTGAGCTTGAAAAAGGAACCTAGTCCCATTATATTAGAAAACAATTTAAAACCACAAAATTTTGTAGAGTCAAATTTTTAAGAAATAATTTGCCCAGTTGTATGCAGAATATTCCTGAAAGCACATACAATTGAGATGACACATAAACCGTGGTCAGCACAGAGCTCCACCTCCCAGACTTGACAATGTGAGGCTAGACCTGCAGGTAACCCAGGGTTCTGAAAGCATACTTAGGGTTTTTGCTTTTCAATTTTGTGCTCCCCCAAAAGAAGATACAGCCTTTATTGAAAGTTTTGAATGTTAATGTTTACATTAAAAAGTAAGTGAAAAATCAAGAGGCAGACCTAAAAGATTATTACACGTGAAGCAGAAAGCAGAATGAATGAGAAGCTACTATATTTGGTTAGTAGTTTTTAAAAGGATGCATGAAACACTTGTGAAATATTAGCATACAACAGGAATACATACTTAGTTGTGTACTTAAACAAATGGGGACAGGCTTCATATAGTTATGAGAATTGCAGGTCAAAATAATTTGAGGTATTAATTGTTAAAGTAACACAATTTGTTATGCAAAAATCAAAACTTTATCTTTAATCTCAATGACACCACTAAGACATAAAGCCTGTTAAGACAAGAGCTACTTATGACAGTGTAGAAGCGTGATACGAAGGGGCATATACAGCAGCTATGGACAATCCACTAATGAAATGGAGGACACACATTTTGCCTGTGAGAATCTCTAAGGGTAGCAGAGACAGAACAAATGCTTTGAGCGCAGATCTCCGCACTGGACTCCAGCTGGAGCGCCAGTTAACAATGTACACGGTCAGCACTACTCGCTCAGCTCAGTTCAAGTCACAAAGGAGCTTAGGTTCACATGACCACAGATTAGGAAGCAAAGGGAGTGGAGTGGGGATGAAGGGCTCGGGTGGACAGGGCCAGCATTTTTAACCAGTCAGGAGTCTTTTGAGACTGGTGAATCCACTGGGGTAGACAGACTTTTCAGGCTTAAACAAGTCCAATTATGTCTCTGCATTACCTGACTATGGCAGGACTTAATTGTAACTAACTCTGATGGGAGATGTTACTTGCTGTTTCCTCTCTAAGAATGGGATTTTAGACAGTGTATCTAAATTTGTCTCACAGACATCTGGGCAGACCCAAGTGTCACTGGCAGCATGGGGGTGTGGCAGAGAGGTGAGCACTTCACAAGTTTCATGCCTCCTGACTTCTAGGGTGTCTAGTGAGGAGAGCTGACACAGCTAGTCACCAAGGGCTCCACGTGCTGCTTTAGTTGCTCGAGATGCTCTAAAATGTTCTTCTTTGTGATGATCCCCAAGACAATCCTGAAACAGATTATTATCTAATAACTGTGAGAAATTCAACTGGAAGAGTTTCCAATCATAATGATAAAGAATGAGAGAAGGAAATAAAACATAAACCATAAGAATGCTTCTCATGGACTTGAGATAAAAATAAGATGATTTAGGAATCTAGGTTCCATTTTCAGACATTCTAACTTAAAAGGTGACAATACTATTTTTAATGGTGAAGTTTATTTTTAAATTAAAAATCAAAATAATGAAAGTATGACTAAATTTTAACTATGGAGATAAGTCAAAGTAAAATAAAAAAAGAAACTTAATGGCACATAGCTACAGACCTCATGACTCACAGCTACACACCTCTACACTGGGACTGCTTTTCAGTGTCCTTTCCCTGGATGGCCAGTTCTCAGTTTCTGAGTTAAGTAACGACCTAGCGTGATCTGGATCTACCTCAGTGTTGTATGTGCTGGGGAGGAGGGGCTTAGTCTGAATGCCCATGAGAGTCCTTAAGAAGTCTCCTAGACTTTTACTATTCATTTAGAAAGCCAGTTAAGAAAGTATACATGTAAATGCTACTGACCTCTTATGTTAATAAAACATTCATGAGTAGACATCACAATGAGTTTTAATGCATATTTTTCTAAGTAATTTTTCTCAGTTTATATATCATTACCATCACATCTTACAAAATGATTCCCATAAATTCTCATGAAGATTAAAAGTAACTAGATTACTTTTAATTATTAAATATTTTGATAGTTATTTTACAAACATAATTGGCCTCAGTATGTGATATAAATTTCAGAAGCCCTTCTAAAATGCCTTTAGAATAACCAGGAACTTCCTTAACTATCTGTCTGCTTAAGTCAACTGTCCTGTTAAGCTGCCTTGTAAATATCTAATTTCTTTTCTTTCCTTTTCCTTCCTTCCCTCCTTCATTCCTTTCTTTCCCCTTTCTTTTCTTTCCTTTTCTCTTTTCCCCTTTTCTTTTCCCCCTTTCCCTTTTTCGTTCCTTTCCTTTGACACAGGGTTTCTGTGTAGCTCGTAGACCAGGCTGCCCTCGGACTCAGAGTGGCCTCTGCTTCCTGAGTGCTGGAATTCAAAGGTGTGTGCCACCATACCCCACCAAAATTTTGTACAAAGAGTCACTATGAGACTTGAAAGCAGTCTGAAAATATTTAGAAACATTTCCCTCATAAAACAATAATGGCTGGGCTAGAGGAGCAGGAAGTGTATTCACATTATTTTGTTTAAAACAATGTTGTGAAGTTTTCAGAGTGTGTGAACAATCTCTCTAGAAAGCTCAAAAACTGTACTGTATAAAATGAGCATTTTGTCCATTAGAGAAATGTCCTTGGGCAAAATATTTGAGGTTTTTGTTGTTGTTGTTGTTGTTATTTTTAGCTTTGGGGTGTGGTGAATATCTTTAAAGTATATTGTACACATGTATGAAATGTAATGAAATCCATGATTTTGTAGAATTAATATAGATAATAAAAAACCAGGTTATTTTTTAAAGCTATAAAGTTAATAGATTTTGTGGTTAGGAAATGTGGAATTCTTAGCACTTAAATACAGTAAGAGCAGTTCGATTCGTGTGTATGCTTTTTTTATCAAGTTAAGTGGAATGGTTACTTTCAGTTTCCCATTTGTATTAGTAAGCTCGGTCAGTGTGTGACAGGATGAGGCAAAGGGCAGGTTTGCACACGCGGGACAGCATACTTAGGAGGACACACGTGTACACTTTGTATACACTGGATCATTTATGAACTTTTCATGCAGCATTTTTAGGAGAGGTAAACCTGGTCACAAAGTTCCTCTTTAACAGTCAAGACCAACTTCCGAATATGAAGTTAGTTTGAGGGTTGCGCTTTCAGTTTTAAAGAATGAAATAAAATAAAAATCAATGCAAAATATTTCTGATTTATCAATAGTCTCAAGTTTCCTTTTGGGCTAACAAATAATGATGTGGAAGTTAGTAAGGCTTTAGAAACTGGCAGTTCCCAAAGTATGTCCTAAGAAACAGCAATCCCAACAGTGCATCCTGCCTCACCCCACCACAACTGTCAGCATTTGCAGGCAAACTAGGTAAGCTATGATTTCCTTACTGTCAGTTGGGGAATCAAAAGCCATCAACAACTTCAAAGTTCCAAAGCAAACCTTAGCTATAACTTAATTCAATACATCTCAAACTTATTAGTCTCATAAATTTCTAGCAACTTCTATGACTATCCTGTTTGACCTTTAAACTACAGGAACTAGTAAACAAACTGAGACATTCTGTTAGCATATAAAATACGGGAGGATACTGACTTGACATCCTGTCTGTATCTGTTCTCATTATGTCTCCATTCTTTATACCTCTTGTGCCTCTAGTCCCAGGTCTGCTGCATTTTAATCGCCCCCCCCCCCATACAGGTCTTTCCCCCCGCTAAGGTACTATATGAAGCTACCCAGAACCCCGTGGTCTTCACTTTAAAGTGTGCTTTCTCAGTTTTAGCCAGTTTTGAGAATAAAACACCATCCCACTTAAGTAGTTCACAGACAATAAAGTCAAGAGTTTCCTTCCCCAAATCATCTTTTTCTTTCCAAATACATTTACTTTCTGTGAACTAAGGAAAATATGGTCAAGACTGTAAAACATAACCCTGTAGGAAAGTTCCTTTACTTTGTTTATATACCAGCAACAGCAGATAAAACTGTATGTAACTAATTCTTGTCCGCCTAAAAAATAATTTAATCCTTTTTTGGGGTGAATACTGCCCAACCAGTAAAGTGACATATAAAAATTAATCTGCACAGTGGGCTAATTTAACCCCAAGAACAGAACCTAAAAGAACTGGTGTCTATCAGTGCAGAAGAGAACCTAAGCCAGGCACAGAGAACTCAAAGCCAACACTGGCTTAATAAAATTCACATTCGGTTCCAAGCAAGCCATATAATGACTCAAAGGGCCTAAGGCAAAGTTTTACAGAACATATCATTTAATTACTATTTATTAAATTTTAAACAAAGAAATTGGTAGCATTTTTAAAAGTTAGGTAAGTGCAAACAAAATAAAACAGTAGCTAACAGAATTTTATAAATCAACTTTGATTTATTTCTATCATACTCCAGAAGGGAAACACCCAACATGGCTCTAAGGTTTCCACTTTCTGCTTCCTTTTGATTTAAATAGAAGAATAAATATCTATGATACTGCTGTTCCTAACCCAATATGGTATGATGTAGAGGACCAGAAAATGTTTTAAGAGATTAAGAAATCATGGAGAAAGACTATTCTGTCAGTAAACTATGCTACAGAAGGATTCTGGTTTTGTAAGGTGGATTGGACAAAATCATTACCCCTGTCAAACAGAACCTGCCCTACCTATTTTGCTGAACTTTAGGATTACGGGAAAAAGTGTGACAGTCTTCAGCAAGTTGTCTTCCTTTTTTTGTTTTTGTTTTTGTTTTTCAATGCCACCTTTTCCTAGAGAGGGCTCATACATTCAGTTACCCACAGGCTTTATACAAAACTTTAAAAAGATAACATCATTTGTAATTCTCTGATGTGTTTGCTATGGTACTTATTTAATCAGCTACATTTTATTCAGGGTGAGCCATCATAATAAACCCACACAAACATCTGTTCCCCTTCCCAAGCATTTCTGTTGCAAAATATCACATGAAATAATGTTCTATGAATTCCAACAAGTCACTGGCAAGAAAGCAAATGCCTGTAATCCCAGTGTTCCTGAAGTTCACAGGGCCACAGACGTGAGGCCTTGACTCAGCAACAAAGCCAACAAAGAAAACATTTAAAATTCAGCAAAGAAAAATACAATAATGGAAATAAGAGGCCCTCAATACATGAATGTTTTTAAGTAATTAACAGTTCAGTTTATGGATCTGATTTGTTTTAGAGAAAGTAGACCAAAATAAATAAGCAGATAAGAAAAACTACACTGTTAAAGATTTTTAGTTAAACTGCAAATTTTCACATATTATTTCATTAATGATAAATACTCAAATAGCGCATACCACAATATCTAGAAAAAGATGTACCAAAACCCCTATACATAAAAAGGAAATACAAAGAGAAAATGCTCCCTACCCCCAGGAAAGAGACACCTCACATTCACAAAGCTCTTCATGTGGAGATGTCTCCCTATCTACTTCTTCTCTGACTCTGAACTATAACACCCTTAACAAGGAGCACAGAGCTGGCATCCCCCTTCCTCTCAGGCAAGTGAGATCCTACATTTATCACAGAAAGCCAGACACTCCCACTTGGAAGCTTACTTGCACTCTACCCTGAAAAGACTCCATTAGTAAGGAGCATTAATTACAGTGAGCGAGATGATTTCTGTGGGGTTAAGCTTACCCGTTGTGAGTTACAAGGCACTGCCTCAGACCAAGCTTCCGGAAGATGTCTACCACAATCTCCATTGGGGTGTGGTCTGTCACTGTAAAAGGACTCATGTCAAGAATGCTTCTCAGTTTTAGTGGCCGAGGACTTTCTGCCGGAAGAGATGGAGTATGCTGTGCAAAACACACTCGAGAACTGCCCACAATACCTTCTTGTTTTTTTCTGGCACTTTCTGGAAAAAAAATAGAGACGAGGAAGTGTGTTCAGTTGGTGGGTTTTCTTTTCTTATAGGCAACTTTGCTATTCTGACTTTAAAACAATAAGTGTGTTCTATGACTTCTGGTCCCTTTCCTTTTTGACTGGCACAGAACTTGACAATACTTTTTTAAAGTTATATTGTGGTACGATTTTCTTCAGTGGTGCTGAACTACTATTTTCTACCTGTAGAGACAAGGAAGGAAGCATGTTTGAAATCGGCATTTTATTTAAAACCTGTAGACACCATCACACGAGCAGTTTACTACAGGATCAGTCATCAACTAAAGCCTGCCTATGTTAGACTTAGAAATGAACTGACTTATTCTGCCCTGGAGACGAGACTACAGCCGGTTACCCTTGCTCTGTCTTCTGCTGTCACTACCTTGTGTCAGCTGTCTTCCTTCCACTCCTTTGATGAATCAGGAGCACAGCAATTACACCCCAGTGAGGAAGGACCGACTGCTGGACGGTTCTATTCTAAAAGCTCTATCCGTTTCTCCTCCCCTCCAATGTGCTCCGTGCAGCTGCCTGTTCCTTCTTCCACCTTGAGAGTGTAAGACAAGAAGGGGAAAGGACAGAAAGAAGAGGCTGCACACAGGACAATGGAAACCCAGAACACGGACAGAACGTGCAAATGAAAGGCACCCAGCTTTGTGCTTGGTTTTTTGATAGACATTATTGAAAGCTGTATGTGGTGTAAATATACTATTAGTTACAGTGAAAATATTTTGAGCATAAACTTTGCTACAAAATATTTAAGCCAAAATAATACACTACAGTCTGAGTGGCAAGAAGGGAATATTACAGCTTAGAAATGAATGTTATCCTGCTTTTCCTCTTTCTGGCCACTAACACCATATTCAACTATGCTGTAAACACATCTGAGTGCCAGGCACGAAGTGAGGTCCCAATGGCTTGTGAACCAGCCACCTGAAAAGTTCAGTCACGGTATGAAAGAGATGCCCACTAGGATGTCCTAAGTTGCTTTTAGAGTGTAGGAATGTACCTAATGGCACGTGGTGACAACTGAATGTGCAGTGTAGACAGCAAGAGTGCATATGCATAATGGATACACAGAATGAACTGGAGGGCAGCGGGACACCGACAGTGTCAAGAGGAGGAAGAGTGAAAGTTGAGCGTGTTTACGGTGATGAGTTATCAGGAGACAATCAGATTTAGCACACTCAAACACTGTAATGGGTGTGTATATCACTTAATACTCAAGTATAAAAAGCCAAAGTGTGAAAAATAACTGAAGTTACAATAATTAATAATAGAAACAACAGTAACAATGTGGTATTAAATAGTCAAAATGCTAAATATATAAGTAACAACAAATTTATCACCAATGAAAATAACCCTAAATACTCATTTAGGTGTGGTGATACATTTTATGAAAATGTCTCTTGTATTCAAAAAGACTGGAACTTCTGAATTAATAATACATCTTGAGGTCACTTAAAAGACTATGTAATTAAAATGATTTCTTGTTGTGTACTCTCAGCCTATTTAACTTGCCTTTTAAGAGAACAATGTAACAACTTTGCCTTAAATTCCCCCATTTAAGAGGCTTTTACAACCTAAGCTAGAGCATAGCTTTAATCTTAAATTATACTTCCATGCTCCTGACCCAGAGTGATAATGTATGCCTATAAATGTGTATTGCAGTATTGATTTACTGAAAAGAGCAAACAATTCAAAAATGGCTTTATACAGTCGGTGCTTGTCCTGAATGCTGGGAACAGACATTATCTGATAACAGTCCGTCTGCAGCTATGCCTGCTCTTCGAAGTGCTTCTAGGTCAGCTGAAGTAAGTTAATCCCTTGTAAAACTCTTAAAGACTTCCATAAAGTATCCCTTAGCCCTTTCCCACGACATGTTTTCTGTGCTGTTCAAGAAACCCAGAGCAAAGCATTTTGGCAGGGACACCGACCCAGGGACAGATATACAGCAAAACATAGCAAGAGGGGCAGTCAGACAGACAGAACAGAATTCAAGCAGAGACAGACAGACAGACAGACAGACAGACAGACAGACACACACACACACACACACACACACACACACACACACACACGACAGATAGGCCAAAAGCCATAAGCTCCAGACTGACTGAAGACACAGGGACAAGCAGAGAATTCAACTTTGACCTTGCTCTTTCTCGAGTTAGCCCACAGGCAAGCCTGAGAGCCCACTCCTTATGTGAGAAGGAGACACCCTGTACCTCTGAGGTAGCATCTAACACATTTCACCAACACACTTACAATGGAACAGTTTGCTTTGTTTTTACTTATTGAAGTGCAGGGAGCAAACCCAGAGCCTGGTACTAGACATTTACTAACTGAGCTGCAGTCCTACCCAAAAAGGAGTACATTTCAGATTGCTCACGTGACAGAAAGTAGCAGAAGTGATCATCTAGCCTCTTAGCCTTACAAGAGTCATTTTAAGAAGTGGAGGTGGTGCCGGGTGGTGGTGGCGCACACCTGTAATCCCAGCACTCTGGGAGGCAGAGGCAGGTGGATTTCTGAGTTTGAGGCCAGCCCGGTCTACAGAGTGATCTCCAGGACAGCCAGGGCTACACAGAGAAACCCTGTCTTGAAAAAAACAAACAAACAAACAAACAAACAAACAAACAAAAAAGAAGTGGAGGTGGAGGGGGGATGATCAAGAATTAAGTCATCCTCAGCTATATAGAGATTTTTGAGGAGGCCAGCCTGAGCTCAAAAAGTTCTGTGTCTTAACTTTCCACACCCCAAATAAAGAACTATCATTTCATTTGTTCTAGGTTTACTTAAGAGAGACTTTGGTCCCCAAACATATATCAACCAGCTTGACCTAATAGTCTACAATACCACGTACTTATCAAAACCTGCCATTAACATTAGTTTCTATCTGTCAATTAAAAGAAGAATGCTTAAGGTAACATGACTTGTTTATGAACACAGTAATTATTAGGGAGCAGCATTTATTAGACAATGTACTATGTGCTAAGTTGTTTTACTTTTAAAATGATTTCATGTCACTCATTCACGGGCCTTGAGGTAAAAACTGCACAGCCTTCATTTCTCTTTTCCCTGTAGAGTTGGGTCTTACTATGTGGCCCCACACCTCAGACATGCAATCCCTTCTACTCCCACCTCAGAGTAACAGGATTAGAGGTCTGTGCCAGACTAGATTTCTTTTCCCATACCACTGAAAAGATTCTTAAAGAATTTCAACATTTTCATTTTCATAATATTAAATAATCTGAGACCTCTCAATTGGATTTAGTTTTAAGACACATCTTCGGCCGGGTGGTGGTGGTGGTGGTGGTGGTGGTGGTGGTGGTACATGCTTATAATCCCAGCACTCTGGGAGGCAGAGGCAGGAGGATTTCTGAGTTCGAGGCCAGCCTGGTCTACAGAGTGAGTTCCAGGACAGCCAGGGCTATACAGAGAAACCCTGTCTCGAAAAAAAACAAATCCAAAAAACCAAAAAAAAAAAAAAAAAAAAAAAAAAAAAAAAAAAAAAAAGACACATCCTCTAATTCTCAATTAATAATAGAAAAATATATCTAAGTTGGTGTTTCAAATATATTTTGTTGAACATGGACAAATCTGTCCTTCAATAATGTATAATTATGTACATATTATATAGTATGTGTGTATATATATATACTGTACAGAACTGTACAGAACAAATATGTTCTTCAATAATGTATAATTATATACATACATACATATACACACACACACACACACACATATATATATATAAAAAAATACAGAACTGATTTTCAGTACAAAATTTTTAAAATTTACAGAAAATATACTGGCAAATATTTAAGATATGTTCAAAAGTCATCCTGTGACGTAAGGTTTCTGATGCCACATCTTGTATTTCATGTATATTCCCTTAAACCAACATTATTTCCTGTGTCAAGTGACAAAAGCTGACGTCAGTATCTACCTCCAGCAGGCAGGACTAGGAATGACTAAACGTGGCATGGCTTCCAACCCTAGCTGTTTCTTTCCCCGGCTTTAGGATTCCAAAGCTGCTTATCTCTTTCCCTTTCCTCGGGCTGGCGCCTAGCAGCCCTAGAGCCTGGGGACTGTCTGACAGTTCCAGCTCAAGGCACAGCGCACAACTCTAGGGAACAGCAGATCAATGGCTTAAGAGCCTCTTTCTCACCTCTGACATCACAGGACCTCTGACATCACAGCAGCCAATTTAGTTGCTGACAAAGATTAAAATTCTTACTGGCCTTCCTATCACAGGGTAGAAAAATAACCACTGAAGTATACGTTCCTTTCATAGGGAACACAAGACGTAAACTAACATCACTTGCCCCTGAAAACCCAACCAATTAAACATCATTGCTTTTTCTCCTCCTAAAATGTATTACACACAAGACATACACATTTATGATAGTGTTTTTAGAAGCCATACCTATTGCAATTGTCAGGTCTCTTCTGAGGGCAAATCCCACCAATCTCTGAGATTCTTTTGACATTATAACAGGAAAGCCATTATAGCTGGTTTCATTAATCATGTTTTCTATGTCATCTACTGTCATATTGTCCTGTGTCAAAACAGCTAAGGGAGGGTCACTTCTTCGAGGTCTCATGACATCAGCAGCCAGGGTTGTATGAGTGAATTCTTCTTTTGCATCCAAGAAAGGGTATCCATTTAATCGGATGTGTGCTTCATAAATACCTTCCCTACCAAAGGCATCACCAACCCATTTACTGGTCATTACAGCAGCCATAAGAGGAACAATATATTCCAAGCCTCCAGTAAGTTCAAAAACAATAACCACCAGAGAGACAGTCATTCTTGTCACACCACCTGAAAGAAATAAACACCAGTAGTTAGGAAAGGCAGAATTCTCACCAGTACAAGTTACTAGAGTCTCGTTACTAGGCAGATGAATAGGAATCTAGACAGATCTTGATCAGTGAAAAGCATTATCATCAGAAATGACTATTCTCAGGATAACAACCATTATGTCTAATATGATCTAGAGAAAAACCAATCTGGCTATATCATGGAAGATGGTTCTAACATTTGTAAACCTTTTGTAACATTAAAAAACAAACAAAAACAACAGCTAAGCAAGAAAAATGACTTTGTTATTTTGATTTACTGCTGAAGCAAAGACAAATTTCACTATTATAAAAAGTTTACTATAACTTCTTAAATACAAATAAGCACGTCCCAGCTTCTTGCTTACTACAAGTTTATAAATTGTGTGTCTATGTGTAGAATATTGAATAAAATTATTTGTGATTTATTAACCACGTATGTGATAACGTTAGGTATAAACTTCATCTATTCTGGGTGGGGTGGTTATGTAGCTTGTGCAAGGACCTGCATTTGAGTCCAGCATCCCAAGGACATGGAGGAGGAGGAGGAGGAGGAAGGGCTGGGAAGTCTCCTCACTCACTCAGATGATCACTCTCGGCTGTCATCTCCCTGCCTGTACTGCCCCGTTGTCCTCCCTGGCACTTCTCCCATACTCCTGTTCTGCATACCACCCCCTGACTACTTGTTCTTTCAATTACAGGCAAACTTTAAGTAGCTACCCAAGAAAACAACACACAGATGAAAACCACATTTCTCTTCCTTTCCAAGGAAGGGCCATCCTTTGATCCCACATTCTTGCACACATTCTTCCTAACAATCTAGGTTAATTCTTTCTTCCAATATCTCGAATGTTCACCTCTACAAATTTGAATTCTTCTCTAAGATACCTGAGTCCTTTTCTCAGGATTCACTGTTACTAAAGTAGTCCAAGACCCAAATTATTCTTAAATCAAAAAAAAAAAAGTAGTCTCCTTTTTAAATCTATTTTTTGAGATATATTTTATTATGTATAACTGTTTGTCTGAATATTATATCTGTGCACCTGAAGACCAGAAGGATTTCAGATCCCTGGGAACTGGAGTTACCAACAACTGTGAACCACCACATGAGGTGTTGTGAATCAAACCCAGGTCCTTTAAAGAGCAGCCAGTGCTCCTGACCGATAGCCATCACTCAGTCCCTGTGCTCTCATTTTAATATTTACTTTATTAAGTATATCTCATTTAATATTTACTTTATCTTACCTCCTTGACTCTCAGACCCCATTACTTTCACTCTACTTCATAAGCCATATAGTACAACTAAGTACTACTTTTTGTTTTTAAAGACAAGAGTCTGACTATGTAGCCCAGGCTGGCCTCACCCTGGCAGTCCTCCATGCCTGCTGGGATGACAGGCACGCAGACACAGTGGCTTAAGTTCATCTCCATTGTGTTGTTGTTCTGGTCAGAAGACCTAACAACTCTGGCCCATGAGTACACTGGAAAGTACAGC
The DNA here is from genome assembly GCF_947179515.1 of Apodemus sylvaticus. Classification (NCBI taxonomy): domain Eukaryota; kingdom Metazoa; phylum Chordata; class Mammalia; order Rodentia; family Muridae; genus Apodemus; species Apodemus sylvaticus. The sequence goes on from NC_067489.1 coordinate 58,376,817, forward strand.
CACTGTTGCCACACCTGATGTTCTGAGCTCAACTCCAAGATCAACATGGAAGTAGAAAACCGATTTTCATAAACTGTCCACTAACCTCCATATGTAAGTATAACACATATTCTGAAACACACCCCAAATGAAAATGCATAAATGTAACTTAAGAAGCTCACAATACTTGTCATCAGTGAGCCTTTTGTTTCTTAATCTAAAAGAGAAAGGGCTGCCGCGCATCACGTACATGCAAACTCTTTAACATGTCCTAGTCAGCTTAAAAAGGCTTTCCTGAATTAAACTAAGAACTTATTGCACCAGGAATTATGATAACATCCTTATGTGCATGCTATCTCACACAATCCTCACCACAAAGGATAAGCTAGCATTTCCATTTTATAGATAAGAAAAGCAAATATGAAAGAACCAAAGGAACTTTTTCAAAGTCATCAAGCTAAAAATGGAAAACCCAGACCTCTGCAATAAACTGGAACAACTTCAAATATAAATTCATCCTGATGCAACCTCAGATACTACTCTTCTTATACTCTAGTTCTCAACAATTCTACGTGTTTTCCCAGAATATACTACACAGAATGTACTACACAATACATCAATACATTTCTTCAAATCATGAATTCCAAATATATTTTCATACAAATTTATCTTTGCATTAGAATCATCCTATAACCAGATTACCCTGGAAAAGCCTCAAAGAGTAATGATGGCTCTGAATTACTCAAAGGAATTATGTAGGTCTGTGAGAAGAAACTACAGGACAAAAGTATAGAAGAGTGTGTGTGGCTGGTCGGTGGTCTGTGTGATTCTTCAAACTACAGCTTTAAAAATGAGTATGACTTGAGCTCATTCATGTTTAAACATGAGAAGCAGACAAATCTAGCTGATGGAAAATGACTCTAAAGTTAATTGCTTGAAAAAAAATCAGATTTCAAAGATTGGTGGATTTTGAAATTGTCACCATTCCCAAATAAAAGAACCGTGGACTGATGGTCTTTTAAAGAGGGCTGCCTCAAAGATAACTATTGACCAAAGCTTTGGAAGTATGAAGGTGATATGTACAACTTCTCAGTTAAAGATTATCTTTAAAGCAGCCCTGCTCCTAACCGCGCCCTTCCTGCACAGCTGTGCTCTCCGACCCTCTAACCTGCGCCCTGCACTCCTGAGCCCGGACGGCGGCGCCTGCTGCTTCCTTACTGCTGGGCCCTTTCCACAGGCAGCCCGCACCTCAGTCTTCTCTCAGCTCTCTCTATACCTGCTTCAGTGCTGAAGAGGATGTGCAAGCTAAATATTTCCTACTTTGGTGAAAATGATTTCTAATTTCATTTAATATTACCCTTCTGCAGATTCTAAGTCACTGAGCAAAATCAAAGTCAAAGTACCAACTGTTATTCAATATTTTACCAAAATTTGGTGGAAATTTTGAATATAAAACCAAGTAACAATCTTTTCAGCCAAAGAAAACAATAGATTCTTACAGATTTAGAACTATTATTTTGCTTTTATGTCACTAAAATGAGTAGTCACTATTTCTCTTCTACAAATGTAACTTAGGTACTAAAGGGCTGATATGACGAGTCTGTATTAAGCTGATTTACGGAGTTGAATGTGAAGCTACTGCTGACTACTCCAGGAATACTGCTATCCATTGTTATACACAGACTGAGATCTTTAACAATGAAAAGACCAAGCCTCTCTGGATAGGACTCAGCAAAAGGCTATGTTGAACCAAGATGTTTCCTATCATAAAGCATTCTGAGATATTACAAATATGGTAACTATTACTACATTTTTACAGTAAACATGTTCTCAAACAAAACAAAATCTAGTACTACACAAGACGATTAGTGCTTCATTTCTTTTAAAATGACTCCTTCCTTCCACCTTGCATCTTCTTCTCCCTAGCAACAAGAGTCTCCTGTCTCTTCTTTCTCAGACTGCCAACCCACAAACAAGCAAACAGAATCATCACATTACCTAGGCACGCGGCAGCCCCAACCATGGCGTAAAGGCCAGGAGTGATGCAGTCAGCCCCAACCTCACACCACTCCTTGAAGATAAACCAGTCGTGGTGATAGTAGGCCAGCTGCTCCACAGCAATCCCCACAATTCTCCCTGCAATCGCGCCAATGGCCATGCTGGGGATGAACAAGCCTGAGGGAACCTGCAGCAGCAGTGAAAGAACTTTTAATGAGGTAACAGTTCTCTGACCATGTGACTGAAAACTATATCCTATGAGCTTGTCTCTAACAATGGGCTCCATTTGTATCTTAAAGAAACTCCTTACAGAGTAACAAAATCCTGTTTTATCCAACTACTTGTTAGTGATTCATTGATTTCAGTAACAAAGTAATAATGCAGCTTCTCTAGGCCAACAAGAAATAACTCAAAATTTACCATCCTTTATCCTAAAAAATCCTTAGCCTCTAACAAAATTTTCAGTAGTCCATAGCAAAATGAAGGGGGAGGGGGGGGTGGAGACAGGTTATTTCCCATAAAACCAAATCTGTCCAGTCTGAAGCAGCGAGCTCCCAGGGTTGTCCCTCCGTTATACTTTCACAATTGGCAGAAGGAGCAGATGTTATTCTCATAAGGAGCTACAGCATACATCAGGTGGTGTTTCCAGAATTCCCAATATTCTAAATGGAATACACATGTGAATCAACTAAAAGAGGAAAAATCCTTATTGGAAGAAACTTATTAAAAAATAAGGACAGAACATACTGGAGTGTTCTGAGCCAGTTAAAGGGGCCTACAACACAAAGGGTTAAATACACTTCACAGTCCTCAGCTGCAATCCTTCAGCAGAGACCAGGACTCAGCAAGACCCTGCCATCCGCTTCCTCAGTGTTGGCCAACCACAGCCACTGAGAACCCTTGCTGTCATTCTAATGTTAACACAAGGATTTATTGGGGAAAACAACCTCTAGACTAGACAACTTTAAAGCCTCTCTAACTTACTCTGTTAGGAAAAATAAGAGTAAAACTAAGACTTTTTTTAAAGTTTGATATTCCCTGAACTTAAAAAAGACAAAATAAAAGCAATCTTAAAACTATCAATCTTGTAATCTCACAGAAATAAAGCTGCCACGCCACAAGAGCTCGGTCTGAAAGTATGCCGTCCCTGCCAAGTATCACCTGCCACAGGAACTGCAGGGCATGACTGAGAACAGTGTGGCAGGTCGGCATCCGCTCCTCCGTGTCGGCATTCATAAGGAAGCTGTATTTAGGGAGTCCATGAGGAGCCGCATTCCAGGGCTCACGGCTCCACGTCCCTGATGGACAGAGACCTATTATATACCTAGCAACATGATTCTGAGACCACAGTGCCAGTCTAAGAACACACTATAATGGTGTAGAGAAGGTAGTATAACGGTTTCTCCTAGATTATTAGTCAGCTGACTTTTAAAACAAGAGATTATCCTGTATTATCTGGGTGGATTAAAAGTAATTCTAGAGGTTTTTTTTCTTGCTTTTTTCCCACCATTCGAAAGTAGGATTTCTAAGAATTAGACAAAAGAAAAATCTGGCCCGCCATGGCTGGCTTTGAGTTGCAAGAAAGGGAACATAAGCAAAAGAAAAGATGCAGCCCCTCGAACCTAAAAAATGCAGAAAAACGGACTCTGTCCCACAGTCTCCAGAAGTTACTAGAAACCTCTTGATATCAGAGCAGTAAGTCCTTTTCAGATTTTGGTCTCAGAATTGCAACCATTTAGATGAAACTTATTACACATAAGCGTCTTGGACACATCATTATTCCAGGATCATCTGACATGAGCACTTACCTTGATACCAAAAGTGAACACTGTCATTATTATTTTAAATATGAGCGCTAGGCACAACTGCCAGATAGCTGAATATACTCCAACGCCTGCTGGACGGTCAGGAATATCATCAACAATTTTACTGGCATTCATGTCATTTCTGTAGTCACAGAGAGAGGAGGACTCCAACGGCCCACAATCTGTAAACAGCTCTTTAATCAGTTCACTGGTGTTGAGCCTTGTATATGGGTTGGGGAAGGCTATCACAGCAGTAATGGCTGCGACAATGATGACTTCGAGAACAGGATACTTTCCAAATCTGGTGGACTTGCGTCGACGACACCAGGCAATATTTGCCCTAATAAAAAAAGCTCCCCAAAGCCCTCCAAACACCCCCAGGAGAATAAAAGGGAACAGTTCAAAAAGGTACCACGGTGTATGATACTCCACATAAAAAAGGACCAGACGGCTGTTACCAAATGGATTGATGGATCGCAAAACAAACGCCGCCACCAAAGCAGCAAAAAATGATCTCCATAAAGTTTTGAGAGGAAAATAATAGCTAACCTAAAAACAGAAAAGAGAAATTAATGCTATTACCTACTGCAGAGTAACTACGACTTGAGTAAATCGAAAATTTACTTTAAGTAACTCAATCTTTGTTGCCATTTGAATTTACGTGATTTGTCTTAATTAAAAAAGGATGCTTTTTCTTTGATTATCATATAACAACAAATTCACAATAACTGATTATGAATGTCTAATAATCACCTAGAATACCAAGAACTTCACTTTTCCAAAAGTTTCATATCTAATACAATTATGTTAGCTATAAATATCTCCTGAGTACTCTTGTTAACTATTAAAAATGTAGTTGAGGGGGCTGGAGAGATGGCTCAGCGGTTAAGAGCACTGACTGCTCTTCCAAAGGTTCCGAGTTCAAGTCCCAGCAACCACATGGTGGCTCACAGCCATCTGTAAAGAGATCTGACACCCTCTTCCGGTCCATCTGAGGATAACTACAGTGTACTTACATATAATAATAAATAAATCTTTAAAAAAAATGTAGTTGATTTGTCTCTTCTATTAAAAAATACATATTCCATTGAAGCAATAAAATTATTTCCTTAGGCATTAGTAACTGTTTAAGAAGTAATCATACGAAAGGAAAAATCAACCATACAAACTTTAAACAAGCAAGTCACAAAACTTTATTAAAAGTTGGCTTACAAACTGACTTAAAATAGTAAAAATAAAAATATAGCTATAATTTAGCCAGCATATTTATAGGTTTTAGAGGCTTCCACTGATAGAAATTTACATTTTGCTAGTTTTGAACATTTGAAAGTTCGGCTAGAAACAATTACTACTATCTATACATGAGCAAACAGTTTACAGCAGGAGTCTGGAGAGGCGGCTCAGCGGTAAAGTGAATTCTTACAGAGAATTCCAGTTTGGCGCCCAGCTCCCCACCCAGTGGCTCCTAACAGCCTGTAACTGCAGCTCCAGGGGAGTCAATGCCCTCTTCTGACTTCTGTGGCCACCTGCAACTCACCCACATAGAACCCAAGCACATATCCATAAACAAATTTAAAAACAACAAATCTAAACAAAAGTAAGACATTAATAAAAATTTATTAATCAAAAATAAAACAATTTTCTGTAGTTATCAGTTATGTATAAAATATTTGCACCGAGAACTACTTTAAAATCGTATAAAAATAAAGCAAAATCTTTAATTCTATTACACTAGCAATAAAAGTAAAGTGTACATGAAGATACAATTTTATTTAATACTATTCTTTTGTACGTACCTCCTCCAAACTAAAAAGAACTCCTCCAATGGGCGCACCGAAAGCCACAGAAACACCAGCAGCTGAGGCGGCTGACAGCACCTAGGAAGAGGAAGGGCTTGTTTCTAGTTCCCTTACCAATCAAACGCACGTATGAACTTTTGTATTCCATGCTGCCTCAGTGCCTCTTCTGATCTTAGCCTACATGTCCTCCATGCAAAGCAAGGGAGGCAAGTATTCATCTCTTCTCAACAGTTTTTTTTTTCCTGCTTTAATTTAAAACTCATTTGCACTTTCTGTACTGTCAAAACATTAATGCCATATGTACCAATAAGTATACTATAAAGAGAAAGCAATGAATGCAGGCAACCCTCAATATTTATGTTAGTACAAAGAGGGGAGAGAGAGGAAACCGTGGAATGGGGGTAAATGTTTACTTATTTTTTTAAGTAGGGTATCATTTCTCCAGATTTCAGAGCTAAGTGGTTCACTCATTACTCTAAACCTTAGGAAAGATATTGCAGTCCACTGAACAGTCTCAATCATAACTATCCTGAACCCTCTGAACCTCCTGCCTCACTTGACAATCTCTAGGGGCATCTGATCACTGCTGACTTCCCACCTGGAAATTATCCAATTATTATTAAAGATTCTTTATTCCTTTCACTACTTTGATCCAGTAAATATCTGAGGGTACTCTAAGTACTTCCTCAAATCATCTAATTTTACAAATTTTCTGGAAGAAAAAATAGGACTTAAAAATTAAGTTGTAACGCACATGAACTGTATGAAGCTGCTGGGCAGAAGCCCTCCCTCTGCACATCCGTGGTGAGGAGCTCAGCCCCCATCTCCCTCTGCACACATGGGCGTGTGACCATGGTGAGGAACTCAGCCCCCGTCTCCCTCTGCACACACGGGCATGTGCCCACGGTGAGGAGCTCAGCCCCGTCTCCCTCTGCACACACGGGCGTGTGACCACGGTGAGGAGCTCAGGTCCCCTACCCCCGCAACCCCCCACCCCTGTCTCCCTGTTCTTGTGATAATCGTGATGTTACTTAGAGAATATATAGAAAGTACTTAGAATACCATCTACAATCCCATAATGCAGGATTTGGATTTTTGTTTAGTATACCTAAACACACACACACACACACACACACACACACACACACAATTATAGCAATAGCACAGTAGTTAAAAACATAATTTTTGGAATTGGAAAAACTAATTTTAATCCATATTCCGCTACAAACTGTATGCCATCTAAAGCACGTCTGCAGGCTCTCTAAGCCCCGGTGTCCTAACTTCTACACCAGGGTGGTAGTGCCATACTGGGGCTACTATAGAATTAATTTTGCAATGTGAGCAAATACTTCCAGAGTACCAGATACACGACAAAGGATAGCTTTTGAATTTTCACTCAAAGACAAAAATATAATACTTTTAAATGTTTCACTTTGGGGATATCTATATACAATAGAAGAACAATACTTTAATGCTAATATTACAAGGTACTATATACGTTGTACATAATATATACCTTATATAATATACTTTATATATACCTTGTATATACCCTGTATAATATACAAGGTACTATAATAATTTATATTAAAGAAACTGATAAAATGTGTGTGTTTAGGGGGTGTTACACTAGCAACAACAGGATGAAAGGCTAAGGCCCGAGTTCAGTCCTCGATGCAATGTAAAAACCATACATTAACCATAAGGTCTCTGTGCCTTGTAAAGTTGCAGGTGTAGATTATGAAAACATAATTTAAGACTCCCAAAGACAAGAGGCTAAAGATCTCAAGTCTGTACTAATGCTCAGGCTCCTGTTTTCCCTCAGAAACACAACACAGAAGCCTAGCTAACGCTACAGTCTAGTTTAGTGATCTGCTAAAAAGTTCATGTTGCCCTAGAATAGTAAAAATGGAGTGTAAGTATCTAAATAAAGAAGGCATCCCACATTCCCTGTAAATTTCTGACTTAAACTTTGAAAGTCCTGGATGCCCTCAGCTTCCTGAAAGCCGTGGTACTTTCAAGGAAGGTTTCTGTGCAGCATACAGAACTTCCATGGCATTAGACCCTACCTTGAGGACTGACAGGACAGCCCAACTTCCCAAGCCTGAAAATGCAGTAATGTCAAAAGTCAAGTGAATAAAAACAGCAAAGATTTTTTAAAGAAATCAGCTGAGAGCAAAGGTGTTCTTGCTAGTCTGAGTAAACCAGCAGCAGCAATCAACTCCAGAAAGGTGCAAGTTAAGAAAGGAAAAGGAAACACAGACTAGCCGCAACTTCTAATATGAATACATAATTTCTGCAAGACAGAGTTACAAGCATCTTTATACTAGAAAGTCATTCAGTGGCCATCACATTTCTCTAACACTCATTTCTCTGTTAATGAACTACAAACACCACTTACCTCCCTCTTTTTAGCTTCATTTGTGCTATACTTTGGAAAGAGGTAGGAAAAGATATTTCCACAGCAGCAGGCAACGTGTACCAGGGGACCTTCTTTTCCTAAACTCAAACCTGAAGCCACAGCCAGCACTAATGTGATGGTTTTAATCATTAAAGTCCATTTTCCCAAGTAACCTCTGATGATGAATCCACTCAAAATAGTTTTAATCTACAAAGGAATGAGGAAGGCAATTAAATCTCCCTTAGGAAACCTGAGAACTTAACTTTGCTGAGTCTCATGTTTCACTCACCAAACAATCTACCAAACTTTGGCAAACTATAAAACAATTCATAATTTTTAAAACAAATTTTATTTTACCATATATGATAAATCTATATCATATAATTAAATATGCAACCAAAGATAAGGGATGATTTTATCCCAGGAACAAATAAAAATACAGGGTCATGGTAAAATAAATGTAGGGCCATAGTGATATATAATCAATTTAAAGGTGAATTTTGAAATTTTCTGTTGTAGGAATAAGCACCAAGCATTTAGCTACATTTCAGTCTGTCAGGAATAAAGACATACTTTTCTTACCACACTGAAACTGTATGGAATTCTTACTGATACCACGGACAATGAGCGGCAACTGATAACGATTGCAGGTATTGATTCCTTTCTAAAGATAGCTTTACCTACACAGCTTCACTATAATTTATTTTTAAAAAATACGTTAGGGGGCTGGAGAGATGTCTGCTCTTCCAGAGGTCCTGAGTTCAATTCCCAACAACCACATGGTAGCTCACAAGTATCTGTAATCAGATCTGTTGCCCTCTTCTGGCCTGTAGGCATACATGCAGGCAGAATGCTGTATATATAATAAATCCATTTTAAAAAATGTTAGAAAGAACCCTAATTTTTAAAAAGTAAAAAATACAACTAAATGAGTTCACGCCTAAATGTTATTCTCTTTTAAATTACTATGCATGAAACAAACAAACAAACATTTATCCTACTGATCTACTGCGGTTAATTTTTTCCTTAGAATATAAAATAACCAAGTTTGTAAGTCATTAGCTTATTTATTCTAGTCAATAATCTTAGAAAGAAAACAATATATCAGAGTCAAACAGCAAAACATCAACCAAGCCATCAAAGAATTTTTGGCAACAAAACATTTCTGTTCTGAAGTTTTTGTTTTAAATTTAATTTTCGTACTCATGGGCTATGTATTAGTGGTGAGAAGGAGAGAGAGGGAGAGAGAGAGAGAGAGAGAGAGAGAGAGAGAGAGAGAGAGAGAGAGAGAGAGAGAGAGAGAGAGAGAGAGAGAAACTGATGATCTAATTGAACCATCATCTCTCTAGCCCCCAGACTGTATGTTTTAAATTTTCTTTTTCATGTAAAAAAAAAAATTTTAAAAGTACAGTTCCTAAAAATAAAAAGTAGCATACAATTATCATTCAATGAATATTATATGGCTTACCTCTGGAATTCCAGAGCCACAGGCATACGGAGCAAATACTTTCACCAAGGAAACTGCAAGAAAGGCAAAACTCAAAGCCCAAAAAATGTACATGATGTAGTTCATGATATAAGACCCAGGACCCTAAAAAGCAAAAACAGCTCAGAGTGTGAATGTGATCTACGGTGCACCACTAAATCAAGCGCCTGACACATAAGAACTTATCATCCTTACCATTACTATTATTCATACTGTTTTTCATACTGTTATTCGTACTTTTAGATTTGCAATTCAGATATATATGTTGCCCAGACTGAGTTCAAACTTCTAAGCTCAAGAAATCTCTTACCTCAACTTCCCAAGTAGCTGTGAGTACAAAATCACATGCCACCCCCCCCACACACATACACACACACACACACACACACACACACACACACACACACGTCTGGGCAAAAGGTCTAAAAGCCTCTTAGTTTATTTCCACTATAATAAAAGTTCTATGTGAACAAGGTATTTAAGCAGAATCCAGAAGCTAACCACTGTACATACTAAGAAACCTTATTTCCACTTAGTCAATTTACACATACACACACACACACACACACACACACACACACACACACACACAACAATAAGAAAAAGAGACTATCAATTTAAGAGTAAGACAGCACAGGAGGAGTTGGAAGGAAGGTCCTGGGAGGGGACAGAGGGAGGAAAGGGAAGAGGGAAAGGATGCAATTCTATTTTAATTAAATTAAAAATGTATAAATTTCTTTAAAGTATCTCAACTTAGAAGCTGATTTCGTAAATTATAAAATATCTTATACTTCCACAATTCATATTTCACCAACATTAGTGACATAATGTATGAATCCACAGTAATAACTTTCTATCAACTTTTGCACAGCTCCTGTTGCAGGACCCCAGCCATGACACCTGTGATTAGGCGGTAGGCACCACAAAGGCTGCTGGAGTCCGACTGCACTTGCTCTCACTGTGTCTATCTTCCATTCCTCCGATCCACAAGTTTGCTTCCTTTCCTTTAGTGCAGGGAACAATCACCTAATGTAACGGATTCTGTAACTAAAGAAATGGCCATCCTTATGCATAGCAGAGACTAACTCCAGCCAAGACTTACCTCTGCTTGACCTATGATTAACTCTGCCCATGTTTTCCACTGTGGACATTTATCCCTCTCTTCAAACGTTGTCTCATTGGAGCCCCAACAACACTGTTCATGGTTGTACCACAATGCACTGAGGCAGATGCCCTCCTTCAGGTCAGTCATCCAGTCAGCAGCAATGTCTATCAATCCAGCTAGTGCCCCTATAGGAAGGCAATGGAAATGGTCCAAGAGAGTTGAAACTACCTAGTTAAGGATTAATGAAAAGCAAAAAACATCCTATAGATAAAGGGTCAGAGAGGAACTGTTATCTAAGTACTTGGTATTCTTTGTTTGGAATTTCTGTGTTGGAAACCAACTCACAATATTATAATTAATCAAAACTTAAAAAAAAGAAAAAGTTATTTTAAGAGTTCTAAAATACTCATGACAACTCTGTCAACTAAAATCAGGACGTTTAATTAGCATGTTTCCATCTAGTCAGAAGACTTGGGACAGAGCTCATTCAAATGGAGCTTGTAGAAAGTCATGGTGGCACACACCTTTAATCTCCGCACTTGGGAGGGAGAGAAGGTAGCTCTCTGTGAGCTTGAGGCCAGCCTTTGTCTATATATCATGTTCCAGTATACCCAGAGTTACATATTGAGATTGTAATAGAACAAAATGTTCATTAAATTAAGGAAGTTCATATCATTCACTGAATTATTCATTATAAGTTTTATAATTTTCTCAAGAGAAAGCTATACATATAAAGATTATCTTATTGACAGAATACTGAAAAGATATAAAGTTATGATCAAATCTAGATCATTCTTACCACAAGAAATCAATAGGTCACAGAGACAGAGCACAAAATTCTTAATGTATGCCACTTATCAATACTTCTCTCTGTTCTCCACAAATACCTTGCTTTTTCCTGTTTTCTGTCTTGCCTGATGGAGGCGGAGAGGGATTCTACTACCCATAGTGGGACTCCCACTGCCAGCTGCTAGTAGTTCAACTCCTCCCTGTAGGGACTTGACAGCCACAGTGGACAGTGCAGGACTAAAGAACAGACCGTTTCCTGAGACACCTATGCTTCGAGGTCGTGGGCCGGCGCTGAGCTCCTCCCTGCTTTAGTCCTTCATCCGCACTACGGTGTGCAGTGCTCGTGATGGGGCTGCATGGGGCTCAGACACACGCAGAGCTGCTAGGGGGTGCATGATGGCGAGGGTAAGCTACCAGTTACACTACGCACAAGCTGGTTCATTCGAACCATTGTCACATCTGCAGACAGAAGCTAGAAAGACCAGCCAAATTGATAAAACAAAGTGCCCTAGCCAATTAGATTTAGAAGCCTGTCTCCTCGTCTCATATTTACTTAATTTCCAAGAGACATAAACACTCTAAAAAATTCTAATGTACCTAAAAGGGGGGAGGGGGTTATCCAGTTAACTTAAAAGCAAAACCGAGCAAGATAAACCAAAAGGTTTACCTTAACCTTTTCCTTACCTGACGCCAGTCCTGTCAATGTAACTACAAGCCAGCCTGACCAGGCATCATAGAGACTTTTTGTCATTTCCCATGCTGATTCTTTTTTTTTACTGTTGATCTGAAATTACAAATATGTTTCATTTCTTAAACTGTAGTTCTACAATGCTTGACTCTACTTAATTTTCTCAAGTCTCATAACACAGAAAGTACCTTGTAAACTAAAGAATCGCAAAGCAAATTTGGGATAAAAATCACTCTGTAAGACAGCTGTAACTAAAAGCCAGAGGACACGCACCAAGCAGAGATTTATCTGTATTTTAAATAACAATCTCTGGATTTGACTGTGAGGGCCTGTAGGCCACATGGAAGTCTAATCATGACTGTTTCAAACCTTATCTGTTACACACAGATAGTTTACACATTACAAGTTAGATAATATAGCTGTAAATGTCTGGCTTCAGTACTTTAGTAACATATAATTGTGTTTAAAAGTTAAAATACATTAAATGAAAACTGCTCAAAAATATAATACACGAGTCACATGGGCAAAAACACTCCTCCCCCAAGTCACAGAACTGTGAAAACAAAGGTGTAGTGCTCAAATCCTACTTGTAACAGCCAAACACTTCCCAGGCAAGCCAGAAGAAAGCTGTCTTCAACTGACTGGATACAATTAAGAGATTAACAAGAAGGAAACAGGTTTGATACAATTCCGAATAGCAGGGCATGCTTGTCTCCCTAAGAACTCATTTCTAAACCCATCCCTAACTAGCTGCTTTGGTCTTGCTCACAGCTTAGCTTAAGAAGCTCTGTTGTCCATCTAGGCCCACAATGCTCAATTAGCCTACAGAAAAGTACAGCTAGAATTCAATGAGCTGATCTATTTCCAGTGGATCATCTACTCAAAAGCCACAAGGACAGGTTAAAAAGACACAGTAACATCTAAGGTGAATGAGAAAATCATATCCCTTTCAAATAGAAGCATCCAAACATAGATAAGCACTTTTTAGAATGTCTTACAAATGGTCAGTAAATTTCACTTTGCTTTTCCTTGATAAGAAATAAGCATATTTTTAAAAGATAATATTAAGTCATCTCAGACATTCTCTGCCATTCTTCTTGCTCTTCTGTTCGTACACAGCTCTTGCTAGTGCATTTAGTACAGAAACACTGTGTGTAAGATAGTGTTTATTCATCACCAAGCTACAAAATTATAGATATCATCTAAATGTTTACCAATACAGTATTTAAATAAGCTGCATTGCTTTCTTTAAAAAAAAACAACAAAAACAAAACAAAAAAAAACAAAACAAAACAAAACAATCCACTGGACCTGTCACTTTTTAAAGCAAATTAAAAGCAAAGTTTTTCTTACAGTGGTAATTTCCTGATACTTGTACTATGATATTATCTCATAAAAAGTATCAATATGAGCTAAAAATAGTTCTCAAAGAAAACTCCACAGACAACCTGGAAGGCCCATGGCACCCCCTGAAGCTCTGCAAGAGAAACTATTTCCAGCTTAATAAGACGTAATAAGACTTAATAATGCCTTGAGTTAATAAGACGTAATAATGCCTTGAGTTAATAAGACGTAATAATGCCTTGAGTTAAACTCCAGGACAAAACCCAACCAACCAACCAACCAACCAACCAACCAACCACTGTCTACATCTGACAATCCACATAGATCAGCAAACTAGGATTTTCTAAATGATAATTTCATGTTAATAACATGTATTCTCAGCTGGGCAGTGCTGGCGCACGCCTTTAATCCCAGCACTTGGGAGGCAGGCGGATTTCTGAGTTCGAGGCCAGCCTACGAGGCCTGGTCTACAAAATGAGTTCCAGGACAGCCAGGGCTACACAGAGAAACCCTGCCTTGAAAAATACCAAAAACAAAAACAAAAACAACAACATGTATTCTCAAAGTTCAAGGTGAAAACAATGGATTTTAATTTAATAAAGCTGGCATTAAGACAGTTCAAAATGCATATAGCTAATCTTTTACACACTACTACAATGAAAAGCAGATATGAGCATCCACCAGTCTTTTATTAAGTAAGGCAATCATGAAGACTTAAAAAAAAATACTGCAAATACTTTTTAATTTTGGAAAATGTATTATTTTTATATAATATTAGTTATATTTAAAATAGTGGGTTTATAATTATAATTTTAAGTGAATTATTATTTTTAAATATTTTAAAGCTTAACACTTAACAAGAAAATATTAACTCATATAAACAAGTTTCTTGAGATTTCTCTGTACTTTTTCTAGTTCAGAGAGCATTTGATTACAAAAACAAATGGGTCACTGATTACAAAAAACGAGTGAACCACTGGGTTGGAGCAGAGGCCATGTGCTTCTCTTCAGTTGCACCCTCGGGTCAAGAGCAGCTCCACAATCCGTGCTTTTCACACACAGCACAATGTGCTGCAAGCTCAGGCGTCACATAAAAACAGACATCAACCCAAAGGTTACAACTAATTTTTGAAAACTTATTTTGCAAGTAAATTTCAAATACTATGAATAAACAAATGGGTAAATAAATATGAGGCTTTGGAAATTTTGAATTTTTAGAGAAATTTTTTATTTATTTTTGAAAAAGCACATTTTAGATTATACCAGTGTGCGTTCACTATACTGTGGAGTCTGGGGTTGGGGTTCTTCCGTCTTGAGATAAGGTCTTGTTCTTTAGCTTACACTGGGTTCCTGTGCCTCCGCCTCTTGACTGCTGGAATTACAGACACTATGCTTCAATTTTCTTTCTGGTTTCCATTTGAGGGGAAAAAATGGCTTATTATGCACACTAAAAATTTTATCCAGGACACTTGAGAAATATATATCTCAGCATTTATTACTGGTAAATGTTAAGTGATGTTTTTTCTGGCCCATCAATCTTTCTTCCGCACTAGACTTAGCAGCAACGTTCTTTCTGCATCAGCTGCTGAGACGCTGGAAGCTCCTTGGTGACCTTATTGAGCCTGGGGGGTCTCTACCCAAGTCCTATGCTGCACTTCTCCCTTTCTATCCTAATGTGTCTAACTGTATTTATTTTTGTTGCTGTTGTTTTTAAACTACCTCAAACCCTATACAGAAGAACACAGAATACAAAGGAACCAAAAGAGGGAGCATCAAGACAAAGCAGAGAAAATATATCACATGTCAAAATATATTTGAATGTATAACATTTTAGTGGCTTGCAATCATTGGCAGAAATACAACTGTAAATGATCCATCTTGCAGTATTTTTATAAAATACTGAAAATACTCACCCGTCTGTGCCTTTCTCTGTCCTTACACTTCTCTCGCACCCAGTCAATAGTATGGAAATCATCGTATGTACCGACACCTGGGATAGGTTCATCCAAAAGATCCAGCAAGTGTGTAGAGCTATTAATGCTGCCTCCATTGGTCATTGTATAATGAGTTCCTGCAGCACACAATAAAGTCTATTTTATACGCTAACAGTGAGTTTTGGAACATCTTTAAATATTGTTAAGTTGCAAATGTCATCACAATCACTGAAAAGTAGAGGAAACACTGATTATCCAAAATTAGAAATAAGGCAAAAATAATATTCATGGCCTCACAAAGTTTTATTAGCAACCAGCCTAATGGTCACCTGATATTCTGGCCAAGAGAATTTTGTATGAATTACTACCATTTACCATTGGTAACAAAATAGACTCCATAAAGTTAGAAGACAACTTCTAAAGACTGATAAACTGAAAATGATTTTCATCTAGTAAAATGTAAGTTGTTGCTCTCTAGTAAGAAAGATAACTCTCGGAATTGTAAACTTTGTTGTTGTTGTTTGTTGTTTTATGTCTTAAAACAATTCTCTTGGCTTCACAGACTGCATACATTCTGCCTTACAGGTTCTCCTCTGAATCAGCTTCATCAGCAAGCTGGTTCCTTGCTCAGGGTTAAATAAATCTTTGACACATATATACTACATATTTTATATAATTAAACAAACTGAAAGAAGGTCCTGGAATGCTAAAAGACAACTGGGGAATTGAAGAAATACAGCCAGCTTTTAATTATAAGTTCAATCTAACACATGAAATGCAAATTTTGGGTACGTAAATGCACTGAGCTCTTAGTTTTATAAAAAGAGGCCTTGACAAAAAGTCTATTTGTTAAATCTAAACTCTTTGGGAAAAGAAAGCCATCATATCTAATATACACTGTGGTAGTCGGAATGTAAATGCTTCTATAGGTCCGCAGGCTTAGTCCCCATCAAAACCATTTGGAAGGATTAGGAGGTGTGTCCTTGTTGGAGTAGGTGTGTCCTTGTTGGCATAGGCTGTGTCCTTGTTGGAGATATGTCTGCGGGTGGGCTTAGAGATTTCCAAAGCCCATCCAAGCCCAGTGTCTCTCTGTGCATCTGTCTCTCCTTCCTTTCCACCCTCTGTGTCTCTCCCAACTGTGACTATTACCTATAGAAATCTCAGCTATTGCTCCAGTGCCATGCCTGTCTGCTTCCCACCATAATGGCCCTAACCCTATGAAACTTTAAGCAAACCCCCAATTAAATGCTTCTTTTAAAAATAAGAGTTGCCATGGCGTCTCTTCAGAGCAATAGAACAGAAACTAATGCATACATATAAATGATCTCAAACCTGCAAGTTCACTAGTAAGAATTTTTTTTTTAAGATTCTCTCCATATAATCTTTGAACAAATCAAAATTGAACATAGTGTGGGTAGAATTACTAAAACGTGTTATAGAAAACAAAAACATATAGATGCTAAAATATTTATAATCTGATACAAAAATCAGCTAACAGCTAGAGAGGGCAAGCATTTTAGACATGAAAGCCAATTCTGCCACTCTACTACAAAATAAGGTACAGAAATACATTACTGGATAGATATGAAAGCACTCTAACAAAAGTTCTAAAACCAGGTAAAATCTTGCCTTTTGAAAAACAAAAGAAAAGGGGCTGGAGAGATGGCTCAGCATTAAGAGCACTGTCTGCTCTTCCAGGTCTTGAATTCCATTCCCAGCACCCCATGGCAGCGCATGGCCATCTGTAATGTGATCTGAGGCCTTCTTCTGGCTTGCAGGTATACATGTAAATAAAGCAAGCACTCATACATAAAATAAATAAATCTAAATCAAAATAAAACAGAAAAATAAAGAGACGAAGGTAAGAGCTGTCATGTGGACAAAGTTTTCCAACCCTTGATTACAGGCTTTGTGCCAAAAATAAATTTAAAGTAAATAAAAAAAAATATAAAAATGAGACCTATTTTTCCCCCGATTTTTAAGGACTAAGCAAATTTCTTAGATGACCTTTGCTTTGCTGTCTTTCTGTTTTAAATGGACTCATTTTATGTAGATAAAGAAATAATTGCAAATATAACATCAAAAAAGCTATCATGTGGCAAGGTCAGAAGCAGAAGTCTTCCCTAGAGAGTAAGGCACCTCAGGATGTCAGGACGATGTTCCCTACTGGAACATAAACTGGAAATGAAGGAAGTAGGAGCAACAAGGAGCTTCCATGCCAACCCAGAAACTTCAGCACTGCTAAGACACAAGCTAATGAAATATATTGGGTTACAAACTGTTTCCTCATAATTCAAATGCCTAGAAACAAGGTATGAAAATGTGAGTGTCTATTTCCTTTTCCTTAACAGGATTCTCTCAACTCCCTATTGAAATACATTTGAATGTTACCCTAGGAAGGTATAACCATCTACAAAGAGAATAGTATATCGTCAGTATTCTGGCTGAAGTGTTCTAGGAATAAATAATTTAGAGGTATTGGCTGAGAGTTTAAAGACACAATCCCCGCATTCTAATGTTTACATTCATTACATAACACACATTTATACTATATTTAAAGCTTTAAACACATTTTCAAAAAGAAAATATCATTTAATAAATTATAAAGGCATTTATGTTATCTTTACAAATGTAAGAACATGTACGTGCTTTCTTTATGGTAACATTAAAACACTGCTCTCTATATGGTAACATTAAAACTGGTATTTGGAGTGTCAAGAACCCCGGTGTCTTTATGGAATGTTGCACCGTTCTTTGTGGTTTTTATGGCAAAATCTTGTGAGATACTCTCACAAGAACAAACCAAATACACCCAAGTAAAGGAAGTCCTGGAAAAGAGTTGTTTTATTCCTCAGACTGTTGAAATTAGCTAGACGTGGTGGCATATGCATTCACTCTCAGCACTAGGAAGGCAGAGACAGTTGGATCTCTATGAGTTTGAGGCCGGCCTGGCTGGTCTTAATAGTAAGTTCCAGGGCAGACAGGATACACAGAACTTGTCTAAAACATCTCCAAAATGTTAAAATTATAAAAAATATAGAATGAGCAATGAACTGTCCTGAATTAAAAGAGACATGACATCTAACTACAAGATGTGCTTTAGGATTAATCATGGACAACTGGCCTTACTGACCCAGACTGCCAATCCACATCAAGAAATAATGCTGGACCACTATCAATTCTTGTTTCCTCATAATTCAAATGCCTAGAAACAAGGTATGAAAATGTGAGTGTCTATGTCCTTTTCCTTAACAGGATTCTCTCAACTACCTATTGAAATACATTTGAATGTTACCCTAGGAAGGTATAACACACCTACAAAGAGAATAGTATATCAATGTCAGTATTCTGGCTGAAGTGTTCCAGGAATAAATAATTTAGAGGTATAATTTTTAAATAAATTTTTATTTAGAGGTATGATTTTTAAAAATCATAATATAATTATATACAGATACACTTCTTATTTGAGAAAGACGTACTTTTTCTGAATTTTACTCTTAACAATTAAAAATATAGTATATTCATACGTGCATTATCTACAGAAAATGTCGCATTTTACCTGGAATATTTAATACAAAGGCAATGAACAAAAGACAGAATAAACTAATGTGGTAAACTACTAATATTTCAGGAATTCAGATGAAGTATGGAGGACTCTGTATTAATTTTTACTTCTATAAGTCTGAAAATTGGTTTCTTCAATGCTGAGGACCATTAAAACTATATCCTCAGTCCTGAAATTATTATAAAGAATTAACTACAGGGATAAAGGTGGCTCATTCAGTAAACTGCTTGCTATAGAACCATGAAAAAAACCTGGGTTCAGATCTTAGAACTTTCATAAAAATCCAGGTGCAGCCATGAAATATTAGGGGAGCACAGAAGAGGATCTCTGGGGCTTACGGCTAGTCCTTCTACCCAATTAGAAAAAGGGAAAAGGAAAAGGAAGAGAAGGGGGACTAGAGAAAGGGTGCATCTTCCAAAGGACCCAAGTTCCATTCCCAGGAAAAAAGATCTGCAACTCTAGATCTATAGGATCCAATTCCCCTTTTTGATATGCAAGGAGGCTGAGTGACTGAGAAAGACCACCATGCATCAACCTCTGGCTTCCACATGCAGTTGCCACACACACCCATACCCACACCCACACCCACACCACATCTCTCACAGGCACAAGTCAAATACTAAAGGCTCTAGAGGTTCTAGTTGTTAGCATTCTGTCTAAACTCCACCCCACAATTACCTGGCAACAGCCAGGTGCCTTGCCCACTATAAAAGGGACTGCTCGCTCCCTCCTCCCTCTCTTGCTACCTTTCTCCCTATTCCCTGCCTCCCTCTCTCCACGTGGTCATGACCAGCCTCTACTTCTCTACTCTCTTTCTCTGCCTCTATTACCCTCTTAACTCCCCTCCCCATGCCCTGAAAAAACTATTCTATACTATACTGTCCTGTGGTTGGTCCCTCAGGAGGAAAGAGTGCCTTGGTATGGGCCCACCAAGACATCCCCTCCCCCACACCTCACCACACCCCCCATAAATCAAATTCTTATAGCTCTTCATCTATTTATTTATTTTTTATTTTATTTTATTTTATTTTTATTTATTTATTTATTTATTTATTTATTTATTTTTTTTTTTTTTTGGTTTTTCGAGACAGGGTTTCTCTGTGTAGCCCTGGCTGTCCTGGAACTCACTCTGTAGACCAGGCTGGCCTTGAACCCAGAAATACACCTGCCTCTGCCTCCCAAGTGCTTGGATTAAAGCCATGCGCCACCACCGCCCGGCTTCTCTTCATCTTTTTATAAATATATCATTAGTACTATTGTTACCTGCCTTGCTGTTACCTGAACTGAGCTAAAGAACTACAGACTTCTGATTTTACTACTTTTCTATGCAAAACTCAGAACTTGTGTACCCTTCAACATACATGTACAATAAGACATTACCAGAACCACAAAAAGCATTTCTAGACTATCTGTATCATAAAGATACATGTGCATAACATCTGTTTCTCCTATACAATTGTGAACTGAGAAGCAGAAAAGATCACTATTCTTTATGAAATAGGAAAACAAGAGCACAACAAACATTTATATTCATCCTTCATATATCTTGAATTTGGTGACTCTGAAGTGATTGTAAGACCCCCCCAAAAAACAAGGGTGCCCCAGCACCCCATGCCCTGGAAGGCAACACCCAAATCACTCTCGAGAAATGATCTCGATGTAATAACATGAGAATTTCCTTATTTCAGAATTCTGGATTCCACAGCCGTACACCGCGCAGGGTTAGAGGGCTGTGCCAAATTGCAACAGCTTTTATAAGTTTACGGCAAAGCCCGAGAATCACAAACCAATCATTTCTTAGCATGGAGCCCGCAAAATGTGAACCAATTGATTTGTACCACTCCATAGTTTTTAGGCCAATCAGTTTAAATTATCGGAGCCCGTGCTCAGTGGACCAATTAGTTTTCTATTTTCTTGAATGTCCATAGCTGCCATGAAAAGTTTACAGAAGCAAGATAAGCTTAGCCCATTTCCAGTTACCTTATGGGGCCAGGATCACCTATTCAAGGCCTTTCTGCTAGTTCTAAACAAAGGGCAGGCTCTGGAATGTGACCTTTTACCTAGTTTCTAACAAAGCGAGATAGCATTTTAAACTTCTGACTTCTTGAGGTCATTAGAGTTAGGCTGTATTATTTTCTATCCTTTCATGATTAGCCTATGGAAACCATTCCAACATGTCAATTCACAAAACAATGCAGCAAATAAAGATTTCTGAAAACCAAAAATTTTCAAGAATTTTAAATACTTATGTTAGTATGGAATGTCTGTAAATGGCTTTATATACTTTGTTCCAAACAACACACAAAAACTAAAAAAGAGGAAAAGGCAGAAGTTCCAGTCTTCTCTAACCTATCACAGAGATGCACATACATGCAGATGGACTAACTTTAAACGTATATTTTGTAACTTTAATAACAGTCGTCAAGTGTCTCAAATACATCTCTGTATACAGTTCATAGCACGTAGATATGTATAAGGATTCAGACACATATGCAAAAATGAGATAAACTGAAATCAATTACATGTATATTAAATTTTTTAGTAAGCAACAGATTAATCAACTTTACCCTTCAACGTCTTAAAGTAAACAAGTTTTAATTATTACGCAAACACAAATTGAAGTTCTCTTAACATGTAGGATAAACTTTTGTACTAAAACAATATTTCAAGAATTGGTTAATGCAGAAATTATAATATGGTTTTTCTAAAACTGATATATGCAAGTAAGCTTTGGAAAATAAAGGCCTTCAGGGATAAAACAAAGGCCTCAGACCACTGCTTCCTGGATTATCATGCCTCCTTTGCTGTCAGCTTGTCTCTCACAATAGTTTAATAACCTAAACAGACAGGATGTCATTTCAAATGCAAATGCTGCTCTCATTTGCTTATCTGTAGAGACAGTAATGACAACATTGCGACTACCTTTGGGAACCAAGAATTAAATTCCTTGACCTTATTATTTCTTTATCCTGCCCACAAACTTCCCCTGACCATCAAATATAAGCATTAAAGAGTGGAACATAAAATGTCAGTATTGTTGGAGCTAGAGAGATGGCTCAGCAGTGAAAAGCACTCGCTAGTCTTACAGAGAACCCAGGTTCACTTCCAAGCACCAACATGAGAACTCACAACCATCTATAACTCCAGGTCCAGGCTTTATGATGGTCTCCTCTGGACTCCACAGGCATTGCACACATGTGATGTACAGCCATACATACATGCAAAACACACATATAAAATAAGGATAAATAATCCAGAATTCTGAAACCCATGCAAAAGAGAAAATCACAAAAGCAAATACTTTTGAGCACAAGAGATGATTTTCTAGATTTTAAAAGTCTGTAAGGAAAGGGGCTTAGAATTTCTGGAAGAAACCATAGAAACCCTGTTTTGCAATATTCTTTGAGATATGCTGTACAAAAACTAGAATAGAACCAAGTAAAGAAGAAAGTTACAGACTAAAGATACACTTCAATCTTTTCCATTTCCTGGATGTGAAATACACAGACTAGACTTACTCATAAGCTGGCCATATTTGTTTAGATAATGAGCTTTTCATTCACACTTTATTAAAGTCACGTCATTAAATGTACACACATCATAGGCCGGGCAGTGGTGGCGCATGCCTTTAAACCCAGCACTTGGGAGGCAGAGGCAGGCGGATCTCTGAGTTTGAGGCCAGCCTGGTCTACAGCCAGGGCTACACAGAGAAACCCTGTCTCGAAAAACCAAAAAGGAAAAAAAAAAATGTACACACATCACTTTGATGAATATTTAATATATTTTCTATGATACACTATAACTTAAAAATTTACATCACTTGACCATTGCAAACATCTGAATTATATATTTTTTTAGTCATCTTTTACTTGTCCCATTTTTCAAAGTCTACTACCAAATATTCATTATTAATAATCAGGAATATCTCCAAACTTAAAATGATTAAATAATAAAGTAATTTATCCTCATCAAAGGGGTATTATTATGCAAAAGGTCCATATTGATTTTGCCCACTTAATATCCCTTTACTTCTGGCAACACGTCTCAAGCTTTTTATTAAAAACCTGCTACCCTATGCAGTAGGAAGTCTTGATGAGATCTATCAGATACATGCCTCAGCCAAGAAAAAGAAGCGTATGAGGCTGGAGGCCAGGCACCAGGCACCAGGCACCAGGCACTGGATTTGAACTCTCTGAGCGAGAGAAAGGAGGGAGAGAAAAGAGGGAGAAAGGAAGAGGAGGGAGAGAGGGAAGAAGGGAGGGTCTACAACGAAAATCCCTGCTGAATATATCAATTTCAAACACACAAATACAACAAGTGAACCCTACTCATTTGAACAGCCAGGAAAAGGATGCTGCTGCTGCTGCTGCAGATGCTGCTCCCCCAGAGAGTCTGGACAAATGTCGATCTTTAGGGGAGCCTGGAAAAGAACGCCCATGGCCTCAATGCACTTTGGGGTTAGAAGGTTCGGAAATCAAATTCTAGATCTGCTACCTATTAGCTTTGTGATTCAGCGCATATTACTTACTGACGTTTTAGCCCTAAGTCCATTTTGTCAGCTCCTCTTAGCTTAGAAGCAAAGAAGTAATGAGAAAGCTTAATATTGACAGGTAAGAGGAAATAGAATACCTACAAACTTTAATCTATTTAAATATTTTGTATCTAAGACTTAATCAAAGGTTTTTTTTTTGTTTTTGTTTTTTTTTTTTTTTTTTTTTTTAGTTTTTTCGAGATAGAGTGTAGCCCTGGCTGTCCTGGAAATCACTCTGTAGACCATGCTGGCCTCGAACTCAGAAATCCGCCTGCCTCTGCCTCCCATGCGCTGGGATTAAAGTTGTGCGCCACCACCGCCTGGCTTCATCAAACTTATTATATTATGATATTCATCTGTGATCAAATCATTTAGTATTAGTCTTAACCCAAAACATGGACAATATGCAAAAGAGAATAGAAAAAAAGGTATCTTCTTTATTTAGACAAGAAGTTCTTCATCTTTAGAGGTGGGAGACGGGGTTCTCAAATTTTAAACTATTCATAATTACACCAGTATGTATATAAAAGTAAATCACTTACAAATATGATCAACAATGTAATTACTAACAGTTTCACAGTTCAAATATCAAAAAAAAAAAAAAACGGAAAGATTTCACTTAGAAAAACTACTCAGTTAATGAACTAGATACATAGACTGGCTTGCAAGTGACTCATATTCACTATACAAAGAAGACTTTTTAGCTTCATTTCATTCTTTTATTGCCACAGAACTTTATAGCACTCAGACAACTATGGAAATAAAACGCATTTATCTGTAGAAAATTTAAGATTAGTTCTATATTAAAAATATATTTCTAATAGAGAAAAATAATCTTTTCTTAAAGATGTATTTATTTTATGTAAATAAGTGCTCTATCTGTATATACACGTGCATGCCGGAAGAGAACATCAGATCCTAAGATAGACAGTTGTGAGCCAATCATGTGGTTGCTGGGAATTGAACTCAGAACCTCTGGAAGAGCAGACAGTGCTCCAAACCACTGAGCCATCTCTCCAGCCCCAAGAATAACGCTTTCAACAAATGCTGCTGAGGAATGCTATCTATGCAAAAGGACGAACTAGACGCTCAACTCGCACACACACATGAAAAAAACCTTAAATGTTTTGATCCAAAATTAATATTAGCTAAAACTTCAAAACCCTAAGAAGAAAATTAAAGAGTCTTCTGAGCTTGAATTGGCCAAATAGATGTATCAACAAAGGATACATGCTAAATGAGAAATGTATATCAAGTGGGCCACATCATAATTAAATTAATCTAGGCCTTTGCTAGACCCTATTATTAACTAGCTCACATCTGAAAACAGGAAAAACTACTAACACTTGTGGAATATTTATTGTGCAATAGACATGGTTCTTAGTACAGCTTAATCAATACAACATTATAAAGTAAGACTTATTCTCTATTTTATAAATTTGAAAAACAAAGAATACTATGAAATGATATCAAGACCATAATGTAAGTAAGTAGTGGAATAAACACCCAAACCTAAGCATTTTTTCAAAAGTTACTGCCACTGTATTAATATGGTCAAAAAATAATTTCATGATTGGAAGATATATATATTTAGGGTAAGTCTCAAGAGTAGGTTCAGAATAATTAGTCAATGATTTACTTCTCCCTAAACACATGTGCATGTGCACTTAGCCTGTAGACAACTGTTGTAATTCTATCAATAACAATCACTGTGGCCGGGCAGTGGTGGCACATGCCTTTAATCCCAGCACTTGGGAGGCAGAGGCAGGTGGATTTCTGAGTTCGAGGCCAGCCTGGTCTACAGAGTGAGTTCCAGGACAGCCAGGGCTACACAGAGAAACCCTGTCTCAGAAAAAAAAAATAAATTAATTTAAAAAATAATAATAACAATCACTATGGAAACTGCTTTCTAGTTCCAGACTCCAGACCACTTTCCCCTGTAATGTTTAAACTGCTACAATAAAAAGTGTAGTGGCTGAAGTGAGCTCATATTACAATCAAAAGGACGTTGTCTGGGTGTCTGGAACCCACATAAACATCAGGTAGCGTGGCACCTAGCTTGATATTCCAGCCTTGGACACAAGAAACCACAGAAGCAAGGTATCTAGTAAGACCAGGAACATCTGTTGCTAGCTGAGTCTAAATTTAAGACACTGCCTCAAATAATAAGGCAAAAGAATGGTCAGGGAAGATTCCCAATATCAACTCTAGCTCTCACCACCACACACACCCCAAAAACAAAGAGGGGAAATGTTGTACTACCACTCTTGGGCAATGTCTTTGCTCTCAGAAGACACACTGCAAAACTGCTCTGCTAATAGCAGCTCCTCTCTCCCACCCTCAGGGTGTCCAAGACTCGTGTCTTACACGGGGAGAGCCTACCTGTACTCACCAAATTAAACTATACCTCCAGGTGTACACTCAGAAACTAGTTTCTAAGCATTTTGACTGTAGTGTATAGCATTCCTCACTGATATGTACCTAAATAAAATCAAAGTTTAGTAAATGAAACTGTTTAGTAAATAGTGATTTTTCACTTTTTATTTTCTTCCTCTCTTAAAAAATGCTGGTTAATTTCTTTCTGACCAACATTTTAAATCTGAAGGTTGACACAAAACTAGAGAAAAATAAATATCAATATTATCTACTTTCACATAAATTAAAAAATCTTTATGTACTTTCTACTAAGCTTCAATGTATAGTTGATGAACTGTACTAAAAGAAAACAGTATTCAGTCATAAATTCCATGGTTACACAAATAGCAACCTAATGTTTTTCTCACAGAAAAACACTGAAACACCTATTTTCATAAAGAATAGGCATACAGCTGCTTAATAATATTGTCATTTATTACCTCCAGGCCAATTTCCAAAGTTCTGAGGGTGAACCTGCCATTCCCACTGACACTGCTATCACAGCAGACGAGCATAAAGCACAGACACTGAACACCATGGAAGAAGGGAGCCAGAAATCCATGGTTAAGGATTTCCCGACACAGCTACATCTGTCGATCCGGCCATGTGTGCTTTCTCCCTCTAGATGCTTAGTAGTAAGGAATGTCATCCTGGTAAGGGAGGGAAGGGTAGACGTTGTGAGCTGGTACTGGAGGCCCCAGAGTCTGGGTAAATTACAAAGGCAATGGTGAGGGCTGATGACGTGATGGTAGTTATTTACCTAGTATGTACAAAGTCTAATCCCAGCACTTGGGAGGGAGAAGCAGGAAGATCAGGCAATCAAGATCATCTTCAATTACATTTCAAGGTTGCAGCCTAGACCATGTAAAACTGCTTGAAAACATAAAACGGGGCAGGAGTGCGGGTTGTCAAATATAAAGCTCTGCGGTTAGTAAGTGATCAGTTGGATAGTGGCTAGATCAATGACAATATAAATCAAATATAAAAGTATATACTCTGAAAAATTGTTCTGTCATCCAGTCACATTAACTACTTAACACTGCAAAGACCTAGAAGCTAATACAAACTCCCAAAGAAGGCATGCAATTAACCAGTACCACTGCTGAGCCCATGACCTGCTATTATAATGTACTGTTTAGTTTTCTGTTCTGTTGTCACCTCAATATAAAAGGTAGCAAGCAGCCTTAGATAGACAAGGTAGATACAAGTTCCTATGCATATTGAACACAGGTTTAAACTTCACTCCTGATCTCTGCATATACAATGATGCAGTTACAGCATCAGAACAAATAAGTAAATTTGCAAAAAAAAAAAAAAAAAAAAAAAAAGAAGTTAAAGTAAACATTGGTCTGATTGTAAAGGAAGAAACACACACTCCTGCACACGTACAACCGAAGAACAAAATCACCCTGCATATTATGCACAGTAATTAAAAATCAAAACCAAAATTGCAAAGTACAATTTAGTTCACTAGTGTCCTATGTAGGCACAAGGTAAAAACTTGACGGCAAGAAAAACATCAACATTACAAATTTATAATGTGATAAGAGGTCTGCTCATATCCTGAGATTTGAATATACAAAGCATTTCTGATGTAGGATAAGCCATAAGGTGATTTAAAATAAATCATAGTAAAGTATCTGTTTAGAAAACAGAGCTAGAGCTAAGAGAATGCTTAGGATTTTTATTAAAAATGTAAATAAATGGAAAATATAAATTTGACAACAGATCTGTTTTATAACAGTGCATGAAGATAAATAATAGTGTAAAACAAGCATCACTAATATCAAATAATTTACTTTTTTTTAAAAAACCAGAAGCCTATAGGATATCCTCACAACAATATATTTAACATCTGGATCTGTACAAGTGGAGAGCTACTATGATTTCAGGAGGAAAGAAAAATGTATTCACATACAGGGTAGGAATTTAAATAATCTACTTCACTGTTTCCTTTACTACTCACAATAAACCTTGCTGGTAGATATGGTGCAACAGACTTATCATTCTCCAACCAGCTCTTTACTCCCTGACACAGCACTTACTTATTCTATTTTCTCACCATGAATGCCTGGAAAATTCCCTTGTTCACTGAAAACTGGCCTACTTAGTACCATCTGCCAAAAGGAGACTTGTTTCTTCCTCTCCTACCTGAGGGCCACAGAGACCTCAGTCTAACAGCATCCTTGATGGTTTGTTTCCAGTATCAGAAGCCTTAAGCCCAAAGCAGAATGAAGCACAGGTCATTTGAGGCTTGTACAAAGTGAGAAGATGATCAAATGATGGGAAGGGTCAAACTACATGAATCAATTCTGTTCAATTTTAGCTATTAGTATTACTATTTTAGCTGTCATCAGTCTCCACAGTGGTGATTTGTTATAGTTATAGTTATGATTTCTATAAACACAAGAGTTTCATAAGTACTTCAAATAAAACAACAGGTAGTCAAATAATTTTTAAAGACTTTTTACATGAAGTAAATGGAATATAAAATCTATCCCTTCTAGGTCCATCCAAAAAAAAAGTCAAGTCTGGGGCCTGGGGCCAGGGGAGATGGTTCAGTGAATTAAAACATTTCTACCAAGCCTGATGACAGAGTTTAATTCCTGGGACCCACATGACTGAAGGAGAGGAACTGATTTCTACAAGTACCACCATATACTTGCTATGTGACACTCTACTAACACTCAAATGAATAAAATAAATATAAAAAACAAACAAACATGTTTTTAAAAATCAAAACCATGTAAAGAGATTAGGGGATGAAAAGAACTCAATTCCCAAACTACTTCAACTTCACAAAGAAAGCCAACATAGTGAATAAAACCAGCAGTACAAAGAAATCACTTTTTTCTTCCTGATTAAAAAAAAGAAAGAGGCAAACTATGAGAACTTGCTCGTTTCTTAATACCAAAGAAGGCTATTTCTAAAATATGATTTTAATTTCTAGTAAGTAATATATAAATGACTTTGATTTTGAGTAACTTGCTCTCTCGGTGGCTACAATGTGCACTAAAGTAAAAAGCTTCACTATTTAGCATCCCACTCTGAAAAGTGGCGGCTAAGCCTATTTACCCACAGAGCTAATCCCTACCTCCAGCTTTCCTACCAACATCATTAACAGTTTTACACTTGGAATTTCCCCTCTTTCCCCTTTACCAGCCTGAAGATCTATTTCTAATTACAGCATTTTGTCTCACAGGGAAGCTGATGCACTTTTCTTGAATTAAGCTTTTTTCCTATATCTATATCACCAGTTCCTTTGTGCTGACCTATGGCTTCAAAGGGTCATAAATTATGGAAAACAAATGGCTTCTCACACGTAGACACTAGGACTCATGTTCTTAATGATATGATACAGTCCATAAGGCAAATAAATAACTAAGCAAACACGCAGTGCTTCCTGAAACCATCAGCTTATACTAACAGAGAAAGTCTAATCAAAGAATCAGAACCATGTCGAGCTTCTGAGAGTGGTGTAGGCCTTCAAGATGATTCCTGAAAATTATTTAAGAAAATGTCACAGAAATATTTTTTCAATTTCTCTCTTAGTAATCTGATGCGTAGTTTCACATAACTTCTTATTTCTTGTAGGTTTTACACAGGCAGTCTATAATTTTGTACTGCCACAGGTACTGCTGCCTAACCGTTCTAGTTAATCAGTACTAACAAACAGACGTTGTGATCACTCAGAGAAAGTATGGCCTGCCTGGCTTTGCCATTTCCCATATTAGCAAATAATGTGACATTTGAATAATCACTATTCAATGGAGTATTACTAGGAAATGGATGACAGAAACATAGGGAAACTCTATCAGGAAAAGGAAAAATCAATCCCAGGGAGTAAATTTAGGAGAAATTATTCCTTTTACTTTTAGACACACACACACACACACACACACACACACACTGTTAGAACATCATTAGGAGAAATTATTATTTGTACTTTTTATACTTTTATAATGTTAGAGGAAATGTTCTAAAAGTACAAAGAATAGTTTATTTTATTTTTTTACTAAATCCTCCTAATTTATACATACACACATGCAATTCATAAAGGAAAGCACAATATATGGGACATGATCTTAGTTTTTCTTAAAATATAAAAAGCAACCTTTTACTAAGCACAGAATTCTACAGAATAATGTTGCAACTGTTTAGAACCCAATTATGGTTTTACAGGTTGCAACGTAATCAGTATCTGGTGAATGCATTATAATTCCTAAATTCCATACAACTTAAAACTATTATCAGGATACAAAATGTATTTTAAATTTTCCTCATTTAGTTGGAATTAGACCATAAAGTTTATAACATCAGTAAATAATATGACTCATATATGAAGTCATCTAGCTAAAGAATGTTTCTTGGAAGTAAGTTTATTTCTAGAACAACAAATGCCAACCATTTAAAAAAAATAATCAATTTAAGAAAATGAACAAAAAAGCAGTTTAATTAACAAACACCGAATTAGTTTTAAGAAGACCAAGACAGAGCCTGCCAAAAGCTTTACACCATTACACTGCTCATCTGTTCTCTAACTACCCACTTACACTCTGCAAAATGTATAAAACAAATCTAAATTGTTTTATCCTATCAGGTTGTACAAGATGCCTATGGGAGACAATATAGTATGTCAATTAGCTAAGACACTACATAAAAAAAAAAGTTAAACCAAAAAAATTGTTTTTTACTTTGTAAATGTTCTAAAATGCAGCTAAGAACTTTCACTATTACTGTACGATATGAACTCTACATGGTAATTGGCAGCAGTCAAAACAGAATTGGCATGTGAGCACTTGATTTCACTGTGTAAACTAAAGAAAATATAAATTTCCACAGCAATGAAAACATCACTCTGCAGGTGCCAACCGACAGACCACAGGATTTTAGCTAGCTGCAAAGGCAGCGTATTTTCGGAGTTAAACAGAAAGCATTTCACACAGAAGATGGAGTCAGAGCCCAGTGTGATCTGAAGCACTGCTAACGCCAGAGCAAACAATCGGAGGGCCCCGGCCTGCTGGAAGGTTGCATTCTCCCATACCAACAAGGCAGGGCAAGTAAGCAGCACACTGCAGCACTGAGGACAACAGACAGCCTGTTCCCAGAACCGAACCGCCCAGCCGCATGCACAACATACCAACAGAGAATTCAGCGCAAGGGGATGGTGTTACCTCTTTTATGTAATTCTCTCAAGGGAATATTGTCTCCTCCCCCGTCATAAGGCAAATAGGGATCAGAAGAAGCATCCATGATCAGAAATTTTTAAAAGAAAAAAATGATAATAAGATAGAAAAGCTTGCTAGATTAAAAAGACAGTGGCATTTTTCCTTCCCCTGCTATAGCAAGCCAGGGAGATGCCATATTTGATGAGGTTAGAACGGCATAGTTCGACTGGCTGAAGCAACTGGGTTCTTCCACAGTGGATGATGTCATCAAAGGGAAATTATTGCAGCCTGGTTGCTAGTGGCTACAATCTAGCCGGCTTAGAGGCAGCACAGCCTTCTTAATCAGGTCCTGCAGTGCACGCCATGACTAAGCGCCCAGTATAACAGACGAAACTGGTTTGAGAAATTTAAAGCGCTCACAACGTAGTTTCAATAGTAAGACAGTAGAAATAGTTATTTTTATATAAAGACAGAAAATGGTTGTTCTAGATCTAGACAGTGACCCTTTTCATGTCTAATGTAGAAAAGTCAACATAAAAAGGATGTTTTATAAATGTACTAATTTATGCAGTAATTCCTATGAGTCCTAACAGTGAAAAACCAAAACATACCATCAAGTTTCTCCATAGCATTAGCTTTAAGATTGTTCTTAACTGTCATTTAATCCTCAGCCTTTTCTGGAGACTTTAAACCCTGAGTCGCTGAGTCAAATGGTATTTTATCTCACTTACTAATCCCCTACTCCAGCAGCACCTTTTCCTCTCCTTCAAACAACAGCTAGGAGACATTCTAATTTAGGAGAAAGGTGGAAACTTATGAGTACACTAATTGTTTCGAATTTATGCAAAAAAGATTTATCACGTGGGAGACTATTTTGCAGTTTTCTATCTTACAGAAGACTGTGTGCTTAAGAAAGACTTTTAGCAGAAAAATATGCTATCAATTAGCTACTCCCATCTTTGCTAAAAAATTTCAAGTTTAAAATGTAACTGTTTTTAAAATGGCTACTGCAAACATATAGTGTTCATATGTGATAGAAGTTCAAGTTTTACAGAGTCTCCTGAGTCCTCTGACTGGAACATTGTTCTAAAACGACTGTTATGTAGTACAGGAAACAGGTGATGTCCACCACAGAAAATTCTATTGAACATGGGCAAAAGTCTAAAAGAGTGTTTTCTTCGGTCTTTAATGAAACAACGTCTAAGGTCCACACCCACTCTGTGTGTATCAAAAAGACAGGTAATAAAGGAAGAAAGTCAACTCAATTAGCCTGGTTTATTTTCAATTATCTGGAGTCTTTTCTCTCCCAAGATCATAAGTTAAATAGGTTTCTAGATTTCAAAAACCTTCAAATGCAAATAAACAGCTTGTTACCAAAGTCCATGTGGAATCTAGAAGTGAGGACTAGGAAAAGAATACAAACCAGAATTAAAATTAAAATAAAAAGTTTTCAAGTTCTCTTGGAAAACTGTATTTTAAGCAAGAAAAGCTTTGACAAAGACAATTTTACCAAATTAGCTTAATGTAAACTTGGTCACTTGCTGTTCTTCGGTATATTTTATGACTGTTTAGACATTCTAACAACTACATACTGCACAGCACTAGTAAGCCATTTCATTGCCTCCCTCTCAACAACCCTGGCATCTGGGCACCCTCTGACCTTGCTCATAAGGAATGAGAAGTAGGGGGCATATTATACCAGTGAAATGCTAACAATGGCAGATAAATTTTATAGCCACAGTGATTTACTTTTCAAGATAAAAAATATGCACATATAATATATCTGATTGCGCTGGAATTCAGAGAGGTAATTTAGTATGAGAGATCAAGTGAACAGCTAGTATCACTGAGCAAGAGGCAGAAGAGCAGAGTGAGTCTTCCCTCAGCGCTTACATACACACAGCAGATCAGGTAGGTGAAGGAAGATGGACATTGAACCCAGGCTCCCTGCAGGAAACTTGCTCTATCACTGGGTTGCATCCAGAGCTCTTCATTATAGTGTTTTAAACATATTACTTTTATAATAATAATGTGAAGGGGTTTTTTTATTTCAAAATTTTATTGTTCTTGCCTAATAGGAACAGACGGCACTCTCTGTTCAGATTTGTATCTGGGCTCTAGGCTTTCATTTACAGTTTGTCTTCTTCCCTAAGAGAAAGTCCTGGAGGGAAGGACACACAGCAGAGCTTCCAGAGTGCTACATTACAGCTACACCAAGGGCTGCAGAGTTACACCACCACAGAACAGACAAGGTCGAAGATGTAAACCACACAATAAACTCAATCACAAAACAGTTCTGTAACAGTCAGCCTTGTGAAGTCTTAGAGCTTAATATGGCTTCCTGGTTGGCCAAATAGCCTATCACAGGATTAAATGCCAAACAGACATTACCTCAAGTTAAGTTCCCCCTTCTCAGGTTTGTCAAGGTGACCTAACCACATCAGTCCTCGACTAAGGACACTTAATTAAATGTGAATGATGAGCACTAGCCAAGAGAATTAGATGTAGGTCTGCAACCAGTAGTACTTCTTACTTTCAAAACTGTTAATATTTTACATTGAGTTTTAGGTAACAATAGCCAGGTCCTGCAGTGTAATAAAAAGCAAGCTCACTTCTTTCCAGTGGTACCAATTCAGCCTTTTTAGGATTTCACTGGTACTTCAGCCTCATTTTACCCAGGCAGGTATCAAAAAAAAAAATCAATGTCATGTTCTAGTACAATATCATTTCCTAGTACATCTAAGACATTCCAAATCATAACACTGCATAGATTTAATGTGTTTATTTTTTCCTATATGCATTGCCTTATTTTTACAAATAAAGTGCACATTTGGACAGTCCTCTATTTCTAAGCGGGGTGCTCTGAATAAACAGCCTGGGGCTGCAGGTGCAGAAAATGTTTACAAGGGAACTGGCAACAGAGTGAAGGCTATCAAATGCATGAAGAACATGACCTTGCTTAGAATAAGTACCAGATGAACTTTGGAATCATTTATTCTAAAAATAGTTCTGAGTAGACCATTTGAAAGCCCCTGGACTTTTCTCCAGCAGGCAGTCATTAAATATATCACTAGAGTCGTTTTTAGGGCAAAGCCCAGGGCCTAGGAATCCCAAAGCAATAGGCTTGGCCATTGTGCTGGCTAATTTTGTCTATTTGACACCCTATGTAGGACTGGGCCATAGACAAGCCTGTGGGGCATTTGCTTAGTGTGGGGGCTCAACCCTTCACGGGGTGAGCAGCCTTGGACTCGGGCCCTAGCAGGCTGCGCAGACAAGCCAGGAGGCACTCTGCCCTCCGTGGCTGCTGCATCAGCCCTGCCTCGCTCCTGCCCTGCATGCATTTCTGCCCTCGCTTCTGTTGATGAACTGTTATATAAAACTGTGAGTGAAATAAATACTTTCACCCCTTGGTCATCATGTTTCATCACAGCAATAGTAACCCTAACTAAGACACCCACCTATTACAACGGGCCAAGTAAAGACAAACTAGTGGTGAAAAGCAGGGAAAGGAGCCTTAGCCATGTTACCCTCTATCGGGGATCCCACACATCTGGCAGCCGTGAGCACCTGCACTCACACTCATATCAACTAAGGCATATAATGAAATGTAAAAATAAAATTACTAAACATGTTTAAACCAGCCTTTACCAAAGATTTCCAGCATAAGGCTTGTGAATTTAAGTTGTCCAATTTCACTTTAAAATTTGTCATGGTCCCAAACATCTCCCTAGTAGAAGAGTACCACCAATTATACTGGTAAAGGACAAGTAAACCGATAGTTAAAATCAGCTTGTCATCTCTCAAAGACAGCATGCATAAACTCCAAAACGTCCAAGTAAAATGATTCTAACTCAGAATTCGTATCTTAGATTTCTGAGCAACACATCTCCTCTCTCCCTCCGTCCCTCCCTTTTCCTTCTCCCTCTCTCTTTCTCATCTACAATAAAACCTTAACCATATCATGGAGTAGTCAAATTGGCAGCTTTCTTTACTGTGCCCCCTTACATGCATCTGGTCCATTTGGCGAAGCGGAGTTTCCTCTGGGTCTGACATAAACCTATTTTTTTTCTAGTTTTTTAAAAAGTTATTCATTATGTATAAAGCATTCTGCCTACAGGCCAGAAGAGGGCACTAGATCTCATTATAAGTGGTTATGAGCATGTGGTTGCTGGGAATGAATTTAGAACCTCTGGGAAGAGCAGGCAGTGCTCTTAACCTCTGAACCATCTCTCCAGCCCCCTTACATTTTTCTTAATTCCTCATATTCTCTACAAGCTTATTTTGCTTTATATTTAAAATTAAACTATTTCCAACCATTTGTGGGGTGCAGAAGTCACAGGGCTAGTGAGACAGTGTCTCACTGTAGCTCTGGCTAGACTGAAACTGGGCCTGCAAGTATGTGCCACCAAGCCTGTTAACCCTTCTCTGTAGACAGGTATGTGTCTTTGCAGTACTGAGGCTTGAACAGAGGCACCCACACATGCACAGCAAGTTAGCTACTACTAAACTATATCCCCAGCCATCTCCAACCTAGTGTTAAAAGTAAACTTTATTTCAGAATAGAGAAATCCTGAGTACTCCTTACTTTCAAAATTGTTAATATTTTACATTTCCATGGTATATTTGTCAAAATTAAAAACGAACATTGGTCCAACTCCAGACTTCAGATTTTCTGTTTGTGTCCTCTTTATATTCTATATCCTGGTTGAGAATACCATACTTTACTTGGTTATTGTCTTTTGTTTTTTTATCTTTTAGAGTTAACTTGTTTCCATGACCTTTACTGGTCAGGTATCCTGTAGAACGTCTCCTATTATTCATTATTTTTCTTGTAAATAGATTTGGGTTACAGATCTTCAGAAAGAATACAAGAATGACATCTTCAGGGATATATGATATCAATCTCAATCATTTGTGATATTAATGCTCATCATTTGAGTAACAACATTTGCCAAGTTTCCCCCCTAAATCATTTCTATTTCTACCTACACCGACTCTATTCTTCAAAAGTGAATCATTAAGTTGAGCCCACCTTCAAGGAAGAAAGATGTTGGAATTAAGCTTCTTCTCCATGAAGCTGCAAAAGCTACGTCAATTATTTGGACGAGTTCCACAAGCTAGCCATGCCTTTCTGTCCCTCCCCATTTACTTACATCAGTTCCTATCATTCACGGCACAGACGTGGGCCCTATCTCCTTCGAGGGACAATTCTTAACCCACATGCCTTCCTTAGTGGCTCATTTGACTGTAGCTCTGCCCAGCAGGGACTCTTTCAGGTTCCTCTGACATGTTCCCATTAGGTTTTTAAAAGCATTTCTTGTTTCTGACACAGTAAAATACTCTAGGTCATTTTATATTTTCCCACAGCAATGGAAAAATATAAAATGACCTAGAGTATCTTACTGTGCAATCCAAATCTCAAAAGGAGTCTTAAATAATACTTCTATGAGCCCAGGACACAATCAGGAAGCAGAAGTGTTAATAACAGACAGTGTTAGCCTTTAATCCAGTCCTGCTCTGCTTCCCACCAAAGGCTCAGGTCCGTCACTTTTTCTCCTGAATGCCACTATCATTTTGGTGTAAGGAACATCCTATCTCCTATTCTTCTGTCCATTTTTATAAGTATCTAAGGAAGCCAAATCTTTTCTTTATAAATTCATATTGATTAAAAATAAAGTTCCTTGCCAGGCAGTGGTGGCGCACCCCTTTAATCCCGGCACTTGGGAGGCAGAGGCAGGAGGATTTCTGAGTTCAAGGCCAGCCTGGTCAACACAGTGAGTTCTAGGTCAGCCAGGGCTACAGAGAGAAACCCTGTCTCGAAAAACCTAAATAAATAAATAAATAAATAAATAAATAAATAAATAAATAAATAAAATAAAGTTCCTAAAACCTATAAAATATAAGCAGCTACCATACTAAACAGATGGCTCTTTAACAAAGCCACACTAATGAGCTCCTCTTACATGGACATCAGTGTCAGAGAGCGTAAGGAAAAGACCAAAGAGTCAGCATGTATGGTTATCCACGATATAGCTTTCCCACAAATTTTGGAAATAAGAGGAGCAGCAGGAGCTTAAGGCCAGCCTCAGCTACATAGAGATAAGAGGCAAGAGACCCTGTTACAAAAACAAAGCAAAAAAAAAAAAAAAAAAAAAAGATAATTAAAATGTATCAGCTCTAAGAGAATTATGTGCAGAAGAACATTACTTACAAAGCAAAGGAACAACTAGGATAGTGTTACACAAAAAGAAGTTGCGAAGTGGGAGGGCTAGCAATGGACAGCACAAATAAGGATGAGGAAAGCGGCAGCCACAGCTGAGACAAGATGAGGCTGTCTAGAAGGTCCCAGGAGCTAACTTAAGAAGCAAACACACGGAAGTTTAAGGTCAGTTTTACAATCCCTTAGCTAATTTGTTACTATTTAAAAAACACTGAAAAGCATAAAGAAAAAAATAGTCAAATTCCAAGACCAAAATAAAAGGCATTTTCATGTAATTCTCTCCAACCCTGACCACAGAACCAAGAGAGTATATACAAAGTTAACACATAAAAGCACTGCCTGAGGTTTTTCAGTTAGAAAGTCACTTTATTTAGCAACCCAGTGTGTTCTAGGCTTATCTTGAAACAAATTCAGTTCCCAGACCCAGGAGGTCCAGTAAGATCTCTTACAAAACATCTGTGAAATTAAAATGATTAATACTGACACACTTATCAAAATTCTATTGCTACTGTAAAAAAAATCGAGATATATTTACTAGCTTCAACATAAACTTGTTCACTTACAGTTCTAGAGAGCAAAAGTCCAAGATTAAAGTGTCAGCTGGAACGCATTCTTTCTGTAATTTTAAGAACAAAATTGGCGTCCTTGCTTTTTCCTGCTTCTAAAGGTCTCCTTTGTCCCTGGAGTCCTCTTTATCATCCAGCCTCTCAGCTTCCTAAGTCTACCAACAACACGGACCCACCTGCCTTCCTCTTTTAAAGACCTCGGTGATTACACTGGCACCACCCAGCTATTCCTGGCTAATCTCCACAGCAGAAGATCTCTGGTCCAATCAACAAAGTCCCTTTCATCACCTGCTCTAAGTTTTACGGTGCCAGGAAGTAGGGTATGTGGGAGGGCCATTAGTCAGTCAAACACAACACTTTTTCTTTGTCTTGACCTTTGCATAGTTAATATAAGAGTAGTGAAAAGCCGCCATCTAGCGCAAATCAAAGCTGTCACACCAACAAGTTCAAGACACTCTTGTGTTTCTCACAATTGTGCCCTTGTAAAAACACAAAAGCCTGTTTTCTTACAGATAAACCCCTTTGACACACCAGCAAATAATACTTTATTGAATCACAACTCTTAGCTACATGGTCTATTTAATATTCTGTGTGTAGGAACAGAAAACTATAACCCTTTGTTCACCCTTCCTGAGAAAGGTAACTGAGCTAATGTTGGAGATGGAAGGGAACTTACTTTCACAAACCCCACTGTCTGGAAGAACACCAACTATACTTGTTTCGAACTCAGATTCTCGAAGGCATAATCAAGTAACTCTGACTCTTCAAGTAAAGCAAATATAAGTATGTGTTAGCAATAACAGATTCTCTGTTAACTAAAAATACAAAAGTAAAATGAAACAAAGACTGAATCCATGATCCACTGAACTTCCCCACAGTTCAAAACACCCTCTGTAAGCTGTGGCTTCTATACTGTGCCCATGAAGGTGCACAGAGATCAACTGCTAGGGAATAAATTGTGTGTTTCCCAAATTTGTATCTTAAAAGCTTTACCTCTTCTCTTAGAAAGTGACTGTTTTGGTCATAAGGTCAAAATTACTCTTTAAAAGAGTAATTAAGGCTAAGCAAAGTCATTACTTTGAGTTATAACCAAGTGTGCCTGGTCTCTTATGACCTATATATACTGAGAGAAAAAAAAAATAACACAAAGACACAGTGAAAGAAACAGTCACTGACTCACAAAAACTTAATCCAGAGCCCCCCAAAAATGCGAAGATAAATTACTCAGAGTGTAGTATCTTGTTATAACTCTATAATAGCAAAACAATTTATCAATGACTACATTGTCCAGATTACTCATGTGTGATTCCATGTCACCTATGTGAGTAAAATATCCATTAAAAGTACAAGATGGGGGCTGGAAAGATGGCTCAGCAGTTAAGAGCACTGACTGCTCTTCCAGAGGTCCTGAGTTCAAATCCCAGCAACCACATGGTGGCTCACAACCATCTGTAATGAGATCCAATGCCCTCTTCTGCAAAGTCTGAAGACAGTTACAGTGTACTCATATATAATAAATTTTTTAAAAAAGTACAAGATGAACAAATGAACTAAGTTCTACAGTGCATAAAGTATTCAATATGGTTCCAACACTGTAAATAAGAAGTTAACACTTGTCAAGTTCTAGTATAATATCAAAGAAGAATATCCACGTGGCTTACAAGAAGCTACTAAATTATATCTTTTCTATGTACTTTCTGACATGTCATAATAAAATAAACACATTTTCTACTAAGGAAAACATTAGAGATATTTTATAAACGTAAATCAATGCTGCTCTTCTCATTAAGTTTATTTTAAAAATACATTTCCTAAATGTCAAATACATTTTATAGTTATAATTTTAAATGAATTAAAGTTTTAAATTCATCTTTAAATCGTAATGCTATTTGTAACTTAGAATGTTTTACAAGACGCTACTAATGAGGTGTGGTGAGACAGGGTTATCAGAGCTCATCGCAAGGCATTCAAAGGCAGGGGCTCCGCTGTGGCATTCTGTCTCAGAAACACAAGGACTGCAGGGCTGTACCACAGTGGAAGAGTTTGCCTGGTACGCAGCAGGTCTGGACTCAGGCACCTCTCCTGCTGCACAAAATACCTCTTTAATAGGAATTAATCAGTGATTACTTCTTACTAAGAAAGGGGTCTGGGGAAGTACAAAGGCTCCTACCTAAAAGACATACTAAGAAGAGATATACTTCAATGATAAGTACTTTGTGAATCACTCGATGAATTATTTATTTCACTTTTTAAGACATATATGGTCATATATGGGGATGGTGGCACACACCTTTAATGGCAGCACAAGTAAATCTCTGAGTTTGAGTCCAGCAGGGTCAACAGAGTGAGTTGTAGGATAGTCAGGGCTACAAAGAGAAACCCTGTTTCAAACAACAACAAAATCTAATCACAGTATAAATTACCGTAGCTATGTCATGCATAAGGCATAAACATATACATTTGACCTTTTCTAAATACTGCATGTATTGTGTCTGACACGAAATTATTCCCTTTTTAAAAGATTTCCTGTTTTTTTTAAAGATTGATTTATTGTTATATGTAAGCACACTGTAGCTGTCTTCAGACACACCAGAAGAGGGTGTCAGATCTCATTACAGATGGTCGTGAGCCACCATGCGGTTGCTGGGATTTGAACTCAAGACCTTCGGAAGAGCAGTCAGTGCTCTTACGAGCTGAGCCATCTCTCCAGCCCCAAGATTTCCTTTTATCATGTTTGTAAGTGTTTAGTAGCACGTATGTGTCACGTGTATGCAATGCCCACATAGGCCAGAAGAGGACAGCAGACCTCCTGGAATTGGAGTTAGGGACACCCATGACCCAAACACTGTTGAGAGTGGAACCTGGATCCTTGAGTGGAGCAGATGCTCTCACCCAGTGAGCTACCTCTCCTGCCCCACAAAATACCTCTTAATAAGGAATTTAGACTTTGTGCAAAAGCAATTTTCATTAACAGAATGATCCTTGGAGGGAGACAGAGCCACCAGAGATGGAAGAACTAAGGTTAAGCACCCTTTGGCCACTTCTCTGAGTTGGCCTGGGGTAGCAGGGCCAATCATTCCAGCAAAGGTAATTTTCAAATAACTGGAGGGCAAGTATGTTTATCTATCCAAGGATCCAAGATAGCTCCTGGGAACACAAGACTAGGTAACAAAAGTTACACACAACAGAACTTCTAGCAACTTCTATGTAGTCTTACATTGTATTGAGCTTAATGTAAGCTACCTACATATAAATAATTCTAAGCCTAAAATTACAGACTCAAAAATAACAACTCAGTAGGAAATAATCACTGATTAATTCCTAAAACATTTATCTATACTGTCTTATCTATTCAAAAAATCTAGAATGAATTTGTGAATCCTGTCAGACCATTATAAGTTTCAATGCCTATGCAGGTGGAGTACTCTTACCCAAAACATTAGGGACCAGAATATTTAAAATTTGGGCTTTTTTGTTGTTTAAGGAGTTAGGGAGATATCTTGGGGTGAGATCTGACACAAGATATTTCAACACAAGACTCATTTATGTTTTATACATAGCTCATACACAAAGCCTAAAAGTAATGTTAGAGAAAACGTCATGGAAGAAAGAGGGGCCTACAAGGCGCCACTCCCCCCTGAGGAATTAACGACAGTGAAGGGGTGATTTTCTCCCGGGTGCAGCCACTGACAAGTGGCCTGTGACCCGGTAATCTCCTCCCACTCTTGTTATGTAAGGAAGCCTAACTGAATCTGTAGTCTCAGAAACCAGAAGTGAAAGTGGGAGGAAGACTGAGAGAGAAGGGATTCATTAGGAAAAAGAAGGGTGTGGAAGGAAAATGACTCAAATTAATTATATACATGCTGGACAGTTTCAAGTAATATTTTAAAATATATTTTTGAGTTATAAAGCTCAAATATTGATACACAGATAGAGCTTTCCATGTTATAGGATATTTAACGATTTTACGCAGAAACTCTAATTGCCAGCAAAATATAAAAACTTAAACAAATAACAAGTTGGTCCGCAGTTAGGAGTGTCCTTAAGAGAGGCAGTTTAGGCTCTAAAAGTTGTGGCTCTAAAAGCCACATAGATAAGAATGGTATAGAATGCTAAGTTCCTGCCTATTTTATTTAAGGTCAGGTGGTCTCTGCTCTGTGACCTGAGGCTAAGCCAGCTGAATAGCCTTGAGCCCCACCACAAAGGTGAACTGACTCTGCGCCTAGGACTTGGCTTGTTGGCTTGGAGCCCACCCCCCAGGACAGAGACAAGTTTCAGCCTGCCAACTGGACCTTGGATATCTCCCTCCCCTCTTCCCCCACTTCCCTCTTTAAGGAAGGAGCTCAGAGCTTTGTGTTAAGAGAAGCAGGCAGCAGGACTGTAAAACTGTACTCAAGGAAAGAGAGCTAAGGAGCCCTCTTGGGTTTGGAGGAGCTCAAGAGAAAGGTAGACTAGCTCTGGAGAATGACACAGGTAGAAAGAGATTCCTAAAGAGTTTAGTTGTAGGATCCAGACCTCTAAATAGATATTTTGTATACAATTCAGATAGCAGGTTTTTACCTCCCGGGGTCTTCATTGATATAAATGTTAAATAATCTAAACAGTTACATATTATAATTATTAATCCTTTCTGAACCAATGGGAAACAGAAGCTAACCATAGGCAGTCACAGTCAAGGCACAGGCACACTGTAAATACTGTATAAATTATCTTCAGGGTAAGCATAAAAACAAGTTGTTTTTAAATAAGTCTGTGCCCAAAAAATTTCATTATATACATGCAAATACTGACCCCCACCCCAGCTATTAAAAATACTCTGAAATGTAGTCTTAGGCATTTCAAGTAAAGACTATTCAACCTATATTAGGGAAATGACAATATCTGTATTCTAATCCCAGATAGCATACGTCTAAAATATTTCTACAATTAAAGAATCTTACACTTATACAGAGGAAATTAAGACAATTAGGAGTAAGCCTTCAAACTCTAACATTCATTCTTACACAATCTAAAAACCTCAGAGATCCTGCCAGGTAAACATTTTAGCTTAGACAAAATATATACACACGCTCTATTTTAAACATCATAATTACATCAGCAACACAAATCAGCTAGAGACTAATCTCCTTGCATGAATTATGATGGTTGCTCATAGTTCACTCCATCATTCTCAGTAACTGACTTCTGAAGACCGCACCAGCTAAGAATGATCTAAGGTCCTAGGAGTAGCCCTGTGCTAGAACCATACGGTTTTCTTTAGTGAATCCAACTCTGGCCACAAAAACTTGCCCCTTCTCCCTG
This sequence comes from Apodemus sylvaticus, assembly GCF_947179515.1. Lineage (NCBI taxonomy): Eukaryota > Metazoa > Chordata > Mammalia > Rodentia > Muridae > Apodemus > Apodemus sylvaticus. Next base: position 58,419,911 of record NC_067489.1, read on the forward strand.
TTACTTGCAATGAAAATGTTTCCACTTTCCAAAGAGTTTTATTGGTTAAAATGATTCACACAAAAAGCTGCACTTATTATCGATACAGCCTAATGTTTTGACCTTTCATTCACATCTGTTACAGATAATAAGTCAGATGATAACAATAGTCATCTTTTTTTTTTTGGGGGGGGGGGTTGGGGTTTTTTTTTTTTTTTTTTTTTTTTTTTTTTGGTTTTTTCGAGACAGGGTTTCTCTGTGTAACCCTGGCTGTCCTGGAACTTACTCTGTAGACCAGGCTGGCCTCGAACTCAGAAATCCGCCTGCCTCTACCTCCAAAGTGCTGGGATTACAGGTGTGCGCCACCACACCTGGCAATAGTCATCATTCTTAACTTGTATTTTTGATAACTATGTGTTCTAGATTACTGTGGTATTTACTTTGAGCAGATTTCATTTTTGAGATTAGAAAATACATTTCTTAAAAGATTTATAAACTATACAAAACCAGCTCTGTCATGGATGAAGTCCTGAGGTGGGTTTTCTCTTATGACTTAAAGCCTATCTATTCCAGATCTAGAACTAGATCCTTTTCACTAGAAAGACAGGAAATGTAACTGATATTTTATTTACATGTTCTCAAGAAAGGAATTCAATGCTCTTATTAGGAAGAAACAGTTTAGCATATTCAAGCAGAAAGCACCCACACCTACACCCACACCCAGAGAGAGAGAGAGAGAGAGAGAGAGAGAGAGAGAGACTTTTAACTGGTTCTCTATCTAGTCAGCTATTCTTTTAATGGCCCAATTTACTTACGACACTGTGTGAAGATCTCTAATGCACTTAATTCTCAGAGCACTCTTCCAGAGGTTGTTATTTTTAACAGGAAAACATGAGGCATGCAGAGGCTGACTTGTCAAAAGTTACAGAGTAAGATGAGCCAGGATGTAAATCCAAGTTTCCAACTTGAAGGCTCCTGATGACACCAACACACATGCTAAAACATTACTGGGACTTTCCATCAACTAGTTTTTTTACTTATGTTGCTTATGTGTTTTGGAAAGGCTTTGTCTAGGGAAACTAAACAAATGGTCATGAAAAAATATTTATTCTCAAGTGCTTGTTCTACCATTCACTGTCCTCATTCTTTAGACACACAAAATGAGATCTTTCCTCATGTTTGTCTGAATTCATGATGGTAGATAAAACTTCTTCCAAACACCCCCTTTCTGCTACTGTTGAAGATTACATCAACTACAGAGAAGACTCAGTGTCTTCCAAAATGACACTCCCTGTTTCAGAGATTCTTACTCCTATTGTGGTCCTTTATGCATTACTTCCCCTTGTACAACAATCTTGGCAATTCAAAGGTGTATCAGAATAAAATTCACTGGACTGGTGAGATGGTTCAGTGGGTAACACACTGGTCACCAAGCCTGATGACCTGAGTTATATTCCCTCTACCCTACAGGGACAGAACATTTACATGAAAAGGAAAAATAAATAAATAAAAAGATGTTAAATACAGAAATGCACAAGCATCCCAGTGAGAAACTCTACACATGCAATGGGAATCATAACAGACTGGGGAGAGGAGACTGCAGAAGCATCTGTGCTGGCTCTCCTTCCTTATCTATCTCCCTGGTACACCGGGAAGGCGGACCCTCAGGGGAGGAACTGCCTCCATCTGACTGGCCTGTGAGCACGTCTGGGGGACATTTCCTTGATTAATAATTGACATGGGGCCCAACCCACTGTCCCCACTGTCGGTGATATAAGAAAGGTGGCTGAAAGAGTCTTGGGAGAGTTAAGTCAAGATGCAGCACCCCTCCCTCAGTGATCTCTGCTTGTTTCTGCTTCAGCTCCTGCCCTGGTTTCTCTACATGATGGACTGTAGCCTTGAAGTTGTAACAAACCTTTTTCCTCACCAAGGTGTTTTTATCATAGCATTAGAAAACAAAACACAGGGAGGCCTGAGTGGGTGGGTGGAGGAACACCCTCATAGATGCAGGAGGAGGGGGAAACCAGGAAAGGGGGATAACACTTGAAATGTAAATAAATTTTAATAAATAAAGAAATAAAATGTTTAAAAAAGAAAACAAAGCACAGCAGGGAGATACTAGTGAAAACTTCTGCGGATGAAAAATCAAGTCACATTTACGACTAAGTAAGTCTCTCTAATGCCTCAGTCAGGGTATTATTGACACACGGAAAAAGAACACCTAAGCATATCATGCTTAAAGAAATCTAACTACAAAATGTATACGTGTGCTGAGGTTTGGCAGGGAAGGGGCAGGGACTTCAGAACTGGAAGGGAGTACAGAGCCTGAGAGACACACAGAGACACAGCTCCTTGCCCACAGAGGGGACACTGCAGGCAGTCCCACTGGGATGCTTGGTACTGGACCCACCAGTTACTCACATGGGAAAAATCAAATTTGAATTCTTATTGACATTACACACAGTTACATGCAAGCAGATTCCAGATCTAAATGTGAATGACACGAGAAGAAAACAGAATACTATCTTTGATCCCCTGAAGTATTTGACATCTTTATTTTTAAATAACATCGTTTGGCTATGTAAACTCCCCTATCCTTGTCTCAACATCTGGGATGACATACCATCACACCCAGTTCAGAAGAATCATAAATGAGAGCACAGAAAATAAGAATAATAAAGAAAATTACTAGCCAGGTGGTAGTGGTGCACGCCTTTAATCCCAGCACTTGGGAGGCAGAGGCAGGTGGATTTCTGAGTTCGAGGCCAGCCTGGTCCACAGAGTGAGTTCCAGGACAGCCAGGGATGCACAGAGAAACCCTGTCTCGAAAAGAGGTGGGGGGGGGGGGTTACTAACAAGATTTCATTAGATCAGTGACTTCACTGAAAGGTCTTAAGGAAACGAAGCATCATACTTCAGCGTACGAAGAGAAACACTTGCAATGAGTGTATCTGACAAATCAGAATATATCATGTACTTCTATAAGTGGAAAGATTGATCTGACACTTCTGGAAGCAACCTAAAAAGCCAAGTCAACATATATAAATGCATCTCAACTAAGCATCAAATATAAACTCAAAATGAAAGACTTCTGTATACATGGAGCAGTTAAAATGTTTCAAACTATGAATACTAAGTTTTGGTAAAGAAGTACAACAATTAAACTTTCACCCACTGCAGACAGACATAAGCCTAACTCCAAAAATGTTGGAGCATCTCTGACAGTTCTTGATGATGCTGAAAAGTGAACTCTAGATCTAAGCATTCCACACTAAGTATAACTCACAATGAGTTACAGTACCTTCACTAAAACAAATGCACTTACATATTTTCACAGTAATACTAATAATATCTAAAGTCTACAAGAAAATGCATAGAGCTAAGTGGCAGTATGTTTACACAATGGAAACTACATGGTGACAGAAATAACTACGGCCATATGCAACGATACAACATCTGAGACAAAATTTCATATATTGTGACCCGACTTAAATAAATTATAAATACCTGCTAAACCAATCTAAATGGAAATCAAGTAACAATTCTATTTTAGGGTAAAAAGAGAGGATCCTAGGTAATGTTTCTTAACTAAAGGATTATATAACTTGTTTATTTTGCAGACATTCATTTATTCTCACAAGTATGATGTAATGATCACATAGCTCTCTGAATTATACTTAAAAGTTTAAAAAGTTTATAGTTAAAAATTTCAAAAATTTATTACAGTGTTAGAGACTTAGGAGGTAGTAGAAATACTTTAGTATAATACTGTAAAGATGCTAAGGCCACTGAGATGTAAACTTTTAAATGGTTAAGTTTAAGTCTCGTAAATTTACCTTGGCTTTAAAAAGTTACCCCAAATGTCAGACTCAAAAAAAAAAAAAAAAAGAAAAAGAAAAAGAAAAAAAGAAACTATATTGATTGGTATACTTGTGGCTACAATTCTCAGTTGTCATGCTGAACTTACCAGCTGCCGTGTCACCGTCTAACAAATTGTCATCTTCAGAAGTCTGAAAGTCCATAATAGCACCTGCTCCATCTAGGAGCTCCTCATCGCTACTCGCACTTGCTATGCTGTTGTAGCTGTTTCTATAGTAGCCTCTATGGAACAGCTGCTCAGACTCCATTGAGCTGTCTGGTTATCTGGAAAAAAGGGGAAAATGGCTTCAACATTTTCCCAACATATAACAAAAATCATGTATTCTAACATCACAAAATGAAAGCTATTATCTTTGTATTAAAAAAATCCTAAGTCCATCCACTGTAACAACAGCTACCTCTATGATGCTAACAGTTAAGGGATGGTTTAATTCTTTCTTCTCACTATGCAGGTGTAAAAAAGGAAAAAAAAAAAACTGATTAAAGCAGCGCTGTAAAACAATCTCCAAGATCTGCGAAGTTAAAGTGGATCAAGTGCAGAGACGCCTGTATAGGGTGCAGCTTACTGCAGAGGACAGGGAAGAACTGCAGTATACAGCCACTTCATATAGACACTTGCATATGCAGACTGGACAAGGGCTTTGAAAGAAAGAGGCTCACAGGGATGGCAACAAATGGCTGAAATACCAAGTCCTCTGTGGATTTCACCTCAGGCAAGCACTACCTAATTTTTAAAATTAGTATTATATAACTTTTAAAAAATTACAATTAACTTAAAATATTAAAGTATTTGGAGCCCAGGGTCAAACATTAACCAGGGAAATTAAAAATCGTTAATTTTTTTTTATTTTTCCAAAGCAGGTAAAAACCAAATTATGTTCTCATTGTTTTGACTCTTTGTATACCAAAAACAGTACTCCTTTTTTTATTTAATATATCTACTCCCATGCTTACCATCGAAATGAGAAGTTAATATAAATATGCTGACATTGGCAATAGGCCTTTAAAGTACCGGTGAGGGACTGGACCAAGTACAGTTGTAGTCAAACCAGTAAGGCTTGCAAAGCAAGGCTGGTTAGAAAGTCACAGAAAGTACACACAGACCTTGGGGAAAAAAGGTCTCAGACTCCAACCAAGACACAAGATGGCTTTGACACAATCTCACCTACTTGGTACTTTTCTTTCTGCACACAAACCATAGCAGTGCTTAACAACAAAAGCATTCAGAAACTACAGTTGTTTTATTTAAAAAATAGCTATCTTTTTAAAACTAATTTATAATTCCCTTAAAGATTACATCATGTAAGGTGACAGTCTGAGAGCGGTTTGAAAGCACTAGTCTCTTTTTTAGCACAATGACCGGAACAGAATATAGGCCATAAATACCCAGCTTCTCATTCGGCTGAGATCAAAGAGAAATGCATTTAGTTTTCAACACAAGCACACACTCAGCAACAGTAGTAAGCTAGCCTTGAAATCTGCAACTTTGTTTTATTATTTCTTCTACCAAAATAACCTATAATAATATTCTAAGAGTGTTAATACATGACTTAAAGAAAGTTCGTAGAGTATATGGTAGCTTGCAAGCATATTTCCTGAAGTTATGAAGATTAGACTCACAGAGATAAAGCCTAATGTACTATTAGAAATTTCTAATGATCTGGGCATAAGCACTTTGTCTGCCCCTAATTTCATCTTTGTACTGAAGTCAGTCCTTAAAAAGTCTGATTAGTAATCTCTCCCTATTGTGTATATTAAAATATTTCACTTTTTTTCCACAGTTCTTAGTAGACAAACTTCTTTGGCTGGCAGTCCCTGTCTAGTTCCCAGTTTCATTTTGTAATGTGTATTTCTTTGAGACTCTAGACTGCTGATTTTTCCAACTCTTCATCCATTTGTGAGCCTTCCTGCCTCCTGGCCCAAGGCCTTCAGTATACCTTCTATCTGGAACATTCCCTCTCTTCTTCACCTAACTTTGCTACTCATTCTTCAGATCTCACATAAACTATTAGCTAGGCATATGGCACATTCTTGTAGCCTCAGCTATTCAAAAACCTTAAACAGAATTATGTGGAGTTCAAAGCCAATCAGGAACTTATACCATCTCAAAACATCAACAACTGACAAATGAAAAGCACTCCTTTAGTTAATAAATACATCTCTCTAGCACTACAGTACACTTTACAAAAGCACATGTATTAAATGAGCCAACAATATGATTTGAGAGCTAATCACTGTAATGAAGATAGAAATTTGAGACACAAAAAGTTTAAATAAATGTCACGCAGGTAGTTTGTCTTAAAAGAAAAAAATATAGGCTACCATAGAACTTGAGTCAAATTTTGCCTATATCAAATTTTCCTAATAGTTCTTAAAGCTCCCTCCATATAGCACTGACCACAGCTGTATGTGATTTTATTAATTTGCTAATCTTCTGATCTAGAATGTATGCTGTGTCCTAGTACTGTTCAAGTTTTGTTTTTCATTACATAGTCAATGGTCAGCAAAGTATGTGACATATGTATTCACTTTGAGGACTGTTGTTTGTTGGTGTTAAAATGGTCTCATTCTATAACTCAGAACGGTCTATTACATAATAAAAATATTTTAATTTTGATAAAGTTCAATTCATCAATTTTTCCTCTATGGATATCACTTTTGTTGTTAAAACACATAAATACTTTGCTAGACCTATTTCCCAAAGACCCTGTAAGATGGTAACTTAGAGGACTTTATAGATCTCAATAAAGTTTTGTTTGTCCTATAAAAGTGTCTAGGCAGAATTGAAGCTAATGGCTAAGCTCCAAGGTATGTCAGTCAATTGTATGTATGACTAGTTAAACAGAGAAAAAGTAGGTCACAACCTGGTGAAAGAAATGAAAACCCTGCCGGGCAGTGGTGGCACACACCCTTAATCCCAGCACGTGGGAGGCAGAAGCAGGCGGATTTCTGAGTTTGAGGACAGCCTGGTCTCCAGAGTGAGTTCCAGGACAGCCAGGGCTACACAGAGACACCTGTCTCAAAAAAAAAAAAAAAAAAGAAAAGAAAAGAAAAAAGAAAGGAAGGAAGGAAGGAAGGAAGGAAGGAAAGAAGAAAAAAAAGAAAAAAAAGGAAGGAAGGAAGAAAGAAAAGAAAAGAAAAGAAAAGAAAAGAAAAGAAAAGAAAAGAAAAGAAACCCCCCTCCACGTCAGCAAGGAGGAGGAGGAGCACAAGTGTCCAGACCAATGAAGGCAGAGAAGGGAGAAGGCTTCTAGCCCTCAGACACATTTCCATGTCAATACTGTTTTTACAGTTTTTACTAGGAAATCATGGAACACTTTTCTATGACTTTTTGGACAGGGAAGCCCCAGAGGTTTCCAGAACACAGGCTACTGCCACTGCCCCTGGTTTCCTTCCGTAATTACAAGATTGTATTGCTGAAGATAGCATACACTTTGGCTGCAGAACACAGAGAAATTAATCTCAACCTGACCAGAACACTTCCTCCCTGATGACTAGCTTTTAAAGTGCTGGAAGGTACTAAACAAGTTACTAAGGTGGAGAAGACATCAATGGTCTTACCCAGCACTGGACACTGCATGGGTAGAGAAGACATCAATTATGTTACCCAGCAGCACACACTGCAAAATCAGCTTAATAGGCAAAATGTGCTCACTCAGACACTGTTTCTCTGCATAGTCCTGGCTGTCCTGGTACTTGCTCTGTAGAGCAGGTTGGTCTCAAACTCAGAAATTTGCCTGTGTTTAATGCCAGCATTCAGGAAGCAGAAGCAGACAAATCTCTGTGAATTTGAGACAAGCCTGCTCTATACAGTAAGTTCCAGGCCAGCTAGTGCTACATACTTTCTCTAAGAAAGTAAAATAAAATAGAACTATTTATCGTCTTTCAAACAGTGGCTTTCAGCAGGCACAGACATTCTGAACATTTTAAAGGATACATTATAATAATTGATTTCTATCAGAAATAAGTAAAATCCTAAGTATTCTCTCATTCTGATAAAAAAATAAAGTCAAACATTTTATCCTTGCATAAGTCATGTTCCGGTACATTATCAAAGTCCACAAACTTCCAAGAGCAATGTAAATCATCACAGTAAAAAAACACCACAAGGGGCTGGAGAGATGGCTCACCAGTTAAGAATAAATACTGGCTGCTCTTCCAAAAGTCCTGAGTTCAATTCCCAGCACTCACACGGCGGCTCACAATTAATTGTCTTGACACCCTCTTCTGGTGTGCAGACATACATGCAAACCATCTATATACATAAGATAATTTTTTTATGAAGTTAAGGGTTTACAAAGCACACAGATACAGTAGGATTTGTTCTAAAGGATGGGGACAAAAGAGAGAGAGCAATGGGGCAGGGTGTTGCCCCTCAGAGCCACCGGGCTATTAAGACAGACTTTTTCAAGTTCCAAGATAATGACAATAATCTAACTGGTTTCTCCCAAAAGTAACAATACTTCATATTTTATCATTATTGTTCATTTAGCATGTCAAAACTGTACCTTATATATTTTTCTTCAAAGAACAAAAAACTAAATAATTAGTTCCCTGAAGAATATTTCTTAAATTTACAAGTTCTTTTAGGCTTAATACTATTACTCACTAGAGCAAAGATATGGAAACCTAAGTATCCGTCAGATACAGTAAAAACAAAAAAAAAACAAAAAAAAACAAAAAAACAAACAAACAAAAAAAAAAAAAGCACAGAACACTCCATGGTCTCATGTGGGATCTAAAGATCCAATTGTAAAGTAGAGTAGCAATGGTGCTTCTCAGGGATGGACGGCTGGAAATGGGGTTGGGGTTAGGGGGCTAGTCAAAGGTACAAGGATTCAGTTACCAAGTGACCTTCTTAATGTACAGCATAATGACCCCAGCTGCACGAGGAGCTGTGGGCTACCTTAAACACAAGCGTTTCTATCGCATGCAGAAAAGACAAGAGAATCTATGTGGTTTCACTTAATGTTTCCATAATATACACTTTTATCAAAGTATCACTTTGTACCTCAAATATGTATATACAATTACAGTTTGAAAATTAAAACAAAAACAAGCATCCAGAAAAAGGAATATCAAACACTGCATAGAGCAGGGGGGAAAAACCCACCATACACATGAATATAAGGCTCATTGATAATAAAAAAGATAAAACAATAATCAAATTTAAAAGCTGCCATGGAAGACTGGGACTTTAAAAGACAGCATATGCAACCACTCCTGTAAGAACAGGGAGGACTGACAGGGTTGACTTGGTTCCAGGGCAGCAAATCTCTGAGTTCCAGTGAGGTGTTAGGCAGCAGGGGTCTTCCTTCACTTTATACCGACCAAGCAATGCTTGTCTTTAGGAACCAAAAGGAACTGTATGTAGTCACAATGCTTATAAATAAATGTGAATGTGCACATAAAGACATAGATATGTATTAAAGCGACAGTACTAATGTTCTTTCTAACAACAACACTTACAGGAGATTGTGCAATTGGGCACTCCTTTTATAAATTACAAAGGAACAGGAACTGTACCACCTTGGCTCTCAAGCCAACTTTTCCATAGAATGTAGGGCCTAGCAGAGCCTGCAGGACCCTGTAAACTATTGAGGACTGAAAGCAAGAGCTCTGGGATGACATTGCACAGCTCAGCCTCACACTCACTGCTGGGGGACCTTAGGAATGATAATTCAATTCTTTCTCAAGTTTCCACACTTGTTAAATAGACAAAGCCAATGTATTCAGTTAATGGAATTAGTGAAAAATGAGATCTATCAAGAGAGAGGGGAAGATCCCAGCACTTGGGAGGCAGAGGCAGGCAGATTTCTGAGTTCGAGGCCAGCCTGGTCTACACAATGAGTTCCAGGACAGCCAGAGCTATACAGAGAAACCCTGTCTCGAAGAAAAGAAAACAAAACAAAACAAAAAACAAAAAACAAAAAACAAAAAAAACAAAAAAAGGGGGGGAGAGGAGAGAGGGGAGAGGGAAGAGTAGGGGAGGGGAAAGGGGAAAGAAGAGAGGAGGGGAGGGGAGAGGAGGGGAGAGGGGATAAGAGGGGAGAAGAGAGGAGTAGGGATAGGAGAAGAGAGGAGGGGAGGAGAGGGGAGAGGGGAGAGGGGAGAGGAGGGGAGAGGAGAGGAGTAGAGGGGAGAGGAAGGGAGAGGAGAAGGGGAAAGGGGAGGGGAGAGGGAGGGGGAGAGGAGAAGGAGAAAGGGGAGGGGAAGGGGGGAGGGGAGGGGAGAAGGGAGGGGGGGAGAGAAAAGAGATACTATGACTCTATTTACATGTATTATATCATATATATTGGAAGTGTCTGCTGACAATTTTTACTACAAAGCAAGTGGAAATTCTACAAAGCAGTCAGTGGTCAAACCCCACAGGATGCTGCTTTGATATATGACCTACCGCAGAGATCAAATCTGGCTTCCTGAGAGGTCTGAAAATTATTACCAACATGTCACAACAGGGAACAGAAAGCCTATCACCAACATGACCTGGACACTTGCCAGTTTTCTACCAAAACGCCCAGAACTTTAACAAATCTGTTCTTCTGAACTACATATATTCAAAGCCAGATTAATTCTTTAAAGCTTTCATGAGGTACATAGACAGCACTACTTCCAAGTAATGACCTAAATTATTCATACTGACCTCTTAAAATAATTTGAGCTGCCACTCAAACAAAGAAAGGCTTTGAAGTAGCAAAGGGAGAGGAAGGGGTGGAGGCTGAATGGTATCTTTAAATTCTGCTAACACCATATAAACATTCAATTTGAGAAAATATCCATAAGCCATACACCTGAATTTAAAACCATATATGTGTGTGTGTGTACATATATACATATATATAGACATATACACATATATGTATACTTGTGTGTACACACAAGCACATCAGAAGCAGCGCCTTTCAAAATTGCTCAACATTCACATAAGCACTGGACTTCTTGTATATACTCCCAAACTGACATACCATTTTTTTTTAGTAATTTACAAAGGCATGTAAAACTGACCTAAGGAAAATAACCTAAATTCTTTAGGGTTGAAAAGTACATCTACAAAGTGTCGGTTATATATAAGCCACAGTGATAGCGCAGGAACCGAATAAAAGGGCTCAAAAAAGTTCTGAATTTTTAAATTCTATACTCGCACACACAGAGAGCTATTAAAAAGGTTTGGTCACCATTGGTCCAAGTGTCATAAAGAGTCAACATTTTCAAAGGAAATCGAAATCTCGGCCTAGCATTAGAACACACCCGATGAATCTGCAATTAACTTCCTTGTGGTCTAATTTTAAAATGCCACACTTTAAATAAAGCACACCGCACGAAAAGTTCTCCAAAGTAACTTCTGGTTCAACAAGTTTACTACCGAAACGGAAATATTCACACAAAAAATGATGTGATGTTCATTAACTCTAAAGATCAAATAAAATTAAAAAATTAAACGTTTTTAAACTTGAGCAAACTGTAAATCCAAGATTAATTCTGTGCTGGTACCTAGTTCTAATTCTCCTTACAGGTCCTTCGGGAGGAAATGGGATTTTTAACGGGCTGGACACCAGGCAGGTAGGAACCTCGGAGGGAACGCCACAGCCCGGCCCCGCGGTTCTCCTCCGTCGAGGCGTGAACCCCACAGCCAGCGACTCACCTTGCAGCTCAGAGGCATAGCAAGCTCGGCGGCTGGTGGCTGCGTCGCCTGTGGACCCCGCATCTGCTTGAGATCGCGCGCCAGCCGCCCCGGGAGCTTCACCCGGACACGGCTGCCGGGTGGCCACCCCGGCGGACTTCACTGCTACCCGGCTTTCCGGAGAGGTTACGTAAATGCGGCCAGGTGGGACGGGCGCTGGCTGGTCTCTGGGTGAAGTGCAATCCTCCGGCTCCAGCGGGCCCTCCAGTCAACCAGCCTCTGCCCCGACGTGAGTGTCCAGGCTCACTGCGCTCGCAAAGGACTACAGCAGCAGCCGCGCTCCTCCTCGGGAGGAGAGTAACGCGGTTCTCACGCCTCCGCCCACTCCAGCCTCATCCTCCAGACGGACGGCCGCCCCGAGCGCACCCGCAACGAGCTGGCGAGCGGGCAGGTCTGCGATCCCGACCCGACCAGCCCTGACCCGCTGAACTGGAAGAGAAGCTGCAGGAGTCGGAGCCCGACAGGTGCGTCGCACGCACGTGACGTCACCGCGTTGACGTGAACGGCCGCTCGGCGTCCGACCGGCCCAGCACTTCCTCCCGCGGCCGCCCTGGGAGGTACATCCACGCCTATTGGTCGGAATGGAACGGTGGGCGTGGCCTGGAGGAGACTCTTTGGGCGAGCTGTGGAAGCTGCTCTGGCCCGCCCGAGGTGCGTTTGCGTTCTTGTCGCTCACGTTTTCCCCCAGCGGGGAATCCGCTTTCAGAAGCGTGCGGTCGCTGGCATCAAGGCAAAGCTTAGCTTCCTCTCAGCCCTACCCGGACCGTGAGAAGCCCAAGCAGGCTGGAGAGAGCCTGCGACACCCCCTGATTCCAGAGCCGCGTCTTACGCTGCAGGGCCTGCAATGGTGTGCAGAGTGTACCACAGTGTCACCCAGCCTTACGCGCCGTCGCAGGTTATGCGCTTAACAAAAAATAACAAAGAAAATCCTGATGATCCAAATTTAGACACCACGCATTTCAAAAAAAAAAAAAAAACTGAGGGTTCCACGTGGTCTTACACATTGGGTTCCTGTCGAGTGTCACAATATATAGGAAGCCTGTTCCCCTTGCTCAAAGAGCTGTATTGTGACTCAGCAGGGAGGGGCTTAAATAAATGCCTGGCCTGGCCAGAGCTTGCCCAAGAGCCTGGTGAACAGGTAGGTGCAGTGTTTGTAACTGAACAAGGCCTGTGGGCCCAGTAGGGCAGTCGCCACTGGGTGGCAGAATTAAGACATGTCTTGGTTGAGTGTCTCATGTATATTTATTTATCATCTAATGAATACTAATATCCTCATATATTTACTGTCTTACATATATTAAGTGTGACTTGGGCTCTCTCTGCCGACATGTAGCTCGATTCTTTTGCAGGGGGGGAGCATCTAGATTTTTATTAAGCCGTAATCATAACCAATCGATCTGTTTTCTATAAAGATGACAGATTCCTTCTGTACTGTTTTAGTTCTTTTGTGGAAGATTACTCTTTTAAGTAGACAAGAAAACTGTCTACTTGTACATTTGGGTTTTTTGTAATACGTATACACTGATTTGTGAGAAAAAATGTTTTAAAACCTGCGATGGGCACAGTTTGTGGCATTCAGAAGTACTGTGTTCTACCTCCAGCTTGATAGAAGTAAAATACTTGATTTCTGGTATACATCCATCCACACTAGTAGTTCTCAATCTTCACACTCCTCACAGAAATAATTTTAACTGTTTCCAGATTAGGCATAAGCCTTTCTGTATGGACTCCTTAAATATGTGAGACTCAGAAGCACCACATTAGATAATGTACTGTGTGGAAGCGTCATCTAACAATAGATTACACCTAAGAAATCAGTTTCTTTGTGATTCCTCTGAGATTCTTGTCAGAAAAATCCTCTGACACTAAATCTCTTCTTTAACAGATGTGAGTGAATTGAACGACAGGGTCAGGACATCCCTGGCACTGTGTGGTGTAAGTGTTGTGACGTGGACACTTGCAACATGATCTCTTCCTTTGTCCTGTGGTAGGAGCTTTGAATCAGGATCTTATCATTGACTGGGGATCTTAGCAACCCTTTTAAGAGTGATCTTCTTACCACAGAGATAATTCTCAATAAGGCATTTTTATAGACTGATCAAAAAAAAAAAAAACAACAACAAACAAAAGCAGCATCCTGTCAATATTAGAACTTTAAAGGGAGTTTGTGCAACTATCCTGTTGCTGTGCAGATGTATTAGAGTTCTGTAGGATACAATAGACCTGTGAATACAGGCCTGTAGAATACAGAGACCTGTGTTCTGACACAGGTCTCACTGGTTAAAATCAAGGCTGGCTAGGTTGTTTTCTCCTAGAGGCCCTAGGAGAAAAATCAACCTTGGTGCTTTTGTACTTATTAGAAGACATTTGAATTTCTTGGCTCATTTACTACATCTTCAAAGCCTTCAATGATAGGCACAGTTGTTCCCTAACCTAATTTATTGATTCTATGGATTAGACAGGCAAGGCTGTCTTTGGGAGACTAAAATATGCTGCCTGCGCTGGAACACTATATTCAGCCTTTTACAGCATAGCGTCTTAGTATACAGTCTAATATGGTAGAGGTATTCAGAGACACAGAGGTAATTTATCTGCAAAAGGTCACTTTCTCTTTTAAGTTGGATTTTGCTATTGGTAGAAGTGAGCTTACCCAATAATAATAACCAAACCCTGTTAATATTTATATTGGTTTTTCCCTCCCCTTACAAACCAACTAATTGGTTTAGGTCTCTCTCTAGGAAAGAAACAAGGAACTCATAGTGCAAGTGTATTTCACCAAATGCACCATAGCCTGTCTGTTAGTCTTCCCGGCACCTTGGCCAAAAGAAGATAAATAATGCCTATGACCTGTGAAAGGCCTAAGACTTTCCCCGTGTTAGGAGTTTTCCTGCTTTGAGAGTGCCAGGTTGTCTTTTTTAAAATCTGGAAAAAGAAGCCGAAAAGAGCACCAGGAAGCATATGTGTTTCCTCTGGATTGTTTTATGTTGCTTCGGACTTTGCTTGAAATAAGAAATCAGGTGCACACACCTTTAACACCAGCACTCAGGAGGAAGACAGAGGCAGCAGGTCTCTTTAAGTGTGAGGGCAGCCTGGACTAGAAAGAATGGAAGGAAGGAAGGAAAGGAAAGAAAAGAAACTAAGCTACATGTAGCTTAGTGGTGGACTGTTTACCTAGGGTAGATAAGACCCTGGATTTCCATGCCCAGCACCACGAAAGGCCAAATAACATGAACTACGACAGCAAATCACAAAAACCCGCCCATGTCTCTCAGGAAAATCTTAGCATAAGTCTACTTTATGATTTCCTTCTGACACCAGCAGTAAAATATGTAGTAAAATATGACTCTTTCTTGTCCTTTGTCTTTTTTACCCCTGAGGTCCAGGACAGCCAGGACTACACAGAGAAACCCTGTCTCAAAAAAAACAAAAACAAACAAAAAAACAAAAACAAAAGAGTTGGTGTCTCTTCTGTTGAGCCCCTTTGCATGCCTGGTTACTTATGAGGCCCATGGGATAGCAAATAATTTTCCAGTTTCATGTTCTTTTCTACAAAATCCTTGCATAATAAAACAGCCACATTTTCAAAACAGTCGTGAAATGATTCCTTTCTCTATTTTGTGCAGCCAAACGCTCAGTCTTTCACTAGTGCACAGAGGTGTGTACTTGTGATCCCAGCCCTGTGAAAGGACTAAGTTTTTGGCTTCAGGGAGCAGAGATGTGAGGCTTGCTACAAGTTTAAGGACAGCCTGGTTACATACAGTTAATATAGTAAATTCTGGGCCAACCACAGGTACACAGGGAAACCCTGTCTAGAAAAATTTAAAAATAAATAAAATTTTAAAAATAAAATGAAAAACAAAACACCCTGATATTGAATTGTGTAACAGTGTTGAATTGGCATCTCAGCCGGGCAGTGGTGGCGCATGCCTTCAATCCCAGCACTTGGGAGGCAGAGGCAGGCAGATTTCTGAGTTCGAGACCAGCCTGGTCTACAGAGTAAGGTTCAGGACAGCCAGGACTACACAGAGAAACCCTGTCTCAAAAAAACTAAAATCAAATCAAATCAAAACAAAAACAAAAGAGTTGGTGTCTCTTCTATTGTTTCTGCAAGATTGTGGGCTCAGGATATTTGGCCTGAAGGCTTCCAGGCTGTTGTGCTGTCACTGCCTCCCATCCCACACTAAGAGTTGCTGAAGTTCTAGGGCTCACACTCATTGTTCAGGCGCTTTTACTCACTCAGCCATCTTGCTGGCAGTAGTATTTCCTTTAATAGTAGTATTTCCTTTAATAATACCCTTATGCGCCATTTTGCACTCTCACAGATTATTTTCATAGCAAGTTGTAAAGCAAGGCCAATTCTATTGTTTTCTCCTCTATGTACCTGTGTTTCTGCTCTTCTTCCATGTTAGGAAGCAGTTTCTATGTTATGACTAGATAATTTTTTCCTTAAAAGTTACCCACTGTCAGATAGTCATTCCATAACCAACGGAAGATGGATCAAGACAGAGCTCAGTAAAGACACTGAAGAGAAATATAGAAATAAATGCAACTATAAATGGTAATTTGATATATGAAAGATTATATCTCCAGTCAGTGACATAGGAATATCTAGTTTCCCTCCAAAAAGAATAAAAAGATGGTTTTTATATGGTAATACAGAAACTAACTTCAGATGATTTAAGGCGACTAAAGCAAAAGAAAATTTAAGTTATTTCTTAATTGGGGATTGAAGATCTGTATGGCAAGAGAGGAAACACACTGACAGGTTTGATTGTATGTAATTTAAATTTTTCCATGGGTCCAAAGACACCAAAAAAAAAAAAAAAAGTCTTAGTGAGACCAATAGAAAACATTTGTTTGGGGCTGGAGAGATGGCTCAGCAGTTAAGAGCACCGACTGCTCTTCCAGAGGTCCTGACTTCAAATCCCAGCAACCACATGGTGGCTCACAACAATCTGTAATGAGATCTGATGCCCTCTTCTGGAGTGTCTGAAGACAGCTACAGTGTACTTATATGTAATAAATTAATAAATCTTAAAAAAAGAAAAAGAAAACATTTGTTTATATCACAGCAAACTGATAGCCTCTTCATTTAATAACTAGCTTATATAAACTGATTTTATTATGTTTCATTTATCATGTGAGGGCACACATGTACATTATATGGCCTTACCTGTGGATACCAGAGAACCCGTGAGAGTTACTTCTCTTCCTCCACTATCTAGGTCCTTGGGATTGAATTCAGGTCACCATCATGATTGGCAGAAAGCACTTTTACTCCTGGAACCAACACACCACCCCTAAAGTGACTTCTAGTAGCACAACATGTGAAAGGTAATCAAGGCAAAATCGCAAAAATTCGGCAAAATTAAGAGAGATACACAAGGGACTGTGTGAGTCCGCTTCTAGGCACTTTTTGTATAAAGGTAACCCAAGATAGTGAACATAAGTTCCAAATATGATTGACATTGATTCCCTTCCCCCAGTAAATGTTGCATCTCTATGCCTTTTTGTTTGAAACAAAAAACATGGCCCGAGTGACACCAGACTTGTCGTAGACCTGGCCTTTAAAAGAATTGGTGATTCCTGACTTCCTTATTTGAAGGCAGCTGCTGTGGAAAAACCGTCTGGCAATCACAAGGCTAAGAGCAATCCTAGCTCTTCCTGTAGAGAGACGGGAGGACACCAAGGATCTTCCCACCTGCGTGAAGCTTCTTGGAGCTCCAAGAGGACCATAACCAGTAACTGAGAAGCTAAACACATGGTCTTAATCCAGGCTGTGTGGAGCAGAAGAACGACATGGTAGAACGAACCTTGACCAGCTCACATAACTGAGAGGCCCCTGATTTTTAAAGATAATTTGTTATCCAACAATATGTATCCAAAGTACAGCAGTGTTCAAGTGGGAAATGCATGCATACATACATACATTTGACTTAGTAAGCCTGCTTTTAGGAATCTCTTAGAAAGAAAAGTGTATTAATGCCCCCTCATCAAAGAAGACTTTTTGTTTGTTTTGTTTTGTTTTGTTTTGTTTGGATTTGGTTTCTTCCAGACAGGGTTTCTCTGTATGGCCCTGGCTGTCCTGGAACTCACTCTGGCTGAGTGACCAGGCCGGCCTCAAACTCAGAAATCCACCAGCCTTTGCCTCCCAGAGTGCTGGGATTACTGGCGTGTGCTACCACCTCCCAGCTCAAAGACTCTTAATACAGCAAATGGAGACCATCACTGAAAACCAGAAATGGACACAATGCAGAAATCAGTGGATTGTGGGGAGCACAACCCCCAATGAATATATCAACATCCATGATTCAAAATAGAAGGGGAGGGAACGATTGCAAGAGTTAAAATTCCAGGAAACCATTTATGAAATAGTCTCTCCTAGAAATGGCTATATAAAGACTACAGCAATGTTAATATCAATGAACATGCTGCAGGGGCGCAGAGACTTTTAGTGGTGTTTCATCCCTAGACAATGACAGCTAACTAATGACTGCTGGAGAAGTACCTTCTCCCAGGGATGAGCCCCTTTATTGGCTGTTGAATATAGAGTGATCAGCCTTGAAGCCATATATATACAATAGAACAAATAGGTTCTATTACCATATATTTGTGCATACATACACATGTAACAAGTATAATTGAAGAAGCTATCAATTTGAGAGACATGGAAGGGGTTTGACAGGGAAAGGAGGAAGCCGTGTGTAATTTTATTTCAATTAAAAAATTTTTAAAGTATATGATATGGTGAGAAACAAGTTGATTTTAGTACATACATATCGCACAAAAGTTTTTTGCACTTGTATTTGTGTGTAGCATGTGTGTTTGAATCTATGGGCACATGTGGAGGGCATGTACACTTATGTGTGCATGTAGAGGCGCAAAGATGGCATTAAATATCCTAGTTGCTCTCTGCTGTATCAAGGGAAGGTATCTCAGTGATTATAGGCTTCACCAATTCTGGCCAGCTTGCCTATGAATCTCCTGTCTCTGCTGGGGTACAGGGAACCAACAGGCCTATCCAGTCTTTTTACGTGGGTTCTAGAGATCTGAACTACAGTTGCTTATAGCAAGCATTTTATCTGTGAAGCCTCCTCTCCAGACTGCTGATCATAGAATCCTCAAATTGACAGCAGTTTGATGCTTTCTAGAGAGATGTCTAAATTATTTATATATGTACCATATGCCATAAAGAAATATATGTATCATAACCCTCTTTAAAAGATTAGTACTAATATGCATACATACATGAGTATTCTTTATGAACATAGAAATATTTTTGTACACTTAAGAGTACTAGATTGTTCCAAGGAGCAAAACTACTTTTGTTTAAAAGGAATAGCCACTAGAATATTTTAGACTAAAAAGTATTTGTGTTGTAAAAATAAAACATTAAATAGTACATGGACATATAAACCTGGTGATTTCCCTTTCTATTCCCTTACCTCAAAATACGTCAACATAACAGTTGAAATAACAGCTAGTAAAAATAGATCCTGCTTAGCTTTTGAATATTTTATTGTTTCTATTGTAATCTAATCAACTTTTTGTAGACAATTACATTATTTCCAGGTTATCTGGTTATAAACACTAAGAGTAAATTTCATATGTTCGTTTTTGGCTCGATGTTTCAAAAAGTGAAATTCTAAAGTTAGAGTGTACATATGGGCAACATGTTTTTAGAAGGACTAGCAATTCATAGTCCCAGCAACAGCTTGACAACTGCCTAAAGAATTCAGACATAACTGACTAGCCATTCTTTACACAAGCAGCAAAAAAAGGATTTGTTTAGATTAACAGTTGACTGTGTTATCCCCCCCTTTGCTGGACAGTGTTATGTGGGTAGAACTTGAGTTGTACTTTAGATAGAAAAATTCCTTCCAGCTGGAGTTGGATGGGGCTAAAGATTAAAAGTAAAAACATATGGGAAATAAGTCTTTTGTAGTTGCCTGGAGATGGAAGAGCTGAATCTCAACATTTCTTTCTTTCTTTCTTTCTTTCTTTCTTTCTTTCTTTCTTTCTTTCTTTAGTGTACTAGTTTGGGTGACTTGCAGTGTCACCATCTGGCAAAGAAGGCTCTAATCTGTCCACTTCCAAGTTAGAAATAATTACAAGCTCCTGAACCTAGAAAAGTTGTCTTGGGTGTGTGGGGTGGGGAAAGGATGGGAAAAGAGCAAAAAGGAGGTCGATTTGTACAATGTAATCATCTGACCTCAGATCTTAGGCCAGGTCTATGCAGCCTCTGTAGTGTATTCACATGAATGGAACAGAGACTAAGGCTGTATCCTCTTCCTGATCAAGTGTGGACTTCTAGGTGTGTCATCCACTAGCTTACTAAGTAGAGCTACTCAGGAGGATATTAGGTTTGTTCTCAACTGTTTCAATTCCTGCACCGGATGGTTTTTAGTCTATTCTTCGCTGTCATTCCCTTCAGTATAAACAGCAAACATAAAGGTGTAGGACACTGTATTGTAACTTTGTATTTTAAAAATTAAAGATAAAACTGCTTCGTTTAATTGTGCAAAGTAACTGTGTGGATATGTGCATAAGTTCAGGTCCTGGTCCTTGCTGAAGATCCTTATAGGTGATTGTGAGCGTCTGGGATCCAAACCCTGGTCCTCTGTCTTAAGAGCTGTGCCATTTCTCCAGTCCCTCAAAATAACTTTTCAAAAAGCATTGCATTTAAGGAAAAATTACTTGTAAATATATGGCATACTCAGTTAAGTAATGAGCGCTCAAATTAAAAGCACCTTATCTGTGTACCATGTGGGAAGAGTTATCAATATTCTTTCTTCAGTCTGAGTCAGATTCCCGAGCGAATTTCCCGCCTTCACTTGGCCTAATTCTTTCCAGTTTTACTTTCTTCTACTGACACCCATCTTTCACACCCTCCTTCAGTATCGCACGCTCTCCCTCTAGTGCTTGGAGTGTTTAACCCAAGGATGGGAGCGAGGAGGATCCCATCTCCATCTCGGTGCTCAGTCACCTCCAGTCTCTGTGCTGCCCAGCTCCTTTGGTGTAAATACACTCTGATGGTCCCGCCCCTCCACGATGCCCCGCCCTATTCTCTTCGTTTCCCCCACCCCCCCATCCCCCAATTCTGCCCTACCCATCCCCAGCTTGCTGTGCTCCAGCCCCAGTCCGCCCTTTCTAGCTAGCACCTACCCACCCATTCACTGCAGCATCTCCCTAGCTTCCTCCCTCTTCTAGGCCGGCCTCTGGTCCTCCAGGCTTCCCGCCACCTCAGCTGCTTGCCTAGGGCGGGGTTCCACTGGCTTTCCTAGTCCATAACCCCGCCCTTTCCAGAAGCCCCGCCCCTACCACACCTTAGTCCCGCCCTGCACGTTCTGCCCGTTCGCTTCGCCTTGCCCCGCCCACCGCACATCCCGGCTCCTCCCCTGCAGCACAGCCACCAGTCGGCTCCTGCGCGCTGACGTCACACGCCAGCGACAGTGACGCGCGGGCCGTTCCTCTCTCCTCAGCAGAAGCTCTATGGTTTCAGGGCGGCAACGTGCAGTGTCCTTACCTTGAGCCTGTGCAGTTGCCCGCACCCCGGAATCCATAGTCACTGTGGCGAGGCGGGAGGACTTGGGCGACAGGTAACTTCCCAGTCCCACACGCTGCGGGTACGCGCCTGGCCAAGCCACCTCGACCTGTGAAGTTGGGGGCGGTACCCAGCAACTCCCCCCTGCACAGCCGCCGTTTCCAAGGGGTCAGGAACCGCTGTGTTTGTTTCGTCCGCGTAGCCAGGGCGGGTCGCGGAGCACTGTACCTGACCCGACAGTGGCAAGCCTGACGCGTCAGCCAGAGACCGGTGCCTGGTGCAGGAGTCACAGTCTGGGCTGTGAGCGGCTGCTGGATAGACAGACTTGCTTTCTCTCACAGCATGTCATTTCCAAAATGCACCGTGGTGCCTCTGCCTTAAGTCCTATAGGAAGACACTGCCGCAACTAGACCGGTACTCATGGTCGCCACTGTTATTCTGACTCAGGTCCCTTGTCATTGAGGTGAGTTGCACTTGGGGGAGCAGTGACAAGCAGAATGGTGAACTCATCGGGAGTGAGGAGACCTGTATTGATCTTCTGTAAGATGCATGGATACTCGCCTTAAGTGTTTGCACCTCAAGCACCTTCATCTCTTTAATTTGTTAATGGGGAGTACCTGTGTATGGCTCAAAGCAATTCTTTGGTATCCTGAAAAGATAACGCACTTTTAATAGATAATAAATTAATCTAAGTAGATGATAAGTCATTTAAATAGATTAGATGCCTTTGATCTTACCTGTATATTTTACTGAGAAAATAGTTAAACTGACTTCCCTAAAGTCAGTTTAGGGACTTCGCTTCTCTTTCCGTGGTTTGACACAATTTCCATGTGTAAAGTATTGAAAATTTTACCACTTTAATAATTCATTGTAACTTTGGGTAGGGATCCTGGGGATTGGATTACAGGACCTCATTTTTGCTAAGCAGGATCTGCCACTGTGTTATATACCCTGCCCAATTTTTTATTCTTTCCTGTAAGATCTCTCTAGAAGCAGACATTTTTATTGCCTACATAAATCACATCGGAAGTGTTTGTGAAGGCTTAAAAGCCCTAGTCTAAGCTTAACCGGTGATGGGCTTTGCTTATGCTGCAGTAAGTAGAGGTGATGGGCAGCAGCCAGAAGGGAAAAGAAGTAGTTCTTTGTTTCTGGGATCTAGAGGTCTACATTTAAAATTGCCTCTTGTTCTGGTGAAACCGGAGGAACCGACTTTGTTGGAAAACTGGTTTTTACACAGAAAAAGATAAAGGCTGTGGAACTTAACCACAGTTCTTTTGAGGTCGTGTTACTGATGCATTGGCACTGTAGTCCAAGTGGGCTTTACTCTTCTAGCCTGCTTTTTTTGTCTAAGTCATGGACATAGTAGCTTTTCACACATAGAAAGTTTCTCTTTGCTTGTTGGTAGTTTCTACATAAACTCCTTGGGTATTGTGTGAATATATTTACCAAGAAGAAAACACATACTTTAAAAAAAATCTTAATTCTCTGTTTTGTTTTCTAATGTTTCCTCATGATAAAAAAATAGAGAATTTTCCTTTCTGGGAAAACACATTGACCCTTTTCTACAATTCATGTTGTTTCTATTGTTTTTTAGAAGACCCATGTGTATAGATTTTGCCTGCAGACAGTACTAAAAGACTTTTTGGCATCTGTTAGGAATAGGTATCACCTATTCCTATTGTTTCCCATTGGAATAATCTATCCATCAAATATCTGAAACAGCTAATGTTTAATGTCTGTCAGTGTTTTCCTAACTGATGGAGATGCAGTTTAAAATTCTGGTATGCCAAAATTTTAATATCATTGTATCAACCATTACTTATTTGAAACAGTTCTTAATAAAATGGAAAGAAACCTATTTTGTATAGAGTTGAGGAATATTTTGATATACTTAAAAAAAGAAACAAGATATTGTAGCACAAATTTAAATGTTAAGGTGAAATGTTTGGAAATGGGAAACTCTTCAAGGATGTTATTTTCCTCAGTATTAGGGATCAACCCCAGGGCCTGGTGAATAGTAAGTAGGTGCTTCTGCCTCCAACCTATTCATATACCCCAATCCTGTTCAATATTTAAGTAGAGCCATTGAGATGGACCAGCAGATAAAGGCACTTGGCACCAAACCTGATGACCTTAGTTTAGTCTCCTTGACCTACTTACAAGGTAGAGAAAAAGAACAAACTCCCACAAGTCTTCTTAGTGTATACACACACACACACACACAAACTAGGTTTTTTTTTTAATTTAGGAGAAATTGATTTGCTCTGTATTCTTATATCAGTATACATGGGTGATTAGCATTCAATTTTGTTGTTTTTGACTAGCTAATCAATTCTAATACAGAAGACTGAAGAATTCTCAACTCTTCATTTCCCTTCTTTGGAAGCATTATTACTAGTTTATTTTGTGTCCTTAGAGAGGTATTATATGCTTGTGAGTTTGTGTGTACATTAAATGCAGCTATGAATATATACATATATTTTCCTTTTGCCACCAAATAGAGTGTTTGTTATTTGCCAACTTGGGACAAATCTAGATATATCTTAGAAACGGGGATTCTCAATTGAAAGATTGTCTCCATCTGGCTGTCCTGTGACATTTCTGAGCATTTTCTGATTACTGATTGATTGGAGACAGCTCAGTCTTCTGTGAGTGATGTCATCCTTAGGCAGGTGACCTGGGGTTCTATAAAAAAGCTAGCGGATGCAGGAGGTTGTCTTTTATTATCTTCATTTCACTGGAATGGTTTTGTAGTGTAGCAGTTTAGTTGTAAAGTCTCACAAGTATGAGGTTGGTAGCTCCTGTTTTCCATATGATAAGTGAGCACCGACTGCGGAAGCGGGAGCTTGTTGTGTGTTCCAAAACCATGAGTCTTCGATTTTTCCGAAAAAAATCCTGTGCTTATCACTATTTGATGGTAATTAGAATTATCTTTCTTCATCTTCTTACCAAGGGCAGTAGATTTGGCTTTACTGAATTAAAACCACAGAGATTAGTTAGTATATGGATGGCAGGAGAATGAAATACTAGGCACACTAATAGCTTCCACCTTGGTGAAGTCCCTAGAATGGAATTGGCAATTAAATTTGAACAAAGAACCAAACTGACAAATCTTGTTTTTTCCTCTCTTGCCAAAAGAGTCCTAAAACATCGACAATTGTGAAATAACCTCATTATGTGGTGATTATTTAATGTAATTTTATTTATGGAGTTGAGTCTTTAAGATGAGTTTATCATGATTTGCTCTCAAAGCAACTCAGTAATATGATATATTCAGCTTCCATGTTCTGAAGATAACATTAAATTTTGGCTGGTTTCCAGATAGCCATTACACTGCCGGTTGATTCAATGTAGACCATGTTTTCCTCTCTGCCTCGCTGTTGATGGCTGGAGCTTTCCGATAATGTTTTAATCACTCTTTCTCATAAGGTTGCTAACATCATTCTCAATATGGAAATTGAATTGGGATCTGATTATAATGTTTTTTAAAGTCAAGGAAGTTTCTTTGTCATGAAATTCCATAAGCACTAATAACTAATCTTACTAAAGACTGGATGTTAACCTTTAGTTTTCAGTACGATATTAAGAATTCTGTAATTTAAGAAAATGGAATCTTTTTAAAAGAAAAATTGGCTGTCACCAGATGGAAAGGCAAAGAATCCAGTAGTTGTTCTGCTCAGAAGGCTGCTCCAGGCCTGAAGGAGTAGGCTCTAACACAGTCAAGGAGCACCTCAGCAGGGTGGATGAGCTTGTGAGAAAGAGAGAGGGCGAAGAGCAGGCAGAGAGCAAAAGCTTCCATCCTCCATTTCTGTGGACTCTCACCAGGGGTGTAGCCCAGATGTAGTCTGGGTCTTCCTATCTCAGATGACCCAGATTTAGGCTGGGTCTTCCTATCTCAGATGACCCAGATTTGAAGTGGGTCTTCCCATTTCAAATGCCTGAATCAAGAAAAATGCCTCACACATGTGCCCAGCTGCGTGGATTTTCAGTTGATTCAGTTATCAACTTGACAACCAAGATTAGCCAAGTCACTAACAACTTTTAAGTATGTAATCTTTTTTGTTTGTTTGTTTTTTGAGACAGGGTTTCTCTGTGTAGCCCTGGCTGATCTAGAACTTACTCTGTAGACCAGGCTGGCCTCGAACTCAGAAATCCTCCTGCCTCTGTTTCCCAAATGCCGGGATTAAAGGCATGCATCACCACTGCCTGGTGAAGTATGTATTGAATACAATAATGCTACTGATTCATGTTGGCAAAAGATTGCCTTTATGTGTCTGTGCAGTTAGTGTGTTTAGTACTGGATGTTTCAAAGCATTATAATATACCTGAAACCACTCTTTGTTTTGTTCTAAGTTTATTTGACTTTCAGTCAAAATGTTAGATAACATTTTTAAAAAACTTGCTTAATCTCTGTCAACTTTTTCTTTGTGTGTAGCATATGTATAAAAATGCCTTAGGAAAGAACCATGGAGAAGTATGTTAGACTACAGAAGATTGGAGAAGGTTCATTTGGAAAAGCTGTTCTTGTTAAATCTACAGAGGATGGCAGACATTACGTTATCAAGGAAATTAACATCTCAAGAGTAAGTATAATTTTAGTTCAGTTGCACAAATAATAATCTGGTTATGATGGGACATTTTTATTACAGAAATGTGTAACTTAATGAGAAAGAGCTGTACTTCCATTAAGGACCACTAATTTCTGAGGGATCTGTGTCCTTTCAGATTTTTTTCTAATATGGGTCTGTAGTAGTATGTAGAAGCATATACTTACTGTCCTGTAACTTAATTTAGGTTGGGTACCCTGAAATAGTTTCACTTACAGATTTACTTCTTTCTCTTTTAACATTCAGATGTGAGTGAGTGAGTGAGTGTGAGTGTGTGTGTGTATGTGTGTCTGTCTGTCTGTGTTATTGTACAATATTTGTACCATTTTAACCACTCTCTTATTGATGGACTTACTAGACATTTTACTATTTTACTTTTTCTTCCCATTTAAGATGTCCGATAAAGAAAGGCAAGAATCAAGGAGAGAAGTTGCTGTGTTGGCAAACATGAAGCATCCAAATATTGTCCAATATAAAGAATCATTTGAAGGTCAGATCTATTTTGCAAACATTTAAAATAAGCTCTAAGACACTTGTAACTATTGAGTATTTTACTTGTAAGGAATTATTTTGTGTATGTATTTTTTGGGGAAAAATGGTTTTTTGTTTGTTTCTTTCTTTAATGTAAGAAACATGTAAGTGGCAGTTTGATTCTAGGACAATATTGACACCAAACTGTCCCTTGTAGCTTAATACTGACTCATTGTTTTTAGTGATTACTTAAAAGAAATAGCAGAGTAAAAAAATTGGGATGGCAAAATTAACAATAATTAACCTTTTACTAATGCTGAGAAAACATTCTGACCCTGATTTTTTGAATAATTTCCTTATTTTTGAGATTTTCCTACATGTATAATGTAATTTCATCATATTTCACATGTACACCACTTCGTTCTTCTAACACTCCCTCTTCCTACTCTCATGTGCTCCCTCCTCCCACCTCCCACCTTCTACTCTGGGCTTTTTCAATAAGCCACTGATTTAATTAGGGTTGCTTGCATGTGCAAGTGCTATTTATTGGATCGTGGGCAGTTTGCCAGTGATTACACCTTTGCAGAAAACCTCTACCTCAGCAGCCAGTAACTGCCACTGCTTTTTCTAGGGGTGAGTCTTCATGCGCCCGTCCCCTGTCCATCCTAGAATATTAACAGGCTCTGTCTTCAGATATTGGAATATTGGAATGATTCAAAGGGGAGGCTTATTCTTTAAATGAGACTTTGATGTATCCTTGTTCTTGTTAAAGAGCTGTCTTTAACAAGATGTTTGATGTATCTTTCTTCATGTTAAAGTAGCACCTGTTCCTTATAACATTCAAAACGTATAGGCATGCATAACTACAAGCTCTCAATTCCTCTCATGTCTCCTCATTTGAACTTCCGAGGAGTCAGCGTGTTTGACAGCCCACTGTTTATTCCTAGCCTGTTGTCTGTGCCTGCACGGCACATTCTGTGGTAGGCAAACAAAGTTCTTGTTTCTTCTCCCTCTGCTCTGTGACTCAAAAGGTGTGGGAGTCTTGGCAGTAGCAAACAAGCATCACTTAGTGGATAGCAGCTCGAAGCCCTCTAGTCCAGTTCACATCAGACACTGTCTGCTTGCAGGTGGTATCATGTTGCTTAGATTGGGGACAGTGCCTCTCACTGGCCCTCTTTCAAACCCAGGAGCAAGCCCAGACCTCTGAATTCCTGCCAACAAGCCACAAATGGACTTTCCGATGACTTCCTTTAAGCTCTGATTAATTTGCCTGTGACAGCAGGTCACAGAACTCTAGAAGAGAAGACACTGTACTAACATAACAAACATGACACACACACACACACACACAAATAGGTCTTTTATAACAAACACACATACATACCCCCAAAAGGTAGAAAACAGCAATTAAAACCTCTGGGGCATTTTGTCTTCTAACCTAAGAGGCGGTCAAGAATTTTTTTTGGGGGGGGGGGGTTCAAGACAGGGTTTCTCTGTATAGTCCTGGCTGTCCTGGAACTCACTCTGTAGACCAGGCTGGCCTCAAACTCAGAAATCCGCCTGCCTCTGCCTCCCAAGTGCTAGGATTATAGGTGTGCGCCACTACACCCGGCTTAAGAAAATTTTGAGTACTACAACTAGCCACCGAGTGCTTGTACTGAGTCTTCTGGTTCACATCCCAGTCAGGTTTCCTTGTTGTGCCCTTAGTTGTTGTCACTTCACTTCCCTGGTTTTGGTTTCTTTTTGAAGTTGAAACTGTTTCAACTTACAGTGGTTGCTTTGGGGTTTAGGGAGTCTTTAAAATCCTGTGAGCCTCTTAGTGATAATGGGGTATTTGTGTATTTGTAGTCTTGTGCAAAGTAATCTTACAGGTGGAAATAAGATATTAGAAGGACCAGACATTCATTATGTCTCTAGTAGAATATACTAGTCTGTTAATTATCTGTTTGATTAAGTATTGGCTGGGTGTCATGCAAGACGCCTGCAGTACTAGTACCAGGGAGGTAGGAGCAGGAGAATGGTGAGTTTGAGGCCAGCCTGGGCAATGGAGACCTTGACAAGCAGGCAGTGAGTTGATGGGTGGGAGGCAAAGTGGGGAGATTGGAAGGAGAGAACAAATGATAGTTTTTACCTCTAGATGATAGGTATCTGAGTAGTACAAAGTATAACTAGTTCATGTGCTACATCCCCAATATTTCTCAAATGTCTTTTTTGTGTTCTGTGTAACCTCCTGTAATCCCACCTACCTCATTCCCTGTGGAGATCAAACATGGAGCTTTATTCGTTCTGAGCAAGCGCGTCCACTAAGTTACATCTTCAGCTTTGATACAGGACCTTGCTGTGTAGCTCAGATTTGCCTCAAACATGCAGTTTGTCATCCTGTGCCTCCTGGTGCCACAAGTAGCTTATAAAGCATAGATGGTTTGCTTTCAACTATCTGGTATAGTTGAAAAGACCATCATTCTTTTCTTGGAGTTAACTCTTGTTACTGCTCTTTGTTCTCTCCCAGAAATAGTCAAGGCATTAACAAGTAAATAAGTGATGCCACACCATGTGCAACTTGTGGATTATATAGAGGTTTTTTTTTCATAGTGTTATTTTTAAGTCTTATTTTTATTTTAAGTGTATGTGTGTGTGTGTGTGTGTGTGTGTGAAAGAGAGAGAGAGAGAGAGAGAGAGAGAGAGAGAGAGAGATGCTTGCACTCATCTCTATGTATCTAAATGTAACGTATGGTGCCTATTCAGTGCTCTTGGAAGTCAGATCCCATGAGACTGGAGTTATGATTGTGAGCCACCCTGTGGTGCTGGTAACCTAACTCAAATCTCTGCAAGTGCTTAAGCACTGAGTCTTCTCTCCAGCCCCATTCACTTTGCCATTTCTAGCATGATATTTAGATTATCTCTTCATCCCAGTCACAGTCATACAGATTCTTAATTGGTTTAATCTAGGTATTTCTTGTCCTAATGGTGTATTTATTATAGGCAGTATATCACAAGAGCACATAAGAACCGTCAATAAGAATGCCACCACAAGTGAGAGAAATGAGCATTTTTAGAAGTGTAGCCATTGTGCGTGTCATAAGGACGTGAGGAGTAGGAGCAGCACCCTTTCCGTTGTGATAGTCTCCGTAGTCCTTGTTCAGCAAATGGTACTGGTGATACTGATCATTCTTCTTTTGTGAAAAAAAGTTAGTAGTAGAAGGAATGATTGTTTTCTAGACCTTTCTCCATGCATAAAATATAAAAGTATAAAGAATATAAAAGTGATTATGGCTCTTCACCATCTTCATGCTGTTAGCAAATTTGCATAGTTTGTTTGTTTCCATAAAAGAAATCTCCAAGGTTGGAGGTAGAGACTGTCTATTTGAAGTTGAAATGTTAGAGTTCATTATAACATTTATTGTTATGTTTGTGTTTAGTGAATAATTAATTCAAGTGAATAGTTCAAAGCTGAAAACTAGTGGTCATCCCAAATAGAAGAAATGGACTCTGAAAATTTGGTGGGAAGACATGATTTCATATATAACTGTCAACATGTAGTATGTAATTGGGGTCCCACTTGAGTGTAGCAGTATCCAGGATGGGGTACACAGCCAAGTCAGCCAGTACACACTTTATTCAAAGGTTTGGCATCTTTTATACAAAAGGCAGAATAAAGATTTCCCATGGTTTCTTGTTTCTTGTTTCTTGCTCTTTATCTAACAGTAGCTTATCTTGGGTCAAGGTGATCCAAACCTTCGTGCAGACTGAGAAATCTGTCTGCAGTCAACTCTTAGATTTGTTACTTAATTAAACTATAAATAAAGTTACTTTCTCATGAGAAAAGGATGGTGAAGGCTACTTCCTTAGGTTTGCAGAAGAGAAAGTATGCTTACTCTTTTGTCCCAATATCTTAGGATTCTCAGATATCCTTAGTTGCCTAGCGACTAGCAAGCTGGGAGCAGTCTGCTCATGCCTTTTCTCTACATATAACATTTAAGAAAATTGAACAAAAGTATATTGTCCTGTATTTTATTTAAACTCTCAAAGTATTAAGGTCAATAAGGTCAGTATGAACAGTTCTCTACTCAGTATTCTTGGTGGTAAAATGGTCAATAACAGAGTTGCATAAAACTTAAGTCATTGTATAACCTGTATAGGCAGAGCACCTAGACTTTATATCCTGACACTTTGAGATGGTCTACTCTTTGTTTAGCTGATGCTTTTTAGCAAGTCTTTAAGTAATCTAAGTTACTGTGCTTTTTTTTTTTTTTTTGGATTTGGTTTTTTTGAGACGGGGTTTCTCTGTATAGCCCAGCCTGTCCTGGAACCCACTCTGTAGACCAGGCTGGCTTCGAACTCAGAAATCCACCTGCCTCTGCCTCCCAGAGTGCTGGGATTACAGGTGTGCGCCACAACTGCCCGGCATTGATGCAACATTTTAAAAATGGATTTTAATGTTTATATTTTGTAGAAAATGGCTCTCTCTACATAGTAATGGATTACTGTGAAGGAGGTGATCTGTTTAAACGAATCAATGCTCAGAAAGGCGCTCTGTTTCAAGAAGATCAGGTAGGTTGTCATGGAGGAGCTTGGTTCCTACCTGGTTACCGAGAAGCAACTCAAAGTGGGATTGTATGTATTCATTTGGGGGTGGGGTGCATGGAGCAAGGGATATAGCCCATGCTGGCCTGGAACTTCTAATCATCCCACCTTTACCATTTGAGTGCTGAGACTGTAGACATGTGCCACCACACCTAGCTGGATATATTCGTTTTTACCTGTGGATGCTAATCATAATTGCTAGGGCAGGCTGGTATTAGATCTGATTTTTTTTTTAGTCACATCTCTAATTAGCTTCCATCTTTGTTTAGTTCCGTGTCTCATTTCCTACCAATAATATATTCTTGTATGTATAATATAAAGTACATCCCATATGCATATGTATGTGTGTGCACGTGCATGTGCTTATGCATATGTAACCTAATTATTCATTATTACTGGCTAATTATTCTCTGTCCTGCCAATCTGGCTTGATCATATCTTCCAGGAATAAAGCCCTGCTAAATAACTCTAGCTCTGGAAGCCTTACATTTGCCATTGTTTGAAATCTGATTTGTTGACTATTGAGAACTCTAAAGAATGGCCCACCTTAGCTAAGCAGCCTTATTTTTATATATTTTTTCATAATCTGTTGTCATTTATTTAGTGGTTATTTATGGACCCTGAATTTTCTGTTGTTGAGATTTGTATTTGTACATCTACCTCCTCCTCTTTGTTGTATTTTATCTTGATTATCTTTGTAGCATCTTTCCTCAACCATCTTATTATTCTACTTTTGTTATTTAAAGTTCAGCACAAGTCCCAAAAGTTGGGACTTCTGGCCACTGATGGCCTGCTCCGGCAGTGTATTCTGCAACCCAAGGAGGTGCTGGGTTGGCAGCTAATGTAAAGAGGTACATGCTCACACCCACTTGGTGGGTAAAGCGAGGGCCCAACAACTTTGTGTTCTCTTAGTCCTTATGTGCCTTTGATGAAACACCCTATGCATGGAAGAAATATCACATTGCAATCAATTCTTAACTGTGAGTTTCAGTTATAAACAATGATTGCAAGGTTCATATTTTTAAAAACAAGTTAATCCAAGTCACATACCTGGTTACTCAGTTTCCCATGTGGTTTCTTTCCACAATGCATCTGTGTTCTAAAGTAGTAGTTTTTCTATTACGGATTATCAGAATTTAAGCAAGCCAAAACATTTTAAATGGCTAGTTTCACTTGTACTGTCAGGTAGCAGTTTTCACTTACAAGAAAGGAGACAGACATCATAGTATTCCTATGTAATACAACTCTTATTCATCTTAAGACAGTTAACCATCGACCTATTTATATATTGTTTTCATTGTAAAGTAAATGGATAACTTTACTTGAGAACTAGAGAACTTTAGCTCAGAGATCTTTTACTTTTCTTAAGACAACAGAAAAAGAAGAATCTATTCACTCTACTTGCTGCATAGCACTAAGTCCTTAGGGTACACACCAAAGCTCACCAGCACATTCATAGTTATAAGATCAGCAGTCAGATTTTACAATGGACACAGAAGCTCAGACTTAACAACCACCACTGAAAAGCAGTAACTGTCTCCTGTAGGCGACACTAGTGAGCCCTTAGTAACCTGGCTCATTCAGTTCTTATTCTCTGACATTAGCAGACTGTTCACTTAGTAACTAAGAATATGTTTTTCACTTTTATGTTGTACCCTAGGTTTTCTGTTACAAAGCAGCTGGCAAAACATCCTTACCTGATTTAATTCATTGTAAATAAAACGTACCTTGATCTAACTTTTTTAGTTTTTTCCAGACAGGGTTTCCCTATGTAGCCCTGGCTGTCCTGGAACTCACTCTGTAGACTAGGCTGGCTTCGAACTCAGAAATCCACCTGCCTCTGCCTCCCTAGTGCCGGGATTACAGGCGTGCTCCACCACTGCCTAGCTGATCTAATCTTTTTAATCATTCATATTTTTAATTTTTCTCAGAAATCTTCAGTAAATCACTAATGTATCTGAGTGGCATTAGTTTTTGGGAAATCCCCACTGTTGTTCTGCATTCTGACTGCATTGCTCGGTGGGCTTGGACCCCCCCCCAAGGATATTCATACAAGGCAAAAACCAAGGCAGCAACAAGTGCAGTAGCAAGGGATCTTCTGGGCCAGGACTCTCGGCCTTGCCTCTTTGAAGTAAACTCATTGAGACTTTGCTGAGCCCTGAGTTGTTTTCTTCAGGCTCTAGTAGTGACCTCAGCTCCTCCGACTGTGTGGCTACCGCCAGTCAACTCTTTACATCTTTCATAACTGATTTTCTTTGTTCTTTTCTGACTTTGAATTCTGATGCATTTCTTTTTACCACTCAATCTCAATTTGTTTTATGTTTTTGTGTAGGAGGATGGAGGGTGGTATTTGTTCCTTTAACTCTTATGACTAGATACTTTTTCTTATTTAATAGATAAGGGATCTAAGAGAGCTTAAATAACTTACCCCAAATTATATAGCAGGTTTTGAACCTACTTGTATTTAACTTCAAAGTTTATCGGTTTAAAAAGTCCCACTGTGAAGAACTCAGAAACAGCTTTCCCTGCTGCTCTGTCTCTGAGATTGCTGCTTAGTTTGGTAGATGCACCTATTGGCTCTTCAGTCTCTGGTGGCTTCCAGGTGGCTCTTCTGTATTTGTAAGATTAGAGCATCACCTCTCTGGAATTATGAACTTCCTTGCTTATCTCCCCAATAGTCCTTATAGCCTCAGTTGAGCCCTCTGTCTTTGTTTGTAAATGAAGTAGCATTACAGCAGAGTTAAATCTATTTGCTTGCAAATAACTTATACTTGCTTTATTACTATAGTGGGAAAGTTGAGGCAAGAGACCATATGGGCTGCTAAGCTTAACATCTGTATTCTATGCCCCCTACCTCTTTGTATATTTTTTGTTGTTGTTGTTGTTTTGTTTTTTGAGACAGGTATTTTCTGTGTAGCCCTGACTGCACTGGAACTCACTCTGTAGATTTGGCTGGCCTCAAACGCAGAAATCCACCTGCCTGTCTCTTGAAGGCAAGGATGTAAAGTGTGTGCCACCACTGACCAGTCTCTCTTATTCTTTTCAGAATCAATTTGCTGACCCCTAATTTATGAGCTCTCTTAGTACCTTTGCAAAGCTTATCATGCACATATCTGACATTGCTGAGTATATTTGTATCAGAAAGCACAGATATGAGAAGTGCAGTAACAGAAGCCTGTGAAGTGCTGTGCTGTGGCTGTGTCCTGTCCTGGCTCTCACGGCAGGAGGGCTGCACTCAGCCTCCTCTTCACTGGGCTTCTCTCTGCCCCTCCCTGCTGGTCCTGCACACACCTCCTTATTAGATACTTAGTCATTGCAGCTGCCTGGGAGTCTCTACCACTCTGTGCTCTTGATTTTTTTCTACTCAAAATGCCTTATGTCACTACAGAGAAGCATTTCGAATTTTATGCCATTCTTACTCAGTAAATATTAAAAACAAAACAGCTAGATAAGTTTTATCTTTAGATTTAGTATTTTTTTTTTTGTTGGTTTTTTTACTATTTTTTGGAAATGTTTTTAGCTCACTTGTGTGGCCTGAAGTAAGTAAGCCTTCTGCTGCCAGCTTAGGTGAGGGGATGGTCCATTAGGGAAATTATTTTCAAATTCATGTTTTATGATTTTAAGTGTACTATTTGTTCCTTAAGAATACTAAAAGAAGCTGGGCGGTGGTGGCGCACGCCTTTAATCCCAGCACTTGGCAGGCAGAGGCAGGTGGATTTCTGAGTTCGAGGCCAGCTTGGTCTATAGAGTGATTTCCAGGACAGCCAGGGCTATACAGAGAAACCCTGTCTCGAAAAACCAATAATAATAATAATAATAATAATAATAATAATAAAGATGGGTAACAGGTACAGCTTGTTACCGTTTATTATCTTCTGCCGACCACTTCTGTAATGTTAAGCCCTACTTACTGGTTTCCTTCTCTTCCCTCATTCCTTCTGTCTTTTTTGTATTTACACAGGCACGCGTGTGTGTGCGCGCGCGCGCACACACACACACACACACACAGTAAGGACAAATGCTTAGTAATATATAGTTAAGATTTGATAGAAGCCTGTGCTTTTGTAAAAATGACAGCCCAATACACATACTATTCTGTACCTTCCTGTGTTGAGTTCATGATATGTAGCTCCATTCCCAGAGGTGCTTCCTCCTCAGTGGCTGCAGAGTGTGCAGCTGTCACCGTACAGTCCATCAGTCCCACCAATGGGCATGCAGACTGCCTAATAAACAAGCGGCACTGAATCACACAGCCCTGGGAGATGTATTTTGGCATTTCAGATAATATGTCTGGAATAAATTTGAAATTGCAATTACCAATTTAAAAGGCATGTGAAATTTACATTTTTATGTTTTTCAAATAACTACCACTCCCTAAAAATGAGGTATGGAAGACATACCGCATTATGAGCAGTAATACGTATTATTTCAAGTTAAAGCAGGACCTTCCTTCCTTACTCCTTTTAATTGAAAAAAGTTAGTATTCCCTATGTGTTTATTGTCCTTTGTTCCTTTGTATCATCTGTCACCTCTTGTTATAGCCACTAGCATTTCCCCAGACATGTGAAAGAACTTTTGCATGTTTGAGAGTTAACAAACTGTCAATTAGATTTAAACATTTTTTCAAATTTTTATTAAACATTACTATATATTTTGCTATGAAGATATTTTGAATTTTATCTAGCAAAGTTACCTTGAGACTTTGGAGAGGAGGATATTTTCTGTGTTCTAAAAATCATTTGTCAGTTAAAAGTTATTAAAAATTGACCTATATTTTATCACTATACATTTAAAATACTATGTAATTGGAATTATTTTGTCTGAAGAGTGAGGTAGAAATTAAGTTGCTTTACTTCTAAGTGGTAATTCCAGAGAGTGTGTATGGGTGGTGAATGTGGTTAGAGATATTTGATAGATTTATTCTAAATTTCTATCCTGATAATTTTCCTTTTGTAACTTGTATGTATATTGAAAAAAT
Source organism: Apodemus sylvaticus (assembly GCF_947179515.1). NCBI lineage: Eukaryota > Metazoa > Chordata > Mammalia > Rodentia > Muridae > Apodemus > Apodemus sylvaticus. The sequence goes on from NC_067489.1 coordinate 58,455,634, forward strand.
ATAGAAAAAAGATAACCCTAACAAACTTACATACCTACTACCAATCTATAAGAAAGTATAAGTTATTTTTATTTTTCATTCTTCAGATTTCTTTTCATATTTATTTTGTTATATATGACATTTTTTATTATATATTTTATCCATTTCTGTTGTCAGTTGGCTTGAATACCTACTAATGTTAGTTTCTGCAAAGCACAAAGAAATTGTAGCTTAAATGTTTTTAATGCAGTATTTTTCTCTAGATTTTGGACTGGTTTGTGCAGATATGTTTGGCTCTGAAGCATGTACATGATAGAAAAATTCTCCACCGAGACATAAAGTCACAGGTATGTTCACTATAGCCTCCCCCCACCCCCCACAGGTCTCACAGTTGTGCTTATTGTTGGCCTGAAACTCATTATATAGCCCAACCTGGCTCCAAACTCTCAGTGATATTCAGACTTGACCATCCTGAGTGCTGGGATTATAGGTGTGAGCCTCTATGCCAGGCAGTAACTTGTGTGTGACTAAAATCAGCAGCTCTTGTCCTTTGTGTCCTGCTCACTCAGGTACCCAGTGTCCCCACACAGCTCTCCCACCTACTCTTCCATGCCCTCCTTTTTGGATTGACTCTTTGGCCATGACAGAGTACATCAAAGAAATAGATGTATGGAAGCTAATTTTTTTGAGATTTTGCGTGTCTTTGGTTGACTTATTTCCTTTTCTCTAATTAATGGTAATTTGGAAATAAATTTCTAGATAGGAGATCATTTTTTTTCTACAGAATTAGAAGAATTCGGGGTGTGTGTGTGTGTGTGTGTGTGTGTGTGTGTGTGTACGCCTTTAATCCCAGCACTTGGGAGGCAGAGGCAGGTGGATTTCTAAGTTCGAGGCCAACCTGGTCTACAGAGTGAGTTCCAGGACAGCCAGGGCTACACTGTCTCAAAAAAAAAAAAAAAAAAAAAAAAGAAGATAAGATTCTTTTGGGGTTTTTTGGTATTAAGAATTGAATTAAGAAATTTTAAGTCAATATGATTGATTGATTGATTGATTGATTGATTTTCCTGAGAGATTCAGTTTATATTCATTATGCTGTGACTTGTGTGTGAGAATCCTTTGGGGGAAGTTCTGAAGACCTTCCTTGATTCTGGATTTTTTTTTAAAATGGATCTTAATATACCACTTCAAATGTCTTTTTTTTATTCTTGCATGCTTTTCTCATTGTTTTCCTTATTGAATATTAAATGAATTATTTTCCCCAATTAGTTATTCCTGCACATCTTTCTTTTGCATTTTTATTCTTTTTTTGCTTTGTTTTGTTTTGTTTTGTTTTTTCTGAGACAAGGTTTCTTCGTATAGTCCTGGCTGACCTGGAACAGCTGTAGACCAGGCTGGCCTCGAACTCAGAGATCCGCCTGCCTCTGCCTCCTGAGTGCTGGGATTAAAGGTATGCGCCACCATTGCCTGGCTTGCATTTTTATTCTTAATAGCACCAGGATCCCACCCAGAGCACTCTTGGAAAGTATTTTGTCTTGAACCTTTTATCTTCATCCCAAACCCCTGTCACAGTTTCTGTAAGCTAGTGCTTGTCTCATTCTCCCTAATTCCTTAAAGAAAAGGAATGGGCCTTATCTATATCTGTCCTAATTGTTTCAATCTTTCATGTTTTTATCTCTTTATTAACTACTTTTGTCATTTCTTGTTCCCTCTTCCCGCACTGATATTTTTCTTTCTGTAGCTCATACTGGTCTTGAATTCTTTCGTTCTTGACTGAACCTCTGGAATTAGAGGATTTCAGACTCATTGTCAGGTTTAAGCATGATTACAGTTAATGTTTTGTCATTGCCATTTTATCCGTTATTGTTTGAGTGACACTTTCTGCAGACCAGGCTGGTCTTGAACTTGCATCTTCCTCCTTAGTGTTGGGATTATGGGCATGCACTGCCATCCTAGACTGATGAGTTGTATTTGTAGTGAATTCTCACATCATTAATGATTTCATTGGCTTATTATCATTATCATTATTATTATTATAGTTCTTTATGTCTAGCTGAATATTTTTCCAGGTTCTTTTGTGAAAAGTGTTTTATTTTCAGAACACGGGCCTGTGTGTGTGAGGGCCTGCGCACGTGTGTCGGACTCGATACTGGCAATGAAGCTTCTGCCCCAGCCTCTGCTTTGCACCCACTTACTCACCCTTGTGTTTCACTGCCGTCCTGTCCTCTCCGTTTGTTCCCTGACAGGGCAGAGCTGAGGGCAGTCATGTCGCAGCACTCCCTGCCGAGTCTACCCTTCGCCTTCCTAGGCCTGCAGATGGCTGCGGTGCAGTGTTCACCCTGGGACCTTCATGCTTCTTCGTCTTTCCTACATTCCTCCTGTCTTCTGCCCCCACATTCTGTTTCCCTCATTTCACTAATTCTAGTCAACCCTGTGTCATCTTGGCATTAATCGTGTGCCGGATGCAAGTCTCGTGACTGACAGGGAATTTCATTCCTGTTACCCCACTGAATTCTTGCTTTTTTTTATTTTTATTTTTATTTTTATTTTTATTTTTATTTTTTTTTACTCTTACAGAGTGTAGAAATCTGGAAAAAAATAGGCTTTTATTTTCCTTGCTAGGAATATGTTAATCCTTGATACATGTGCCTGATAGATCCTAGCAGCACTGAAGTACTGTATTAATAAAGAAAATATAATTGAGTAAACAGTTTAAACTGGAAGGGTGTTTCAGGCCCCTTTAATTGTAATACATTTATATATTATAAATTGACCTATTTAAAGTATACAGGCACTGTCAAGATAGCTCATTGGGTAGAAATATTTGCTGCTAAGCTTGATTAACTGAGGCAGTCTCTGGGAACTTCACTGTACAGAAGCAGAAGTTCCTCACACCCATAAGTTGTCTTCTGACTTTCAGACAGATGCCATGACAAGTACACATGTCTGTGTGTGTGTGTGTGTGTGCGCGCGCGCACGTACATACACACACCCTAAGAAGTACATAGTTTACTGACTTAAAGAAGTAGACTTAGTAGGCTTAGTAACCACTGATCTTCTTTCTGTCTGGATATCTGTATTCAGGACATTTAAGTGAACTGTTAGTATGTGCTTTTAGTCATTTAACGATGGATTATTTGCTTGCTCTGGTACTCCACACCTTTAATTCCAGAACTTGAGAGGCAAAGGCAGCTGAATCTCTGGGTTCCGGGCCAGCCTGGTTATGTATTAAGTTCCAAGCCAGCTAAGACTATATAGTTGGACTCTGTCTCAAAATTAACAACAAAATGGATTATTTGTCCTTTTGGAGTTGGGTATTGAGACAGTGTTTCCCATAGGCCAGCGTGGCCTTGAATCTTACATATAGATGACAGTGGTCTGAACTTTAGTTCTCTTTCCTTTTTTTCCCCATTCTTTCATTTCACCATGTGGATCCCGAAGGTTAGACTCAGGGTGTTGTCAGACTTGGGCAGCAGGCTCCTTAACCAGCTGAGTCGTGTCACTGGCCTCATGTTTTATTGACAGTGTTGAGTGATACACAAAAATGTGTAGGTTTAACAAAGCCCGATTTTTGTTTCCTTCCTAAGAAACCATTGCCTGACTCAAAAGCATGGCAATTTATTCTTGTTTTTAGAATTTTTATAGTTTTAGTTCATATATCTTATAATCCATTTTGAGTTAATTTTTGCATATAGTGAGGTAGGTAGGATACATTTATTCTTTTTCATACAGATATTCAGCTATTCTAGCATAATTTTTAATTTTTTTCTGAAAAACATTGTTGACTAATAGAAGTAACTGGACTGAAACAATATTTCTGTTTGTTTATTCTTTCTTTCTTTTATAGAACATATTTCTAACCAAAGATGGGACAGTGCAGCTTGGAGATTTTGGGATTGCTCGAGTTCTTAATAGGTAACAGCAGCTTTAAGCTTTGTTCTGACTTAATGTCCTCAGTGAAATTGAGTCTGTTATAGTGTATATGCAATAACTTGTAATATTTCTGTCTTAAGCTTCTTTGACAATTTTATTGTTCTAGTACCGTAGAGCTGGCTCGGACTTGCATAGGAACTCCATACTACTTGTCACCTGAAATCTGTGAAAACAAGCCTTATAACAATAAAAGGTATTTAAAATAATGCTCAGCATATGATCTGTTTAAATCTTTCTTATAGTAGCCTCGATAGTGCTGTTGGAAAATCAGTGATGTTTGGGTAGTATGTATATCTGTAGATTTTTGGTGTATGATGAAGGAATTATAAAAACACTCTTCCTAGCTCATTGAAAGAACTCACGGAAGAACCACTTTATGGTTTCTTGTAGTTAGGAAGAGAATCCTTACTCCCTTTGGTCCTTCTCGTTGTCACAGTCACTTCCTACAGAACTACAGCTAATAGAATAGAATGCTTGCTAGATTCTCAATAAAGAAACCAAATTCAGAGAGAGGCCCATCGATTTCTTTGAAATGCTGCAGCCAGTGAGCTTAGCTGTAAGCTGCTAGTGCATTATGTGATCTGTTACTGAGGACAGTCCCACAGTTGTACTCCAGGGAACCTTTTCCTCTTTTCCAAGGGAAAGCTCACAACCAAGAAACACTGTTTAGTTTGCTGTCATACTTGATGGCATTAAATTATTTTTTTCATCTTGTAATATTTTTAAATTGAGTAAAGCATATTGAATTTTTCAAAATGAAAATAAATAGAATGAATTTTTATAAATTCTTTTAAATATTAAATTTATTTGATGACATTTCAAAGTAATTGTTGAGCCGGGCGTGGTGGTGCACGCCTGTAATCCCAGCACTTGGGAGGCAGAGGCAGGCGGATTTCTGAGTTGGAGGCCAGCCTGGACTACAGAGTGAGTTCCAGGACAGCCAGTACTACGCAGAGAAACCCTGTCTCGAAAAACAAAACAAAACAAAACAAAAAAAAACAAATCAAAGTAATTGTTTAGGCAACCCTTACTTTTCAAATTTAAAATTGCTGCTTTTATTATCTAGATTGAAATGTAAAGGTAAATACTTTATAGAGCACATATGTCTCCCCAAGTTCTTCCATACTATATGTTTATTTTAAATAAATAAATAAATAAATAAATAAATAAATAAATAAATAACATATTCTGGTACTAAGAGGCAGTTTCTCACTTTTGTCTTTACAGTGACATCTGGGCCTTGGGCTGCGTCCTTTATGAGTTGTGCACACTTAAACATGCAGTAAGTAGAAGCTGGGGTGCTTTAGAGGTTTGATTTTCTAAAGCGCGTTTTTAAACTGGTTTATTATTTTATATTTGCTATTATTATGTTTTGTGCTTTTTTCACAAACATTTTTCTATGTTACGAACATCTCATTCTTCATGTAAATTCTTGTACTGTGTTGTTGTTGCTGCTGCTGCTGCTGCTGGAGTGATGCATGAGCTTTATAATGTGGGAGTGTGCTGTGTGGAGGGAGGCTGGAGGGCCCAGGTGGTCCAGGGTCGTGTGTAGAGTCTTTCCTTGATTGCTCTTCATTTTATTTTTTGAGACAGGTTCAGAGAACTTTGTATGAACTTTAGGGATCCACCTGCCTCCTCCCACACCGTACCCCCGGAGAGTACAGAGCCAGCCATCTTTAACATGTGTTAGTGGTTCTGAACTCACATCTCGGTGTTTACACAGCCGGCACATTACCAGCTGAGTATCCTCTCAGCCTCTCATCCAGGCATTCTGTCACCTAAGTACACTTATATTATTTACAGTTTTCACCATTAGCACATTTTAAAAATAGTATAAATGTACCAAAATGGATATTTCTCTCAAAATATATTTAATTGTAATAACTTTTTTATTTTTCCCTTTTTAAAGCATGTTTCCTTCCCTGATGAAACAATACTGTATTTTCATCTCAAAGAAAACTTCAGAAAATATGTAAAATTGTAAAGTAGGAACTAAGTCCCATACACAGTACTAACAAGAAACAACTGCTTCTGTTTGATGCTTTCCTCAAAGCTGTATCCTAACTTAATTTACAAATCAAATCACTCATCTCCAAGAGTGCTTATATTATATAAGCTGCTTTATAGCCTGTTTTTACTGTTCAATATTGTTTGAAATCTGTTTTTATTATTGTTTGTTGAGATGTTCTCATTTATATAAGTGCACATGCTTGCCACATGGAAATACACAGCATCGGAGGTCAGAAGAGTGCATCTGAAAGTGGTCCTGAGCTTCCTGATGTGGATGCCCAGAACCAAACTGAGCTTCTCTAGAAGAGCAGAAAGCCCTTAGGTTGCCAAAGCATCTCTCTTGCTTCTTTGTTTTTAAATGCCTGCCTGCATAAACTTCTACTATATTGCGTTAACTCTTATTTTTTCCCCTAATATGTTTCTACAAGATTGAATGGACTTACATTTTTACAAACAGAATGAAATGAGTTTCAGATGTTCTAGGAGAGCTTAACATGTCTTTCGGAATGCTTTTTTATAATTGACATCACTGGTCCCTAGCTTGTTGTAGGCGCTTGGGTTTCTTTATGTATATATTGAGAACATACCAAGATTAGTACAACTGTCCTGTTATTTTAACAGAAATATCAAAGCTAATTATTTTCTTATTATGAAATCTATAATATTATTTGTGTATATCATTGCACACAGTTATGGATTTCTTATGACATCTTCATCCTATGGCATACACATATAATCTCAGCTCTTGAGAAACAGAGACATGGGGATTAATGCTAGATTTTTACTAGTTTGGTTTTCAAATTGAGTTCAATTCCATGTAGGCCTATATAGGCCTCTAAAACATAAGCACTTTATCCAAGTAGAATATGATTTTCCTTGCCCATACTCACCCTGCCTTCCCTTGCCTTTTCCTCCTTCCCCACCCAGCTAGGCCTCTCATTTTTTCCATTTTGCATCAGCCGTCCCCCTCTGTGTCTGTGTGTGTGTTTAAGAGAGAGACAGAGACAAAGAGACAAAAAAATCTAGTTCGTGCTTATGAAAAAAATACAGCATTTGTCTTCTGAAGTTTGCTTATTTTACTTAATATAACAATCTGTACTTGGATGTATTTTCTTTCAAATTATGTAATTTCCTTATACCTGAATGAAATGCATTGTGTATTTGTCTCTATTGTTTTAAATATAATTTATGCTTTAAGAATCCCATACATCCATGCAGTATATTTTGATCATGTCTGTTTCCCCACTCCCTCCATGACTCCTCTCAAATCCTCAGTTCCCCTCCCAACTTCAGGCCCTCTTATTTTCTTTTCATTTTAACCTTCCTATTGATATTGCTTGCCCTCCCCCTAACCTCCATTGGATTATTTTTGGGGAAGCCTCACCTCCTGCAAAAGGATAATGATGGACATGGACTAAGAATTAAACAGTTAGGAGTTCTCGTACATCTTTATTTATTTTGCTCAAATGGTTTTTGCTCAGTAGTTTATTTTTTCTTCTAGTTGTTAGAGCAAAGGAGAGAAAGCTAGGGTTTAAATGAAGACTACTTGGTTGCATAACTTTTTATCATCTTGATCATTGTTATGTCTTGTAAAATCTTTGTTAATATTTACACCTTACCTCTTGCCATGTCACATAAACAAATAGAGTTTACTCTTATAGCAAATTATATTATTTTACTTTTTTGAAGGCAGTCTTTTAAATTTATAGGTAATTAAGTAAAGTTTACAGAAGGTAACTGATTGCATTACTTAGGAGAGGGTTGTATTTCTATTCTGTTCTGTATTAATGGAAAAAGAACTATTGTTCAGTGCTGTATTCCCCATTCCGATTTCCGTCTGTTTTACACATGTGCGCTTATTTTCTGGATTTTAGTTTGAAGCTGGAAACATGAAAAACCTGGTACTGAAGATAATATCTGGGTCCTTTCCTCCAGTGTCTCTGCATTATTCCTATGATCTCCGCAGCTTGCTCTCACAGTTATTTAAAAGGAATCCTAGGGATCGACCATCTGTCAACTCCATATTGGAGAAAGGTTTTATAGCTAAAAGAATCGAAAAGTTTCTCTCACCTCAGGTATGTGTTCTGTTACCCCTAAAGTGAAACAGTAAGGTTCTGGTCCCTTACACAAGGGCTGGAGTGAGCACCACAGCGCCTGGACTGAGATGCCCTCCTCGGCCTGCATTGGTGGTCCCTTTTCTTTCCCACTGTTGATAACTGAAGTTATTAAACCTTTCTGTGTTTCACATTTCTTGCCTCTTACCTGTAAGCTATGAGCTCAGAGGAGTACCAGTATTGTGGGCTGGCTGCAAGAATTAAACAGTAATGTGCTACAGTGCTTTCTGTCTAGTACATGCCACTCAAAGTCCTTAATATGCATTATCAACATATAATTGATTACATATAATAGGAACATATATCAGCAAAATTTACACGATTATGGTTGCCTTTGACAAGGTGATTGAAAACTATAGTTATATGGGCATATATAAATGCAAATACTGTAGTGCTGTATCTCATATTTTTTCCTCTAGTGTTCAACTATAGGTATAAAACAAAAATTTTGGAGATAATTTGGCAGGTTTTATAAAAAAAAATTGTCAGATCAAATGCCATTAATTACTCAAATGTGATCACCTAAAATTAGAATTATTTGACTTTTCATGTTTATGGTGGCCTATATTAATTTAATCCACACTGAATTCTTTTGTAAGATAGGTGGCAAAAACATAACCATATAGCTTTACATGCTTCTGGTTGAACAGAACATTCCTGAGAACAAATGCTATTCAGAAAACAAGAGATGTTCATTTAGCTAACTAAACTTTGGGAGTCAAAGGTTACATGTCTAGAACATGGCAACAATCTCGGAAATGTGTGCTGTTTTACAGGACTTCTTTGTTAGCAATAACGCCTTCAAAGGCTGGTTAGATGTTGTGCACTGTTATTTTTTGGCAGCAACCAGATAAGAAACAAAGGCTTCATTCAATCTTATTGAAGCAGCCTCCTTGCCAGCGTAGTTAGAGCACAGTCTCAGGACTGAAACACTGCAGTTCATCTTGCTGGCCGTGTACGGGAGAATGGTAAAGCCCTAGTCACCAAACACAATGTGCAAAAGAGGGGCAGAGCACGATTAATAACAAATAAGAGGATCTCTCTAATAACATGTTTGCTGTATTTCACCCCTTCCTCACTGGTAGTTAAGCAGTTAAGCACCACTTGGATTTACAAAATCTTGTATTTTACACACACACATACACACACACACACACACACACACACACACTTGTTTAGCATTCAAGTGAGGTGCTTTATGCTTTAACATATGAACTATTGCTTCTAATATCACTATAATGATCTATATTGCACAAATTTATGTTTCTCACCATGTAGCCCAGTCTCAGTTGCAAGCCTATGATCCTTCTGCCTCAGTCTTTTGAGTTTCTGGATTACAAGACAACTTTTATTTTCAAAACAATAGTTATTTCATTGCCATTAGCCAAAAGTAGTGGGGCCCAGTTGTACACCCTAATAGCAGTTTACTGCATGTGGCTTCACAAATTAAGGGTAAGCTTTGACTCCTTCGGAGTGCAGTCTTTTCTATTGTAGGTGTCTGTGAGGAAGAAGTCCACCATATCTGAATAGTCCAGCATCACAGCTCTTGGTCACCTGTTGAACACTTGGAATGTGATTAATGTGACTAAAGAACTAAGCTTTAAGCTTTCAGTGATAAGTCAGCTTTGAATTCAGACAGCCACATCCTGGGAATGGATGACATTCACATGGTATTCCAGGATCTTTGAACTCTGTGCATTCCATCTCTCAGTTTACATGGACATTTCGTGGAACAGAAAGGTCCGTATTTGAAGAACTGAAGAATTACTCACATTGAGGGCAAACTGGAGATCATAAAACACCCATTGACCAGGCCTAGGATACCACAGTCGTATAATCTCAGCTGCTCGGGAGGCCTTGAGACAGGAAAGATCCCACATTTAAGGCAAGCCTAGACAAGTTAAGGAGTTCTTATCTCAAAGGTGGGCTTGACAGGCTGTGAAGAGTACCCAGGATCTAGGTTATTGATTACTTCCTCCAGCACGAGGAACCCTGGAGTCACTAGTTTCACAGGACATAGAACAGATCCCTGTTTTTCTAAAAACCAGGGAAAAAATGCCTGTGTTGAGAAGAGAACTCATTCTCACATATGTGCCCTGAATTGTCTTTGAACCAGACGTCTGCTCATGTTTGTCTTCTGCCGCACTAGTTCTCAAATACAGTATACACAGTCTCCTAGCTGGGTTCACTCCCTACCATCTCTGCCTCAGTGACCAAGGCAGAGCCAGAGAGTTTATGTGTAGTTACAGGATTGATGATGTTGGTTTGAGACTTTCAGTATTACTGCCATAGGAGACCTTCAATGGGAAGAAAAATCTTCCTAGGTTGAAGATTTGTGCCTATTGGATGTCTTGTCTACTGTTGAATATTCTTTCTACTGTGCTTTGCTTCTCTGGAGAAATTGAGAAAATTCACTTAGCATTATTCTTCACTAATAAGATAAAAAAAAAGCTCAGATTTAACAGATTGTGTTAAATCTTTGATATCATACTGGAAAAATGTGAAAGAGAGAAAATTACTTGTGGAAAGTGTAAATACTTGTTTCACAAAATATAAATGCTGAAGAGTGAATAATGGAGGTTTTTTTTGTTGTTGTTTTGGTTTTTGTTTTGGTTTTTTCGAGACAGGGTTTGTCTGTGTAGCCCTGGCTGTCCTGGAACTCACTCTTGTAGTACTTGTAGACTGACTGGCCTCGAACTCAGAAATCCGCCTGTCTCTGCTTTCCAAGTGCTGGAATTAAAGGCATGTGCCACCACCACCTGGCAATGGAACATTTATAATGTTAAAAGAGACAGACACTGAAAGAATTTATCCAGTGACATGTTTGCAGATGAGTGTCACTCATGTCAGGTGGTAAGTTGATTCACAGTAAACTTAAATGGCATTTCTAAGCATCTTTTGAAGTGACACTTGAATACTTTTGACATAAATGAGGCTATGGATGCATATAGAACTCAGCGATCCCTCCATAGATGATGTTTGTTAAGTTGCTAAGATGCAAAAAAGGCAAATAACATGTGCTATGTATTAGTCTAGTTTGAAAATGAAAGACTGAAGAAGTAATAAAAAATACATTAGTAAGATTAGCAGGGGTAAGCAGTTAACAGGAGGAGAGTTTGCTGGTTGTATTACTGGATTTTAATCAGTTTATTTAGTGACATTTATGATTGGAAGAAAAATACATTGTGACTGATTGGTAGCTTTTTTCTTTGTTTAGGAGACAGATTTCATTTATTTTTATTTTCTTTCCTTTTTTTAAAAGATTTATTTACTTATGATATGTAAGTACATTGTAGCTGTCTTCCAACACCAGAAGATGTGTCAGATACTATTAGAGATGGTTGTGAGCCACAACGTGGGTGCTGGGATTTGAACTCAGGACCTTTGGAAGAGCAGTCAGTGCTCTTACCTGCTGAGCCATCTCTCCAGCCCCCTATTTTTATTTTCTTTTATTTATTGTTTTTTAAAATTATTATGAACTACTTTAAATTATTATGAACTACTTTAAATTTTCATTTATTCACTTTATATATCAATTGCTGCCTTCACCCCTAGTTACACTCTCCCACAATTCCTCCTCCCTCTCAGTTTCCCCCCTCGCACAGTCCTTTCCTCATCCCTCTTTCCCTTTCTTCTCTGAAATAGTGAAGGTCCTCCCACCCCCAGGTAGCTCCCCACCCTGGTACATCAAGTTTCTGCAAGGCTAGATGCATCCTCTCCTACTGAGGCCAGATAAGGAAGCCCAGCTAGAAGAAAATCTCCCACAAAAGGCAACAGCTTTTGGGATAGCTCCCACTCCATTTGTTCGGGACCCACATGAAGACCAAGCTGTACATCTACTACATATGTGCTGGGTCACCTAGGTCTGACCCGTGCATGCTCCTCAGTTAGTGGTTCAGTCTCGGAGAGCCCCCAGGTTAGCTGACTCTGTTGGTCTTCCTGTGGAGTTCTATGCCCTTGCAGGCCTCACAGTCCTTCCCCCAAATGTTCCATAAGAGTCCCCCAGCCCCATCCAGTGTTGGCTGTAGGTCTCTGCATTCCTCTGAGTCAGCTGCTGGGTGGAACATCTCAGAGGACAGCCTTGCTAGAATCCTAGCTGCAAGCATAAGAGTATCATTAATAGTGTCAGGGATCAATGCTTATCCATGGGATGGGTCTCCAGTTGGGCCACTTATTGCTTGGCCATTCTCCCAGTCTCTGCTCCATCCCCTGTTCCTACATAGAGACAGAATAGATTTTGGTTGAAAGTTTGGTGGATGGGTGGGTGTGCCTACTGCTCCACTCTTGTTCTTGCCTTGCTACAGCGTGTGGCCTCTTCAAGTTCCATATCCCCATGCTTGAGTAACAGCTAAGGTCACCCCCCATTAATTCTTGGGTGCCTCCCCTTTCCCAGGTCTCTGGCATGTCCTCAAGATGCTCCCTTTCTCCCCACCCCCACCTGTTGCAGATTTCCATTCATTCTCATGGCCATTTGGCTATCTTTCCTGTCCCTTCCCACAGCTGATCCTGAAACAGCCCCCCTCCCCTCTCCCAGCCAGTTCCCTTCCTCCCTCTGCCTTCTATGACTATTTTATTCCCCCTTCTAAGTGAGATTCAAGCATCCTCACTTAGGACTTCCTTCTTGTTTAGCTTCTTAGGGTCTGTATAGTGTGGCATGGTGCCTGTAGTCTATGGCTCATGTCCACTCATTAGTGTGTACATACCATATGTCCATTTGGGTCTGGGTTTCCTCACTTAGGATGATATCCTCAAGTTTCATCCATTTGCACACAAAATTCTTAATTTGTTTTTAAAAGCTGAATAGTATTCCATGTTGTAGATGGACTACATTTTCGTTATCTATTCTGTAGGTGAGGGACATCTTGGTTGATTCTGCTTTCTGGTTATTACGAATAAAGCTGCTATGAACGTTGTTGAGCAAGTGTCCCTGTGGTAAAGTGGGACATCTTGGGTATATGACCAGGAATGGTATAACTGGGTCTTGAGGTAAAAGTATTCTTTGTTTTCCAAGAAATCACCAAGTTGATTTCAAAACTGGTTGTACAAGTTTGCGCTCCCACTTGCAGTGGAAGAGTGTTCCCCTTGTTCCACAGCATGGGCTATTGTTTACTTTTTATTGTAGCCATTCTGACTGGTGTAAGATGGAATCTCAGAGTTATTTTAATTTGCATTTCTGATGACTAAGGACTTTGAATATTTCTTTAAGTGTTTCTTAGCCATTCAAGATTTCTCTGTTGAGGATTCTTTGTTTAGCTATGCACCTCATTTATTTATTTATTTATTTATTTATTTATTTATTTATTTATTTATTTATTTAGTTGATTTTCATTGTTTTTGTTTTCTCTTTTGTTATTTTTGTTCTTTCAAGGCAGAGTCTCACTATGTAGCACTGACTGTTCTGGAACTCGATGTACTAGGCTGTCCTTGAACTCACAGAGCTTTATCTACCCACTCTTCCTTCATAGTTCTGCGACTAAAGGTGTGCGCCACCACACTCAAAAGTGATGTCTTGCCGGGCGGTGGTGGCGCACGCCTGTAATCCCAGCACCCTGGGAGGCAGAGGCAGGTGGATTTCTGAGTTCGAGGCCAGCCTGGTCTACAGAGTGAGTTCCAGGACAGCCAGGGCTATACAGAGAAACCCTGTCTCGAAAAACACCAAAAAAAAAAAAAAAAAAAAAAGTGATGTCTTTTCTAACTTTATTTTCTCTTTCAATCAAAGCTTATTGCAGAAGAATTTTGTCTAAAAACATTTTCAAAGTTTGGACCACAGCCTATCCCAGGTAAATTACATTTCACATGAAGCTTTTCAGCTGTTTGCAATACTCAAGACTACAAATAGAGAAAACAAATTGGGATGGTTATAGAATAAATTTAATCCAAAGTAAATATTAAATTTCTTATATATAGTGCTATACAATAATTATTATTAATAAAGTTTTTATTTGCTGTCTTATTTAGTTGAAATCTGACTTGAAAATCTTTACCAAAGCTTAGTTGATATTTTGAGAACATTGTCTAAAATATAAATGTCCCGACTAAGGTGTAAATCATTACGTAAAACATTTTTCTTTAAGAAATATTTTCTAAATTTTAAAAGTAAATTATTGAGAAATCAACTATTTTACTAAAGGTATGTTTTATTTCAATTTTGACCATTTGATTGATCATTCTCCTACTGTACAATTTATCCAGAGAACTCAATTTTTTAATGTATTCACAGATAGCTGCTACTATGCCCCATAGAGGGGTGTGTGTGTGTGTGTGTGTGTGTATGCTCATGTGAAAGGGTGCATGTGTGAGTACATAGTGAACCTATATGTATGCCAAAGAATAACCTCAGGTGTCTTCCTCAGAAATCTCCTTACATGTCATGGAGCTAACCATTGGGTTATACTGGCTGGCCAGTGTGCTCCAGGGATCTGCCTGTCTCTGCCTCCCCACTAATGAGATTATAATTTCAGGCCGCCACTCCTGGCAGTTTTATATGTGAGTTAAGGATCTAACTCAGGCCTCATGCTTGTGAAGCCAGAACTTGTCTATGGAGCTACCTTCCCAAAGGCATTATCTTAGAAGAGCTAGTCTTATTTTTAAAAAAAGCATTGATATATTTGCCAAAAAGTTTAAACATTTGAAAGGTTGCAAATGATTGTGAAAACGAAAAAGTACCATTCTTGAAGACTTTTGGCACTAAAGATTCAATGTAAAGAATTACTAGAAAGGAATTGCTTGTCTTTTCATGTAGGTAAAAGACCAGCATCAGGACAAGGCATCAGTTCTTTTGTCCCTGCTCAGAAAATCACAAAGCCTGCTGCTAAATATGGAGTGCCTATAACATATAAGAAGTATGGAGATAAAAAGTTACTTGAAAAAAAAACACCCCCAAAACATAAACAGGTAAGATCCTTTAACAAACTGCTTGATGTGAAGTTGAGCATGACCTCATTTAATAACAGCTCCATCCGTTTTCTTAATACTCAGAGTAGTCTTTATTTTCTTACAAAGGAAAGTTGTTCTACTCCATCCGTCCTCTATTTAGGAGCCTTCCAAAAGCATTGGACAGCCATTAAGTAGCTACATTGAGTAAACAACTGTGTAATAAAAAAGGTAGCATTATAAATGAAATCCTCCTTGAACATTTGATTATATGCATAGAAGTAAGTACCTTTGATATTGTAAAATAGTAGGACATTTGT
This sequence comes from Apodemus sylvaticus, assembly GCF_947179515.1. Taxonomy (NCBI): domain Eukaryota; kingdom Metazoa; phylum Chordata; class Mammalia; order Rodentia; family Muridae; genus Apodemus; species Apodemus sylvaticus. The sequence goes on from NC_067489.1 coordinate 58,470,860, forward strand.
GTATAATAATTTGACTATGGGAATATTAATGTAAATCATTATTACCTAGTTTTTGAAATTAGCCATTAAATGTGTCAAGAGGAATATAATATGGGAATGACAGATACAGGAATCACCTGCTACTCCTAGTATTAAGAGCATACTCAAAGAACACAAAAATTAAAGATTACCTACCCCATTCTTGAAGTTAATTCTGACCTTATTTGGATGGGGCATGGCTCTAAGCCTATTTGTGGTACATCCACTGCAGGACCACAGTCTGGCACTGGTAAATTATCTGCTACAAAGCTGAGGCCCCCTGGGACACTGTCTAGATGTCAGTAAGTGTACTGTGAAGCCTAGGTAGCTGACGTTCTGAGAGGCCTAAGGGAAAGTAGCTGGAGTATCCTAGTACTGCTGAGCTTTCTGCAAAGCTGATTGGATAACAGCAGAAATCTGGAGGAAGCTGTCTTTGTGGTACTGCTGAAATACAGCTGGAAACTGACAGGATATAGGAACAACTTTTGCAAGGTACCTGTAGGAGTGAGTAACACAGTGTATTTCCACATGCTGCAATAACAGACAAGAAGCACTGAGCGGAAGAGACACTCGATCCTTCTGTAGTGTCTCCTCCATCATCTGCTAATGTGCTGGTGAGCAAAGGAAAATTGTTAGCATGCCTAGCTGCGGTAGTGGAAGCAGGGCTGTGTACAAGGCCCATGTATCTGACATGCTGGCTTCATCAGTTTTATTTATTCAGCTATGTACCAGTGCCATTGCATCCTTTTCTCTCTGGTCATCAAAAGAAAGCTGGGACTGAGGACCTGAAGCTGTTTCTTGATCTTTAAATCCTCTAAGACTCTGATCATACCCTAATCTTCACACCTCAATATTACTGGTAGGTCTAGTCTGGTCTGGTCTAACCTGGTCTGGTCTTGTCTTTTCTTTTCCTTTCCGTTCCGTTCCTTTCTTTTCTTTTCTTTTTTTCTTTTCTGTTTTGTTTTAAAAAAGAATTTCTCTATGTAACTCTGGCTGTCCTACAACTCCTCTGTAGACCGTTTTGGCCTTGAACTCACAGAGATCCACCTGCCTCTGCCCAAAGTGCTGGAGTTAAAGACACATGTGCATATTGCCAGCCAGGTCTTTGGTAGTTCTTAAGTTCTTCAACCACATAGTTTCTTGTATGCCAAAACTTTAAAGACAATCCTTGCTCATTTTTCTTTGGAACGTGACTTGTCCCTAAACTCTCTAGCCTTCTTATATGGTGTCTTTCTCCTAAAATTGGATCTAGGTAGCATGGTAATGCTTTCCTTATTGACAGCAGACCTTCCCTGCTCCAGTGATCATGATTTCCTTCTAGACTCTGTATTACCTGCTTCTGTGCTGTCGTAGGGTCATCTGCAGACCCATGTTCTTTTTAAAGAGTTTAACATCTGACTCACTTGCAGTTTTCTTACTATTCATAATTTGAGATGACTTCAGGATCCCAAAAAGATGATATAGTGCATACATTTTATATTCTTGCTCAGCCTTATTTATTTACCTTGTTTCTCACCTTCCTGTTGAGCATTCTGGTAATATCCTTATTCCTGTAAACATCAGCTCTATCCTTCCGTTTGTTCCATGCTCCTGGTAGTCACCTCGAACTGCTCTTTGGCACCACATGCTCTCAGCTCTACCTTCATAATGTGTTGAGTTGTTTCTTATCATTTATTCTGCTTTATTTCTAGCTACTTCTCACTAGGTAACAGTGTCCTAACTGGTTTCTCTGCTTCCATGAGTTGAGGGCTGAGAAGGCTGACGGCTATCTTAGAGTGAAGCTCAGTTTTTCATCTCAGTCAATGGCCTCTTGGCAGTGGGATGCTCCTCAGAGCTCTCTGACGGCCTCTGACCTCTCGGTGCCTCATTTCCTACTTCTTCCATGCTGGCCATGGAAGCAGCCCTAATCTAAACCATTCTTTACTATCAGCATGCTCAGTGCTGCTAGCAAAAGAATGAGTTTTTCTTGCAGTTTTCTTCCATTCCTGTGATAATTTGAATGAGAATGGCTACCATAGGCACATGTATTTGAATTCCTGGTCCGCAGTGGGTAGGACTGCTTGGAAAGGATTAGGATGGATGGAAGGCCTTGTTGGAAGAGGTGTGTCTTTTTAATGAGTTTTAAAACCCGGGGGCAGGTTTGAAGTTTTCAAAGACTCCTGTGATTTCCAGTGTTCTCTCTCTGCCTCGTGGTTGTGCACCGCAATGTGGGCTCTCTGTTGTTCCTGCACTCTGCTTCTGTCCATGCCGTTGTGGACTCATGTCCTCTGAAAGCATTGCCCAAGTTAGACACTTTCTAAAATGCCTTGTTCATGGTGTTTTATCACAGTAATAGAAAAGAATAATAAGAAATAACTAAAGACAGTGTCTGAGGTCACAATTCACTTTGGGATTGATTATACAGTATCAATAATGGCCATCCCTGTTCCACATTTGTAATCTACATTGGGAATCTACTGTGCTTTATTTGTTTCCACATTATTACCATCAACTGCTTATTTGGTTAGTAATAGTATTTCTCCTATCTCTGTATAGGTTTTATTATATTGATCATCATAAATTATCACTGAAAATAAGTTCTGACCTGTAATAAGCTTTCCATAAATATTTATTGAATAAATGAATGAATTAGTGATAACTTAGGCATCAAGTCACTTTGAAACCGTAATTTTTTTCAAAGAAATGTTGTCTAATATCTTAGTGAAACTCATGTTAGAAAAATCATCTTATCATTATTTATACTTTTATTAAGATTTTATTTCTACTTTTATGTGTATGATTGTTTTGCCTGCATATATGTTTGTGCACCACTGTAAATGCAGTGCCCATGAAGACCAGAAGACAGCATTGGATGTCCTGAGACTAGAATTACAAATGGTTATAAGCCACCATGTGGGTGATGGGACCTGAAAGAAGGTCCTATGGAAGGAAGAACATCAAGTGTGTTCTTAACTACTGAGCTGTCTTTCCTGTCCTTGTTATCATTTGTAGCAAGTTCATGACTATTGAGAAAAAACTGGAGAGAAAAATGATAATAGTGAATGAACTTCCTTAAATCCCACAAGAGAATATTATAATAAATCAATCATTAAACAAATGCATTTTCATTAATTTTTTTTTTTTTTTTTTAGCTAGAAAAGACCCATAGATTGCTAGGATCATTAGTAGCTAAAGACACTGAAACTTAATGAAATGTCTTTAACCTTCTATTACAATCTAGACATTGAAATCTCATTAGATTAGAAACAGGCTCCTGGAAGTAAAAATGTATCTACTAGATCCCTGTCCAGAGTCCTGCCAGGTCAGCTCCATGCCCGTGCTCTGGTGGTGCAGACTCTGCCGCTTCCACCTCCTCCTCCTGCTCTGCTCTGCATCCTGCTCCTGGGCTCAGCAAGGCAGCCAGTTACTGACCGTGCCCTGCAAGCACATCGTCTTCAGTTGTCTCTAATCTGTTCCCTCCCTTCTTTTTAGTGTTTTGTTTTTCTTTGCCTTTTGTAGGCTCAAGTCCCTTCAGTATTGCCCTGTTTTCTTAGAAGCCCTTCCCGGGTAAAATGCTTATGCCCTCATCTCTTATCATTTTACTATGGAAACAGTAAGATCCCTTGAGGGGACAAAAGCCTACAGGAGCTGCTTGTTTATGAGCAGTGCTCTAGCTTTCCTATGGCCAGGGACACTGCCACGTGGAGGCAGTTGCATTTATAGTTAAAGTTTCCCAGTGAGCAAAAGCATAGAAATGTCATAGATGTGCTAATACTCTTTTCCACAGACCTCTTTCATTTTTTTCTCATTGTTTCTTCTGCCCCTCCCAATGAACAGTAAAATTTCCTTATCAGAACCTCTTTAGTACCTTGTGTATCCTTTTAATGTCATACTTTTTAGAATGTCATCACTTTGGGCAGTTTTATACATGTTTGCACAAAATTGTAAGTTTCTCAGTTTTTTAAATGATTAAATGATTGAATGAATTAAATTCCTATCATAAAGCAATGCCCATTATTTTCCAACTATACTAAATAGGATTAAAGGACAAATAAAAACCCTGTTTTTAGGCACAAGGAGACCAGTGTTCTTTGAGATGTTTCTTCATGTGTGTGTGGTATATAATGTATGTGTATATGTGGTGTATGTGATGTATGTGCATGATGTTATATGTCTGAATGTGATTTATGTGTGTATGTGGTAGCCAGACATCAACTTCAGGTACCTTCTTTCCCTCTACACTTTATTTCTTCCTGGAAGGCAGGCTCTTCCAGGAAGCCAGAAGCTCACCATTTGACTGGGTTATTGGTTCACAGCTTCTAAGGTTACAGACTCTTTTATGTGAGTGCTAGGGATGCAAGGATCAAACTTATATCTTCATACTCCACAGTGGCAACCTACCCACGGAGTCATGTCCTATTCAGGGATTTTATTGTTAATGCTTTATAGTATTTCAGTATGGAGTATTAAATAAAAAACAACTTTGTAATAGATTCTTTGCATACATAGATAATTTGGGTGATAACAATTTGGTTTCTAGTGAAGCACATTGGTATTTGAAGTTATTTTAGTATAATCATAATGTCATTTTTTCCATTAAGTATTTTGATAAATTTGAGATTGACTTACTGTGCTTTTGACAACTTTGAAGAAAAAAAGGGAGAAACACATTTTCAGTATCCAAACAATGCATTTCTTTAAGTGAATTCTGTGTATTTTACTTGTAATCATCATAATTGCATTATATTCTATTGCTATGAAATCAGTTAAGTTGACTTCACTGCTACAAATATGCTTTTAAAACATTTTATGTTCCATATCAAAATTTTTTTACAAACATGTTTCTTTTTTTTCTAAATAGGTTTTTTAAAAATATTAATTAAAAGTAAATTTATTTCACAGATAATTTTCAAGATGTGTTTATTCCAAATAGTATTTACGTATGCAGCCCATGTTTAACACTTGTAATATAGACATGCATGACTTGTCTGGTTTCTTGGGGATAAAACTCATGTTGGCCATGGGTAAGAGAGGGCAGGCATCAATTTAAATCAATAAGAAATACATACTTCCATGAACTTGTAGAAATAAGATTTGTTTTACTTCTTGGCCACACACTAGTCTGTAAAAAAGAAGGAAATGGGGCTACATTAATACTATGGGAAAAGGTCTCTTTTTGACCAGGACTGAAAACATGTGGTTTGTTTGTATAGCTGATGAAATCAAATGATGTGTTTTTTATTAATTCTTCATTCATTTTCAGTTAATATTCAATATATTCAAGCTGCATGCTGTGGGAGTTAATTTCATGTTCTTAGTACTAATATTCAGAATAATAGATTCCACCTGTCATAACCTGAGTGGTGGAGAAAGTGGCTCAGATTAGAGAGGCTACGAGGCTACCAGCTTTGGGGTTTTAGGCAAGGTTATTGCTTTTTTTTTTTTTTAAGATTTGTTTATTTATTTATTTATTTATTTATTTATTTATTTATTTATTTATTTATTTACTTATTATATGTAAGTACACCGTAGCTGTCTTCAGACATACCAGAAGAGGGGTCAGATCTCATTACAGATGGTTGTGAGCCACCATGTGGTTGCTGGGGTTTGAACTCAGGACCTTCGGGAGAGCAGTCAGTGTTCTTAACCGCTGAGCCATCTCACCCGCCCCCAGGTTATTGCTTTTTAAAGTGTTTTTTGGTTTTGTTATTTTCAAGACTTGGTTTTTCTGTGTACTTGACTGTACTTGTGGACTAGGCTTTCCTGGAACTCACAGAGATCTTTCTGCCTCTGTCTCCCAAGTGTTGGGAATAAAGGCATGTGCCACCTAGTGCAGCACTTTCTAAATTTTTTTTAAGCAAATAAGCCTTATTTTTCTAAGCTAACCCTCTGAAAACTAAATAGTAACCAACACTTGGGATGTGCCATAACTTATGTTAAAAAGATTTAACCTAACACAGATTTACTGTACAACAGAGACTATTTTCTTGATGGCAGAGAACACACTTACAGTGGTAAAAATGATTTTATTCCGTATAGTTCACTACAATAAAAGAGAATAGAAGTAAAATTATGAAAATTTTAAAGAATTAGAGAAAAAGTAAAAACATAGCAATCAAATAGATAGGAAACTTGTCAAGCGTCATAACACAGATATAGACAAAGAAGAAGCAGCAGTTTTTAAGGTGTTTTGGTTTTCTGAAGCAGGCTTCCGCGGCCTTCTCATCTCCTGGATCCCTTGATCTTCCTTTCCCCCTGAAGAGATAGCAGCACAGTGCCTGACTGGGAGATTTTAAATACACATCTATTGTTGAATTTCCTTGAATGATTCCTTTTAAAATTATTTTTCTTTAAAAAGGCCTTTTCCCTGAAAAATATGAAACATCTTTTACATTCAAATTTGCAGTAGTTTACTGGAGGTTTACGCATCTTCAGTGGAGGTGCAGGCGTTTAAGGCTGCTGGCTGTCACTAAGCCACCAGAGGGAGCTCCATGAGCATATGCTAGCTGTGGGCTCACTTTAATGTTGCTTCTGGTTTTTAGGTGACAGAAAACAAAACAATTTCCTTAGTATAGTATTTCTGTGTATCTCTTCAGTGTCGAAATAGCATTCTGAAAATAGATGATCTCAGAGGGCCAGCTTGGCATTTTTATCCCATAAATACTCTTGATGTAAAACTGTAGAAAAGTTTATATAACTCATCGATAATATGCAGCCATCTTAAATACCTTCTTGCTGGGCTAGCAGACTCACAACAAAAGTCTGACAACCTGGCTTTGATGGCTGCTGGAGGAGGGAGTCACCTTTCTTTGGGTGTGACTCCTAATGTGTTGCTGATGATTCATTGGTGAGCCCCACACCTATGGGCATATATGGGTTATTAGACTCAGTTATAAAAACAAAAAGGACAGGAAATTAAAATAGGTAAGTGTGTTGGGGGAACCCAGAAGGAATTCGTGGGGAGAGATGGGAAGGAATGGACGTGGGTCAAAATCATGCTGGGGCTTGGGGATACAAAAAGGATTGGAGGTGAGGATTTGGGAGTATATATGATAAAAGTATACTGAGTACATATTAAAATGTTAAATATTATTGATTAAAATAATTATAAATTTTTAAATCATTAAATAAAAATAGTTTTTAAATATGTTGTGAAAACAAAACTAGCTGATGATAAGGAACCCATTTTCATGATTTCTCTGAGGGGCATGTGCCAGTTTGTTTAGTAAAAGGCATATCAAAAGGTCGTACAATAAATTTTGAAACAGTTATGGCTATATTAGCTTTAACTTTTCCTACTTTAAACTTCCACAAATTTGTAATTTCCAATCAAGTGTCTTATCTAATTTATCTAATTCTTAGAACTAACTGAATTTTATTTTATTTGTCCAGGCCCATCAAATTCCAGTGAAGAAAATAAATTCTGGAGAAGAAAGAAAGAAAATTTCTGAGGTATAAAGACACATATCTGCTTATTTTAAAGATTTTCAAAATAGTTCTTAAGACAACAGCAAACCCATTGAGGCTATAGAGTAGTGGTTCTCAACCTAATTGCAGTGACCCTTTAATACAGTTCCTCATGTTGTGGTGACACCCAACTGTAAAATTAATTTCAGCCAGGCAATGGTGGCGCACGCCTTTAATCCCAGCATTTGGGAGGCAGAGGCAGGCAGATTTCTGAGTTCAAGGGCAGCCTGGTCTACAGAGTGAGTTCCAGGACAGCCAGGGCTACACAGAGAAACCCTGTCTCCAATAAACCAAAAAAGAAAAATAATTCATTTTCATTGCTAATTTCTTACTATAATTTTGTTACTGTTATGAACTGTAATGTAATATCAGATATGTGACCCCTATGAAAATGTCATTTGATCTTCCCAGGGGTCATGAGTCATGACCCACAGGTTGAGAACCACTGTTACAGAGCCTTTAGCCCTTTCCACCTTGATTCCTTCAAACACTTACAGTATGTTTGCTCTCTTCATTTCATTTCTCCTTATTTCTTTTGGTATGTCTCTTTTGATGATATATTTTCTTGATGAAAATATAAAACGTAGAGATTATTGACAGAGCTGGGCGGTAGTTGGGTGCACCTTTAATTTCAGCACTCTGGAGGCAGAGGCAGGCAGACCTCTTGAGTTTGAGGCCAGCCTCCTCTACAAAGCAGATTCAGGACAATCAAGGCTTCACAGAGAAACCCTGTCTTTAAAATATATATATATATTGATATAAGTGTTCTCCTTTTGTTTAAGGAAGCAGCAAAAAAAAGAAGGTTGGAATTTATTGAGAAAGAAAAGAAGCAAAAGGATCAGGTAGTTGTTTGCCTTGTGTTTCTCCCTTTGCCTGGCGGTAGAGGATAAGACCCGGGTTCTGAGAAAATGTCTGAAACTGTTACAGATTAGGTTCATGAAGGCTGAGCAGGTGAAGAGACAAGAGAAGCAGCGGGTAAGCTACGCCCCCACAGTGCAGCTGCCCCTCCCCACACATGCCCTATGTAAGGAAGCACAGATTTGATTGTTATTGCTAAATGTATTCTATATGTTTTATACTAAGTAGTTGAAATGGTATTTTGTTTATTTTTCTTTCCCCAAAAGTTGGAGAGGATAAATAGGGCCAGGGAGCAAGGATGGAGGAATGTTTTAAGGGCTGGTGGAAGCGGTGAAGTAAAGGTAGGCACTGATCCCCATAGAGTAAGCCGTCGTTTGTCTCCAGTTCCATCTGCCTCTGTAAAGTGTGTGTGGCTAGCTACTTTCTTCTTATACCAGTAATGTTTATCTAGAATTCTGTAGCACTTGTTACGGCCTAGTCCTTATTTGTGTGTATTTAATATAATGTAATGTAATAATAAAAATTAATTCATGTGTGACATTTATAAAATCAGTTAAGACATTCATGTGGTCGCTTTGATACAGCCCCCCCCCCCAGGGGAATCTCACAAATCAAATACAAAATCAAATATGCTCGTTAGAATTTTTCACATAACCTTGAAAATTAGGTTCTTAGAAGATTAGCTGGCCACTGGCAGACTCTCCAGGATAGCTGTGCCCACCCTCCCGTGCTCTCGTGTGCCCTGCTTATGCTAAGCAGCAGCACGAGCTTCCTGAGTGTGTGGCCTGCTGATTCTGTCTCTGCATTCACTCACCTTCTCCATTGCCAGCTCCCTCCTTTTCCACTGCCACTCTGCCTCCTTTCATGTACCTGGATAGCCAATCGCCTCAGCAGCCATTTACTTAGATTCTTCATTTCACACATTGTCATTGCGCAAATGTGACTCTGTAACCTTGGATAAGTTAACGTTTTTGAGTTTATTTTCAAAGCCCAGAGCTTCTCTGCTTTCTCAGACAGAAATGTCTTCAGCCATCCTTATCCCATCAGCCTTCTCCTTTGCTTTCATAAGCACTGGCCTGTACTTGTTCTCAGAAGCCTAGTCCCCGGGGTTCCCCTTCCTGAGTGTATGTGCCTCGCCTTCCCTCCCCTTGAGTAGTAAGGAGAACCTGCTGACGTAGCTCCTTTTACATGATTACGTTATATGATAAATGGGCACCCCATGATTACATTGACAGAGCAGACTCCTTTATAGTAGACTGGAAGGGAAAAGAAAAATACGGACATCTGTGTCTGCTGACCTGGACAATAGCCACCAGCATGGATGTGGCTAGAAAGTATAGATGACTTCTGGATTGTAACAGTGATCGCTAGCCAGTGACTAAGGAGAAAGTGGCCTTAATTATGAAAATACACTCCCTAGAGCCAGAGAGCTCTGAGCCTTCGATATGAATGTAGCCTTCCCTGGCTTACAGCTAAATAGACCTACCTAAATCATCTACCTACCTAAATCATACACCTGTCAAAACTAGAGAATTAGATAATAAATAGATATTGTTTTAAGCTGTTTAGTTTGTGGTAAGTTTTTGCACAGCTGTAGGAATGGATGCGTATTCCTTTGTACTGCCATTTTTCTTTTGACAGTGAGCCAGCTGTCGCTCAGCTTGCAGTTAAGCTGTCAATCACTTGTCTGTTGCTCCCACTAGCCTCTCAGCATGGAAGTAGACAAGAGGTGGCTATCAAAATGGACTGCTGACCATTCTTGTTTCTTCTCTCAGAGTTATAATGTGGACAGAAGTATGTCTTGTTTGTTTCATCTGTATGTATAGATATGCATATATACTTCCTCAATTTGTATTGCTTTCTGTCTTTTGAGATGTTTTTCACATCATAGGTCAGTAATTCAGTTTGAATCTCTTTTCACAAGTCAGTACTTGGGTAAATGTTATATAGCATTGTAAGTACTTCAGTTTTATGTGAGTAGTACTTATTACTTCCTGGTCAGTAAGCAATAACTCAGGATTTGGTGCATAGTTTTGTTTTTGTTTGTTGGTTAGTTGGTTTTTCCTTTTTTTTTTTCTTAAGATAAAAATTTATTTATGTATATGAGTACACTGTTGGCTGTCTTCAGAAATACCAGAAGAGGACATTGGATCCCATTACAGATGGTTGTGAGCCACCATGTGGCTGCTGAGAATTGAACTCAGGACCTCTGAAGAGCAGTCAGTGCTCTGAAATGCAGAGCCATCTCTCCAGCCCCCAGTTGGTTGTTTTTTCACGACAGGCTTTCTCTCTGTTACTCTGACTGTCTTGGAACTTGCTCTGTAGACTTTGCTGTCCTTGAACACAGAGATCTGACAGCCTCTGCCTCCCAAGTGCTGGGATTAAAGATGTGCATACCCAGCTGATTTGGGTCCAGGGTTAAAAATTAGCTTATTCTAAATTGACCTGTGGGCCAGGACTCTTGCCCAGCATTTGTGCCAAATTCACCAACAGTATTGAGAATTTGCTGGTTGCTTCCTTACTCCTTTAAAAACTTTTCTTAGATTTATTTATTTTACTTTATATGTGTGATTGTTTTGCCTGCATGTATGTATGTGTATCACATGCAGTGCTGTTGGCCACAGTGATCCGCAGCGGGTGTCACCTCCTCTGGGACCCTTGTTACAGTTGGCTATGAGCCACCATATGGAAGATGAGCTGAACCCATGCTGTGTGCAAGAAACATTATTTTTGGATAGTTAGGTACTGTGTCTTTAATAATGTTTGCTTCATTTTGTAAAATTCTGTAATGCTTTCATGATAAAAAGTAAATTCTATTAATGTTTGTACCTGTTCCTAAGTTTAAAATATTTTCTATGTCAGACTCTTTGATTTCTGCATAGTTGCCAAGGACCTGGAGTTGGAGTGTAATGTGAGAAATTCCCAAAGGAGAGATGGATGAAAACTGAAAATTAAGATAATTCAAAGTCAATGTTTTTATTATGTATAGACATTGTTGTTCAAAGGTATAAATATCTGACTTTATTGAACAGTTGCCAAATTCAAGACTTCTTGGCTATGTGCCACCATGCCTGGCTGGTTGATCTGTTTCCAATGTGTTGCTTACAGATTCCTTTTTTAAAATACATAATTTGTACCTAGTTTTATCTAGTGATCATGATAAAAGTGTGAAAGTGTACCTTTTGTTAAAAGTTACATTGTAGTGTTCTTCATTAGTGAAAGTGGATCAGCCCATAAACATGCTAAGTTAAGGAAGATAGAAGAGTTCATGTTATATGCATGTATTCATGTGCAGTTTTAGAAAAGCAAACCCACACCATAGCAATAGAAAGATCAGTGCTTTGTCACTGTCTAAGAGGACATGAGGGCTCTATTTTGGAGTTATTGTGATAATAGCAGTGGCTACCGGAATAAGTATGTTCATCAGTACCATCAATTTAGTCCAGAGAGGGTGCTCAGTGTGTAAAGGTGCTTGCCACCAATCCTGGTGTCCTTTGTGGGATCCTGAGAACGGACTCCTGTGTGTTGTCTTCTCATCTCCACACAGGCTCCAAAGCATCCAGAAGCACAAATGGAATGCTAAGACTGTCCAGCCTAGGCTTGTAATTAGGGAGACTTCGGTGTGTACAAGCTAGGCCTCTATAAAGATGGTTTTTACAAGATTGTGTTGCTTCAGCGTTCTGACAGGATTTTTGACATTTTGTATAGATATCTTCAAAGATGTTTACTTATGCTCACTTTACTAGAAAGAAACATTAGAATTATTTAAAGTCAAGATCTTACTATTGAACAGAGTAATCAGTTGTGTAGATGTGATTACTTTTTAATAGAATTCTAACTCTAAAATGAATATTTTTAAATTTTAATTTTATATCTGTGTATGTGCGTATGGAGGTGAGTCTGTGGGTGGCGACCAAAAGAGGTTATCGGATCTCCTGGAGCTGCACTTAGAGGTTGGAGGTAGTTCCGAGCCGCTGACCATGTATGCTGTGAACCACCCCCTGCCCACTGAACCATCTCTCCAGCCCCTTCCAGTGCGTGTTGTGAGGATGTGTGAGAAGTCCACTAGGGTTCAGCTTTCCACTGAATTATTTTTCTGATTTCTACTGCTTTTTATCCTGTCATTTCAACATCTTTTTTAAAATTTGTTTCTTTGTTTTTGCTTGACTTTTGAGACAGGGTTTCTCTTTAGCCTTGGCTGTCCTAGAACTTACTCTGTAGACCAGAATGGCTTAAAACTCACCTTACCTTTGCCTCTCAAGTACTGGAATTAAAGGCACATGACACTTGAACTGACTTTTAAAGTAGACTTTCTCATAAAATTTTATATATAGTATCAAGATGTTAAGACAAATTTTCTCTCATTGGACTTTGCAGATTTTTTGTTTGATTCTAAAATTGGTTGTTTTATTTTATTTTATTTTTTTAAGATTTCTATATTTATTATATGTAAGTACACTGTAGCTGTCTTCAGACACACCAGAAGAGGGAGTCAGATCTCATTACAGATCGTTGTGAGACACCGTGTGGTTGCTGTAATTTGAATTCAGAACCTTTGGAAGAACAGTCAGTGCTCTTAGCCGCTGAACCATCTCTCCAGCCCCCTGGTTCTTTTCTTTTATGGAGGAAGAGTTTTGAGATAGGGTTTCTCTGTGTAGCCCTGGCTGCCCCAGAACTCTCTCTTTAAACCAGGATGGGCTCAAACTCAAAGATCAACCTGCCTCAGCCTTCTGAGTGCTGGGATTGAAGGTGTGCACCACCACCACCTCGCTTTAAAAGGTGCTGCTCACCCTGCCTCTCTCACTTCCAGTACTGTGAGATCACTGATTTTCTTTCAGTGAACTCCTACATTTATCAGCTAGTCTGTTCAACGTTTTCATTGACAGTCTTCTTACCTTCCTGTCATAGAGCAACTCCTAGTTTTCTGCTTTTGTCTCTCATTCTTGCTTTTGTGTGTAGTATTGATGAACTTAAAATGTTTCAGTGCCCTGGAAAGTTTATTTCATGAATGCCTCCTCCCAGGCTCAGTACCGCTTAGCTGTAACACCTTTTCAGTGTTTAATACTCTGCTTGTCTACCTTCTAGTTGTCTTTATGATCACACTTCCTTCTTCCCCCTATTGAGGCACACACACAAAACATGCATGTAGTTTATTTTAGTTACCTTGACTCTTTTCTTGTCTGTTTTTTTAAAAAGATTGTTATCAAGAATGGGCTAAACAATATCTTTCTCCAAGACTTTAAAAGTAAGATAGATTTTTGCCTATGGCGTATTTTTCTTTTCTGGTTTGTGAGTCTGCTTATTACTTTGGAGTACACCTACTTTATTCATTCACTGTATGACTAGGATACTCTTTTACTTTTGTGGCTTTTTTTTTCCAATTTGTTTGAAAAATATTAAGAGTAGGTATGTTTCTCCTCTTCTATATGATATAAAATATACTTAAATCATGTATTTACCTTCATATCTACTTGGTGGATAGATTTGAGTATATCAAAAGTCACATGCATAGTTAATTAAAATTTTAACTATGATATCAAATTCTGTTTGACTTCAAAACCACGTATATTTAAACATCACAGAACTGAATTATAAAATGTAGGATATAAGCATGTTTAAAAAGTAATAATAAGTAAAAAAGTAATCATAATTAAGATTAGGTTTCTTCATATTTATGTGAATTTACTGACATCTTAATATTTTAGTTTGTCACATCAAGTTATTCTTTACTGTTAGTAGCCAAGAATACTACTGTCTGATTGCTTATGTAGGAAAACCTTTTACTTTTGGCTGTGTGTTTATTAATATGTTAAAACTAGGAAATTGCTATGTTTAAGTTAAGCATTGAAACTGACTTTTTCTTTAAGGCTGGCTCGGGCCTCTGTGGCCTGTAAGATGAGCGTGGTGTGTCAGAGCTCCTTGTTTCTTCCCCAGGCTTCCTTTTTTGGCAGCGGAGGGGCTGTCTCTCCATCACCCTGCTCTCCTCGAGGCCAGTATGAGCATTACCATGCCATTTTTGACCAAATGCAGCGCCTGAGAGCAGAAGATAATGAAGCAAGGTGGAAAGGGGGACTCTATGGACGATGGCTCCCAGAGAGGTATGGCTGTGCTCTGCTTCGCTTCAGAGAAAGGCGGGAAAGCCACTATGGCTGTTTGTCTACAGAGCAGTTCCACCTGGAGTTCATCCAGGATTCCCCAGTGAGGCTTCAGGTCACTACCATTCCCCGATGCTGATGCTATTAGGAAACCTTTGCAAAGATTGAAGGCCTTGTCTAAACAAGCCGGTGCAGACAGGCTGCACTGTGATAGTCCCTGCATTCACCCTGTGCACCACTGTGTGGTTGTCAGACAAACACTTGTAGGTGACTTTTCCCAGTGTCTGACTGAATATCTTTGCTTTCTGGATACAATGAATCTTCATGTGCAAATCTGACCCTTGATTACACTGTGACAAATGTGTAGCTCTTCAGTTCAGCCTGATTATTGTGGTTTATTTTAGTTCTTTTTTTTTATTTTTTTTTTTTTTTTTTTTTTTGGTTCGAGACAGGGTTTCTCTGTGGAGCCCTGGTTGTCCTGGAGCTCACTTTGTAGAACTCGAACTCAGAAATCCGCCTGCCTCTGCCTCCCAAATATAAGGATATATAAGGATATATAAGGAGTACAATTGTGGCTTATTTTAATCTTTAGACAGAACATACTGTTTAAAGGATCATGTGATAACTTTCTGCCGACAAATGGTTGTAATAATTTCATCTACTTGATTTGAATAAATCATAGCATGAACTTAAATAGAATTGCACTTGTTGTAACTTTCCCCCCAGTTTTATAGAGTGAACATAGAATCCTGTATATAGTAGGTAAACCCTCTACCACTGTGCTATATGCCCAGCAAAGCAATTTTTTACTGTTACAATCATGCCCAAGTTCAGTTACATATTTTTTTCTCTGTTGCTTTCTAAGTGTTTTATAGTTTAGTGTTTTACATTTAGGTCTCCCATGCATTTTGAGTGGAGCTTTTTTGTGGATATAAGATAAATATCTAGGTTTGTTTTTCTTGCATGTGGATGGATATCCAGTTCCATAATATTTCTTTAAAAGACAAATCATGGCTACCTTAAATAACCTGTGTTCTTTGGTCAAAGATCAACTGCTTATTCTGTATGACTTTTTTTCTGAGCTCTGAACAGTGTTCCTAAATAAATGCTGTAGAATAATTTTTTTTTTTTTTTTTTTTTGGTGTTTCAAGACAGGGTTTCTCTGTGTAGCCCTGGCTGTCCTGGAACTCGCTCTGTAGACCAGGCTGGCCTCGAACTCAGAAATCTGCCTGCCTCTGCCTCCCAAGTGCTGGGGTTAAAGGTGTGCGTCACCACGGCCCAGCTGTAGACTAAATCTTAAGCTCAGGTTGTTTCGGCACCCCAGCTTTGTTCTTCTTTCAGCACTGAATAGAATATTCTGGATCATTTCTTCTCCCTAATAAATTTAGATCAGTTTGTTCATATCTACAAGTTAACTTGATGGGATTTTGACTCAGAGTGTGTTGAATATACAGGTAGTATAGGAAGAGTTAACAGGTTGACAGCGAGAAATTGTCATACTATGTCTGGAATATTCCTCTGTTCTTTGATATCTTTTAGCAGACTGTTAGTGTTTTCTTCATATTGTTTTCTGTGTGTGTATCACTTCATTGTGATATAAGATAGGGCCTCAATATGTTGACAAGCAGTGGCAAGAACAATTAGTGTGAAAATCTATTAAGTTGAGGCAGCTATGCATGTTTTTAGTTAGGCACTGTTCAATAATTCTAATAGTGTATGCTAATTGGTGTGTTATACTGGCAAACACTGCACATAGACTAGAATGCTGAATTAAATATATTTTACTTCTATGATAGTTGATGTCAGTGTCATCATGATGCAAACCAGAGATCGGAGGCTTTATCTAATCACAGTGGGGTATACTTCCAAGACCCTCAGAAAGAACCTTACCAAATAGTCATATTTTTTTTTTGAGAAGAGAAACAATTTTATTTTTGGCCTTTTTAAATTATTTAGCAATTTGGGGCATGCGCTCTATTTTCAGATGACTAACCAACTGTTACCAGTGATTCCCTGTTCTAGAACATCACTGAGTTAGAAGACCATGGTCCTTCTGTCCACAAGACAGATCCTATGAAGAGGGAAACATCTTCTTGTTAGATACAAACTGGAGCACTAGTAAAAAAAGGAAAAACAAAAATTAAAAAAAAAAAACAAAACTAACAATCTATATCAATCTGAGCAAAAAGTAGTGTCAGGTTTGTAAATCCAAATCTGTAACTCCCCACTGCCCTTCTCCTCTGTCACACTGCTATGTTTCAAAACAGATTCTCACACAGTCATTTGTAGGCAAGGCTGACCTTGACCACCTTGCTCTTCCTGTCTCAACCTGCCAAGTAGAGTGGTCACAGGCACTATGGCTGGCTCATTCCTGCCTCCAGTAAATATACACACTAATAGTCACACTCTGATTATTAAAAATTTTCACAAACTCTGTATGTAAAGCTTTACCCTGAGACAATAGAGGGGATTTCATAGAAATAAAATGGTAGAGAGATTGGTCCCATTGTCAGAAGCAAGAACAGTCTGCAGTGAATTAGTGACAAATCAAGTAAGACATCATCAGAGGGGTCTGAGGATAAGTCTATTACAAAACCAAGATACTGCAAACACTAGCTGCGATGTGCTTGGACATGCTCAGAAAGACAGGAAAGGCACAGAGGATTCTCTGACAAGTGCTGGGGTGCACTGGGATCAGTTGGATCACAATACTTGTCTCCATTCAGGTTCCCTGTGGATGTGGGGCTGAGACATGACTTAAGAGTCCTAAAGAACAAGAGCAAAGCAAGAGCTCTTTTCAGCCATTATTTGCCCAGATCCCAAGCTATCTCTACATGGAGGCTGGAGAATTGGATTTCTGTTGATCTAATACATTCAGTTTATCCTGGTCACCCTCTCCAGTCTACTGTCAGATTACCCATTATGCTTACTCAAGAACACAAACTTCACAAGGACAATTTCAAAAAGGCTTAAACAGTCACTAAATTGGTCAATATTTCAGTAATAGACTCCCCTTTGCCTCAGCCTCCCTCAGTCCTGTATGATTACATCATCATCATCTTCCTCTTCTTCCTCACTATCTTCTGGCAGTTCTTCCTTCTCCTCCTCCTACTCCTACTCCTCTTCCTCTTCTTCTTCCTCCTCTTCCTCTTCATCTAGATACACTACTTCTTCTGCTGGCTTTGGCAATTGAGAGTCAAACCAGTCCAGCACTTGCTGAGTGCTTAGTCTTGATGCCTGACTTAGTTTAAGGACATCCGCTTCCTGCAGCTGCTGGACTGCCCAGTACCTCTCCAAATGTTGTATATCTGGTGGGGGCAGTGGGGCTGGTAGAGGTGGCGTCTTGGCCCATTCTTTCAAGGAATGAGTTGATGGTGTAGGAATAGCTGGATCTTGAAAACTAGGGGTACCAAGTACTGCATTGTCCTGAAACCATTTCAGCTGTCTATGCTTCAAGGAATATCGTGTCACAAAACCATTGAATAATCTCAGGGCGAGGTAAACAGTGATCTGTTGTAATTTATGGCAAGCTTCTTGTCGTGCCCATTGGCACTGTAGGAAAAGGATTTGAGTATGGCCAACTGTTCTTTGGTCTTATGCTTAGTCTTTTGCTGATGTTGCATATCTGGGGAAAGGGATTCCGTGCGACTAGCCCTACTCGGTACTGAGTTATTCTGTAGCCTTTGAGGCCAGAGTGGTTCTACTTATGGAGACAGTGCCTGCTCGGTAGGTGAGAATGACTGTGAGATATAACCAAAAGGCTGGAGTGGTTGGCTCCATTAGCCAATACCTGGAAAGGGGGAGAAGAAGTAGAGGAAGACAGACGGAAGTTCCACTAGGCTCGGACTCCTCCTTACAACTGTCATCAAGTAATGAGATCAGAGGGGCTTATCTGACTGATGGACAGCTGCGGAGTGATTCCAGGAAGCAGTCTTTCCACTACATGACTGGTCAGGACTCCACCTGCCTGCTCCTTAGAGAGGCTACTGATCTGGAAATCTTGACAATCTGATTGGTGGAGAATGTTCTGCTGCCCATCATCAAAGGCTCCTTAACTGTCTGATGATTCAGTGGCAGCTGTGATACCTGAGAGGGCTCCTCAGGCTCAACCTTCAATATGAGTGGGCTCGCTAAGCACAAGAGGACTTGGTCCAAGAGCAACCTGCTCTGGAGGGGGCAATGGAGGCATCTCCTGTGGGGGCCTCACTGCCTGATGTGTGAAAGAGACAAGAGACTTGAAAAGGAGCTGATCTCGGTGGTCACCACTCTGGCTGGATTCTCTTTTATCTATTCAGATGACCAGCTAATGCCATGGCGGAGACATTGGGCCATGAACCAGGTCTTTACCTTCTCTATCTGCAGCCCATGCTGCAGGCAGAGGAGAGCTATATCTGCCAGGCTTGGATAGGGGAAGTAGCTGAAGGCTTGTAGCAGGCTCTCATTTCCATCCAGCTCACTGGTTTGGACGGCTTGAGTCCACACAAGCTGTAGCTCCTCGGAGGGAGACAGATAAACCCTGCTGCGAGCTGTTGATACTGTTGGCATCTTTATTAGGACTCATGCCATGCTCTGGTTTGTACTCTGCAGAGACAGCCCCAGGCCAGGGCGGGAAGGCAGGCCAGGGTAGGGGATTCAAGAGGGAGAAGGGCTACAGCAACCCCAACTCTAATCATACATTTTGAATGACACATTTGAGCATGGTAGTTAATACTCTACTGTATTTGGCTCAGGCTTACATACACAGGGAGGTTCAGGGCATAATGTCAACTTACCTGGGTATATGCAGAGGCATGCTGAATTCAGACCAGGTCCTCTTAGTTGATCTCAGTTTTATAGTGTGTAATATGTCTGCTCAAGGACAGCATATGTGCACATCAGAGACATGCACAAATGTCTTGTTATTATCAACCTGCTCTGTTCAAGCTAACATAGCTTGCTTGGATTTCAGAAATGTTATGTGGGACTACAGTAACCATCTGGAATAGCTGAATATCATAGTAATTGGCTCCTAAACCAGTTATAGATATTATGTAGTCCTAGAAATTTCCTATGATGGAAATTCTAAAGAATTTCTCCTAAATAGCATGCAAGGTAAAGAACTTTAGATCACTGTCATTCACAGTGTCATGGTAGATAAAATATAGTATATTTTAGATTTTTCTTTTCAAGTATGTGTGCGCGCACGTGTGCACTTGTGTGTGTGTGTATATATGTGTGTGTGTGTGTGTGTGTGTGTGTGTGTGTGTGTGTGTGTGTGTGTATACACATAAGCGCAGGTGCCTGTGAAAGTCGTGTGTTACATCCGCTGGAGTTGGAGTTAGTGGTGGTTTTCAGCCAACTCACATGGGAATCAGGAATAGAACTCAGATCCTCTATAAAAGTAGCAAGTGTTCTTAGCTTCTGAGCTATATCTTCTGCTCTGCATTTCAAGTTTTTACAGCTAAATTTCTTATTTAAAATATTTTTTTATGTTTCAGTTTTTTGCTTTAAAAAAGTTGAAGTGATTGTGGAATGAAAATTAGAAATTTTAAAATGTTTACTGGGAAACAGAAAAGGCTTATTTCATGATTTTTTTCAGAACATATATGTTAATTATTTTCCAAAAAGAAGCTACAGGAAGTTCATATACTATACTAGTCACAAGCCAAATAGCTGGAACACAGAGAATAACTTGCTCAACTTTCTTACTCACCTCCAAGTCTAACTGGTTACGTTTGACCTCCTGCCTCATCACGGGGGCTGGGTTACACATGTGCACATTTGTGTTTGCCTGTGTGCTTATCATGCTGACTGACACAGTACAGGCTGTTCAGTGAATATTTATCACCTTCTCATTTGCTGTCTCTTCAGCATATTTACATTCTTTTCTAGTAGTCAGCCAAGTATGCTGAAATAAGATGAGAAAAGACTAAAGTCAGTGACTGCTTTTACTTTTTCCCTAACTTGTCCATTTTACTGTCTGTAAGTAAAATGAATCTTGTCAAGATTTGAAGTAGTGTTAGGATTTTGCTTATTTAAAAAAGTAGTAAATAATATGATTAAGGCAATAAAGACAGCACACACACACACACACACACACACACGCACACGCACACGCACGCACACACACACACTCCTCCTCTTCTTCACAGAGACTATTTTATTTCTGCTTTCATATACTAATTACAGTTTCAATGTGGAATTTAATGCTGAAAATTGCTGACTCTGTGATTTCTCCAAATTAGGCAAAAAGGACACCTAGCTGTAGAGAGAGCCAAACAAGTGGAAGAATTCCTACAGCGTAAACGAGAAGCTATGCAGAATAAAGCCCGAGCCGAAGGACATGTGGTAAGATATTATTTTATTGGGATTTTGAATATATCAGTATTCAAAGTTAAGGCCTGGAATGATGTGAGTGTAAGTAAAAGGAATATGATGTAGCAGTCTGTGCACAATAAAAGATACTGAAGATGTTCAAAAGCAACATAGAGGTTATGTTTTCTCATAAATCTTGTTCATTAGCCTGTTTTCTGATGTCTTTTATTGATATCTTGTATACCAAAGTAAAATTACATCATCACTTTACATTCTGTTCTTTAAAGGGAGAAATGGATATAACAATCTAAATATTCATATTAAAGATATAAGTTCTTAAGTTGCTGGAAATTTTCCCAATATACTGTTTGATTTAATATTTCTTTCTTTAAAGATTTTTGTATATTTATATTTTGATATTTATATTTTTAAGATTTATTATATGTAAGTAAGTACACTGTAGCTGTCTTCAGACATTCCAGAAGAAGAGTCAAATCTCGTTACGGATGGTTGTGAGCCACCATGTGGTGCTGGGATTTGAGCTCAGGACCTCTGGAAAAGCAGTCAGCTCTTAACTGCTGAGCCATCTCTCCAGCCCTGATTTAATATTTCTAAGTGGCAAAGAATTTTAGGGGAAAAAAGGTAAATAAGTGTTGTGAGTGAATACACACACACACACACACACACTATAGTATTTGTTGAAAAGCATGTTAGAAACAAAATAATTACTTTAAACCATCCAGTTAAGCAAATTACAAAATTAAGTCATTTATTTAAAATATTAAGCTGTGAGGTACTCACCTCACTGGTTGGAAGTCTCCCTAGTTCTTAGCTGCAGAGCGCCCAAATGTGCTTTGATCTTTTGTCAAAGCAACTGAGGATTGCTTCTGTCCTGTCATCTCCTTGTGGAGCCTCAATTTATGTAGAAAATGCTTCAAGGTATTTTTTTTAGACTTATCAAATGTGTATAAAAAGCCATAATTGGTAACTGTAAATTTATTAAGTTAACCAATATAAGTTTTTTTTTCCTTTTGAGATTATATTATAGAAAAATGTTACAGCTTTTATTGGTCACTCTTTATATTTTTAGCAGGCATACTCCAATTTACTTTCTTAATAATCTGGAATAAATCTGTATTTGTGACTTTCCTCTGTATAGGAGAAGATAATTTCTTGCTTTCTCCCTTTCCTCAGTTTTCCTATTAATAGCATCTAAATTTTTGATCGCTTTTTTTAAGGGCTTTAAAATTGCTTTGTAGCCTAGGCTGACCTCAAACTCAAGACCTTCAGGCCTGGTTGAGAGCTGGGATTAATGGTATGCACCCATCCTCAGCCCTGGTTGTAGACTACTATCATTTAAAATAGTTCCTGGAGCTGGAGAGTGCTCAGCAGGTCAGAGAGCCTGCTGCTCCAGCACAGGCCCTGGGCTGGTTCTCAGCACCCACACCCAGTGACTTAGGAGCCCATAACTGCAGCTCCTCAGGCCTCTGCAGCTCTGTGCTCGCTCTGTACCACGGACACACCGACACGCACGCCATGATTCACAATAAAGTTAGAGTCGCTTAAGCCGTGATACTTACAACTACCAAGATGCAGTGACTTTTCCCGCCACTGTTTTGGCTTAATCCTGTGATTCCATCATCAGTTTATTCGTGGTGAAGAATGTCCTCTGGTATTTTATTTAAAAGACATTTTCCAAAATTTGTTGGGAAAATGCCTTTTTTTTTCTTTTGACATTTGAACAATACGTTGTAACTTTAACCTGAATTTTTAGGTCTGAAAAGCATTTGGCCGGTTTTTTTTTTTTTTTTTTTTTTTGGTTTTAGTTTTGGTTTTTGGCTTTTTTTTTTTTTTTGTCTTCACGTGTGTATGTTTATTGATTGATTAAGATTTTATTAAAAAATTTTTTTGTCCTGTTTTTTTACTATGCTTACTATACTTGAATTAGTATGCCCCGCACTGTGCACTTTACTGCAAGTGTTTTTCATTAACTATTTGGGGGCTTTAATTATTTAGAAATAATTTGACTCATTGAAGGTTGACTTTAAAGGTTCCCCGAGGCTGTAAAGAACCACATTCTCTCCCATGCTAACTTGGCCCCTTTGGAGTACCCTTGCCTTACTGGTTCTGAGGTCTTTCTGCTCTGCCTGCTGCAAACAGGAAACAGTCACAATCTGGTTAGCCCCTGGTGTGAGCAGCTGTGGCCCCTCAGTGAGAGGCTCTTAAGAACCTCTTCACATTTCCAGCGCGGCTTCCCTGTGCTCTCTCTTCTCTGCTCTGACCACAGTCCCAGCAGCCTTCAGCTTGCCCATGCCCTGATGATGCTTCCTCCGCTCAGAGGGGCCCTGCAGCTCTGTTCCAGTTCCCTCTATTGTGCTGCTGCCCAGAAGCTCTGGCCAGACAGGAAGTAACTGGGCTTCCTTCCCTTGCTTCCCTCTGCCAAGAATCTACCCCATAGTGTTTGTTATCTAGGATTTGAAAACCACATTTTCTTGTATATTGCCTAAACTTTTGACATAATGTTAGTGTAGCTCTAATCACATTGCTCTGTCACGGCTATAGGCATTTATTTTATTTTATTTTAGTTTAGTTTAGTTTTCTTTACTTCTCAGAATTCCATACAGGTACACAATGAAATATGTGTGAATTTATTTCTCATTTCCCCTATACATTCCCTATCACATATTCTTTCAACTTTGTCTTTTTTTTTATTTGATATATTTTTTATTTACATTTCAAATGATTTCCCCTTTTCTGGCTCCCCACTCCCCAAAAGTCCCATAAGCCCTCTTCCCTCCCCCTGTTCCCCCATCCACCCCTTCCTACTTCCCTGTTCTGGTTTTGCCCTATACTGCTACACTGAGTCTTTCCATAACCAGGGGCCACTCCTCCATTCTTCTTGTACATCATTTGATGTGTGGATTATGTTTTGGGTATTCCAGTTTTCTAGACTAATATCCACTTATTAGTGAGTGCATACCATGATTGATTTTCTGAGATTGGGTTACCTCACTTAGTATGATGTCCTCCAGCTCCATCCATTTGTCTAAGAATTTCATGAATTCATTGTTTCTAATGGCTGAATAGTACTCCATTGTGTATATATACCACATTTTTTTTTGTATCCATTCCACCACTGAGGGATCCCTGGGTTCTTTCCAGCTTCTGGTTATTATAAATAGGGCTGCTATGAACACAGTAATCCTTATTACATGCTGGGGAATCCACTGGGTATATGCCCAGGAGTGGTATAGCAGGATCTTCTGGAACTGAGGTGCCCAGTTTTCAGAGGAACCGTCAGACTTATTTCCAGAGTGGTTGTACCAATTTGCAAACCTACCAGCACTGGAGGAGTGTTCCTCTTTCTCCACATCCTCACCAACACCTGCTGTCTCCTGAGTTTTTAATCTTAGCCATTCTGACTGGTGTAAGGTGACATCTCAGGGTTGTTTTGATTTGCATTTCCCTAATGACTAATGATGTTGAGCATTTTTTAAGATGCTTCTCAGCCATCCGATGTTCTTCGGGTGAAAATTCTTTGTTTAGCTCTGTACTCCATTTTTTTTTAATAGGGTTATTTGGTTTTCTGGGGTCTAACTTCTTGAGTTCTTTTTATATATTGGATATTAGCCCTCTGTCTGATTTAGGGTTGGTGAAGATCTTTTCCCAATTTGTTGGTTGTCGATTTGTCCTTTTGATGGTGTCCTTTGCCTTACAGAAACTTTGTAATTTTATGAGGTCCCATTTGTCAATTCTTGATCTTAGAACATAAGCTATTGGTGTTCTGTTCAAGAACTTTCCCCCTGTACCGATGTCCTCAAGGGTCTTCCCCAGTTTCTTTTCTATTAGCTTCAGTGTGTCTGGCTTTATGTGGAGGTCCTTGATCTATTGGAGTTGAGCTTAGTACAAGGAGATAAGAATGGATCAATTCGCATTCTTCTGCATGCTGACCTCCAGTTGAACCAGCACCATTTGTTGAAAAGGCTATCTTTTTTCCACTGGATGTTTTCAGCCCCTTTGTCGAAGATCAAGTGGCCATAGGTGTGTGGGTTCATTTCTGGATCTTCAATCCTATTCCATTGATCCGCCTGCCTGTCACTGTACCCACTACCATGCAGTTTTTAACACTATTGCTCTGTAGTATTGCTTGAGGTCAGGGATACTGATTTCCCCCAGAATTTCTTTTGTTGTTGAGAATAGTTTTAGCTATCCTGGGTTTTTTGTTATTCCAGATGAATTTCAGAATTGCTCTTTCTAACTCTATGAAGAACTGAGTTGGGATTTTGATGGGTATTGTGTTGAATCTGTATATTGCTTTTGGCAAAATGGCCATTTTAACTATATTAATCCTGCCAGTCCATGAGCATGGGAGATTTTTCCATTTTCTGAGGTCTTCTTCCATTTCCTTCTTCAGAGACTTGAAGTTCTTGTCATACAGATCTTTCACTTGTTTGGTCAGAGTCACACCAAGGTACTTTATATTGTTTGTAGCTGTTGTGAAGGGTGTCATTTCCCTAATTTCTTTCTCAGCATGTTTTTCCTTTGAGTATAGGAAGGCTCAGTAGTTTGCTTGAGTTGATTTTATAACCTGCCACTTTGCTGAAGTTGTTTTTCAGCTGTAGGAGTTCTCTGGTAGAGTTTTTTTGGGTCACTTAGGTAGACTATCATATCATCTGCAAATAGTGATAGTTTGACTTCTTCCTTTCCAATTTGTATCTCTTTGACCTCCTTATGTTGTCTAATTGCCCTAGCTAGTACCTCAAGTACAATATTGAAAAGATAAGGAGAGAGGGGGAAGCCTTGTCTAGTCCCTAATTTTAGTGGGATTGCTTCTCTCCATTTAGTTTGATGCTGGCTCCTGGTTTGCTGTATATTGCTTTTACTATGTTTAGGTATGGGCCTTGAATTCCTGTCCTTTCCAAGACTTTTAGCATGAAAGGATGCTGAATTTTGTCAAATGCTTTTTCAGCATCCATCGATAGCATTGATGGATTTCCTTATATTGAACTATCCCTGCATCCCTGGGATGAAGCCTACTTGATCATGGTGGATGGTCGTTTTGATCTGTTCTTGGATTCAGTTGGCAAGAATTTTATTGAGTATTTTTGCATCAATATTTATAAGTGAATTTGGCCTGAAGTTCTCTTTCTTTGTTGGATCTTTGTGTGGTTTTGGTATCAGGGTAATTAATTGTGGCTTCATAGAACGAGTTGGGTAGAGTTCCTTCTGTTTCTATTTTGTGGAATAGTTTGAAGAGTATTGGTGTTAGGTCTTCTATGAAGGTCTGATAGAATTCTGCACTGAAGCCATCTGGTCCCATGCTTTTTTTGATTGGGAGACTTTCTATGACCCTTTTTATTTCTTCAGGTGTTATGGGACTGTTTAGATGATCTATTTGATCCTGATTTAGTTTTGGTGTCTCGCATCTGTCTAGGAAACTGTCCATTGCCTCCAGATTCTCCAGGTGTGTTGAGTATAGGCTTTTGTAGTAGGATCTAATGATTTTTTGAATTTCCTCAGTTTCTGTTGTTATATCTCCCTTTTCATTTCATTTGTTAATCTGTATACTGTCTCTGTGCCCTTTGGTTAGTCTGGCTAAAGGTTTATCTATCTTGTTGATTTTCTCAAAGAACCAGCTCCTGGTTTTGTTGATTCTTTGTATGGTTCTCTTTGTTTCTACTTGATTGATTTCAGCCCTGAGTTTGATGATTTCCTGCCTTCTACTCCTCCTGGGTGAAATAGCTTCTTTTTGTTCCAGGGCTTTCAGGTGTGTCATTAAGCTGTTAGTGTATGCTCTCTCCATTTTCTTTTTGGAGGCACTCAGGGCTATGAGTTTTCCTCTTAGCACTGCTTTCATTGTGTCCCATAAATTTGGGTATGTTGTGTCTTCATTTCCTTAAGGTCTAAAAAGTCTTTAATTTCTTTCTTTATTTCTTCCTTGACCAAGGTATCATTGAGTAGAATATTGTTCAGTTTCCACGTGTATGTGGGTTTTCTGTTGTTTTTGTTGCTATTGAAGACCACTTTTACTCCACAGTGATCCCATAAGAGGCATGGGATTATTTTGATCTTCTTATATTTGTTGAGGTCTGACCAACTATATGGTCGATTTTGGAGAAGGTACCATTAGGTGCTGAGAAAAAGGTATATTCTTTTGCTTTAGCATAAAATGTTCTATATATATCTTCTAAATCTAATTGGTACAAATAGTTTCACTGTGTCCCTGTTCAGTTTCTGTTTTCCTGATCGGTCCATTGAGGAAAGTGCAGTGTTGAAGTCACCCACAATTATTGTGTTAGGTGCAATCTGTGCTTTGAGCTTTAGTAAAGTTTCTTTTACCAATGAGGGTGACCTTGCATTTGGAGCATAGATGTTCAGGATTGAGAGTTCTTCTTGTTGAGTTTTTCCTTTGACCTGCAAGAAGTGTCCCTCAGAGTCTCTTTTGATGACTTTGGGTTGAAAGTCAATTTTATCTGATATTAGAATGGCTGTTCCAACTTGTTTCCTGAGACCATTTGCTTATAAAATTGTCTTCCAGCCTTTTACTCTAAGGTAGTGTTTGTCTTTGACACTGAGGTATGTTTCCTGTATGCAGCAAAATGTAGGGTCCTGTT
Organism: Apodemus sylvaticus; assembly: GCF_947179515.1. Lineage (NCBI taxonomy): Eukaryota > Metazoa > Chordata > Mammalia > Rodentia > Muridae > Apodemus > Apodemus sylvaticus. The sequence goes on from NC_067489.1 coordinate 58,498,185, forward strand.
TACATATCCAGTCTGTTAGTCTATGTCTTTTTATTGGGGCATTGAGCCCATTGATGTTAAGAGATATTAAGGAATAGTAATTATTACTTCCTGTCATTTTTGATGTTATTTTTTAAATTTGATTGGTTATCTTCTTTTAGGTTTGATGAAAGAAGGCTACTATCTTGCTTTTTCCAGGGTGAAGTTTCCCTCCTTGTATTGGTGTTTTCCTCCTATTATCCTTTGTAGGGCTGGGTTTGTGGATACATATTGTGTAAACTTGGTTTTGTCATGGAATATCTTAGTTTCTTCATCTATGGTGATTGAGAGTTTTGCTGGATATAGTAGTTTTGGCTGGCATTTGTGTTCTCTTAGAGTCTGCATGAGATCTGCCCAGGACCTTCTTAGCCTTCATAGTCTCAGGTGAAAAGTCTGCTGTGATTCTGATAGGTCTTCCTTTATATGTTACTTGGCCTTTTTCTCTGACTGCCTTTAATATTCTTTCTTTGTTTAGTTCATTTGGGGCTTTGATTATTATGTGACGGGAGGTATTTCTGTTCTGGTCCAGTCTGTTTGGAGTTCTGTAGGCTTCTTGTATATTCATGGACATCTCTCTCTTTAGATTAGGGAAGTTTTCTTCCATAATTTTATTGAAGATATTTGCTGGCCCTTTAAGTTGTAAATCTTCACTCTCATCTATGCCTGTAATCCTTAGGTTTGGTCTTCTCATTGTGTCTTGGATTTCCTGGATGTTTTGGGTTACAAGCTTTTTGCATTTTGCATTTTCTTTAACTGTTGATTCCATGGTTTCTATGGTATCTTCAGCATCTGAGATTCTTTCTTCTATCTCTTGTATTCTGTTGTTGATATTTGCATCTATGTCCCCTGATTTCTTCCCAAGGTTTTCTATCTCCAAAGTTGTCTCCCTTTGAGTTTTCTTAGTTGTTTCTACTTCTGATTTTAGATCCTGGATGGTTTTGCTTAGCTCCTTCACTTTCCTGTTTGTATTTTCATGTAATTCTTTAAGAGATTTTTGTGTTTCCTCTTTCATGACCTCAGCCTGTTGACCAAAGTTCTCCTGTATTTCTTTAAGTGATTTTTGTGTTTCCTCCTTACTGGCTTTTGTATTCTCCTGAATTTCTTTCAATGATTTTTGTGTTTCCCTTGTAAGGGCTTCTAACTTTTGATCCATTTTCTCCTGAATTTCTTTAAGTATGTCCTTCATGTGTTCCTCTACCAGCATCATGACCAGTGATTTTAAATCCAAATCTTGTTTTTCTGGTGTGATGGGGTATCCAGGACGTGCTGTTAAAGGAGAATTGGGATCAGATGCTGCCATATTGCCTTGATTTCTGTTAGTGACGTTCCTGTGTTTGCCTTTTGCCATCTAGTTCTCACTGGTGTTAGTTGGTCTTGTCAATGCTGGACTCACCAGTGCAAGCTGCCTCTTCCCAGCTGGCCTCTGGTGCACAGCTGACCTCCTACACTGCCTGGAGACAGGGTGCTGTGGCCCAGGCTGTTCAGATCCCAAAGCAGACACCTGAAGGCTCCTGCCCGGGGCCTGCTGGACTCACCAGAGCACACTGACTCCTCCCAGCCAGCCTCCCCGGTGGCCCTCTGGCCTCTTGCAGGGCCTGGAGATGTGGTGTTGTAGCCCAGGCTGTTCTGGATCCCGAAGCGGAGATCTGAAGGCTCCCTCCAGAGGCCTCAGTACAGGAACCTAAGCTCTGTGTGGCCGACCCCCCGGAGCACACTGGCTGTGTCCTCCCAGTCTGCCTCTCTCCTGTATTTCTTTAAAGGAGTTATTTAAGGCTTTCTTGAAGCCCTCTATCAGCATCATGAGATACAATTTTAAATCCAACTCTTGGATTTCCAGTGTGTTGGGGTATCCAGGACTTGCTGTGGTGGGAGAACTGGGTTCTGATGTTGCCATGAGCCCTTGGTTTCTGTTGGTAGGCTTCTTGTGCTTTCCTTTCGCCATCTGGTTATCTCTGATGCTAGCTGGTATTGTTGTCTCTGGCTGGAGTTCGTCCCTCCTGTGGACCTGTAAGCCTGTGTAAAGACTGAGCTCAGAAGTGAAAGCACTGCTGGGAGATCTCTCTCTCTCTCTCTCTCTCTCTCCTGGCGGGCTATGCACAGAAAGCTGTGGAGTCTCCTGGCACCCTGGTGCAAATGATGGTGGGAAGACTTCTGTCCCAGCTGCTCCACCAATTTTATGCCCAGTGTGCTCCTAGCTGGTCCTCTCCAGAGAGAAGTTGGAGATCTCACCTCTGTGCTCAGAAGTTAAGGCAGTGCTGGGGGATCACTCCCTCCTGGTGTGCTGTGCACAGAAGGCTGTGGAGTCTCCTGGCTCAGCCATCCCATCTGATACTAGTTTCTGTGTATTTTTCTTTCCGTTATGACCAAATACCTGATGAGACTATTCTTCAAGGAGGAGAGATACACATTGGTTTACTGTTTCTGATGGCACACTTTTTCCTGGTGAGAAGGTCATATGACAGCTGCTTACATTTTGTCAGTGAGCAGGAAGCAAACGGTGAGCTGAGCAGTGATTTTTTTAAGGAGTATTATGTTTTTCCAAGATAAATTTATTAATGTAAAACTCCTTTGTTTCCTTAGTAATAAAATTGCCTTAGAAGTATGACTATGAACATTTGTAGTTTTCAGTATGTTTGAATAGATGTCATGTGTTACTTGTAGATTGACTGACTCAATGAGGCTGTTTTTATGCAATTTGGGAAGAGTAGGAATACAAAGGTTTGGCAAGTATAATTTAGCTTCATAATAATTTGTAAACAAAAAATAATAATTTGTAATCAAGTGTTAGACAAGATTATGTACACTAGTGTAGTAGGCAGAATTCTCCCACAAAGTATATAGAAACATTATAGAGTATATATTTAGAGTATAGAAACATTATAGAGTATATATTTATAAAAGAGAGGATTTAATATAGTTACAAAAGCTGAAAGGTTCTATATGGAAGTTTGTAAGCCAGAGAAGCAATGACACAGTAGAAAACCAAAAACATCTTGACAATATATTGTTAGTGTAGTCCCTAGCTTCTTGCAGAGACCTGAGAGTCCCATGGAAAATTAACTGGTTCAGGTTCAAAGGCTGAGGTTCCTGGTGTCTGATGCCCCCCCCCCCCAAAAAAAAAAAAAAACAGGAGAGAACACGCCTGCTCTAGAAGTAAGAGCCAGAGAGATAGGTTGGAAGCTGCCCCTTCCTTTCTTGGATATCTTTTTAGAATTCTTGTGCTCATAATTTTAGACTTTATTGGAGATAAATAGATGAGATGTGGTAAGGTACAATTGTATATACAAATTTTATTTTAAGAGTATGTGTGTGTGTGTGTGTGTGCGTGCGTGCGTGCGTGCGTGCGTGCGTGCGTGTGTGTGTGTATGTGTGTGTGTGTGTGTGTGTAGGCCAGAGGACAACTTAGTGTTCTCATTTCTACTTTTACCTATATCAGGAGTTGAACTCAGGTTGTCAGGACTGAAGAGCAAGCATCTCTTACCAGCCTGAGACTATGTATATTTCAGCTTTCGGCTCCCAGGATAAGAGACCCTCATGGAGGTTTCCAGTCATACTCTGCCACCAAATATGTGCAGAGCCTTCCGCATTACCAACATTCTGTGTCAAACTATCTATTTGTTAGAACCAAGAAGCCCACACTGACATGTTATAACCATCCAAAGCCCTTGGTTAGTTAAGGTTCACTTGTGTTATCCATTTGGTAGGTCTGCACACATATATAATGGCATGGCCACCATGTCTTTGTCACACAGAGCATTTTCACCATCTTCAGAGGAGCTGCTTGTAAATACTGGCTTTAGTGTGGATTTCATATAAGAACATAGTACCCAGGTCTCCACAGAAGAGTTTCTTTTTAAGTGAACTTATGATATAATTTAATCATAATAAAACTTACCGGTGCTAAGTACGCCCTATTGAGTAATTGAGTATTGAGTATGCATATAATCCTCTGTCTACTGCTTGATCATGTTAACAAACATTTCTACCATTTCCCCAGGTTTCTTATGCCCCTCCAAAGTTGATCACTCCCCTCCCAGTGATCTGCTCACATTCCTTACAGTTCTGGTACTTTTTGTAGACATTGAAAATTATGAAATTATATGAAAATCATATAGTATGCAATTTTATATGGCTCACTATTTAGACCAAACTGGCTTCTAACTCATAGAGATCTGCCTGCCTTTGCCTCGCAAGTGCTGGTGTTCAGGGAATGCCCCACCACACCTAACCATATTAGTTCTTTTTATTCCTGAGTTACATTCTTTATGTGGCTATACCACAATTTGAGTATTCATTCCTCTGCAGAGGGCCACTTGAGTTGCTTCTTGTGATATAATGTGGTCATTCAATTTTACTCAGTTAAACACATACCCATATAGCTGACTTACCCATTCTCCTTGTAGAGCCTAGTTTCTGTGTTGACATGTCTCATTATGTGTACCTGAGCTGCTGTCTGTGATTATACCTTTAAACAGCACTGGAGAAAATCAAAGCTGTGAAAATTATGTTTGAACCATTTATGATTTGCACTTTGAGCAGTTTGTTATCTTCGATGGCATTCTGTCATTATTTGGGGTCCTTATCATAATTATTATGCACTATCCCTTCTTACCAGTCCTTCTTTAATCATACTTTCCTAAAACCTCTAATTATAGTTCTGTTTCTCTCATCATTACTATAAAATCCATAGCCAGACTCTTGAAAAGTAGATGAAGTTCATTTGTTTCCAGTTCCTTATCTGTTATTTCAACTCTGTAAACAGTTGTCATCACATCAGCATATTGAAAGAAGTAACTGTGCCCATCCTCTCAAATATATGCTGTTTTGTTGTTTCTGTTTGATTCCTTTTGTGGTGTGAGCCGAGGACCTCTCATGAACTAAGTAAAAGCATGGACCACTGAGCTATGTCACCAGCCCAGACAGAGCTTAGTGATCCTTATCTTACTTGACCTTTCTGTGACATCTGAACATGAGCTGGAAAATTTCTTCCTTATCTTCTGCAGTTTACACTAGACTTCTCTGCCTATGGTCTCTTAGCATGTTCTTATCTGTAATTGTTATGTTTTCTTCTTCAGTCTTTCCATGCTAATCTTCTTTGGGATTAAATCCTTCGTTGTTTCTTACTATAAGTGTTGTAGGACAATCTCCCTGGGAATTGCACACACAGCTTGTGTGTGATGTATGTGTAAGTGTCTACTCCCTAGCTTCTGACATGGGCCTTACTCTGTTCTGCACATTCATTTCTCCGTTTCTCTTGTGCTTTCTTATAAGTTTCATATATTTTATTTTTATTTTTATTCATGTGTGTTTGTGGGTATATGTCCTGACACATGTCTGCCCAAGGAGTCCAGCGAGGGCATTGGATCCATTAAGACTAGATCTGCAGGTGATAGGGAGGCCAATCAGAGCCAACGTCTAGTCTTCAGCAGGAGCAACAAGCACCCTGAACTGCTGAGCCGTCTCCCCAGCTTGAGCACTTTGATAATTGACATTTGCTTTGTAAATTACCAGAAAATAAGAATGACTTTATTTTTTTCTTTTCCAGTTTTATGAATTTTTACACATATATAAATGCATGTAGGCAAGTTGCAGAAAAATTCCCATCATGTCTCAAGTTATTGTTGTTGTTGTTAATTCCCCTTTTGTTGTTAATGGCCTATGGGGCCATTTTAATTTAAACCAATATACTCCCTATCAACTGGAGATGCCTCTTAGTTTGGAGAAGCCATACATATTCTCAGAGATCACCTGAAGACCCGTAGTACATGAGTCTTTCCCACATGTCTTCCATTATCAGACAACTGAAGTCTATGAAGAGAGTCTGCTACCAATGCAGTTTCATTCTTTTTTTTAAATAAGTGTTTCTATAGTACTTCTAGTTCTGTCTTTTTAAAGTACCTGAATGAGGGTGAGACATTTTGTAGTGAATATATACTTGGCTTCTTTGTTTTTCTTTTTTAAAAATCTTACCAAATAACCACTTTTAATGGTATTTAATGACAGTATAATTTTGATATGTTTGGATGGATTAGTTATGTTTTATCATTTTATATTTGCTTTATCTATTTTTGTTCTTCTGGTTTTACTCTTGCTACCTTTATCTTATCTGAGTATTTTTTAATATTCCATTTTAATCAACCCTATCATTGTGATTGTATCAATATTGATGCAGCTTTTCAGAAGTGATTGCCTCAAGGGCTCACAATGTATTATACTTTTATTTTTCACAATGTCCTTATAAGCTTTGTTAATTCAGTAGTGTGATGGCTAACTTTACTTGTCAACTTGATGCAGCTTACTCACTTGTGAAGAGTCTCACTGGGATATTGTCCACATTGGGTTGGCCTGTGGGCATGTCTTTATAGGACTGTGGTAAGTTAACTGAAGTGGCAAGACCCAGCCCACTGTGGACGATATTACTCCCTAGGCAGGAAGTCTTGACCTCCTTGGGCCCAGAGTTGAGCTGAGCAGCAAGCAAATGAGAATGGATGTATTTCTGTCTCTTTCGCTCTTGACTGTGCCTGTGATGGGGTTTGCTTCTTCAAGTTCTTGCCACTGTGACTTCTATCCAGTCATGAGCTGTAGAACCTGGAATTATAGCTAGGATAAGCTTTCTCCACTAGGTTCCTTTTCATTAGGGTCGTTTATTGTAGCAACAAATGAAATTAGAACAGATGGGAATGGAAAAATGTTGCCAGTATGTGCTGCCTTTACTCTGTCCTTGCAACCAGGACATTAGTTGCTGTGTGTGTGTGTGTGTGTGTGTGTGTGTGTGTGTGTGTGTTGCTAGGTATTGAACCCAGGAATTTGCACATGCTGGAAATACAGTTTTTACTGAGCCATACTCCAGCCCTTAATTATTCCTTCTTATTGCCTCATATATTTAAGAACTAAGAGAAGTCCTGCCTCAACAACATATATAGCAGGTGAAAACCAGCTACTCCGAGTTGTCCTCTGATCTCTGGGTACATAACTACATTCACACACATACACAAATAAATAAAATTAAAAGCCAGTGGAAATATATTTACATTTTCATACAACATCCCTGAAACCTAGGTTCTGAATATTCTTATGTACTCTGCATTGTCATGTTGTTACTTCCCCTAATACCAATGCTTCCTGAAACCTGCAAACACAGGACTGTAAAATAGTGTTGGATATACTGAAATAAATGTTTAATACTTTTTTAAATTTTTTAAATTTCCCCATAGTGAACCTCCTGTATCTATGATATATATATAAAGTAGATTCAATCAAAAGTAATTTTAGGCAAAAAAAATTTTTTTTAATGCTCAAAAGGTTCCATTTGAATCATTTCTGACACTACTAGTGACCTTAGGAAAAAAATTTTAATTATACTTGAATTTGAAAGCAGATTTATAGAAGGTTAAGAAAAGTGATATCAGGGAATAGAGATAATCAGTATGTATAAAAGTACATTTATCACACATGGATGAGAGATAATAGATGAAAAAGTGGACCGTGAACTCTTTACGTTCAAGGAAACTGTAAACATGATTGTAGTTTGAAGGAAGAGAAAGTAGATAATTGGATAATCTGGTAGTTTTGCTAAAGCATGTGAATAGTTTCTAGTAAGACAATTCCATGATAACAGTAAGCTGTAGTTGAAAATAAGGCAGTTTGTGCCTGAGCTTGTCATGTGCACTGCAGGGCATACCCACGAGCAGAGGTTGATTTAGGTTTAAGAGCTAGTGTACAGCATATTTTTGGAAGCCAGAGCAATGAATATAAAAGTGTGTGTATGTGTATGTGTGTTGTGTGGGTGGGTGAGAGACACAGACCGACTGACACTGTGGTATGTAGTATACACATAGACATCTAGAAGTGGGTTGGATATTTTTTTTTACTATTTTATTTATTTACATTTCAAATGTTGTCCCTCTTCCAGGTCCCTGCTCCATGAGTCCCCCACCCCATCTCCCCTCCTCTTTGCCTCTAAGAGGGTGCTCCTACAACCATCCACCCACTCCCACTTCACTCCTCTAGCGCACCCCCTTCTCTGAGACATCAAGCCTCCACAGGACCAAGCGCATCCCCTCCTACCGAGGCCAGACAAGGCCTCTGTTCCATATGTAGTGGGGTATGGACCATCCCATGTACCAGACGAGGCGGCCGGTCCTCTGTTCCATATGTAGTGGGGTATGGACCATCCCATGTACCAGACAAGGCGGTCGGTCCTCTGTTCCATATGTAGTGGGGTATGGACCATCCCATGTACCAGACAAGGCGGTCGGTCCTCTGTTCCATATGTAGTGGGGTATGGACCATCCCATGTACCAGACGAGGCGGTCGGTCCTCTGTTCCATATGTAGTGGGGGGTATGGACCATCCCATGTACCAGACGAGGCGGTCGGTCCTATGTTCCATATGTAGTGGGGTATGGACCATCCCATGTACCAGATGAGGCGGTCGGTCCTCTGTTCCATATGTAGTGGGGGTATGGACCATCCCATGTACCAGACGAGGCCGTCGGTCCTCTGTTCCATATGTAGTGGGGGTATGGACCATCCCATGTACCAGACGAGGCGGTCGGTCCTCTGTTCCATATGTAGTGGGTTATGGACCATCCCATGTACCAGACGAGGCGGTTGGTCCTCTGTTCCATATGTAGTGGGGGTATGGACCATCCCATGTACCAGACGAGGCGGTCGGTCCTATGTTCCATATGTAGTGGGGTATGGACCATCCCATGTACCAGATGAGGCGGTCGGTCCTCTGTTCCATATGTAGTGGGGGTATGGACCATCCCATGTACCAGACGAGGCCGTCGGTCCTCTGTTCCATATGTAGTGGGGGTATGGACCATCCCATGTACCAGACGAGGCGGTCGGTCCTCTGTTCCATATGTAGTGGGTTATGGACCATCCCATGTACCAGACGAGGCAGTCGGTCCTCTGTTCCATATGTAGTGGGGTATGGACCATCCCATGTACCAGACGAGGCGGTCGGTCCTCTGTTCCATATGTAGTGGGGTATGGACCATCCCATGTACCAGACGAGGCGGTCGGTCCTATGTTCCATATGTAGTGGGGTATGGACCATCCCATGTACCAGACGAGGCGGTCGGTCCTCTGTTCCATATGTAGTGGGGGTATGGACCATCCCATGTACCAGACGAGGCCGTCGGTCCTCTGTTCCATATGTAGTGGGGGTATGGACCATCCCATGTACCAGACAAGGCGGTCGGTCCTCTGTTCCATATGTAGTGGGGTATGGACCATCCCATGTACCAGACAAGGCGGTCGGTCCTCTGTTCCATATGTAGTGGGGTATGGACCATCCCATGTACCATGTACCATGTACCAACTTAGGTTGGTAGCTTAGTCCTTCAGAGCCCTGAAGGCGCTGATTAGTTGATATTGTTGTTCTTCCTTTAGGGTTGCAATCCCCTTCAGATCCTTCACTCCTTTCCTTAACTCTTCCATTGGGGTCCCCAGGCTCAGTCCAGGGGTTGGCTATAAGCATCTGTATCTGTCTGCCAGATAGGTGCCAGCAGAGCCTCTCAGGGGACAACTCTGTTAGGCTCCTGCCTGCAAGCATGTCTCAGCATCAGCAGTAGTGTCAGATTTGGTGTCTGCTCCTGGGATGAATCCCAAGATGGGGTGATCTCTGGATGGCCTTTCCTTCGGTCTTTGCTCCATTTTTTATCCCTGCATTTCCTTTAGACAGCAACAATTCTGGGTTAAGATTTTTGAGAGGGGTGGGTGGCCTCACCCCTCAACTGTCTATCTACTGGGAGTGGTCTCTTTAAATTCTCTCTCCTAGTTGTTCAACAGGAGAGATTAGATCTTTTTTGAAGGCAAAAAATATATAGTGCTTTGGATTTTAACAAGAAAAATACTCTTAAAGACCTCTATGCTCTTAAAGACCTCTTTAATGACCATAGAAACATTTCCAGTCTCTGTACTTAAGTAATTATACTTGGAGTTGAATGACTTCTGTTCTCACTGAATTTACATGCCAACATGGCTATGGGAAGTGCCAGACCTTCTTCAGTGAGGTGTCTAAAACTGGCCAGCACATATCTAAGAGAAGGAAGTGGCAAGTGTATGTGCCTAGGTAGCAGGGCGGTGTAGCCCCACTCGTTCTTTAAACTTAGCACATTGAATGACAAACAGGGAATCCTGCAAAACCTGGCATCTCTGTATGGAGGCAGGCCCAGCTCTTCACGAGGAGGGAGGCCAAGGAACGATGAGGAAGAGGTATGCTTCCCGCATGCTCGGCACCTCCGCCACGCCGCCATTTTAAGTTTGTCGCCTTCTTTTCTTGCATGGTTTAAATGCTTAACAATTATTTTAAGACTTTGTAAGTCTATAGGGACCTGTTAATATATTTTGACTGACATGCCGTGTCATAATTTTGCCCCATAACTGTTACTCAGTCTTCTGAGTTTCAATTTCTTTTCTTTTGATATAATTTAAAATTTGTAATTATAACATATTTCTTTCTTTACAGAAATAAATTCCTTTAAATACTTGAAAGCTAATATTTCATTTTCATTAACCAAATTTCAGAACTTTTGTTTAATGTATTCAGATTAATACTTTTCCATAAATTAGGGTTTTCTTTAGCAGTGAAAATATTCATAGTTTTCCTTTTAAGTGAGAGTTTATTTGTTGTTGTTGTTCCTATTTTAGGTTTATCTGGCAAGACTGAGGCAAATAAGACTACAAAATTTTAATGAGCGCCAACAGATTAAAGCCAAACTTCGTGGTGAGAATGTAGGTAAAAATCAATTTTTCAAAAAATAGTTGAATAATAGATTAAGTTTAAACATGCTATGTCTGTGATAATAAAAGTTAAAACTGTTAAAAGAAAATTAAGGCCAAAGACCAGAAAGCAGTGTGTATGGATGAAGTAAATCTTAAGTACAGGATTTCAAATTGCTAAGATTCTTTGTTGTGTAGGACTTTATAGAGAATATACCTGCTGTCTGAGAGGAGAGGAGAGCACTTGACAGCAGTCTCCTTTTGTCTCTGGCTTTGCGGGCTCAGGTGCAGCTCTCAGGAAAAGTGACAGGGCAGAGTGGTGTCATCTCACATGGTGTGAGTTCAGTCAGAGGTGGCACTGAGCTTGGCTGCTGGTAACTAAGTGCTGTGCTTGTTGACAATTATTCTAGAAAGAAGCTGATGGTACCAGAGGACAAGAAGCAACTGAAGAGGCTGACACGAGGCTCAAAAAGATGGAGTCACTTAAGGTATAGACTGAACAGTGTAACTGTAGGAAAATGAAAACTGAGAGAAGAGTTTGGTCTTAGGAGTTTTGTGTATTTGGATCATTTTCTTCCCTTTAACTTTTGATTCCCCTTGGTAAGTCACCTTATAATTGCTAGAAAATAGCTTTTTTTTCTTTATACAACATTTATGAAGAGCAATTAGGTGAAATTATTGATGTGAATATATAAAACTGTGACACATGTAATTCTATACAACAAGCTACTCATGTAATCCCAGCATTCAGTGGGCTGAGACAAGCAGATTGCTGTGAATTCAAGGCAAGGCTGGTGTGTGTGTGTGTGTGTGTGTGTGTATTATAATCAAGAGACTGTCTGTAAAGAGTGACCATTAAAATGAAATATACAGGTATTTCTTTCTCCAAAGATGAATGGAACTATGCCTAACAGTTGTCATAAACATTATCCAAGGTGAGAAGGAGACATAGTGAGCATGTATTTTTATCCTGGAAACACACACACACAAGCACACACGCACGCACGCACGCACGCACGTTTCTATGTGGGCTACAAAGTCAGTGTCGCTTTAGACCCAGGTGTGAGGATGATGACCATAGGTTATCTTTCTGGTAACTAATTGTGTTGATGGGTTTCATTTTCAGGCCCAAACAAATGCGCGTGCTGCTGTACTAAAAGAACAGCTGGAGCGAAAAAGAAAGGAAGCTTATGAAAGAGAAAAGAAAGTATGGGAAGAGCATGTAAGACTCTTGTACTTCATTAAGCCTTGTTGAATTCATGTCCTTGGGCTTACTGAGGAATCAGTCAGGGTTGTAGTTTGTAAATTTTGTAACACTGAGGATCGAGCCCAGGGCCTTGGATAAACTGTGTCAGGGCAAGTCAGTGTAAAACTCTGTGTGTGTGTGTGTGTGTGTGTGTGTGTGTTGAGTGTGTTTTTTAAATCTTTCTCATAGCTTCTTACCATACTGTTCAGCTATACTATCACAATCACAAGTATAAGGATCATTGTTCTTCCATATTTTTAGATTAACCATGCACAGTCCATTCTAACATCCTTTATAGTCCATGAAGATAGGTAGATAATGATGTATCTATCAAACATGGTGAGCTTACATGTAGTCCAGTTTAGCCTTAAGTTTTTATTAGTTCATCTCCTTTTCATCTGAGCACAGTTTCCCGGCCTCCCTCCTCGCAGCCCTTGCCCCTCAGTCCTCTTCTCCCCTATCCACTTCCCCTGTTTCTCTTCAGAAAAGGAGAGTCCTCTCCTGGATCTCGACTAGCTGTAGCCCATCAGGCTGCTGTAAGACTAAGAGGATCTTTTCCTGTTGAGGCTAGATGAGGCAGCCCAGTAGGAGGAAAGGATCCCCAAAGCAGACGACAGAGTCAGAGGCAGCCCCTGCTTTCACTGCTCGGATCCCACATGAAGATCAAGCTGCACAGCTGTAACGTGTGCAGCGGGCCTGGGCCAGTCCCATGCATGCTCCCTGTTGACGACTCGTCTCTGTGAGCACCTATGGGCCCAGGTTACTTGATTCTGTGGGTTTTCTCGTAGTATCTGTGACCCCTCTGACAGCCTTATTTTTTTAAATGCCAAGTTCAGGCAAAAATCTCAATGAGAAATGAAATTAATTGATAATAGTTGACATGGATTTCACTGTTTGGTTCCTCACAGGGTTAGTCACAGGGTCAGCTCCTCCTTGTTAGCCTCCATCAGCATGCACACACAGACCCACTTTGGCAGCAGGCCTCTACTTTCTTGCTTTGTTACTTAAGTTACCTTAAGGTAGGATGAATGTCTGTGTCTCAGTTCATCCTGTGATTGGCATGTAGGACACTGGCATAGCATATTTATCAAATGTTATTTTTTTTTCTCTAGCCATGTAGGCTCTACACCTTAGAACAGCATGCCTCCTACAGCTCAAGCTCATATAATTCAGAAAACCCAAATTAGGATTACCTTTGCTGAGGTGATGATAAGAAATAAGTGGATACATTTGTTGGGAATTTTGTGACTCAGTTTAATTCAAATTTGTGTCTAGAGAATTGTTCAGGAAATATTTGTTTATTGAATATAGCCTGATATATAGGGAAGGAAAATATATCTAGATTGGGATGCCTGCCAGCCAACAATCTGAAGTAGTTATTTTAAGAAAGAACATTGTTGGGTGCTACCAAGCTATGTATGAAATTATTCTATGTTTAGAATATGAAATCAGGCCCTTTTGATATGGGCCTGACATACTTACTCATCCTTACTAATCCATATACACAGATGAAATGATATTTACTGTTCTGTGACTTAAGACTTGATAAAGCTTCTTACATTAAAGTTGGTCCCATGTTTTGGTTACTTTTTTTACTTTTGCCATTTGGTGGCACTGCTGATTAAGTTTCAGCGCGTAGTAACATTGAAATCTGAAATAGAATATCTTACAGTGATAACTGAAACCTTTTGGGAGATATGAGAATGTCTTACGTTTGTGCAGCTTCTGAGGACATGGCGGCTTGTGTGCTGTCATGGGATTACTTTGTCATGTAAGAACCAGGCACATAGCTCAGCAGTGCCGGACTTGCCTACTGTCTTACATAGGGGCTCCCTTGCTGGGAAGACACCATGATCACGGCAACTCTTATAAGGACAACATCTAATTGGGGCTTGCTTACAGGTTTAGAGGTTCAGTTCATTATTGGCAAGGCAGGAAGCATAGCACACTGTCCAGACAGGCATGGTGCTGGAGGAGCTGAGAGTTCTACATCTTGTTCTGAAGGAAAGTAGGAGGAGACTGACTTCCAGGCATCTAGGATGTCTCAATGTGTGCCCTACAGGGGCACACTTCCTCCAACAAGGCCACACCTCCTAATAACTTCCTAATAGTACCATTCACAACCTGGGCCAAGCATATTAAGCCACAACACCTGGCAGGCACCACATTTTGTATTCAATTCCTAGTATGGAGAAAAGGAAGGGGGAGGAGAAGAAGAAAGAGAGGTGGGGGAGGAGAGAGAGAGAAGGAAAAAAGAAAAAAGAAAGAGCCGGGCAGTGGTGGCGCACGCTTTTAATCCCAGCACTTTGGAGGCAGAGGCAGGCGGATTTCTGAGTTCGAGGCCAGCCTGATCTACAGAGTGAGTTCCAGGGCAGCCAAGGCTACACAGAGAAACCCTGTCTCGAACAAAACAAAAACAAAAAAACAAAAAAGAAAAGAAAAAAGAAAGAAATGTTTGTCTAGAATATGGTGCTACATGCCTGTGTGCTCAGCATTTAGGAGGCTGCAACAGGAGTCTCTTGCTGGGCATGTGTCATGAGTTGGAAGCCAACCTGGGCAACATGCACTTGGATACACACTCACTCACTCATTCACTCACTCACTCACTCATATATACAAATCTGTCTTAGAAGGCTTTTCAAATCAATGCTTTACTCTTGTTGAAAGTTTTTATATTTAAACTGGATGTGTTTTATAAAACTGCTTTCCCTCAATGGAGGAATGGATACAGAAAATGTGGTATATGTACACAATGGAGTACTATTCAGCAATTAAAAACAATGAATTCATGAATTTTTTAGGCAAATGGATGGAACTGGAAAATATCATCCTAAGCGAGGTAACACAATCACAAAAGAATACACATGGAATGCAATCATTGATAAGTGGATATTAATTAGCCCTGAAGCTCTAAATACTGCAGATACAATTAGCATATCAAATGATTCCCATGAAGAAGGAAGGAGAGGGCCCTAATTCTGGAAAGGCTTGATCCAGCATTGTAGGGGAGTACCAGGACAGAGAAAAGGAAGGGGGAAAGATAGGAGAATGGATGGAGAGAAGAAGACTTATGGGACATATAGGGAGGGGGGAACTGGGAAAGGGGAAAGCTTTTGGATTGTAAACAAAGAAGATAGAAATATATGTGTGTGTGTATATATATATATTTAAACTGCTTAGAAGGAAGTAAATATTCTAGACATAGCCATGTAATCAATTTCGTTTTTTACAATTGGCATGCTTGGTTTTAAGATTTCATGGATTTTCTATAAAACTTTGTGAGTTTTTAAATACCTATTTTGAGAATATTATGGATGAGTACTGTATTTACATGGTTTCCATGCTACAGTATCCATCTTCCAGCTTTACCTGTTCCTCTGATACACATGCCCTAAACTTCCTTTCATTATCACTGTTCTCTCTCTCTCTCTCTCTCTCTCTCTCTCTCTCTCTATATATATATATATATATATATATATATATCCCTCCCTCCCTCTCTCCTTCTCTCGCTCGATATCTCTGTCTCTCTCTCTCTCATACTCCAACACAACCTCCTGAGCCCATTTAGTGTTGTTCTTGTGTTTAGGACTGACCACATAGAATGGCTAACCGATCAGGATTTGTCACTGGAGAAGACTGATAAGACTTTGTTGCTTTCAGTTTTTTGTTACTTTCGTATTTAATAGCTTTCTGAATTAAGGGGTCAGTGTAATATCTCCTTTGATAGTTAAGGTACTTTAATATCTTGTGTCACATTTTAAGAGAATGTGAATTTTTTTTTCTATTCCTGTTATATTTATTCATTCTCTTTACATCCTGATCACTGCCCCCTCTCTGGTCCCCACTCTCACAGTCCTTTTCCATCCATCCCACCTTCCCCTTCTCTGAGAGGGTTAAGATCCCCTCTGGATATCCCCTCACCCTGGCACATCAAGTCTCTGCAGGGCTAGGCATATGCTCTCCCACTGACATCAGGCAAGGCAGCTCAACTAGAAAAACATATCCCATGTACAGGCAACAGCTTTTCAGACAGCCCCCACTCCAGTTGTTCTGGGCCCACAAGAAGACCAAGCTGCACATCTGCTACATATATTCGGGGAGGTCAGCCATATATGCTCTTTGGTTGGTGGTTCAGTCTCTGAGAGCCCCCAAGGGCCAGGTTAGCTGACTCTTTTGGCCTTCCTAAGGATGTCTTATCCCCTTTGGGGCACTCAATCCTTCCCCTAATTCTTTCATAAAAATCCCCAAGACCCATCCACTGTTTGACTGTGGGTAACTGCATCCCTCTAAGTCAGCTGCTGGGTAGAGCATCTCAGAGGACAGTTATGCTGGTCTCCTGTCTGAAACACAACAGAGTATGATTAATAGTGTTAGGCATTGGTGCTTATCCAGTGGGTATATTTGGGTCCATTACTGCTTGGCTACTCCCTCATCTCTGCTCCATCCCCCATGCCTACATGTTTCTGGAAATATTAAAATGAATGGACGGCTAGTTCCTGCACCATCCCCAGCTACTCTCTGCCCTGGCCGCCTCTGTCTCTCTTTAGTCACAGCATCGACCAGTCATGTGTCCTTATTGAATGCCAGGGAATCCTCTGGGTATATTACAAGGCACATACTTAAGCATAATAAAAGTAATATACAGCAAGCCAATAGCCAACATCAAATTAAATCGAGAGAAACTTGATCTAAAACCAGGAACAAGACAAGACTTTCCATTCTCTCCCTGTCTACCAACACAGTACTTGAAGTTCTAGCTAAAGTAATAAGACAACTAAAGGAGATCCAGGGGATATAAATTGGAAAGGAAGAAGTCAAAGTATCACTATTTGGGGATGATATGTAGTATACCTAAGCAACCTCAAAGATTCTACCAGAGAACTACAGCTGATAAAACACCTTTAGCCAAATGGCTGGATACAAAATTAACTCAAATCAGTAGCTCTCCTTAATACAAATGATAAATAGACCGAGCAAAAAATTAGAGAAACAACATCATTTACAATAGTCATGAATAATATAAAATATCTTAATGTATATCACTCTACCCAAGCAAGTGAAAAGCCTATATGACAAGAACTTTTGAAGTTGCTGAAGAAAGAAATTGTGGAAGATTTCAGAAGATGAAAAGATCTCCATGCTCTTGGATCAGTAGGATTAACATAGTGAAAATGGCCATCTTACAAAAGCAGTCTACAGATTCAGTGCAATTCCCATCAGTATTCTAGCACAGTTGTTTACAGACCTTGACAGTGCAAATCTCAACTTCATATGAGAAAACAAAGAAACTAGGATAGCTAAACCAGTCCTGAACAGTAAAAGAACCTCTGGAGGTATCACCATCCATGAATTCAAGCTGTACTACAGAGCAGTTGTAATAAAAACTGCATGGTATTGGTATAGGAATAGACACAGTGATCAATAGAATGTCAATATTTTGATTGAAGAATGACTTACCTTGAGCGCTTTCATTTTCATGTAATCACAGCTGTACTGAGTCTGATTCTTTGGTGTCAGACCCTGTTTAGTGCATCAGTCTTTGTTTATTTGATATATTCTTTATTTACATTTCAAATTATTTCCCCTTTCCCTCCCTTCCTCCCCGAAAGTCCCATAAGCCCTCTCCCCTCCCCCTGTTCCCCAATCAACCCTCTCCCACTTCCCTGTCCTGGTATTCCCCTACACTACTACATCTTAGCTCATCAGTCTTAACTTAGATGTTTGTCTGCTACTGTAGACTTCTCTTAAAATTTAGTTTAATATAGAAATATGTCTACTAATTATTTATGCTTTATAGCTTCCTTGAAAATATTAAGACCAAGTTAAAGAATTTTCACAACTCAAAATCAAAGCTAAGTATATTACATGAAAATTTGGTTTTGGTTTGGTGAGAGGGTCTCATAGCCCAGGCTGACTCTAAATATACTGTGTAGCTACGGGTGACCTTGACCTTTGCATCTTTTTCCTTTATGTATATGAGTGCTAGACTTTGAGGCATGCGCCACGAAGCCGGGCTTATGAAGTACTAGGGCTGGAACCCAGTGGTTTTCGATAGATAAACACTAGACACAACTGAGCTCTGACTTAAGCCCTCCCTGGGCACCTGAGACCACGTGCCTGCATTTTCAGAGAGCTGCACGAATGTCTTATTTATATAGTAGCTTATGAATTTAAGAATTATACAAATAAGAAAAACTTAATTTTTAAGGTTCTAAGTATCAAGACCATCCTCAGATTAGACAACTGTTCTACTATTGAACTTTGTCCCCACACTGAAAGAAATTTTTAACAAGTATGGATACAAGCAGATAGGGAGATGCCATAGGTGGCAAAGTTCCTGTTATTTCAAGCATGAGTTCAGATCCAAGCACTGACACAGAAGCTGGCAAGGCATGTCCACCTGTATTACAGGGCTGGGGAGGCCGAGATAGGAAGGTCTGTGGGATCTGCTTAACAGCCCATCTAGACGAGTAGGCAAGCTTCAGGTTCACTGAGACATCGATCGTACCTGCTAGAAATGTGGAGAGTGCTTGAAGAAGACAGAACATCCATCTTCAGCCTCCAAACATACATAAAAATAATTATGACTAAAAGAAGTATAACTCATTGAGGCAGTTCGTATATGGGTCTTCTTTTTCAAGATTTCCTCTTTGCCCCTGTGTTTAGATACCAATAATTTCAAAAATGATTTTTAAGATAATCTTTAAAATCCTGAATTAAAATGAACTGTAAAGTTGCGAAGACCATTTAATGCCATACTTTCCTTGGTGAAATTGTTTTAACCCATTTTATAACTTCTACTTAACTATTCATACAACTCTATTACTTTTTAATCTTTTTGAATCCTGAGTTTTCTTTGAATTAATAAGGTAAAGCATTGACATGTGGTTCATTGTCTCGTGAACTTCTGTTCTAAGACCTTGAATGCACTACCTAAACTTTAAACTCTGATTATGCACACATGACTTTTTGTTTTTATTGTGCATTCTAAAGATAAGAAGCATGGCTTCCTGCAAGCTAATTCATCAGAGGTTCAGTTTAGGCTTGTGGTGCGTAAGTCAGATGACCTTATTTGATAGAGGTTAAATCAATACTTGCTGTGTACACCAGCTGATACGAGGCCCCCAACACATAGAGCAGAGGACTGTTAGGTCTGTGTTGAATCAGAAATGATGCATCTGACCCTCAAGAGTGTGGAGGCCCCAGGGAGTTTAGAGGTCAGGTTGGGTGGGGGTGGGGGCATCCTGTGGAGACAGGTTTGTGGAGAGGTATGGAATGTGGAACAGTTTGAGGGTGGACGGGGAAGGGTGGTCGTGGAGGGAATAAATTCTTAAAAATAAGAATAAAATTTTTATCTGTTAAAAAATAATATCAATAAAAAAAATTCTTGCTGTGTGCTTCACAGTGCTTCATTTTTTTCAGAAAAGAGGGACAGTGCTCTTTTGTTACCCCCCCCCCAAAAAAAAGAGTCTTAGAAAGGCCAAGAAATAATGAAAAATTACCATGCTAGTGAGTTGGAGTTTGAAGCTGTGACAGTAGAAGTGCCTGACTTTGACTGTGAGGGCTGCTGGGGGAGTGCCAAGGGCAGGGGTGCCGGTCAATTCTCACTCATCTTTGTTGTTTCCATCTGTTCCAGACCATTAGCTTCTCTCGGGAACAGAGGCTTGCCTCTTTCCCCACCTCCATTACAGTTTGCAGTCCTTTAGGAGAGAACATCGAGCCTCAGTGATTCTCAGGGTTCATCATCTACATGGTGTACAGTGCAGATAGGAATATAACACACCTTCCACATGTATTATAGTGTCCGGCAGATCAAGTAATTAAGGAATGAGAAAAATCTGTACTATGCATAAAAGAGATTGGGGCCTTCTAATTCTCCATGAAAATATGAAATCCAGCACATTTAATTGTGTGTTCTGTCTCGTGCAGTTGGTGGCGAGGGTAAAAAGTTCAGATGTTCCTGCACCTTTGGAGCATCTTGAAATAGGTGGCTCTCCATCAAAGCAGCAGATGAAGCCTGTTATTTCTGTGACTTCAGCCTTGAAAGAAGTGGGCTTGGTAAGTTTCATAAAATTTAGAAGTCCTCAGAGACTAGAGATTATTTTAAGTAAAAATAAATTTAATGAATTGACATTAGTTCCTAATGGTTTTTTTCTAGAGAATCTATCTTCTTGAATGTTTTGAACTGAACATTGGAATTTTTCTGCCCATAGGTTTTATCTAGGACTCTATTATGGATAAATTTACCTTAAGCACTGTGCTTTTAAGGATCCCCATATACATGGTCTATCAATTTCAGACCCAAAGTGCTTGAGAAAGAAAGTCATGTTGTTACTGCTGTGTCTTAAATAGACTGTCTATAATGATTGCATCTATAGTACTGAGTGGTATTTCTTGTTAAACCATGTAACTATGTAAACAATAGTCCATGATGCCATGGTTATATGGTAATGTCATTCTGTTATGTCTTGTAACTAATCAAGAAATTATTTTTGTTATATGGTTAATATACATAGGCTATATGCATTTACCCATTTTAAATATGAGAATGAGCACCTGTGGGTTTTGGCAAGGTAATAGAGAGTTCTTAGAACCAGTGTCTCACAGATACCGTGTATAGGAGTGGGGGACATATGTTAAAATTACTTCCGCTTTAAAGCAGTTTACTAACAGTCTGGTAAGATGGCTCAGTGGGGAACAGTGCTTGCCACAGTGCCTGACAATTTGGCATTGATGCACATGGTAAAGAGAATGGCTCCTACATGTTTTCCTCTGACGTCCATGTGCATGTAGTTGTAGCAGCGGCAAGCAGGCACTCATGCTTGTGCGTGTGCTAATAATTGCAGTAAAAATCATTTGAAAGGAGTAACTGAAAATAATGTGGCAAACAGTTTTGTACCCAAAACTTTATGATCTGCAATTTTTCAAGAATTATATCTCTTTGGCACTTAAAGTAACTAACTCTAGGATCCTAAAGTCCCAACTATTTGAAATTTTATAACAAGGTAAATGATATTCATTGTAAATTACATTTAACTTGTTATTTTTTAACCTTCTACTTCTGAGTCTCTGTATACCACAAAGATAACAAACAATTATGAACAAGTGTAAGTTTAAACTTGCAAGTATCTAAAATGTGAAGACTGTTCCGGACTGAGAGAAATGGTTCAGAGCGTGGAGGGCCTGCTTGGGCTCACATGGCCCTGAGAGCCACCTGCTCTCAGCACCCTCTGTTTCCCTTTCCTAGCTACTGCCTGTAACTTGGATTTCATGAGATTCAGTAGGTTTTTTCATGGTGCAGAGGTTATTGATTATTACAAAGATTTCTTAAGAGCCTTGTGCAGAGTATTAAACTATTTTTTGGTCATTCTTCAGTGCTTCATATAAGAATCTTGTTGTCTCAGGAGGTTTTGTCTCTTTCTGATAATGACTTTGCATGTGCCGCATTGTTTACAGAACTTTAGATACCATTGTGTGATTCCCTCCCTGGGACCCAGTCCCACATCTCAAGTAGCTGTCCACCTCTCTGACTGCTGTCCTGGGTAATCCTCTGTGTCTTCTTTACATGTATTACTTTCATCTGACCACTACTCTCTTATATTTTCTAAATATTATAAAATAGAGATAATCCATGTGGCTCAATGGACTTTCTTACTGTGTTAGATTTTTAGAAACTGCTTACTTAAAACTTTAAAGATTATTTAGTCACACGGAGTCATAGCCTACATAACAACTAATCTTTTCCTTTACATATATTTTTAAATATTCAGTTGTTTAGGAAATCTTCATTGTATTAATCAAAAGTAAAATTTACATTATTAATGACACAAAAAGTAAAATCTATTCTTGATTCTTTCTAACCTCTTTCCTTAGAGAAAAAAAAAGTAGTCATTTATATCTAATGCTATGGCTTCGGGGTGTGTGTGTGTGTACAACATAAAGATGGTTTCAAAATAACACAGCTCATCCTGCATTACTTTATCTATAAAAACACCCTCTGGGACTGAGACTTGAGCTCAGTCAGTAGAACACTTGCACGAGGCAGCTTTAGTCCAAGATCATTTCTTTAAGGTGTACTTATTTTATGTGTATTGGTGTTCTGCCTGGATGCATCTCTGTGTACAACATGCATGCATGCCTGATGCCCCCAGAGGTCAGAAAAGGGTGTCAGGTCTTTTAGAATCGGTGGTACAGATACTCGTAGATACTGGGAAGTTATACCAGATTCCTCAGCAAGAGCAGCCAATGTCCTTTACTAAGCTTTCTCTCTAGTGTCAAGAACTATATTTTTTTAAGAAACAAACAAACAAAAACAAAAATAGAGACCCTTTTTCTAGCTCTAGTAAACAAAGTATATAGATTTTCTTTTCACATCTTTTGTTGACTTTAAATTACCAAAAATTAGATGCTGAAGAAGACAAAGAGATAATTGTTAGCTGTAACCCCCCACAAATGTGACACATAATTGAAAATTGACCCTGAGTATATTATAATGTTTAAATGCTTATTATTACTGATAATGAAAGAAGTTATGTTAATATTTTATAGGAATGAGGAAAGTTTACAGGGTCCGTTAAATGAAAAGCTAAATGAAAGAAAAATATCAGCTGTTTTACCATAAAGTTTTACATGGTTTTATCTCTTACTCTTTAACCATCTTGTGTTTAAAGGATGGAAGTTTAACTGATACCCCGGAAACTTCAGAAGAAATGGAAAAAACCAATTCTATTTCTGTAAGTACAGTTTTCAAAACTTTCAAAACTTGTGTCAGGCATTTTATTTAATAATATGCTTACTAAAGTGTAACTGTTTCAGAGTAAGCGTGAAATACTGCGTAGACTAAATGAAAATCTTAAAGCCCAAGAGGATGAAGAGGAAAAGCAGCATCACTCTGATTCTTGTGAGACCGTTGGTCACAAGGATGAGCGAGAGTATGAGAGAGAAAATGCCATTTCCTCTGATCGCAAGAAGTGGGAGATGGGAGGTCAGCTTGTGATTCCTCTGGATGAAGTGACACTGGATACATCCTTCTCTGCATCTGAAAGTATGTATGAATATATTAATGTCACTCACATAAACTCATATCCTGGCCATCCAAAGGAACCAACATGTGGATGGCTTGAAAGAGGTAGAAGAAGTCTGGGCATCTCCTCATGGATATGAAGTATCTTTTAGTAAAATTATAAAGAACATTGAAAAAAAGTTTGGTCTTTGCAGTAGCAAAGATTTTTATATAAGAGTATAATTAGAGAAGAGAGAACTAAGGAAATGTATTAAATTGTGTAAACCCTTTACATTGTGTTAAACTGTTAGTGTTTCTGTTGTTGTTGGAGTAAAGGGGGTGCTTGGTGGGGAGTCAGTGTCGCACTGTGCAGCTCGGACTGAGTTTAACTCACTTCTTTTCTGTCTTCCAAGTGCATAAAGTATAGCCCGTGTTGCCCAGCTCCCCACCTCTTCGTTTTATGAGATATACTAAAAATATGTATACCAGGCTAGCCTTGAACTTACAATCCTCTTGTCTCTGCCTCTGAATGCTGAGTGCATTCCACTTTGCCCAACTCTAGCAGTAATTCCTAATAAAAATGAGCATCACAAGCTCTGAAAGGCTTCTTAGATATTTTGGAGGAGCTCTGTGGTTTATGTAGCAAGAATTCCCAAGCATCCAACTGTTCTTATTCTTATATTACTCTAGGCACTGAAATGAATTTAAAAAAACAGGCATATATGGTCTCTTGAGTTCACACTCTAAATAAACAAGTGTGACTATGAATACTTGTTTTAACTGATTTCAATAACTATTTTTGTCAAATTCTTTTCATTTGTACAGAAGCCCGATAATTGTTTATGCTGTATGCCAACTACTCATAAGCTGTAGAAACATGATGAAAGCTAAGGATAGCCACTCTTAAGGAGTGTAGGATAGTAATAGAAAGGGTGGCAAGGAAAAAGGACATTGTAGTTGATAAATACCACACTAATAATAATGGGCTACTCTGAGAATACCTACAATGGCAGAGATGAGTCTTTGGAAGTCAAGCAAGTGGTTCTTTTAGCAGATGGTGAAAGTAGTAGTTAGCTGAGCCAAAGGCCAGGCAAGGGTTTAGGCAGAGAGTAACCAGAATTTAGGGGTAAGAGATTTTATCTCACCGTGTCTCCCTATGTCTCCCTGCCTTGGAGCTCTGGTTGTCTTGCCTGTCCTCCAAGTGCTGGGATTAGAGGTGTGTCCCACCATCCCTAGCTCCCAGCATCCCTAGCTCCCAGCCCTTGGGAATCCAAGGAAACTTGATATGTTGATAATTCAACATGGATGGCCAAGACTCAAAGTTTATGACAAGAAAATTAAACGAGGAGCTGTGGTTATCTTAGGGGATCACGCAGTTTACATTTATTCTCTACACTTTGACCAGCTGTGAGTGTCTACATTAACCACCAGGAAGACCCAATTTTAAAGTCTCCCTTCCACGCTAAGTAGTCTAATATTTGTTGAAGTCAGCCAAAACTCTTTATGATAAGGATCTAGAGAGCCCTCCCAAGGCTCCTCATTTAATTTTCTCTGTGTGTCCTAGCTTTTGGCACTCCGTCTGACAGACACTAGCCTTGCTATCTTCCTTAGAATACAAGTTCTGACCTTCCAACTCAGACTGACCACCAACACTGCCTGTTTTTCTCCCCTTGCTTTAAAGAGATTGATTTAAAAAAAAAAAATGGGTATTCAGTCTTCCAGTTATATTTGTTCCAGAATTTTTCTTTTCTATTGGCATTACTTGACACTCTTCATCACATATCAAATAACTTCATTTTGAGGGTTTTTTTTTAAAGATTTATTTATTTATTTTATGTATATGAGTACACTGTAGCTCTACAAATGGTTGTGAGCCTTCCTGTGGTTGCTGGGAATTCAGTTTAGGACCTCTACTCACTCTGGTCAGCCCCGCTCATCCAGTTAACCTCGCTCAGTCCCTGCTCACTCAGGCCCAAAAATTTATTTATTATTATACATAAGTACACTGTAGCTGTCTTCAGACACACCCAGAAGAGGGTGTCAGCTCTCATTATGCATGGTTGTGAGCCACCATGTGGTTCCTGGGATTTGAACTCAGGACCTTTAGAGGAGCAGTCAAGTGCTCTTAACTGCTGAGCCATCTCTCCAGCCCTTGAGTTTTATTCCTATTTTTCATCCAGTTTTAACTACTTTAATTAAAATTTATTATGAAGAACTTGTGAATAAAAAAATCATATAGCAGGATTTGCCAAACCCAAAGTCTTTTATACATCTCAACAAGCCTGTATACTGTAAGAACAGCCATTCTAATGCTGTGAGGCTTCACATTGGCTTTAACACTTCAGTTATGTTTGTATAGAGTTATCCACACACACACACACACATATATATATATATATAATTTATATAACAAAGTTAAAACTAGAAAAGCAACTAGGTTTGTATCTTCTTTCATGATTCATGTGTCTTTTACCTTAGCCATGCTTTTGAAAATTAGGTCCCTCATGCTATTTATGTCTGCAGTACAAAACTGAATTTCTTACTGATCTGCATTTCCCATTATATCTTGGAGTCTGTTTGCTGCATGCTAAATCCTAATAAAGTATCTTTCAGATGGTATCTTAGTCAAGGTACTATAGAGGAATATAACCTATAGAGTGAATCTGTATTATGAAGAGGGCTTGTTAGACTGGCTTACATGACACAGTTTGGGTGTTCCAAAAATGTCGTCTTACATCTAAAAGGCCAAGAATCCAGTAGCTGCTCATTTTGTGAGGCTGGATGCTTTATCCTTCCTAGTCTGTGACTAAAGGCCTGAAGGATTCTGGAGACCACTGATCTTTAGTTGATATTGAAGTCCAACAAAGATCAGTTCTAGAATTGGGAGGGATACAGCAA
Source organism: Apodemus sylvaticus (assembly GCF_947179515.1). NCBI lineage: Eukaryota > Metazoa > Chordata > Mammalia > Rodentia > Muridae > Apodemus > Apodemus sylvaticus. The sequence goes on from NC_067489.1 coordinate 58,524,082, forward strand.
AGATAAAAGTAGCAACAACTGAGTAGATGAACTTGCCAGTGAGAGTGAAGGCAAACAGGCAAAAAGCAAAGCTTCAGAGACTTGGTCTGCTAGCAGAAGGTGCTGTCCACAGTGAGGGTATATCTTTCCACTTCACATTACCTGATCAAGAAAGTCTTTACAGGTGTTTCCAGTGATCTGTCCTTTTGCTGATTCTAGGTCCAATTTTGTTGATAATCAAGATTAAACATCATAAATAGCCTTAAAAAAAACTCTCTTTGTGTGGGCTATAATTAGGCCAATCAATGTATACCTTGTAATATAATGTGTATTACTCTGAAGTATATATATTTGGGTTTTTAATTTTTTATTTTATCTATTTATTTTATGTGTATGAGTGTTTTCCTTGAATATATGTGTTTTCATCAGATGGTGCCTGGTGTCTGAAAAGGCTAGAAGAGGTCATAAGATCTATCAAGCTGGAGTTACAGATGTTTGTGGACTCATGTGGGAGCTGGGAAATGAACCTGGTTCCTCTAGAAGGGCAGCTAGATCCAGTTCCTGTATTCATGTTTTATTACTAAATATTCTGATGACTCTAATTTTTTTTTGCTTTGCTAAGTATTATTTAAATTAGTTACCCACAATTATTATTATTGTAAAAAGGAAATGTTAGTTATCTGCTTATGATATATAACCTAAAGTTTTATATATATATATATATATATATATATATATATATATGGCAGATTTTCTTAGACTGTTTTCTTCCTTTTAACCCAATGTATATTTACCTTATAATTTATTTTTATATTAGCTTTTAGCATGAAACACTTGGTTGGATAATAGGAATTAAATTATTAAACAACTAATTACTCTATTTTTGAGGATTATTTTCCTATATTTCTTTACACAGATCATACTGTGGGAGAGGTTATTAAGTTGGAGTCTAATGGCTCTCCAAGAAAAGTCTGGGGGAAAAGCCCTACAGATTCTGTGCTGAAGATACTTGGAGAAGCTGAATTACAGCTACAGACAGAAGTACTAGAAAACACACATTTTAAAAGTGGTAAGCATAAGAACCAGTATTATTAAAAATTAATGCGTTAGGATGTCTTCATTTTATTGTGTGGAATTATTTTACCTTCTGGGTGGGGGTTGTTAAAAGAATCTTGAGTTATAACTTAATGAATGAAATCTAAATGAGGAAACCCTAACCCTAACCCAAACCCTGGACAAATGAGCTGGAAAAGGGCACGTGTGCTCTCCAGGAGGGAAAACATTGGAACAGTTTATTAAGAAAGAGACTCAGGAATTAAATTGAGTAGAAGAAATGTATGGTAAGTTTGTGTACATTATTCTGGGACTGGGAGGGACTTTGTCATGAGACAAAAGGAGGACATTCTGGATCTTAGGTGTTTGGGTGTCACAGCAACACCTAAGGAAGAATGGCTGTGTGGGCAGATGCTTGTTCACAAGGCAGGAAATGGACGGAACTGAATCCAGACATGGATGGGTCTGGGCACAGGGTTACCTTTCACATTCAAAACTCATTTCTAAAGCATGTGAAAAATTGACTTAGGATATGAGGATATTGACATGTTCTGTAGTGCTGAAAATAGACTGTAAAGAGCCCACATATGTTACAAAAGGGCAAACAAAGGTTTTTATTTCTTACTAAAGGTGTCTATCACAGCCATAAGTCACAAAAACAGTGTCCTCAGTGACGTCCCATTTAAAGGTCTCAACCACCTCTTTAATATCACCACACTCAGAATCAAGTACCTTAAGGGACACTTGAGCCAGCTATATCTAAACCACAGAAAGAAGTAATAAATTGAAATTGAGGTCACTTAACAACTTCTCTTTTCTCCAGTCATGTCAGCCATGCATCAATCATGTCAACCGCATGCGCATGTGCAGACATTGGATTGAGTTGAGTGTTTTTCTACATGAGTTCAATGAAGTGAGTACAATAAGCTGAGGATGTATGCAAAAGATTGATTCTAATGATAGCTTTTAAAAGGGTGGAAATCCTAAAATACTTCTTGAGAAAGTATGTCAGGATAGGTCATTATACATACTTGCAAAATAAAATTTTTTAAGATTATAATTTAATTATAATATTTTGCCATTCACCTTTCCTCCTCCAAACCATTTCAATATAACCCCCTCCTCTTTTTCCTTCAAATTTATGGAAAATCAAATTTTTACAAGAATAGAATAGGTATGTTGGTCCACACCTTTAATCCCAGCACTTGGGGAGCAGAGGCAGGTGGAGCTGTGAGTTGAAGGTCAATCTGATCTTCATAGGGATTTCCAGGTCTGCAGGGGCCATGTGGTGAGACCTTGTTCAAAAACACTGTAGTAGAGGGAGATGGGGAAGAAACAACACTGGAGATTAGAAATGAAGATTCTGAAAGGTGCTACTTCTGAGAGGCCATATTTATAAGGTCTCTTAAGACATGACTTATTAAGACTTAAGACAGTGAGGTTGAGAATAGTTCACCGAAATGAGGGGTCTGCATATTGGCAGGATTATGTATTGTGCATATAAAGTCATCTATCTATGACAGAATTGCTTTTAGGGAGCAATTCTGGTACAGTGGCTACTAAAATATTCAGCAGTCATACAGGAAAGCCGAGCGTGGAGAGCTGCAGGCAGCTGGTGTATACTAAACTAGTTCTTTCCTGGAAACAGCCAAAGCGTGCAGAATGTATAACAAATTAGAAGTCTCAGTTGCTATTATGGAAAAAAAACAGGTGGTTAATAATTTTTAAAGTTTGATTCTAATACAGGTATATTAATTTTACCCCAAAAAAATGCAAGCTGTTATTATGGAATCAAATTTGGCTGCTACATTATCTTAACTCATTTTTAGTTAGTCATGTATAACTACTTGTTGCAACAATCCGAGTTGGGGGTGTTTGCTTATTTGTTTGTTTGTTTGTTTGTTGCTCTAAATGTCATTGCAAGTAACCTCAAGACCTTTTGAGAGCAGTAGACTTCGTTCTTTTGTTTCTGCAGAGATTTGTGCTGAAGAGGAGAATTCCAAACCCTTACTCACTGGAGAAGAGAATCTGCAGTGTATTTCAAAAGAAATAAACCCATCAGCTACTGTTGATTCTACTGAAACAAAGCATCCAAAGTTTACTGAGGTGTCTCCACCAATGTCAGAAAGAAATGTGGAAGGTATGTTAAAATGATTTTAATTAGCTAAGTTGCATTCAAACACTGAAAGGGTTTTTTTTTTTTTATCATCAAAATTTGTGTATATGTTTGAGTAATTATCTTGAATTAGGCTCACTATTTTTATACTTTTAGCAACTGGCTTTTTTTTTTTTTTAATTTAATTTTCTGTTTTTAGTTTTCAAGACCAAGAGTTTTCAAGGGTTTCATTTGTGTGTCTGGGTGGTCTCCCAGAATGCAGAGTCCTGGTGTTCTAGAACTTTAGGCATGTATAGCCATGCACACTAGGAATAGGCACTCCCTTTGCAGTATTTTATGAATCAGGGACTAAGTCAAGTCTTGGCCTGTGATTTCTTAATAAATTGTGTCTTTGCCTAAGAGGTCAGTAAGACTGCCTGATGGCTTTTCTGCTATCTTGGAAGGTACACCTCAGAGGCTTAGTAACATAGGTCCCTCTCCCTCCCCCTTTGTGAGCCATGTGGATGCTAGGAATTGAACCTTGGTCCTCTGGAAAACAACCAATGCTCTTAATTGCTGAGCCAATTCTCCAGCTCCTATTCTTCCCATCTTCTGTGCTTCCCTCTGTGACTCAGAGATTCTGAGGTGGGGGAAACAGAAGTCCCCTCCGAAAGAGAAAAGTTCTAATGAATCTACCGGAAAAGCTGCTTTTGTTTCTGCTTGTTTGTTTGCTTGCTGATTATGTTCTTTAAAGCTAACAAGGAAGTTAGCATTTCTGTTGGTTACAGTTGTCACAAACCCACAAAGTCAACCCATTGTAGGGAACCAGGCCTGCCTTTCAAAGGGAAGAGCACTAAAGTTTTTAACCTACCTTTCTGCCCAGTAAATAAAAATTACTATATTCTTTCTACACACAAATTGATCTTTTAGTCTCTCCTTGACATGAGGTTCTTCTGAGCTAGATGAACTTCTTTTCTGATGCCCCTGACCTCCAGATACCAACCAGAAGCTGCAGTATTCTTAACTGTCCAGTCATGAATTGGAGTAGCATCACCTCCATTGTGTTTAACTTGTGAAGGTAAAACACTGCCTTCTCCAAAACAAGACTGTCAGAGACTGTTTCATGCAACCATGTTTAGTTCATCACAGTATAAGAGCTAGAAGGATGGTTAGTAGTAGTGGATGTTATAGAGTGATGTCTATGCTCCTCAAAAGATGTATACATTGAAATCTAAATCCCTGTGTATTTGGAGGTAATTAACTTTTGAATTACAGTGAAACCTCGTGAATGGAATTAATATCCTTCTAAAAAGAGGCCAGAGGGCCAGCCTTTATGTCATGCTAGAGATACGGGAAGAAAAAGGCTATCAGTGTACCTAGAAGGAAACATCTTTCTCCAGAACTTACTAGATTCTCTGACCTGTGGAGCTAAGTGAAATTAATATCTATTTAAGCCACCCATTCTGATAATTTATTATAGTAGTTTAAACAAGACAGCATATTGCACCCTTCTCAAAAATTAAGAATAAAAATTTTAAGAATTGAAATCAAGTAACAGGATAAGTATGCATGTAATGAAGACTATATAGCCTAGATTGGGGTTGGCAAGCTTAACAGTTCCTACAGAGAGCTATAGAGTACATACATTAAGCTTTGTGAAACGTATGGTCACAAACTGAGTTTATAGAATAAAGTAAATTGGTTTTAATATGGCTAAAGATTAGCAGGGAACTTTTGGATTGTGGACCTACCCCTTTAGGAAGCTAATCATCCCACAGTCCATTCCCACAGCCTGAAGAGATCAGGCTTTGCTCCCTGCAGTTCTTTGTCTGGGACAGCGTTAAGGAGCCATCTGTGCTGTGGCTTTACCACCCCTAATTCATAGAGCTGCACTGTATGTGGCTCCTCAGTGCTGTCCATGAGCTATGTTGAACCAAGTCATGTGATGTGGAGCTTCACTCAGGACTTTCCTTTGTTCAGGGGAGCCGTCTGTCATCCTGTCTATGACAGCTGTCTGTCTCTTACTTTAAGCTGTAGCTCTTAATAAAACTGCTTTCTAGATTCTTCAGGGAAAGCTGTCCCCCGTAAGACCTTCTCCCCTTTTCTCTATTTGACAAGAACAGAATTACCTACTAAAAAACCAAATAGGTTCTTTCCCCTCAGTGCTTACTGTATGAGTGACCAACAACATTCATGTGAGCAACAGATAGAAATTATTAGAATTTATATGTTTCTTGTCCTTCACAGTGGGTCAAGGTCAAGTCATTAGAAATTTAAATATAAACTAGAAATGTATGTCTCAATTCTATGAAAGGTGAGCATGGTGTTGAGTTTAGTAACATAGTATAAGATCTCAGGAAAAAGAGAAGAATCATCGTGCTGGAGTGAAGAAGGCTTAGCAGTTAAGCACTGATCATGAGGAGACCAGGGTTTGGATCCTAGCACCTACCCGACACCTCTGGCATCCTGCAAACACCAATAACTTCAGCTCTGAGGGATCTGGCTTTCTTCTAGCCTCAGTACATATTCACACAGCCTTGCATATATGCATAAACCCATGTAGACATATACATACACATTCATGCATACATATGTACATACATATGTGTACATACATACATGGAATACTTTTTAAAGACTGCCAGAAAAACAGGGATAGTTCCCTAGATATTAATTATTTGAGGATATAAATGAAAATAGATTTAACATACTCCACTTATTTTCTAGGCCATTGTAAAACTCCAGGTAATCATATTGGGGTTTGTGTGTGTGTGTGTGTGTGTGTGTTGGAAAATAAATTTTAAAGTTTATAATTTCCTTCCTAATCATTAATAATCACAGTCTATTTCTCCATACTGAACAACAGGTATCTTTATTCTTTAGTTTTGATGCCCTTAAGCTAATTTACATTCTATAATTTTAGTAAGGCATATATTTTATATAATAATGAGTATTGTATACAGTAATCAAGTATTTGTGTTATAACAAAAAGATGAAAGGACTAGTCTTTTCATTTCAAAAGTGACTTCACTACAGACTAGCACAGAAATCTTAAAACTGATTGGTTTGTATATAATTAGCATTAGTTAAGCTAATTCTAGTGATAACTTACATAAAGTTTAGTCAGTCCATTCTTGAACAAACATTCCTCTGACATCTGATTTTGCTTGGAAGAACCTGATGATTTGGAAACAGAAGTTCTACAAGAGCCAAGTAGCACACAGACAGATGGGAGTTTGCCACCTGTTCTTAATGATGTGTGGACTAGAGAGAAGGAAGCAGCCAAGGAAGCCACGGAAACTGAGTAAGTTGTCTTTATCTTTACTTTTCAAAGCTCAGTTCCTTTAGTAAGCACTTCAGTAAGCAATGCTGCATGAACTAATCAATAGTCTAGTTTAATAACTTCATATTGTAACATGATATAAAGTAATCTGATTTCATAATAGTTATTTGCATGGGTCAGAAATCACAAAGTACATGACGGTAAACAGTAATGTCTTACCAGCCTGTATTTCCTTTCATCCAATTTCTGATATTTCTCTGCAGATAATTTTTAGTATGTATAAACAAAATACAGTCTTCAGCCCATTCCAGATACCGTTGCTAGTATAATATAATCAGTGCTTTCCACCTTTTCAGCAGTTTAAAATGTCGTGTGTCTGTGCAAGTGTGTGCTTGTGTGTGCACTTTAATGTGCCTCCTGTATGGAATCAGGGAGGCACATTAAACCCTTGGAGCTGAAGCTTATGTGATCACGAGCTCACCCATGTGTATGCGAGGATCCAAACCCGTCCTCATGAAGGAGTAGCAAGTTCTCTTAAGTACTGAGCCATCTCTCCATCCTCACTTTGCTTGTTTTTATAAAGGTCAGTAGTCTGGGGACCAGGGGAGATAGTGCAATGGTTAAGAGGGCTTGCTGCTCTAGCAGAAGACCAGGGTTTGGTTCCCAGCACATACATGGCAGGTCATAGGCCCCCATAAATCTAGTTTTAGCATGACTGATGCCCTCTTCTGACCTTTGAGGACTCTTGTGCATTCATGATATACACACACATACACTCATGTATGTACATAAACACACATACACATGCACACACACATATACACACAGGCATATAAAATAAATTTCAAAAGTTCATAGTCTGGGAAGTTTTCTCACATTAAAATATGAAGGTTCTTTTTTATATGTGTACTCCATTATATGGATGTAAGATGACTCAGTACGTCTACTACTTCATGAGTATTTACTGATGCTGTATATTGTGGTGCTTCAACAAGTAATAATTTACATAAAGTATTTTTGAAAAAGTAGGTGTGTTTGCTTTTGAAACACAGAGGTATAATTTTAATTGCATTCGTAGTTTAGTCAATCTTCAAATGAAGATTCTACCGCTATTGACATTCAGAACAAATGAATGATTGCTGACTAGTGATTAATAATTGGTGAGTTTTATTTTACTCAAAGTAGAAAATATATTGTTCTTACAAGAGAAAATATTATATAAAAATGAGAAAATACATGGACAGGAAGCAGAGGATACTTGTAGATGTGGGTTTCATTTTCTTTATATGAGGGAGTTTTATTTCTAATAAACTATGTGGTATTTGTTTATTTTGTTTGGTTTACCTGTCTTATGGGAGGTTGGAAGATAATGTTGCTGTGCAGCAGAGTGAAATTTGTGAAGACAGAATTCCAAAGAATGTGGACCAATCTTGTAAGGATCATATAGGTAAAGTCATAATTTTTTTAAAAAAAAACTAAAATAGGCCTAGAGAATACGAATCTGCATTTGCCAGCCCAGGACTGTGGTAAGATAAGCAGGTAACTTCTTGGTAAATTATATTACTCAAAATGAAAAGAATTACTGCTAAAATAATACTGATATACTAAGGGCAGCGAATAGATTGTTTTCTTTTTAAAATACTATTGGTTAAAATATAAGACAATATAAATAATTTTCTATTCTGCATAAAGAAAATAAACTGAAAAATGGTTGTCTAAACTGAATTTTTAATATTTCTTTGAAGTTATATATTTTAAAAAACTTCCAATATAATGAAAGCATCTAATAAATCCTGAAAATAAAATACTATATTTCCTTAGAGATTATTTATAAGTTAGTGTTCAGTATACTTCCATGTATACTTTGATTTTGTTTTCTTAGTATGAGGTGATTTGGGGATGGAATTCATTTTTTTAATTAAAAAATCTTTTTTGTGTCTGAGAAGCTTGCTTTCATATATACAATTATGTATTCCACATGTAGTGCTGGTACCCACAAAGGCCAGAAGAGCATGTCAGATCTCATGGAACTGGAGTCAGATGTTTTTGAGCTGCTGTATGGGTCCTGAGAGCCAAACCCAGGTCCCCTGCAAGATCAGCAAGTGCTTGTAACCACTAAACCATTTCTCTCCAGCCCCTTGCATGGAGTTTGTGTTAAATAGTATATAAAACTTGTTGATATTTAGAATTTTAAATGCTCTTATGTAGACTTACAGTATAATCTCTTCTGTATTCCACAGAACCTGCAGTACATGATTCTCCGCAGTCTGGGTGTAATGTAGACAAGTCAGTACAGCCAGAATTGTTTTTCCAGAAAGTGGTTCATGCCGAGGACTTGAATTTAGTTCAATCAGTTCATTGTTCACCAGAAGAACCAATTCCAATTCGTTCTCACTCTGATTCTCCACCAAAAGCTAAAAGCAAGAATTCCTTACTGATTGGACTTTCAACTGGTCTGTTTGATGCAAACAACCCAAAGGCAAGTGTGGCCTCATATAGAGAATACCATCTCTCCATTGATAGTACTGCTTGGTTGCCAGTGTTGGGTTAATTGATCAAAATACAAACAAGTACAAACACAAACAAAAGCAACAAAAATCCCCTATTTTATTGGCTAGGGTTCTTTTTAGCGTTACTACAAATAGTTATGGAGCTGTGGTTTTTCTCCCAGTGAATATCCTATTTGGGGATTAAGACAGAGTTTATACCAGGCACTCAGAGTCAAGGAACTGTCTTCTGAACTACCCACTCAATGCTACCAGATCCAGATCCCACATCAACCCTGAAAATACTTCAGGTGAAATAACTTGGCTGGTTTCTGCAACCTTGGTGTTACTGTTTTTTTTTTTTGTTTTGTTTTGGTTTGGTTTGGTTTTTTTTTTTTTTTTTTTTTTTTTTTTTTTTTTTTTTTGAGGTGCAGAGCTGTAAATCCTTTCCTGAGACTTGAATTCCATGAATCCTTGGATTCCGTGAATACCACTATGGCCCAGGCATCTTGACTGTACAAGGAGGACTGTGTATTGCAGATTGGAGACAGCTTCCATTTGTATTCTCTTAGCTTCTCTTCCTGCTTCCCTACAAAGCTTCCTCTGACTTAGTAAATACATTTACCTACATTACTTATATGTAATGTTTGTGTCTGTATACCTACCAAAAAATGCTGCATATATTGTTTAAGTAGTTATTTTTATTGTCTTTTAAATATTGTTTTGATATTACTATAAAATATCAGACATTAAATATCTTCTCGTATTATCTTGAATGACCAATACTCCATTAAGTTGATATGTCATTATTGTCACTCCCCAAAATAGTTCTGAGGCTATGGAAATTGTTCACTCAGTAAAGTGCTTCATGTATAAGCGTAAACCTGGGTTTGAATCCCCAGCACCCATGTAAAACCAGACGGGACAGTACCCACCTGCAGTCCCAGCACTGCAAAGGCAGAGCAGAAGGGTCCCTGGAGCTTGCTGTCCAGCCAGTCTAGTCAAATTGGTGAGTTCCAGGTCAGTAAGAGCCCACTTGCCAAACAATAAAGTAGAGAGAAGGTGAGAAAGAAACCTAATGTCGACCTCTGGTCTACACACACATGCTCACATGCTCACATGCACATGACTTAATTTGGAAAGCAAAATTATGTAGTTTGAAACACACTTAAAGATTAAAGCATCCTGGCAATTCAGTTATATACAGGAGGAAATAGATAAAAATATTCAATCTCACAAATATAAATATATGCAAACAGAAAATAGTTTGTGCTGTCAATGCCTCAATGAAGAATGAAGAATATTGATTCCTCTGTATGATAAATAGCATTACTATTATATTTTACTTCAATTATCTCTTCAATGAGAAACTAATAGGATTAATTTGTTTAAATTTGTATTATTTACATCTGTGAGATTCAATATTTTTATCTATTTGCGCCTATATATAATAGAATTGCCAGAATTCTTTAACATTTAACTGTGTTTCTGTAACTGCCCACAGTTACATTGAACGGGTTACCTGGAAGGGAAGCTGGGGATGTATGGGAAGGCGGCAAAAAAAGACAGAGACCAAGATAACACCTGCCATCCAAGGTCTCAAAGTTTAATGAAGAACTCCCAATATATATAGGTGGGGGTGGGGTGGGGTGGAAGGTGGGAGTGGGGTAGGAGGATGGGGAGGGTGGGGGTAGAGAGTCTGGAAGCTTCTCAGCAGAATCAGTTCAGTTGCTCCACAGGTAGCTAGGGTTTCTCAGGAAACTGCAGGTCCTTGAAGAACAATGGGCTTCACCTTTGTCTGAGCACTCCACCTTAGGTAGAGGGGATTATGGCTGACACAGGAGTTCCCACTCAAAGGCTGGGAGAGGAACTTCACATTGGTCAATGTCAAATTCTTGCAGAGTGGCCTGGCACCTCAATAAGGTGGCCCGGCACCTCAATAAGGCTCTCTACAGTTTCAAAATACATCATTTGAGGTATTTAGTTATATGCCTCTTCAACTTAGAAATGTTAAATTTTATTGCTTACTTTAAATAGCAGACGTTAGAAGATGTAAATTACCAAAGCAGATTTACAGTCTTCATCATTAAATGCAAAGGCAGACAAACACTCTCCAATTGTTTATGTATTTTCTTAGTGTGTGCATGTGTGTACATGGAGGTCAGTGGTCAAACTCTGGCATTGCTTTTAGGCAACAGTTGAGCTAGGCTGGCTCACAAAGTCCAGGAGTCCTTC